>NC_060213.1:44032500-44669166 GCF_021130785.1 Homalodisca vitripennis
TGAGACACAATTGTCAAATTTCACAATAAACTTGTCTATTTATAAACTGCTATTTAAAATACAAAAGTATTTATTTATGTTTCAAATAACTGGAGAAAAGTGAAGTTGAATGTGGAAAAACATAGAGTTTTTAATAATAAATAAATAAAATCAGATTTTATTTTTCCATCATACTAGGATAGTTATTAATAGTGATTTTTTTCTGGAAGGCAGTGTGTACATCAAAGTTTACTTCCAATAAAATAGCTGCACCACATTCCTGCATTATCTCATCAGTTTTCCTATCATTAGGGTTAGATAAGACTTTCTTATGGTAATTCCTTGAAAATGTAAGTTATGCGATTGAAAAATGAGGAATAAAATCATTCCAAAGACCAAAGAGTATATTTCTATGATTTTATTCCTCATTTGTGAAAATGGAAAAAAAGGTTAATAAGTGCTTTTTCAGCTCAAAACTTTGTCCTAATTAGATACGATTCCTAAACACAGATTCTAGATGTTGACCGTAGTTTCAACTGCTATTTCCTGCTGTGTAAATCGACTTCATAGGCAACTCCATTTTTAAATGTGTCTCAATGATTAGTATATATATATATATATATAAAATTTATATATATATGATGGTAAAACGATGCCGTAAACAAGTGCTCTGTTTAAATTTGTCCTGTTTCATTTATGACATCTTAAATTTAAGTTAAGGTTTTAATATTTTTTTCTAACTAATTTAATAAGTTTTTTTTTGTGTTTTTTGTAATTATTATGTAATATATATTTATAAATATTTTTTTAATTATTTACTCTCTCAAACAAATATATTTCTGAAGTTTAGTTCCCTTTTTATATGTTATAAATTCGTTATAAATTTTCATAATTCTGTTTTGTTTTAATAGCTATTTATGTAATTAAATAAATAAATTAAAATGAAAGTTCTTGTTTTTCGTTAAATTTATTCAAATAACAAAAATTGGCTTTTTATCACTTTACTATCTATACACAGAAACAACAAAACACAATTTAAAATCTTTAAATTTATTGAAAGATTTTATAGTATTTAAATATTTTCCAGCAGCTCACCATATTTTGCAGTACCGGCCAATCCATACAAGAAAATCATATTTCGCCTAATTATTTTCCAATATATAATTTCTTGCGCATATATTTTTTATTTTTATTTAAGCTATGCATTTGAATAAAACTTTTTTTGTCACCGCAGAATTCAATTAAAGTTTTTGAATGTGTAATATACCTTGAACTGTTTAGTCACTTAAGGATAGAAACTTGAAATGGAGCAGATAATAGGCCTTAAATTATTTGTTAGATTTTTAACGCATAAAAGTGCAAAATGTCAATTTTATATACTTTCCTTCCAGAAATTAAGCTTATAAAGCTTGAAAGGGATTTATTTCATTAATACACCCAAGCAGATAAATCAACGCAGGTTTATCAGTTTTAAAAGTTCTTGATGTTAAGATTTTTGTGAAAGAATAATTAACTTTCAACAAAAATATTATAAGTATATATGTATATATTGCTTAATATTATGTATACCATAGTAAAATATTAGTAGTAAGAATTTGTTGTTAAAAATATTAATGCTTTTTGCTTGGCCTTAAACAGTATTCGATCCGACATTATATGTATCTATAAATATGCCTCATTAATTTATCAAGTGATGTTGTTTATATGCATTTCGAAGGTTATTAAATTTAAGGAGTGAAATTATGCAAAACCCCAGTTCTTATATGAAACTTAAGAACTAATACATTTTATATAAAGATACAAACTCCAAAATCATTTGCAAAAATTCGTAATTCGTTTCCATTGGTTGTTCTATGAAGTATCTAATTTAATGAAACCGGTTACTTTAAATTTTAGTCCTTAATCTGATTTGATAAATTGCTTAAGTGTTAGTGCTACGTAAAGCACTAGAGAGTAAAAAACTAGATTTTTGTCTATTTATATGTCGAACCATATATCAATTAAGAACTGAAATATAGAAATTTTGCGTGCATTTTCATTAATTTAATAACGTCTATAAGATCTGTTTATTTAGTATTTAACAAAATTTTAAAACTCTGTTATTTAAACTTGATTTTTTGTTGAGAATATGGGGATATGATTTTACCCGTCACAGTAAAAGACTAGTTATTGAGTGTTTTAATTAAGCTTTCATACTGCTAGTGCAAGTAAACCATTTCTACAAGTATTGAAATCTACATCGAAAGTACAAAATTATAATTATCTAAATAGGTATTATTCAGTTTATAATTTATATAAAAATTTAAAAAGCTGGTGTGTTCTGGGCCAAAAAGATTTCATAAAAAGAGATTATTCCTTACATTAAGAAGTAATCTTCTTATTCTGATAAAACCTTCAAAGAGTTTCTTTGGCAAGTTATAACTTTTACGTATCTTTTGTAAAATGTAACTCTTTTGACTTCATAACATAATCTCTTAACAATTTTAAGGTTTTAAGGTTCCCTGCCCTCGTAAACTTTTATGAATGTAGTTTATTTATGACGTTTAACTAATGTAGCAAAATAAGACCGTATTCTATTTTTGTTCAAAACCTTCTTATTTATACTTATTAATCTTATTACTTAATTATGATATTAATCATAATTTATACAGGTTCAGCATATATAACCGAATAATACATTTTTATAAATGTCGAGTTAAAAGCGCTTGAGAACTTTTTTTCATTTCATAATAAACATCTTATACTGTAAAAATAATTGTTTTATTGGATGAAAAGTAAAAATTCCTATCGAAGAGTGAACAGAAAAATATCATTTCTGACTGTCTGTCCACATATCTCGTGAACAAACTAACGTACAGACTTGAAAGTTAGCAAGACGGTAGATTTCTATATAAGGACCATCACAATTGATGTTAGAGGGCGCCACTCCAGGAGGTATACTGAGCATTAGAGAAACATTCTACATTGGTTTGTGGTGAACCATGAAGGCAACAAATAAATCATAAAATAAACAAGAATATAAACAGTATTGACTTCAGCTATATTACATAACATCACGCGATATAGTACAACAAGAAATTTGAAAAAAAAAATGTTAACATAAGATTTTAATTCACAATCGGCACACAAATTTGGATACATCAATAGTCATATAAAAAAACTAAATAATTTAAATAAACATCAATACATTAACATCAAAACTTACACACAGTAAATGCATCATATTGTATTTTCAAAATATATACAAACATACAAAATATTTATAAAAAAAGCTTACAGTACCGCTCAATCACCAGAATCACCCGGCCTTCTACTCGGAAATATTGAGCTAATACCTCCATCTAAAGGCTATCTGAGACGGTTTTGAATGTCGAAAATGTTTTCTTCAATTACTTGTTCCTTAAAACACATCATATAAAGAAAGAATAACACTAATCACGCAATAACTAATCTCTAAAATTTTTTTTCACTTTTAAGCACTTGACATAACTTTTGCAAACAAAAATAGAAACAACATCGTTGCTTCAATAACATCCAAATATTAACTTTGATATATTTGCAATATGTATCTTTACATTATTGTGATGATTGTTTTTAAATCAGAACACATTTATGGAACGAATTAAACAGTGATACTAGTAAAAAGCGAACGTTGAAATATATCGAATGATATATTAAATATCGCCTAAAGAGTGTAATAATTTTACCCCGTCTGATAAGCCACTTCAGCGGCACTCAAAGGGTTAATGCTTGAAGTTTAATTGCACTATTACGCAGGCAAAGAGTGTTTACCCTTACAGGTTAGAGAGGGCAATAGGAATTAGTTTTATTTAACTAAATTATTATAATTAAAGTAATTTAACTCCATATTGTTAATTAAATTATTGTGTCATCAAACGTATAATGAAAGTTTTGCATTTTAAACATGAACATACGTTAAGTAAATTATACCGAGCTAATAAATATGTTGAGTCAGCAACTGCTTGTGCTGAGATGGATAGTGAGGTAGTCTAAACCTAGAGATAAATCTGTAGGCCTTTTGCCAATACTTTTGAAATTTCCAATGTTTGAAACTAAACCAAATAATTGAAACATAAAATTGATTTGGGATTGTATTAGTCCATGATTTTAATGTACAGCAAACTTTAAATATGCAGTAATGTATATTCTATTTAAAAACATTGAGGCGTTTGACGTGTTTAGTAAACTATTCCAGTCCCCAAGAAATAAAGAAAAAAAGGTTTAAAGGTCTATAACTCAAAAACTGTAGATTGAGGAATACGTGATGTTATACGAAATTTTATTTATATTTGCAATATAACTAATTTTCACATTTAAACCAAGTGAATATTTCCAACTGTCCAGGGTGATAAATACATTCTGATTTTTTATGTTGGAATTTCGAGTTGAAAAAATACTATTCTTTTAAATTATAATTAGTACACGTTAAAGGGCATTTCTGAGTAGCTTTATGTACAGACTTTAAAGCTTTAAAAAACATTCCATCAATTTTTTTCCATCATTAATGAGCTGTTTAAAAATGCCAAAAATGTAGTTAAATTTAGGTTTTATAAAGTACGACATACATATTTGTACCATATTTAAGTAGAAACAAAATAATAAACCTTCTGAGTACGTCATTTGCAATAAATGCTATTTTATGATTACATGTCAAGTAAATATATTTAATCTCTATTTCCTGACGCCCTAAAATATATGTTTTAACAACTTGTTTAGCTATAGCTATAAAAGTACGTAAGTAAATTATGTATCTTGCGACTATATCCTTTTCTATGTGTAACCGTTTATGTGTAATTCACTTAACAACTTTTTCTTGCTATCCTACTGTAGGTTATGTTCCATTGAATAATATTGAATAATAATAGCTATTTACAGGTATTTTAAGCACTATTTATTAGTTTAAAGTTTAAATAAAATATTCAAGTAAATCCTCGATTTTGTAACGTTTTGTTCATCATTTAGAAAGAGTACAGTATTTTTAAAAATAAGCCTCACCAAAATGTTTCTGTGGCAAAGCATTTTAAAAATATTGTGCCATGTGTTACAAGTTTACTTTTGAAAATGTTGCGATTAAGATCCAGGGTAAATATTATAAGTTCAGGGATGACATGTACAGAGATAAACTTAACTCATAAATTAAAACACGGTCGAGTTATCATTTTAAAACCTTTATATAGTCAGTACAATGATATGAAAATTTAGGACTGTTACTCTAAATCTATATATATATATATATATACATATAAACTTCATATTAAAACTAATTATATCTGTACCCCCCTTTAATTGGGTACAAAACATTCATCCCTTATTCTGAAAACACGTAAAATAAGTAAAGGGTGAATTTTAAGGCAAATATTCTTTTATTTAGAATTAAAATGTAAAGATGAGGAGTTTGGTACCTAAGGATAAAGGTCCAATGGGACAGATATAAATGTATTTTATCTTGACGAAAACTCTCAAGGTGTTAAAAAACAGTTTAGCAGGGTTTCTTATTAATTATTCATTGAAAAGCTTATAGACCTCCAAATGTTTCCCAAAAATGTTAGGAAATTTCCTACCTAATGCAACAAAAAAATTTCACTTCGTAAACATTTTTATATTTAAAAATTAATTAAATTTTGAACTTTCAAAATTGTTTATAAATAAAACCAAATAGGAATTGCAACCGGATGGTTTCAAATACAGTGCATTAGCTACCTTAAAATTTTGATTCAAACAAGATTCAGAGCCATTAATTCTGATTTATTTATCCAATTGTTTGAATGTATGCCTTGCATGAAAATTAGTATATTTAACGTAATATGGGATTCTTGGCATTCAATATTGAAAACTTTAAATATTCTGTACATTTTCATTTTTGCCGAAAAACATGTCATTTTTCATAAAACTTTACTCATTACATTAGAAGCTTAAATATTATTCTTTCATTTAAAATATTTAACCAAGAATTCCTTATCTAAAGAAATAATAATAAGCTATACAAAATAAGCATTTTAATTAGAACGTTGCACAGAGTTTATTTTGTAAATCAAAACTCTTCCACCAGTCTCGTGATATACATAAAAACACTATACGTAATAAAACAATATGATCATAACAGAGGTATTTATCAAACACAATATAATAATGAAATAAAGGTATGAAATCAAGTAAACCTTTTATGGACTAGTGTAATCTTGTTTATGCATGTTTTCAATATTCACTATACGATGTGCGAAGCGGAAAATGTACTCATATATTCATTTTATTGAGCTCCAATGGCGTTATATTAATTATTACAAATAGTTATAACTAAACTTTTAATTTGGTTTAATTTATTTTCTAAATGTGTTTTACTTACTGTACGATATTCATTTCTATACATTTTACTTCTTGTTACCCGTTTATTTAAAAATTCTCAAAACCCATTGACCTCACTGTCTTAATGCGTCTGACGTTGGATTTACAGATAACACCAGTCTGTGGCTGAAGCAATTTTTTAAGTATTACGGACCTTGTACTGCTCTCCGTTTTATTCTGTTTGATAAGATTTTAATATAATATAATATCATAATTAATTTGTTTCTTATAATTAGGTTTGAAAGCAGCGTCTTAACATAACAACCACGTGTTGGACAGTGAGAGTAGTATAACAGAAGAGAGTGCTGGGATCACAGTTTGTAGCCAACTTTTATCATTTACTCTCACTCTCTTACGCATTTATTTTAATGTATTAATAACCCACATTTAATAGTATGCCACATGTGAAATCCTGGTATTTATATTAATACATATTATGTATTCTGTTATTTTCTCGTTGCCATCATGCTTCCTAAAGACCAATTTTAAAATATTTAAGAGTGCTCAGTCAAATCCCAAAATGGTGGAACACGTAACATTATAAAACTCAGAGTTGCCATTATATAAATAAAGTTTCATGAAATAATCAAAGTCTATATGTTAGATTGTTTCAAGAAATCGTGCTGACAGATGGACAGACACAAATAAATATTATCTTTCCCGCCTAGAAAGTTATGTGCTTTAAAACGCTTATTCGGTAGATGACTCTGTGAGCTGCAAAGTGTTATGAACTAAATTAAATAGAAAAATTGTTAGTCAGCCTCTACACCATTTTTGCTAAAATACGTACTTGCGTAATAATGTCATTATTTCCAAATATTTTAGAAAATACTGAGGAGTGTGACGTTAATAAAACTATACATGGTAGCTTAAACTAACACCTTGATTTGTTGAACTATTTAAGAACTTTGATTGATGATTGCTTTGTTAAAAACTTACTTTGTCACATATTCGTATGAATAAGAGTGAAAACATGTAAATTTCATTTCCGATATAGTGACACAAGAGTTACGTGACCTGGGTTGTGTGATTGGTGCCGGAGATTTTGATTTCTGCAGTTGAAAATAAAGTTTTCCGACGATTTTATCGTAATTTTTCTACTGGATTGCAGTGTTACATCCTCTTCAAAGCAATTTAAAAGTAAGCAATACCACGTATCGCGTAACAGGCTTCACTGGGCTTCAATGCTTAATTTAAAATTAGTTTCATTATTTAAGATTATACCACTGATAATCATACAAAATAGGTATTTTTACCTTCCGGGCAAACAAAAGAGAAACAGCGCCAGCCTGCTGAGTGACAGGCTTCAACGACATCCAGGCATATTTTGTAGTTGGACATGCACTATTATAGAATGCATTCTTGTCTATGTATAAATGCAGCTTCGTACACAATTACAAGTCTATTTATAAAATCATTCTCGAGGTGTCTTGCATTGATTAGATAGTGAAATAATAAGAGATTATTTCACCATAAAATGTTGTGGATTGTGTTTAGATAGCAAAGCTGCTTCTTTTAATAATTCACATATTGAAATCCCTTATCGAATTGGTTCGAATTCAAAGAAGGCTATTTAGGCCGTTTTGTAATGAGAGAGTGGTAAATTTTAATAAATTTTAATTTTTTTGGGGAAATAAAATGTCAAGGTATGCTACGAAAAGTGTATAGAGCACATTTAAAAATGTACAGATACAACTACAGACAATCATGAAAAAATGAAAATTGTAAATCTCGCGACATAAAAAAAGAAATTACATAAGCCTATTCAGTATTAGTTATCAATGACGCTTAGCTATATTTCATGGATGGACACTGACATCATTGAAATCATTCATGTGTATGTAGAAATTAAGTTAATTAGAAATTAAGCAAATTGTAGGGTCTACAGTTCTTTTGTTTTTATCCTACCACATGATACATTGCAATTTTTGTTTATTTGTATTTCAAAACAAGCCGATTTAACGTTTATAGATCTAGTAAAGCATTTTGAATCAATAAATAGGAAAAGATTATATAAAATGCTAAAACATATTAGGATTTAGTTGCTTTCTATAATGGTTTCGTTAGCTACTTGGATTTTCAGCTTCAGTTTTGTATAGACAGCTGTGAGAGTGGCAGCATAGCTATAAAATATGGGTTTATATAGAGCAGTTTTTTAGGTCCCCTATTATTTTTGATATTCATAAAAAATACCTCAAAATTAAACACTTCTGGTAACATCTTCCTTTTTTCTACCGTTGCCGTGTTGTTTTTCGTAGTTTCTACGTGGGAGGAGACATATGGTACGGCATATTATGACCCGGCTAAGAGAAAATATTGTTCTGAAAATATTACATTAACTGTAAAAATAAATACTAATAATCATTTACCAAACTTTTCTAAATATATTAACAAACCAGTATGAATGGTGCTTAGTCTGTACTCCTGTGGTCACTTGTGAATTAAAAACTTCTTGAAGAATTATTGATCATAAGTGAATGTTACGTCCTACTCGTTCAATACGGTAGCAAAGCCTCAGAAAAATAATGTACGCCTTCTCACAAATAAGTGAGGTGCTGCACGTGAGTCACTGCAGAACGGTCTACTTCGCCTACGTGCAGTCGTTGGTACAGTTTGGCATCGTGGCTTCTGAAATTCCGAGGGCAATAATTTAAACGAGATAAAAAAGGGGGGTTAATTCTCCAGTGACATACTAAACAAAGAGTAACATGTTCTTAGTATCTGGCAATTTTGGATAAAACATTCTCCAATACGTACAGAATAGTAAATGTGGTTTATTCTGGGATTTTCAGCGCGGGTATCCGACGCGAAACCAAATTTATTTAACTTCAATGATAAACATTGAATAATATTGACAAGACAAATTCTTTCTAACTAATCTATAAAATTTGACCCAAACATGTATTGTAGACTGAAGTGAGCAGTGTTGCCGCATATGGTAGGAGGGTGGCAGAGTTTCTGATTAGTACAGGAATAGATGCAGCGGAGACATAAATTCGCATTACACTTAGACATTTGACATAGTAAAATAATGGAATGAAAATGAAAAACAAAAGTTTTCTCTTGGTGGCTATATTAACAAACACCTTATCATGCATGATATTCCTGTTTATATTAATGTACGCGCGTGTATGTGTAAGTAAAAAGTTAATAAAATCTCTCTTCCAAGTTATAAACGTATAAGAATTATTCATTGGTTAAAGTAAACAATTCCACTAATAGAAAGTGATAAATTTTATTAGTACATTCAAATCGACTTCTATTATCTAAATTCCCAAATAAAGTAGTCATATATGTAATTGTGTAACTTTTGTAATGTAACTGTACGATAATACATAAATTATTATTTAATATTATATAATTATATATATATATATATATATATATATATATATATATATTATCAACTGATTTTTACATATGGATATGTGAATAAACTCTATTCAATTAAATACAAATTTATTAAATTGGGTTTTATAAGAGTGTAATTCTGAAAAACAAAGTCATCTTCAAATGGTTTTGTAAGTATTTAAATACTTAAGCTAGATAAAAATAGCGTTTTATTCATTTGAAATATTTTAAATTTGAATATAGTTTGCTGTATGTTAGAGAAAATATAATCCTTACATGATTAACTAAGTATTTGCAATAGGACAAACAAATAAACTAAAATTATTCATTAATGCCTCGTTAGCACAATGAAAATTCCTTAAAGTTTGTTTATTCACTAAATCCAGCAAATTGACAGCTTTCTTTGTTCATTTACCAGGTAATGTTGTGAACGATAGTATAATAAGGGCTTTATTAGCGTAGTGCAAATATATCATTAAGTCTCTAGAACTTACGGTGAGTGTTGTGATGATATTGTAATGTGTCTAAATATACCAGTGTTTAACTCGGAACTATGTCTGTTATGTTTCGTTCCAAAATGTACCTACTTTAATATTTCCTTAGACTATATACTCTTTTCATAACCTAGCTACGCATTTCTTAAGAAATGGTTTTGGAAAACTATTATATCACAATCAGGAGGACAAAAATACTAAATAAATTGTTCCCACATTGGTTTTTTATAATACATAGATACCTTGGAGTTTTGCCAGTGAATGTGTGGAATTCTGGACTAAAGTTTTCTTCAGGATGTGCAATTTTGGTTGTAACATTGGCAACCTTAGGACTAGGCTACTACTGCCACTTTGTAATGTCGTACGTGTTGGTTTACAGACTTAGAACCGAGGCAATTTTGAACATTGCCAACGGAGCTAATCTTGCATTTGGAACATATTTTATGGTTTGGTCAACAGTCATAAAGAGCAAACGGGGACATCTGAATTCGATTGTGTCAAGCCTTATTGGCCTAGAAGAAAGGTTTATTGAAAAAGGGGTTAGCAATGTATACAATACGAGTTCAATTAATTTGATTTCATCTGTGACTTACATCTGGTTAGTTTGTGTATTAAAGCCCATGACGTTCATAGTCAGAAAAGGTGTTTCCACAATGTCTTTAATTTTCTCCATGTGTCATTTGTATGGCCTTATTCAAGCGTTGTTGTTCATAAGGGTTTTGCTGCTGCTATCGCAGGGGTTTATGACACTCAACTGTACTATCAGGGCTTGCTGGTTCAAGTTGAAACACCCCCCTAGAGGTAGTTACATATTTTAATGACAGACTTTTTATTATTCTGTAAAAATAATAATCCCAACATGAAAATTACATATACCGCGTATTATACAGTGAAAATTGCACAGTAAACCGAAAGTTTTCTTTAAAAATTGAAAACATTATCAATTGTAATACCTTTAGATGCAGATCAGAAAGAAAAGCGCTCAGCCACTCAGTACATAGACGCTATGCAGCTAGCCTGTTAGTTATTAATTATTACATTTTCACTAAATAATTTGAAATTATGTTTTTTGCTATATATATTTATAGAAGAGAGATTAATTAATATCCATCAAAACATAGCGTTATATCTAAACACTTTATAACAATATTTTATCCAACAAATTAAATAGAAAACATATTTTATAAAGGGTTTTATTTTAACATTCTTATACAATATTTTTGGATGTTCGTGTGAAATGAACTGAAACAAATACTCAATGTATCATATAATTTGTATAATAAGATCTCTTCTATTTATTCTTGATTCCTGTAAATCATGACCACCCCTGAAATTATTACGTCAGGTTGTATTTTGACAGTCACGTAGTAAATTACGAATAGTTCAGTCATGCTTATGAGATGGTAAAGGATGTGTAAGCACTTCAATCCAATAGCGATCATAATATTAAACCTAAATATGTCATCCAATAGATACCAGCCCAATAATGCTTATCAGGCTTAATTATATGACTAGAATTTTATTAATAATTAAGATTATTCTGTAACTTGTTTCAGGAGACCCTGGTGTAACTATCAAAGAGATCAGAGACACTCACTGTCTCCTACACAAAGCTGTAGAGGATATAAGATCATTTTTTGAGCCACAATTGCTGTGTCTATTTATGCATTACTTTATGGACATAGTGGTTTGTTTTCACCTGATCATCCAAGAGGCAGCTAAGGCCAATAAGTCCTTTCTCTTATTGCCAACAAGAATGTGTTGGTTTTTTTACACTTCAGTGCTTTTATTCCTGATAGCTTGGAGCTGCCATCAGGTAGAATACAGGGTAAGAGTGTGTGAGTTTTCAGAGTTTATTATATCATGTATTATTGCTCATAGAATGTTCATAAATATTTTAAATGTCGAGTAAAAACGAATAAATGGACTTAAAAAACTCTTATCCCCTGAAAGGAGAAAATGAGGTCGTTTAGAAATATCCGACCGCTTTTTGCTGCCAGATCGAATAGTGGGGAGAGAAAATCCTATTAACTTAATTGTTTCAATGAATCAAAATTTAAGATGCCTTTTTAATTCGTAATAACGTATACGTTCTATTTACCATTATTGTACAATTGTCAACACAGCAGACTAATTTCAACACAACATTACATGAACTAAATGGTAAAATATTAAAATGAACCTAAATGGCTTAGCAGCCCTTGAGTAGTCGGAAAAGAATATAGTCAATATAATCAGTAAACTTGAGGTATTGCATATAAATATAAACTTGTGATGTATACGATTTGTATTTATATGTATTATCATAACATTGACGTATCCTTTCTAAATAATTATACAGTAAATATGCACTAGATAAGGAATCATTTGAAAATATAGGTTTATTTATGCAAACAGGTGCAACGTATCGAGCACATGTAGCGATCTGTGCATGTGTTTAGTATTACAAATTTAAAACAGAACTATTTATAAATATGAATTTAATGATACTTTATGAAAAAATATATACCGACCAAACTACTATGTCACGTAAGAGATTTCTTTAAGGTTAATATTTATATCACTAAAATTACATCGGTCACAGAAAATATTATTTCAATATGTATTTATTTATGTACAAATTATTATGTATTTATTTATATATGTATGATTTCAAAGGGTGTCTTATTGTTGAAGACTTGTCCTATAAGACATATTGCGTAGCCTAGGAGTGTGAAATAATGCTACAGCATAGTCTAAAAGGTCCTATAAACAGCAGAACACTAAGATACTTTTTCCCAAAGGAAAGTACACCTTTTCCTAAATTACTAAAGAGAACACAATGCATAGAGCACGTATTGGTTCTATAAATCTCGTGTTGAACATTTTCTTTTTTTTAGGGAGAGGCAGGAAAAATGCAATTACGCACGCATGTGGCCAGCCTGTAGTGTGGGACTCCCCTAAAAACGGGTTTACCCACTAAAAAACCTCCTCTACTCTTTAGGATTCTAACCTGGGATTGTTTATAATATTATTTCAGGCTATGCCTAAATTTGGCTTAAGCCCGTGGGGTTTGCTCCTTATCCAGTCGCTCGGACAAGGGATCTGGGCCACTTCGCGGTCCAGATCGGGTTTCTTTTCCAGGAGGATGCCCCGGACAAACTGTGACAAACAATCCTAGTTCCCCTCATCCTCCATAATCTTTTCGCAGACCGTATCCACCGAAAAAACACCAAGTTTTCTTGTGGCCTCCAGGAAGGGGGCTTCCCAACGCGGACAGCGGAAGAAGGTGTGTTTCGCGTCGTCGGGAACGCCCGGGCAGTAGATGCAATCCGGTGAACCGGTCTTGCCCATCCTTTTCAGGTACGACTTGAAATAGCCGTGATCTGTCAGGAATTAAAAGTTCAGTGAGCGTCTGCCCACACCTCTGCCCCATAAAGGAGCACGGAGTGGCCTGTGGACATCACTAACCACAGTCCAGTCCGTGCTGCTTTGAACATTGGGATACAATAACCTAAAAATATAGAAACAATAGTAAACTAAATAATTTTATTGTATACAAGTAATAAAACTACTTGTTTTTGTTACAAGTAATGGTTTCTTTAATAACAGGCAAGGAAAACTGTCTTCTATATGAACTGCCATCTCAGTTTGGACCTGCAGCCCATAACTAGAGATTTGGTAAGTGATAGAAAACTCTATATATTAAATAATGAGAAAAGATATAAAGCTAATGAGGTTATGGAAATTAATAGCATTTTAACATTTTCCTTTAATGTATAATGTATTTAAGTAACATTTTCTAGTTATTTTACTTGTTGCAGGTAAAAAGAACTCTTCTACTAATGAACAGCAGAAAAGTAGAGTTCTCTGTGTTTAATCTCTTTCACATTGATCTGAAAATAGTAAAAGTGGTAAGTTAGTTAAATAATATTTCTTTCAGATACAATTTACCTTTTATATATATATATATATATATATATATATATATATATATATATATATATATATATATATATATCTTACTTGGCATAATTTGTAACAATGAACTGTCCTTTAGGGAAAATATTTCACCAAATATGCAATAACTCTGATAAGTTATGTTAACCTGTGTAATATATACATGGTATATCTCTGAACTTTTGTTGTGTTTGAGAAATGGTTTTAATTTTCAGATGGCAGGAATGATAGTGACATATTTAATTGTCATGATGGAGTTGGAGCAATTGTAACAACGGTAGGACCAACATACTTGTTGCATTGAAGAAGAACTTCAAGGCTACATAGTTGTTTGAAAACTACAAAAGCCATAATAATAAAATTATCATATTGCACCTATTATAAAAAAAAATATTATGGTTGCCTGTAAAGTCGGTTTTACGGGCGAAGATTTTACGTGACAACGTCTTTTTTCTCGGTAGAATATTTATTGATATGAATATTATTAAATTGCACAATAGGAACAAGGAATTGAATGAAAATAAGAATTCCACAAATTTAAACTATAGAAATATATTTTGTTTACTAAAACATTGTACATAATTTGAAATTAATTAAAATTTGTTATTGTAAATGGTAAAGTTGAATAAAACATTTACTAAAATTGGAATTTGAAATTCTTGCTAAACACAGTTAAATTCTAACTCCGCGCGTGGTGATTGGTCGGTTTAGTTCGTTTGTTTGGTCGCACTGTTATGACAGGTTAGAGGTTATAATTTGTTATTTTAAATGTTTGACTAGCAATACGCGCTGTTTCTTCTCAATCGACTTACGATTGATTGCAGAGTGATTTAAACTAATAATTTACTTAACACTATCAACATTTGTCAATAGTATGACATAACCTATAAACTCAGTTTCTCAACTTTTGTGTCAGTCTAACAATTAATCAATCAATCATAGTTTACGATAATGAAATATCAGTGTACAATTATTTACCTTTATTGTTGTAGTTGTTGTAAATGACGAATCTAAGCACTCCACATTTTCACGAATAAACATAGTTATCTGCTTTATCCCGTGCGGCGGACTCACAGTTATCTGCTTTATCCCGTGCGGATCCCGTGCGGCGGACCCACTGGACGGGCATCGTAACGTTACCGGGCGTTACACTTTTTCATGAGTGACTCCGAGCCGCAACCTAATTTATGACGTTGTCACGTCAATAACCCTTAGGGTAGTTTTTATAAAAATGTTGTATTATTTTTTTTTAGTTTTAATAGAATAAACAATAAGAATAAGTAAGTATGTTAAAAAGATACAGAGTTTAGAATTATTACTTCTTAATTCAGCAGTGTACTAATAGATAATCGTCTTTGTTTACTTTGCAATAAATATCTGTTTTATATTTACATAATCAGTAAAAAAATTACCAAGGGAAATAAATTTAAGTTAGAAGATGGAAAAATAATTTTATTTTAAGTTAGTTACTCCCAAGTACTGGCGGTGTATAACAGTTAATAAATATTTAAGTTAGAAGTTGAGAATTATGATGTTACACTTTAATAATATTATGAAAAAACACTTGTCTGGCAAATTACAAACGAATTACTGACAGACTTCATAATTTAACAGCCTTTAAAAACTAATAACCGTCTTATAGCCCTGAACACTTAAAATACATTTCTTAATAATAAAACTTCCTATTAAATTGGAAACCACAAATTTGGAACATGACATAAGGCTGATTATCAATAATGTTAACCATGAAATGAATGCGTCTTTGAAATATTTTTCTAAGAGCCCGCCTAAAAACCCCAAATTATTGAGATTGAAGCCCCATTTATTTTATTTGATATTATTTGATTTGGAAATTAAGCGTAAAGAACGTAATATTCCACTACGAAGCCCTTGATAAAACAGAAAATGGTAATAACTAAATTACTTAATTTATTATACAATACGTTAATTATTAATATTGCTGGGTTCTTTTATCCAATGCAAAATTATTACTTACGGAATCAGTTTACGGACATTTTGTTTCATGGCTAACGCAAGCCAACTTATAGAGTATACTATTTCCCATTGTGTCCCTATATAAAACATCTCCTTATATGAAATTAAAATTTCCGAATATCACTTTTTTATTCTATTCTACTGACCTTATGTCTTTTAGTGACCTCGAAGGATAATATTTCTACTCATTATTACCTTTCTTAATTTCTAAATTTTCATTGATCAAAATTATTGACTTCAATCGATTTCATTATAAGATCTAGTGTAGTTAAACTACCTTTATACGGCAATATAGAATTAAAACACACTCCATGTTGCGTGAAAAGTTTTGCAAAGGATGCATGCAAAGTTTCAGGCCTGTAGGTCATTTAATTTTTGATATGTCTTGTAGTTACAGTAGTTAGCCAGGCATTCATCACAAATGAATGAAACTTTTAATTCCCTCGACAAACACAAAATAAATGCTGTCCGCCTCCTAAGTATTTCAATTTACACGGTGTTCTGTAAGAAAAATCATGAATTATGGATGAATATATTAGAAAATGGCAGAATTTTTAAAGTTACAAGTATTTACTTTTTAATTTTATCTAATATTTAGTAAATGTCTCAATTTCAAATTTTCCGTTAGATTTATAGTTTCCAAGATCATAAAGGTGACCTCTTTTAAACATCCGTCCTGAATAAACAATATACATGGTATCCGAAACCAGCAGTTCACTATTTGATAAGGTTAACGGTATGAGCTTGATCCTGGAAATACATAGCAAACCAGCTTAATAAGACATTTATTGGCTAGTTGATTACATTTTTAAACTGTTGCTATTTACAGCATGTTCCTGAAAAAGGAAGTCACGTGTGCCAATTTTAAAAGGTTCAACAAATGTAAATATCGGTCAAGATATAATTCATTTTAATATAGTTTTAAGCCAAATAATTTAAACATAATTTACTTCTTTATCTTACCACTTTAAAACTGACAGCTAAATATATACAAAAACACAATAATTGCTATCTTACCCACCCTTCAGATAAAGTTACTGTTATCATTTGGTTCCATTTATTAATACACATAAAATACTTTTTAAGCAATACTAGACAAGGTAGGCGTATCAATACGTTTAGGTACAACCCCTTCTTCGGCTTAAAAAAATATATTTGGATTATCGAAAAGATTTTTAATGTAAAAGTTTATAGTGTTATTTCTTGCATTAAGGGTATTATCAAGCTGAGAAACTTATACATCAATATTTTACATAATCTCTAACGAAAATTCAATTTTGAGGAATCTTCTAAACTATAAACGACTTTAACGCTTAGCCAAATTCTATGGTAAGATGTCATCATAGAATTCTCCCTTGTCTATTAGTACCGAATGGTCGAAACACATGGGGTTCGATACCACTGAATTTGTAGTAATGAATACTCGATTTTAAAAGTTTACTTCAATGTTTAACTGTTGCAAATAAACATAAAAGCGCTACTTCTAGATGTTAAAAATAAAATTATGCATTGCCACGTTGCTGTCAAATTGAGTGACAATGAACTAATTTATATCATGGGTGTGGGCCTAATGGTGTCAATGTTCTATGGGAATTTTTCATACAAACCTAATAATTATAAAACTTTAAAATTTACTTCCCTTCACGTTCATGTGTTGACTCACAAGCGCGGGCGTCATCATCTTGGCTCTAAATTGCAGCCATCATAAGAAAAAGTAAAGATTAGTTGACTAGAAGAGAAAAAAACTAATGCTGGAAGACTTGAATTTAAAATAAAGGACTCTAAGTTGAAATAAGTGAGTCGAAGTTGAAATAAGAGACTCGAAGTTAAAATCAGAGACTACAAGTTAAACTTGCTTAAAACAGATTTACTACTGTATTAGCCATTTAGCCAGAAACTAAAGATCCATGACTACGTGGTCAGAAGGATATCATCAAACTATTATCCATATTAATGTTCCAAATATAATATAAACCATGGTAAGTTACTTTACTATTTACAACTTTACTTTACATACACAATCAGACGTCTCGTATGAAAGGGCTAATTTATAATACAAAAATATAAATTTCATTTATGGGCAAGGCGCGTGAGATGTTACTCGGCAGCAGGAACGGCAGGTACAAAGTTCACGAGAGAAAAAAATTAATACGCTTGCTAATTACGATATTAATCCGCCAAGAATTTAGTTCCAAGAACATCGGATGTAACTTGTATTAACCAATAACGAGTAACAGGGTTGCGTCATTGCAGCCAGGGAAGGTTAATAACTGACTAGTACAAACGTTAGAGTTGGAAAAAGCTTACAATAGCATGCATAAGATTTCAAGGGCTCAAGTATGGCAACTTTTTTATATGTCTACTAAAAAATCATTTACTTTTCCTAATGGATTGCAGAAGGATTTTAGTACATATGTTGAAAATAAGTTTGTCAGACTTTTTTGCCTCACAGTGTACTATGTGATCTACTTTGAAAAAGGTGCTAAATTACATTCAAGAGAGAAACGTAAAAATCAACAGGAAATTCATACCTTACTATAGTTTCTGTCATATATTACACTAATATAGTTGTATCTTGGACATTGCAAAAAGACTTCATTAAAATATTAAATATTGATCAGAATATTCAACTATGAGCTCGCTAAGTTAATTTACATAAGGGTTTCACATCGTGAAGCTGTGAAACACTCTCTAGGGTATAATTGGAATATAGTGAACCCGCAATATGCCTTACTCTACTGTCTTTTATTCTAGAATTTCTACGTCACAATATTTTTACTTACTATAAATTTATATCACAGCTTATTGTTACAAAATATCATAGTCCAATGTGATAATCTCAGTTCTTTTAATAGTAAATATTTAAATTTTGAAAAAATTAGAATCAAAATAATAAGCAGCTAAAATATTAAATAATATGTATGGAAAGCTGAAATAAAGACTGTTTTGTGTTTTATGCTTTACCGCTAAATACTGGTATTAGGTATTTAAAATTTCTTCTGCTTTCAATCATTTAATTTATACGACTTATTTCACAACAATAAAAAAATAATACAAACTAAAATATTATCCTCTAAAGTATACATACACTCTTTTTAAAACTTTACAATGTGCACCGGTTTTTTTGAATATGCTTTTTGCCTTTCGTCTCCATTAGGATTAAATAATAACCAAGGTCTGATTTCATGATAATTCTGTTGCCATCATTTCAACCGTTTCTTCGTTGTCTTATTTCTTTCATTTATTATTTGATTTTATTTAAACACAATTATTTAATCAGTATCGTATTCCGTATTAAGGTCTTATTTTAGTTCTTTTTGACTTGAAGTAGTGTTCAATCACGCATTGAGTGTGCGTTTTTCAATTACTTTTTTGTTTTGTTTTTTATTCTTCACAAGGATACTTTTAAGTGTGTTCGGTCCCATTTATTATACCTTCTTATTCATAAATTGTTTTCATAACTTAATTCTATTCCATTAAACACAAAATCTAGTAAGATATAGCCTCATTTTAGCATATATGAGTATGAATTTGTGAGTCAAGCGATTAGCTTCTCCCCCTTATCTTTTATCTTAGTCCCCATTTTCCCATACACTACGACTCCAAATATACATCCATCCCTTATTATTTATTTTTTTTTAATTTTTAAATATCGCTAAATATTTTAATTTTCTAAATTATCTTTTTTAATGTTGTCAATAGATGTATTAAAACATGATGTTTACTGTTTATTACCTCTTGGATGTAATTTAAATCCATTGATACACTTTAAATTCCAGATACGGAAATGTTTTACAACAGAGATTTCATATTTCACTCATCATTTATTTATATTTTCAGAGTCGCTTTAAAATGAAAATACTGTTAGTAACCATTCAAAAAAAAGTATTTTTTAATGTCTATTTCCTGAATGTGGTGTATTATTTTTCGTCTATAATGCTATTTATAAAAATATAAACAATGTAAGACAATAATGTCCTAAATTATTTTCCAATAAACAGGGAAATAATATAAAAAAGGTTCCTGAAACAATATATTCATATAAGTTCTAGTCTTTGTAAGATAGTATTATAAAGATATAAATGAATTATTGGATTAATCTAATGAATAGAGTAGGCTTGATTCCTTAGATATCTTCTTCCCTAGAAGCGTTTATTAAGCAACAGCTTCTGAATACTTAATGTAACGCATGCCTTCCATTCCTTGGGATCCTCTTCGAACGATATGTACATATTATTATTTTCTCCGCGTTATTAAGTGTGAAAGAGAAGTACTTCCATTCATAATTTATTTGAAAGGTACATATTAATAATTAAACTATTAAATTATAACTATCACGAGACACACGGATATAACGGTACAACGTCTCACGCGCCAAGTACACTCATAGCTGAGATAGATCATCCTTCCAAACCGCTGTAACAGGGACAAAACACTGCTTACAGGCGCATTTAATACTTGAGACAAGAGTAAACATTTCAGAATTAGATTCCTGTCGCATAAAGATGTAGGAATACCTAATTACACTGGGATCTACATGTGTCCACGGTCGCGAAAGACGACAAAATATGATGCAGATAAATAGGAAACTAATCTAAAATGAGTGAGGTAAAATAAAAATCACAAATTATTTAAATAGTAAAACTATCAACTAATTTGGGCTTGGCCCAAAAGTAGCAACGAAATTGAGGTCCACCACTCCCAGATTTCCATTATACAAAGTTTACATGATGTCGCGTGGTGTCATTACAATCTAGAGACGAATTTTAAATTATTCCCGCCAATATGAAACAGTAGTGCGATTAAACGTGATCGCCTATGTCTATCCAACAAGTTTAGACCACCCATTGAGTAACAAAAATAAAGACACAAATGTTTAACAAATGTAAACAATGAGCATACATGTTAAACCAAAAAGAAACTGAGTTAGAAATATTATACATACCTCGCAAACTAAGAATTACAAGTACACGAACAGACTGGAAAGGAATTTTGACAGAAACATTAAAGATAGTAAAATATAAAACAAAATCTGTTTTATACACCAATGTATTCTCAAGATAAGGTAATCCATGGCTAACGCTCAGCCAAATGCCATGTGGGGACATGCACTATATAGTTGAGCTTTACATTTCAATATACAAAATACCGATACAACAGTGTATAAATAAAACTGTCGCCATAGAAACAGTTTATAAGCAATTGTTATTCTCTTTGTTTATGAATTGGTTTAGTAGTACATAAAATATGCTTTTAAAATTAAAATTCACTTTACAAGTTATCAGAATGTTTACACGCAATGTTTAAACATATCTCGATACACTCCAAATTTTCCGAAATAATTCTGAATGTTCCATGACATATTCTCATAAAAACTAGTACAATTATATTCCAACAAAAACCAGCTGCCACATATACGGTTACATATATCCGAGCTCAAGGTGAAGATATACATTGACACCTAAACAATGTCATCTGATGATGTCGCTATTTTTCCATCAGAATATCTGTCTGTGAGACCATTCAGTACGTTTGATACGCATCATAGGTAACCTAACAACTAATTGCACTCAATGTTACAGAACTAACTATTTTAATGTACATTTTGATTTATGTATATATTTTTGATGGCTTTAATTAAAGATATATCTTGATATAACTATATTTTTGTGAAATATATGATTTCAGCCAATATTTGTTTCTTTAAAAGAATATCAAACAACAAAATATATCTGGTGTTAAGTTTATAAGTTCATCATATAAGCTGATATGCACAACTTAAGTTAGTGAAACGTTTCCTGCGGCGGAAGTTCATAATCATAAATACCACAAGGATTTACCAGTCGTGCTGAATTCACGGTTACTACAGCGTGAATATTTTAATGAAACACCTACTCATAACGATGTAGAGGTTTTATAAACGTGAACGGGGAGAAAAATTAAGTTGGGCAATAACAAACTGATGTTTAATAGGGTTAACTAGTGTTAGTATGTCATGTCAGTTACTGTCTACTAGTAACTACTCGTTCCTGTCCAGATCACCGCTGAACGTGACCAAGGAGAGCATGTTGGTAAATATTATTTGATTGTTCACTTACTTTAAATTTCATTACGTTATGCTTTGAATTTCTAGTAATATATTAAAAATATTACCTTAATTTTATCAGTAATAAGTGTATGCTTTTCGCTCTAATAGAAACACCACTTTTATATTTAATTATTACGTGGATTTAAAAATATTTGTTACTATTTATTACGTAATAAAGGTACTCGAAGTTTTTTACTGTATAGTTTTCAATTTATAAGATATATTCCTTGTTTAAAGTTTATTATTTACGACAGAGAACTTTTAAAATTATAATACTGTATCGGACACGTTTCGAGGTTTGAAATCGATCCTCTTCCTTAGGCGAGAATACAATGCGTTCAAATATATGCAATTAAAGCTTCAACATTTGTTAATGAAGTGTCCGCTCAAATAAGAAAGAATAGAGTAAGAAAATTAATTAAACTTCAACTATACCTGAACAATTAATTGGAGTCCAGGCAAAAGAAAATGAACCTTAACGTTGTATCTGGACGAAATGCAACTCACGACCAAAAAATACTTGACAATAGCCTAGGCAAAAACGGGACATTATAAGATATAGTTTATATATTCTTTTGGTTTCTCGTATAGGTAATTTTGCTTTAGGATTCTACATAGTTTCAACAAAATTTCAAAACCTGATGAAAAAAACTAATATGTAATAAACTAGGAAGACAGTCAGGGCTTGTAATTATAAAGTAATATAAAATCTGTATATCACCGTACAATGATTGAAGAATAAATTGTACAACCATGATAAACAAACAGTACACCAATGATTTTCTGGTGACTTTATTTATTTCCTTCTCCTACTTTCTTCCAGTTATCCTGGATTTTTAAATTTAATATATTTCATCAAACCATAGATATCAGTGATGTGTAGTTGATGATCAGAAAAAAGACATTTTATAAATTTTAAATTTCCACAATCCGTTTTCTGTAGTCCTCCAATCAAAACAAATAAATGTTTTGATTAGCAGATGTTCTATAATTTGTATAGTAAAGTATAAAATAAAACAGAAAATATGGAGTAACTCTATATAACGAAGAGTCTTTACCTATATCACATTCGGACGACCATGAGGGATTTATATAACTTTTTATTTCATACTTTACCGTTTTCAACTAACATGTATATTGCGTATATGAAATTAATCCTCTTGTTTGCTATTACTTTAGGTATTTCTCCTCCATAGCAAAGTATCTTCCTTAAGGTAACCTTTGCCCTATTCAAATATTTTTAATCTCGATGTTTTTGAAGCTAAATTGATATAATATAGTTACAAAACAACAGAAGGAACAATTATGGTCACCAATTGGCAAATTTATATTTTAGAAAAGTTTTGGTGATGCTCGTAGAAGAAGTATTTCTTCACCGCCGAACATCACTCCTTCTAGGTGTAAGGATAGATTCCAGTATAGACTTTCGTTACGTAATATCCTCCCCCAAATAAATATTTCACATGATCGGTAAAACATTTATAACATTATATACAATGTGTATATGTTTTATTTTAGCGTATATAAATTATATAGGTTTTCCTAAAAAGAATATACTCTGTGATGTCAAATTATATACTAGAACTGTTTGTTCCTAAGCAGATGTAATTGTAAACGTCTATCTAGTTTATAACGGCAAAGAAGTCCCTTGAGTGCAGCTTCCCAAGTTTTTATAGTTTGTTATTCAAGCCACGACCGGAAACGGATTTACATGTTCGTTCAGAACGAGGTTTCCGCTCCGATAGATTTTCAATTCCGGACATCTGTTACTGGAATTACTTTTAAAAATGTACCATTTTGTAATTTTCAAGCATATTATAATAGTTGTACTACTAAAATGAATTTACGTTTATGTGATTTTGTGTATGTTTTACAGTAATGGAACTGCTTAAAATACAAAATATAAATATTGATGTCATTATTTCGATGAGGAAACTATTATTATCTGAAATGATGCAAATTTGTTCTTATGTTATGGTTTAATAACTGTGGTTGTTACAAGGTCAGTCGTATCAAGTATACTGTATTAATTCCTCTTTAACGACTTAAAACATAATTAAATTAAGTCGTTAATAATTAAAGTTTAAGGGTTTTCTAAATGGCTCTTTATCTGTCCGCAGGATATGAAATAAGTTATATAATTCATTTTTTTGCATGCATCCTTAGGAAAGCCTGTGCAACGCGATTTAGCGTGTTCCTACATTATTATAAGTAACTTGCATAATTGCACTGTAATTTCATAACTACAGTAGTTGATTGCTTGATTCTACTTACTGGAAAACACATAAGATAACTAAGTCCTGTAAGAATTTATTAAATATTATTAATCTGAATCAATATGTTTAAACAATATTGAACGACTTTTAGTTAGAATTTCTAACGCATAAATGGATCTTTATTTATAGAATTGATGGTAAAGTACTGTATTTTTGAGTAATGAAGTTTGTGTTTTATTTAATTAATTTGTGGCCCTGTATATGTATAAGCAATATATTCCGAAGAATGTAATCGTAATTTTAAATACTGTTTAGAAATATAAGCAATTACTAGAAGTTATATTGATTATTTAAACTCCAAGGGGTTTCACACATTGTACTACTTTCAGTTGTACTCACATTTAGTTTTACTTACTAAACCGTGGTAGTCAAGGCCTAATGTTTGTTAGTGTTCTTTTTTTCCAAACTCACATAAAAATATATGTATTCAATTTAAATACTCTTACACCCTTTTTGTTGCTTATAATGCTTTTCTCATTGAATTTAACACCATTAAACTTTACACTGGTGTTAATCTAAAATAAAATATTCAAATGAAGGAGATTGAGCATGAAAAATATTATTGCCAAAAAGGTTTTTCATTTTTTTTATTCATAATTATTCTGTTAATACGGAGTTCTGTAGGTTGTAAAACCCTAGTGTAATTAAATTTTTTTTAGCAACTGTGAAGGAAAACACAAGTATTTTAAACAAGCTGCCTAATTAAAATGTGGCTTTAACATTTGGAAATAAAAGAAAACTCCAAATTCCAGCATTTTTTTAAATTTCTATAGTTTATTATAGTCTCTTATTGGAATACAACTCTCCAATATTTTTGTTACACCATGAAAATGAAGAAAGATATTTAAAAGTAAATTGCCACTAAATTGTCAATTTCAAATTGTTTAGTTACTACTGATAAGATTTTGAAATATAATATTGTTAAAAATGTAATCGATTATAATAAATAAATCTTATAAAAAGAGTGTTTGGTATTAATATTGCCATATAAATAGTCGTGTATCATTATTGTGTTACATTATATTTCTTTCAAATGGTACAAGCACAAAATATATACAATAAATTTAGCAACGGCGAGGTAATAGAGGGGATTGATTATATTGTATGACCGCAATTTTATGTCACTTAAGTCTTTGTCAATATTACTAACGTAGCGTCGAGCGACTAGTGGCCTTTGTCAAAACATAACATGGATTTATATTATAATAGGTTACATCTTTTCCAAATATTTTCATTTCCACTAGGCAATATGGAGTCAGTTGCATTCAGGCGACAGACAATATCTGATGTAGTGATAGGATAGAAGTTTTCACACTCCTTGTATGTATGGCTGACACTTCGATTATTGAAGATATAAATAACGGTATCCTGCCTTCATCCTTACGGGTGTCTTTCCTATTTTCTTTGTTTTAGATGCCAAACATTTAACATGCAGTCTCAAATATTAATCATTCAAAGTTTAAGAACGAATATCTGATACGTATAAATAAATTACTAAGTTAAGTACTTATGTAATAAGGTTGTCGGCTTTAACAATTTGTGGTTTTTTTAGTACAAATCATGAATCTAGTGATAAAAAACATTTAAATATTAGGAAACATGCTAATAATAGGAAAAGTATAAGAATATTCATTTTGAGTGTCATAAAAAACACAATAGACTCTTATCTTGAGACTTACTTAATCATGACTTAAAAATATTACCTTCTGAATTTGGATAGTGTTTTTGGACCCTGAATTCAAATCAAATCAAATCAATTTTTTATTGCCAGGACATTATCACATGTATAGCAACCGTCAAGATATTTTAAAATTAATATCTAAAATTTAAAAATTTAATTTTGCCTCAAACCACATTCAAACATACAACTTTTTAGCCACTCCACATTCATCCAGCCTATATTCCCATTTCCAGCGCTGGTAGTCAGTTTGCTAATTGTGCGGTCACCCAGTCGAATGCCATAAACTCGTCAGCATTATGAAATGCTTGCGACACTAAAAAGCGTCTTAAATGAGTTTTTAACACATTTAGGCGTTGGGGCATTTCTTAACTGATCTGGCAACTTGTTGATGAACCGAATACCTGCCTGGGAGGGCAAGTGTTCGTAAACCCCCGTCCTGTGTCTTCCAGTTCGGTAGGCATCTCTGCCTCTTGTCTCATACTCGTGTATGTCACGGCCCCGGGTTAATGCACATTTGGACAAACAAAATGAGCTTGTCTCAAGAATGTAGAGACAAGGCAGAGTCAACAGTTGCAACGTTTTGAAGGCTTCTTTGCACGATTCTCGGAATTTCATTTTTGCGATTATGCGAATCGCTTGCTTCTGAATTTTGAATGCTTTGAAGAAATGGTTATTTGCGCTGACTCCCCATAACACCCTCCCATAATTCAAAGAGTGAAACCTTCCTTATCAACTAAATAAATACAATGTAGAATTGATCTGCATTTTTTGTTCAATATAGTAGCTAAATGATGTAATTAACTCTTGATAAATTTAAAACTATGTGGAATAATCTCAAACGAAACGAAGTCTATAGTTTTATATATTAATATATCTAATTTATATCATTCATTCATCTAATTTACATCTATTCAACACATTGATTAGTATACATTATAATTATATATATATAGTAGAGCTGACATGAAATTTTTCTAATTTTATCTTGTTGAAACTGTAGATTTTTAAAAGCGATGGAGTACAACTCGTAATTTATGACAAATTTTTTTATAAATCTTGTCCGCCTCAAATATAATTGACAATTATGTGCACATATAATATGGCGTAAAATAGGGCTTAAACAATTACTTAATTAGGACATTTTTCCCTCTTTAATGTGATGAGCTAAATTAAGTGAATATGTGTCAAAATAGAATTGTCTGAGATGTTAAAGCTTTTAACACTTTTCGATAAAAAAGGAATCTCTACATTTCTAACAAAATTAATTCAGATCATGTGAATTCATTAAAGACTACTAAGTCATAGCCTTCAATTACGAGATACCAAATCCAGGATTTAACCTGCACTATTATAAAACACGTTTTTATATATGTACAATAATGTAGTTTCGCACAACACGTACAGTCATACAACATAATGAAACCCTATTTTCATTTATAAATTATAGGAACAGCAATTGGGAGAAGCCTGGGTTAATTTTAACTGCTAAAAATACTACTTTTTCAAGATCAAAATTCGTGAAATATTAAAATGTAAGATGCAGCTTTAAGGTTGAGAAAGGAAATAACTTTCATAGAGCTTCATCAACATTAGTTTAATGATTTGAATTTAATTACATTTTATGTTTATATATGAAAATTTGATAACCGGGTTATGAGGAAAGATAAAAATAACATACTATTAAGGAATTTAATTTTAAGTTGTACCGTATATGCTAATAGTTACAATAATACATTGTTTAGTAAAAAAAATGGAAAATTGAACCAAATATTTGTATATGTAATATGCTTAGTTTATTTATTTCAGAGCGATGTCAGATCTACTTTGAACACATTTTTCTTGTCTTCCTCTATCTTTTTTGTACTCTTTACATCTTACCATCTTCATAAAACACCCAATCCGTGTCTTGCTCTATCTCTACCTCCTTGTATCAATTGCTCGGTCTTTCTGTCGTTATTCCTATCTCTTTATATCATACGATAATTTTTCAGTCAATCTTGTTTTCATTTCCTGAATTCTTATTCTGTCTTTCTTAATTATTCTAGAATGTAACTTAACTTGTCCACACTTTACTCTTTTCACTTGGATCTCATACATCGCATAATGTCTTCCACTGATCAAAATTGAAACAGTCCTTTTAATATGATATGGCTTTACCTATTACTACCACCTGAGTTGGTTTTCTTCATGAAGTGTCCTGCGTGTTTTGTGTTACATATAACATTTTATATTTTCTTCATTATCCTCCAGATGTTAATGATTATTTAAAACAATTTATCTCTCTTACCATACATATCAAAATTAAATTACAGAAGAAAAAAACAATTTAAATGTAAAATGTAAAAGTAAAAAAATATTGACGCTCCATCATTGAGATGAATCATAATCCATTTTAGACTACATATATATTCATACGTAAAAGAATTTTCAGTAATAAAATTATTAACTTTTGATATACGGTATTGCAATGCACAATTATAACCTTTTACCACTGTATTATGAGACTGGTTTTAATAGGGTGTAATTACAATGAAGTACTTGTGCTAATGAACATACACCCATAGATCCTACAAACAGAGATAATGATATTATAGTCAAACTTTATACAACTAAACACAATAATATTAATAAACCATAAGAATGAAATTATATTCATAATTTACACTCTTATTCTATATTAAACAAATACATTGCAGTAGATACAGAGGAGTAATGCAGCTTTTTTACTACGTCCAATGTATGAATACTGACAGTTTAATATGATTAAAATTTGATGATTTAAAATTTAATAACGAGATGTTTTATTTACTCTTTAATCAATTCATGAACGTTAAGATATTGTTTCTGTTAAAGCTATAATTTTTTTCATATTAAAATCTTATGATATAAAAATATTAAAGAGGAAAAAATACAAAAGACAAAATTTCATACACAGAAAGGCAGTGAACACATTTAAGTTATGGTGGGACAAAAGTATTGGACTTAAAAGAAACTGAAAGAAAAGTTTACAGACTGTACGAAAAATGAATGACAAAAAAAAAAACAAAGAGACAGAAACAATAGATGAGGAAGTAAAAGAAACAATACAAATGTGGGATGACGAAGACATACCCTGGGAGTTAGGCATGAAGAGATTGAGAAGGGAGGTAGTCCGGCGGGATTGTTTAGCTCCTGACCACTGACTGGCATTACCTTCACGCTTGATCCCTGGTGCGGGTGTCGGCTTCGTCTCCTCAGATACAGCACCGCCCACTGACACCTCCTCGAACTCTACACACCCTACACAGTACACACCATGCTCTACCTCACTCACACGCTAAGCTAACACTATAACAGTTAGTCCCAAACACTCATTGTTATTCTCTCAAGCTTCAACCTTTCAATCGTGTGTTTTCACACAATTTATGTTTTCAACAAGTTTAATCGCCTTAAGGGGAGTCAAAAGAAAATCTTATTGGACTTAAAAGAAACTGAAAGAAAAGTTTACAGACTGTACGAAAAATGAATGACAAAAAAAAAACAAAGAGACAGAAACAATAGATGAGGAAGTAAAAGAAACAATACAAATGTGGGATGACGAAGACATACCCTGGGAGTTAGGCATGAAGAGATTGAGAAGGGAGGTAGTCCGGCGGGATTGTTTAGCTCCTGACCACTGACTGGCATTACCTTCACGCTTGATCCCTGGTGCGGGTGTCGGCTTCGTCTCCTCAGATACAGCACCGCCCACTGACACCTCCTCGAACTCTACACACCCTACACAGTACACACCATGCTCTACCTCACTCACACGCTAAGCTAACACTATAACAGTTAGTCCCAAACACTCATTGTTATTCTCTCAAGCTGCAACCTTTCAATCGTGTGTTTTCACACAATTTATGTTTTCAACAAGTTTAATCGCCTTAAGGGGAGTCAAAAGAAAATCTTAAACGAGAGCATCGATTTTTCTATGATGCAAAGTGGTCTCTTTTATAAAAATACATAGGTGCAAAGCTGATTTACGTATAAAGGTGGAGGTTTTAAGTTACATTTCTGTGCCCTTTGAAAAAGGCTTAAGTTTCTTTTTTCATGAGTTACAATAATAAAGACCTGACTTTCAACTGTGGATGTAAGGAATAATCTTTATAAATGTTGAACTCATTTCTGACTGGGGATTTCTTTTTTGTATGGTTTGTAGTAAAATGTTTGACACTATATTTTATATATACAACTGCTATATACCATTTAAAATATTCTGTTAATATAATAATCATACACAGGCCATTCTTTCAGAATATTGCAAATAATGTCCTGCTTGATAAAAAATTAATTGAATTGTTTCTTTAAAACAATTTCCAATAAATAAATAAGTAACTATATCTTAATATTAATTTTATTTCATACTACTGTACAACTATAAACACTGTAATAACCATTCCTCCACAGGTCCGGAGCTGTATATTTAGTAATATAGTTAATTAGCAAAATTATATCTTTTTCATACTTTACTTAACAAGCATTACATTACATTTTAAGCTGTATTTATAGTTGTACACCATTTTATTTACACAAAGAAATGCCTCTAAATTTTCACCTAAGGGTCATTCCATGTCAATTAGCCAATAAAATATATTTTTCAACTTAACCATTTCAGACTTGGCTAAAACTTGGTTTATTTATATTCTCTGAGATCCTGAACTAAAATATAATTTTAACAAACTCTATCTCTCATAGTTTTTTAGTTACAAATGTTCAAATATCACAAAATGCAGTATTTTTTAACACACACTTAAATAAAAAATTTGCTATAACTATAGTTCTATTACTGCTAGAGAGCTGAGAGATAGCTCATTTTAAAGAGGGACTTATAGGCTTTGTTTTAATACCCAACTTGAACACTCTGAGTATAAACCTTTCGTGAAACTCAAAAAAATGTTTTTTAAAAATTTTTGAGTTTGTTTTTTTAATTTAAAAAAGCATATAATATATGCTTTTTTAAATCCTCCGTGTATTTTTTATTATTAAAAATAGTACTACTTTTCTGAAGTTGGCAGTCATTTCCCGCAGTGTACTTTACGAGCATCTTTCGGGGAAGCGAAACAATAGCCTCCCGCTTATCTTTGTCAAAATCTGTCAGTATGAGGTCTACTTCCGTGCGAGACTGGACGATTCCTCCGTGAGCGCCCGATGTTGTGTTTGTAGTGCTTGGACGAAATCTCCGTGAGCGCCTTATTGTGTTTAGTTTTGATGGAGTAATAATCCGTGTGCGCCTAAATGTGTGACCTGTGATGGTTTCTTTTTAAGTTTTACAATATATTTTATTTGAATTTTGTGAAATGGAGAATGAAGACGAGAGACTTGTCAGTACAGTACCCGTGTGTTAGGGAACATTTCAGTACTGTTTATGGAGTGAACATTGTCGTTATAAGAACCAGAAGGAAAATGTTTTGAAACTTTGTGTAGTGTTTAAAAAATTTTTAGTAAAGAATAAATTTTTATTTTAGAGTAATAATTGACATTACAATTGTATAATATCTCAAGAATTGAAGTAAGTTGTTTTTGTAAGAAGTTAAAAACTAAGTTAATTTCCATACATTATTACAGTAGGTTAAAACATTTTTACAATTAATTGCATTCTTCCTTAAAATAAATCATGTTGTTTTTATACAATAACATTTTTTAAGATTTTGAATTTCTTATTTGGAAAATTCAGTGCGTAAGAGAGTAATTTTTATTTAATTTCTAAAAATGAATATATTACATTGTAATTAAATCAGTATGAATATTTAAACAAATAAAAACAGTTTTTTAAACGACTATGATATCCATTATTCGCTAACCTGGAGGAAACCTCCGTGAGCGCCTGATGGTGTTTCTAATTTTAAGGGCCTGATGGAGGGTTAATACATGATTTGTGAGTATACCATAAAATTTTCAGAGTGGGACCATGATGGGATCAGGAGATATGTTAAAAATACATCAGTGGTGTCAAAACATTTGCAGCGTTATTGGTATAGCATTCTGTACAGTCTGCTTTTAAGATATGGTTACAAGTGGGTAATTTGTGTCAACTCCACTCTCTTTGTTTATAAAACAAAAATAATGGAAACAAATTTTTTACCATAAAAGATATATTTAATTATAAAAAATAATTAAGCTGTTATTTGAAAGTAAAATAAGTGATATAAATTTGATTTTAAATATTTTAAGTCATGTATTCAATAGATTTTTTTTAAAAGAAACAATATTGATAGTCCATTTGTGAGCAATTGTATAAGGACTGATTTTGTATATCATGCTTGCTAGTACTATAGAACTATAGTTATAGCAGATTTTATATTTAATTACATGTTACAAAACACAGCATTTTGTGATATTTGAAAACTTTTAACTAAAAAACTATGAAGGATAGAATTTTTTAAAAGTATATTTTAGTTCAGGATCACAGAGAGTATAAATATACAAAGTTTCAACCAAATCTGAAATGGTCATGTTGAGTTCCTTGTTGGTTTTACATGGAATGAACCCTAACTCAAAGGATGAAAAGAGCAATAAATCAAATTGTGATAGTGAGGGAAGCCCATAAGTACAGAGAACGCATATACTCACACCCACAACTTCTACAAACAGCCACATCCTTAACATCCCAATTAGAGACCTGGAGCATAGTATCCTTAAGAATAATCCTGCAAATAGTGCTAGTGAACCAAGAAAAAGTAAATATAGCAGCAAAAATAGGTTCTGCTGTTTTGGAGGAAAACCAGCAACTTGATGAAACAAACAGCTCATTTATAGCTTGCCTAAACAACACGAAAGCTGTTATTGTAAACTAAGGCATAGACATATTTATCCAGAATTAACCAGCTAGGAAAAAAAAAACTAATTGAAGCCCTCAATCTCCTTGAAAAAGAAAAAGCTAATACAAGGGGGCTTGTAACTAAATTTGAAGAACACAATAAAAAGAGCAGACAGATAGACACTCTGAAACCTAAATCATCGACAGGGATAGTTGACATAATTATCTGCCAAGCTTACAAAAAACCTGTAAAAAAGAACTGACTGCTCCAGTAACAAATATAATCAATACATAATTACAACAAGGAGTTTTCCCAGCTCAATTTAAAATCAGTAAAGTATATCCAAAGTACAAAAAGGGGCCAGCTACGGAAACAAATAGTTACTGACCTATTTCTCTTATACCTACCGTCTCGAAAGTTATTGAAAAGATCGTCTTGGAACAGCTCCTATTAGTTGAGATGAAACATATAACAGCGATCTGTGTAACTCAGTCTGTCAGATCAGAGTGCCTTCCTATTGCAAGATGGGTTCCACAACGCTCACTACTAGATTCAGTAATGTTCATTCTTTTAACTCATGACTTCTCAAACTACTACAGCTCTGTGGTCATGTACACTGATGACACCACCTTACTTTGTAAAGGAAACACAGCCGAAGAACTAAGCATAAATGCTTACATAGCCTTAAATATTAAACAGATAAATTTTGAGTAAACTCTTGGACCTTACTCTTCCCACATATAAGTGAGTTATTAAAAAAAATTAACTCTGCTGTCAAAGTATTGAGAAGGTTGAAGCAAATAAGCAAAACAGATGTAACCAAACTAGCTTGTCATGCACTCCTGGAATCTCACATTTGATACATTATTGTAATCTGGGGTGCCATCTCTGCTACTAACCTGAACAGACAACTCACTATACAGAGAGCAGCAATAAGATCCTTGGCTGAACTGGATCTGAGAAAGGCGCACAGAAGCTTTTAAGCAGCTAAAAATTAAGACTGTCATTGCTATCTAAATTCAAGAAGTGATGAAAATTGGCCTCCCCAGAAAAATATAAAACCACTGGCACAACACAAGGAAATCGTCAAGAACTCCTCCCCCAAGACACAGGACAGCTCTGTTCACAAGGAAGCCAACCTACATCGGAACAAAACTTTTCGACCTGCTACCAGACGACATATGAATGATAACTGGAGCTGGCAAAGACTGGACACCAGGCTGATGGATTGACCCATGAACATTACCCAGAATGTTATGAAAACTTCAGGGGATGACTTCTTAGTTAATAGGCAATATACTCATTATTTTAATATGTAATTGACACCATTACTTTTCTTAAAGAAAATTTAAATAAAGATTGATTGATTGGTACATAATGTCTCTGAGTTGGAATTGTAATAATTTCTATAGTAGATTTAAAAAAAATAGTTTTCAGGTTAAATGTATAAGGTAGTTTCATTGATACTTTTTACATTATAAATTTAGTACATAAGACTAATCGTTTCAAAAATTCTGTTTTCTGTGTAGACTAAATGTGAAATATAAGTTGTTATGTGGTATCACTGGTTCCTGTTACGCTGTGAGGTTAGTAGGTTCTAGAACTCAGGCACACGGTTTTCGAACTAAATTTTGTGTCACAAGCATTCTCATCGTACCTCTGGTACAGTTTAAACTGTAAGTTTTACATTTATTATTACAATTCTATGACACAATTAAGATATCTTTTTAGAGAAAAATCATTACGTCCATTTGAATATTTTCAATTTTAATTCAGATTATTTTAGTTTCTTGTAATTCAATACCTACACTTCCTACTTTTGTTATTATTTGAAATTAATAAAAACTTTTATATCATTAAATTGTTCACATGTATCAAGGCATATTTTATTTTCATGCTCAAACTTAAAAACTTACCTTTTTTGTATATGAAGGCAATTGTAATGCTATTATTCTGACAAATTAAAAAAATGACTTTCCTTTTTTTAAATTAATTCGTTCTTATGGCATCCTAATTTACAGTGAAATTTATAAGTTTGGCCTGGAAGAAACTGCTACAACCAAGTGCTTGCACAAACAGTGCATTGGCAGATATATTATGAGTGGTACAAATTAACGTAAGGCTGCTTGGTTTGGAATTAAAAATGAAACCAACTCGGAACTTAATTATAAAAGGAAGTATACATTTCATGAAAAAACTAATGACTTATATTTTAAACTGAATGTTATTTAAGGGCACATTTCCTAAAGTATTGAAATGTACTAAAGTAGTGCTAGAGTACAAAAAAAAAACAAGAAGGCAAGCCCGCTACCCATATTTATTAAGATGTTTGAATGTTGTTTAAAAGATCAGCTGTATGATTATTTTTCAGAGCAAATAAAAGGCTTTGAGAAACATAATGTTTGTAATTGTGAAACATGTACCGTTATTTAAAAATTTCAAATATGACATTGCCAAGCATGTATATTTATTATTGGTTACGGGTATCCAAAGGATGGCCTGCCTTGCTATCACTGGGGCTTTTCCTAGTGCGCCAAGCGCGGCTCTGGACTGTTGTCTTAACCTCGCCCCCCTGGGCTATGGGCAGGAGGAGTGCCTACTGTCTTCAGCAGATGGGACTCTGGTCGGGCTGCAGCGGTGGGCACTGCATAATTAGCACCCTGATACAGGAGGATGTTCTGCACATGATCTCTGATCAGACGCCACGAAAGTTTTCCTTTGACAAACCCTTTAGGATTATTGTACCCTCTAGGGATGATTGGTCAGAGGGAAGGAAACCTCTTCCACCAGCGGAGCTCGAATGGTTCACAGACGGCTCTAAAACAAAAAGCGGCACAGGCGCTGGAATTCTGAGAGTGAGACCATATAGGGAGCTGGTGGTCCCTATGGGTCCGTATCCGAGAGTCTTTCAAGCGGAGGTTGCAGCTATTATGGAATGTGTTCGTAAGAATCTTCGTCTGCGATATAGGAGCAAGACGATTAATATTTTCACGGCCAGTCAGGCAGCGCTGATGGCGCTGGACTCTTGCATGATTAAATCCAAACTGGTTTGGGATTGCTATCAGGCCGTTTCCTCCCTTGCCAGAATCAACAATGTAACCATTTGTTGGGTTCCTGGTCATGAGGGGATTCTTAGGAACGAAAGAGCTGATGCCCTGGCCAACCAGGGCTCAGCAACAATTATGACGGGCCCTCAACCGTTCTGCGGTGTTCCAAGATGTGAATCCTCTAGGGTTGTCTCAAAATGGATTCGCGCGGAGCATGAGAGAAGGTGGAGGTTGCATCCGGGTTTGTGAATGAGTAGAATGGTATTACAGTCACCTTCCTCCAAGGTGACTTCGGACCTTCTTTCATTAAACAGACCAATGTCTTCTCAGGTTATTGGTCTCATTACGGGGCATGGTCACCTGAGGAAGCATCTTCACAGAGTCGGCATCCTTCAGGAGGATCCGCTCTATAGAAGGTGTAATGAGCAGGAGGAGACTGCTGAGCACCTGCTCTTTGATTGCCCTGCAATAGCATGAGAGCAGTATGCCATCTTTGGTAGTTTGGACAGGGGTGGTGAATTTTCCCAGGAGGACTTGATAGATTGTTTTCGACGGTTTGTGGAACTGCTGAAGTTGTAGACTGGTGGGCCTCCATGGTGTGTTTTCAGGGTGCGCAAAAAGCCCTTGAGGCTTAAGTGCATGGCAGTAGGCCACCCCAAGGGAAAAAAGAAGATTGGTTACTTCAAGTAAAAGAAAATTTGAATAGCTTTATAAATAGACGAGATATTCACAGTTTAAATTACATTTTTGGTTTTTTCATCTGATAAGTCATAAGATTAGAATTGGAAAATTAAAGGTGTCTAAACACCATTTCTGGAAATAAACCATAATAAAAAAAAATAATTTAAAACAAACTGGAAGTAGTTCAATTTAAAACCTCCAAAATTTTTGTCTCTAATAATGTAACATAGGCTTTTATGACGGGATAGACAACACCTAGTGAGTTTCAATGGTAACGAATGTTTACATATATGTATATATATAATGAACTGAGAATTGAGGTAAACGTTTCTGGGAGTAGATCAGATTAGCTTTACTCTCGGAACTACTTGAGAAAACTCACCTTCTAGTAAAATCCATAAAATTCTTCCATCATTTCAAATCGCAATGTTAAGAAACAAAAACAAACAGATTAATAATACTTTTTATAAAATCACACTCACTGATAAGTCTAGGATGCATATAAGTGATGAATTACTTTACCTGGCTTTTCCAGCCCAGTATACTTGCTCAGGACAAACTGCTCCAGAAGTTTCTCGACCGTCATCTCTAAACACTGTCTCTTAAATTCGATGTACTCCTGAAAATTAAAGTAACAAATTAAAAACAGCTTGTGTAATGAATAAATTTGGAATTTCGAAATACTAATTTCTTTTAAAACCAATTATCCAGCCAACCTCATGTTTCCTGTGAGAATGAATACGAATCATGACTATCCTGAGGATGAATTGTACCATATCAAAGCTCTTATTATTAATCGGCCCATACTTTGTAAATAATTTTTGTATTGGTGCTTTATGAAATTTCATAACATATAAATTAAAAAAAACCATAGTAAGCAATTCACATAACTTTATGTGATACTTATTATCAATAAAAGTAAGAAAATAGAAATTTCTTAAAGAAAAAAAAAATTAACCAATACTTGTCCATTTAATAAGCTACTATTTAAAATAAAAAAAATATTTCTTTTTCAAACAGCTAGTGAAAATTGAAGTGGAATGTGGAAAAACATAGCGGTTTTAATAATAAACAAATAAAATCAGATTTTATTTTTTCATTCACCATACTAGGATGGTTAGTAATAGTGATTTTTTTCTGGATGGCAGTGCGTGCATCAAAGTTTACTTCTAATAAAATAGCTGCACCACATTTCTGCATTATCTCAACAGTTGTCCTATCATTAGGTTCAGATAATAATTTCTTCTGGTAATTCCTTGAAAACGTAAATTATGCGATTGAAGAATGCTGCAACAACATGCATAGGTGTATACACTGCTGAATGCATATCTTGTACTTCCAAACTAGTCTAGTGAAAGCTATAATGGAGTTCACTTCTCAAGAGAATGCAGAAATGCACTTTGTGTACGGTTTTTGTAACGGAAATGCACTTGAAGCTACAAGAGAATACGCTCATCGATACCCTGATCGCTGAACACCAAGCTCGGCAGTATTCACCAGGCTACATCAGCGACTAGTGGAGAGGGGCACTGTGTATAAATCTGCTAATGAGGTAGGTAATGTCATCCATGACGTAGGAGTGTAAGAATTGGTTTCTTGATAATGTTCATAATAATCCAGGCTTTAGTACCCGGCAGGTTGCCCGTGAAGTTGGTATGTCCCAGTGGAAGGTTTGGGACACTTTAAAGAAAAATGAACTTCATCCATATCATTTCACTCCAGTTCAAGAATTGAAGCCAACTGATTTTGCTCCAATAGTTGAATTTTGTCGCTGGATACTGAACAGTGACTTTGAGCAGTACAACTTTTTAAGAAGATATTATAGACCGATGAGTCTTTGTTCACCAGAGAACGCATATTTAATACGCACAAACTGCATTTTTGGGCAGAAAAAAATCCTAAAGCTACCAGAAAAATATATTTCAAACACGATTCATAATATTAATGTTTGGGCTGGTCTGTTAGGGGACCAACTAACAGCACCACACGTTTTTGAAGAAAGCTTAACCGGAGAAAGTTACTTGCAGTTTTTCAGCACAACCTTACAGGGTTTTAGATGGAATTGACAACATTCAAAGAGACGAGATAATTTACCAACAGGACCGCGCCTGCCCCCCCCCCCCACTTCAGCAATGCGGTACGTGAGTGGTTGACATTGAACTATCCAACATGGTTAGAACGTTTTTTGATGTTGTTCGGACAGACTGGAAGGAAATTATTTCATTCCCCCGAGGGTTAGGCTCCAATAAAGCTCAGCAAATTATAACAACAAAACAGTATAATATTATGAATTTGTGTATACATCGTCTGAAAAATTATAAATGACTTTCAATGTATTCGGTATGATTATTTACTATAACATCGTGAAATACACATCTTAAGTATTTTAAACTGTGCATGTAGCTTCTAGAAGCAACTTAGTAAATTGTACGTTTTCTAATTGCATGGTTCCGAACTTTCTGGTATATTTATTTAAAATCAACAATATTGTCACGTATTTAAACACAAAACTATACGTTTTTACATATGCTAGGCTGTATACTAATAGTAATAGAATGTTATAGCAAAAGACAACATAAATTCCTGCTCTGCTGATTGTACACCTATGAAAAGCAAAGGAGAACTCTAAGAACTGCTTTAGAAGTAAAACACCGATCAGGTTTATGTGTACGTTCTTGTATTTTCTAAGGTGACCAAGAAGAAAGGTTTAGGTCTTCTACTTAGGAGCTCCAGCTATTAAAACTATTCGATGTTTTGATATAATTTCACAGATTGTGAGTTCTCCAAATCTTGTAGAACTAAAAATTGTGACGCATTTTAAAAAGGAGTTACCTATGACGTCGATTTATACAGCAGGAAATAGCAGTTGAAACTACGGTAAATATCTAGAATCTGTGTTTAGGAATCGTATCTAATTTGGACAAAGTTCTGAGCTGAAAAAGCACTTATTAACCTTTTTTTTTCATTTTCATAAATAAGGAAAAAATCATTCCACAGACCCAAGAAATATATATATATATATATATATAATATATATATATATATATATATATATATATATATATATATATATATATAATGCCTATTCATATTGCCCAGTACAATTAATACGAACCACAACCCCTTGTTTCTATGATAAAACCATCAAAACGATGCCGTTAACAAGTGCTCTGTTTTAATTTGTTCTGTTTCATTTATGCCATCGTAAATTTAAGTTAAGATTTTAATATTTTTCTTACTAATTTAATAAGTTTTGTATTTTGTATTTTTTGTAATTATTATGTAATATAAATTTATAAATGTTTTTTAAATTATTTACTCTGACAAACAAATATATTTTCAAAGTTTAGTTCGTTTTATATATGTTATAAATTCGTATAAATTTTCATAATTCAGTTTTGTTTTAAAAGTTATTTATGCAATTAAATTAATTAATTAAATGAAGTTCTTGTTTTTCTTTAAATTAATTCAAATAAAAAAAATGGGCTTGTTAGTACTTTACTATCTATAAACAGAAAAAACTAAACACAATTTAGAATCTTAAAATTTATTGAAAGATTTTATAGTATTTAAATATTTTACAGCAGCTCACCGTATTTTGCATTACCGGCCATTCCATACAAGAAAATTATATTTTGTCTTATGATTTGGAAGGTATAATTTCTTGTACGTATATTTTTTTATGGAGTTAAGCTATGAATTTGAACACAATTGTTTTGTCACCGCAGAATTCAATTAAAAGTTTTTGAATGTGTAATATACCTTGAACTGTTTAGTCACTTAAGGTTAGAAACTTGAAAAAATGGAGCATATAATATGCCTTAAACTATTTGTCAGATTTTTAACGCATAAAAATGCAAAAATGTCAATTTTATATACTTTCATTCCAGAAATTAAGCTTCTAAAGCTTGAAAGGGATTTATTTCATTATTACACCCAAGCAGATAAATCAACGCATGTTATTCAGTTTTTAAAAGTTCTTGATGTAAAGATTTTTGGGAAAGAATAATTAACTTTCAACAAAAAAATATTATAAGTATATATGTATATATTGCTTAATATTATGTTTACCATAGTGAAAGATTAGTAGTAAGAATTTGTTGCTCAATATTATTAATGCTTTATACTTGGCCTTAAACAGTCTTCGATCCGTCATTATATGTATATATAATTATGCCTCATTAAGTTATCAAGTGATTTTTTTATATGCATTTCGAAGGTTATTAAACTTGTATATTTTAAGGAGTGAAATTATACAAAACCCTAGTTCTTATATGAAACTTAAGAACTAATACATTTTTTATAAAAGATACAAACTTCTCCAATACGTACAGAATATTAAATGTGGTTTATTCTGGGATTTTCGGCGCGGGTATCCGACGCGAAACCAAATTTATTTAACTTCAATGATAAACATTGAATAATATTGACAAGACAAATTCTTTCTAACTATCGCATATAATCTATAAAATTGGACCCAAACATGTATTGTAGACTGAAGTGAGCAGTGTTGCCGCATATGGTAGGAGGGTGGCAGAGTTTCTGATTGGTACAGGAATAGATGCAGCGGAGACATAAATTCGCATTACACTTCGACATTTGACATAGTAAAATAATGAAATGAAAATGAAAAACAAAATTTTTCTCTTGGTGGTTATATTAACACACACCTTATCATGCATGATATTCATGTTTATATTAATGTGCGCGCGTGTATGTGTAAGTAAAAAGTTAATAAAAATCTCTCTTCCAAGTCATAAACGTATAAGAATTATTCTTTGGTTAAAGTAAACAATTCCACTAATAGAAAGTGATAAATTTTATTAGTACATTCAAATCGACTACTATTATTTAAATTCCCAAATAATGTTGTCATATATGTAATTGTGTAACTTTTGTAGTGTATCTGTACGATAATCCATAAAGTATTATTAAATATTATATAATTTATATTTAAATATCAATATATATATATATTATAATATTATATATTATAATATATATATATATATTATCACCTGATTTTTACATATGGATATGTGAATAAACTCTATTCAATTAAATACAAATGTATTAAATTGTGTTTTATAAGAGTGTAATTCTGAATACCAAGTCATCTTCAAATGGTTTTGTAAGTATTGAAATACTTAAGCTACATAAAAATAGCGTTTTATTCATTGAAATTTTAAAAATTTGAATATAGTTTGCTGTATGTTAGAGAAAATATAATCCTTAAATGACTAACTAAGTATTTGTAATAGGACAAACAATAAACTAAAATTATTCATTAATGCCTCGTTAGCACAATGAAAATTCCTTAAAGTTTGTTTATTCACTAAATCCAGCAAATTGACAGCTTTCTTTGTTCATTTACCAGGTAATGTTGTTAACGATAGTATAATAAGGGCTTTATTTGTGTAGTGCAAATATATCATTAAGTCTCTAGAACTTACGGTGAGTGTTGTGACGATATTGTAATGTGTCTAAATATACCAGTGTTTAACTCGGAACTATGTCTGTTATATTTCGTTCCAAAATGTACCTACTTTAATATTTCCTTAGACTATATACTCTTTTCATAACCTAGCTACGCATTTCTTAAGAAATGGTTTTGGAAAACTATTATATCACAATCAGGAGGACAAAAATACTAAATAAATTGTTCCCACATTGGTTTTTTATAATACATAGATACCTTGGAGTTTTGCCAGTGAATGTGTGGAATTCTGGACTAAAGTTTTCTTCAGAATGTGCAATTTTGGTTGTAACATTGGCTACCTTAGGACTAGGCTACTACTGTCACTTTGTAATGTCGTACGTGTTGGTTTACAGACTTAGAACCGAGGCAATTTTGAACATTGCCAACGGAGCTAATCTTGCATTTGGAACATATTTTTATGGTTTGGTCAACAGTCATAAAGAGCAAACGGGGACATCTGAATTCGATTGTGTCAAGCCTTATTGGCCTAGAAGAAAGGTTTATTGAAAAAGGGGTTAGCAATGTATACAGTACGAGTTCAATTAATTTGATTTCTTCTGTGACTTACATCTGGTTAGTTTTGTGTATTAAAGCCCATGACGTTCATAGTCACAAAAGGTGTTTCAAAAATGTCTTTAATTTTCTCCATGTGTCATTTGTATGGCCTTACTCAAGCGTTGTTGTTCATAAGAGTTTTGCTGCTGCTATCGCAGGGGTTTATGACACTCAACTGTTACTATCAGGGCTTGCTGGTTCAAGTTGAAACACCCCCCTGGAGGTAGTTACAAATTTTAATGACAAACTTGTTATTATTCTGTAAAAAATAATCACAACATGAAAACTAGATATACCGCGTGTGATACAATGACAATTGCACACTAAACCGAAAGTTTTCTTAAAAAAAAAAAAAAAAAAAACATTATCAAGTGTAATACCTTACCATGCAGATCCGAAAGAAAAGCGCTCAAGATCACTCAGTATATAGACGCTATGCAGCTAACCTGTTAGTTATTAATTATTACATTTTCACTAAATAATTTGAAATTATGTTTTTTGCTATATATATTTATAGAAGAGAGATTAATAATATCCATCAAAAACATAGCGTTTATATCAAAACACTTTTTAACAATATTTTATCCAACAAATTGAATAGAAAACATATTTTATAAAGGGTTTTATTTTAAAATTCTAATAAAATATTTTTGGATGTTAGTGTGAAATGAACTGGAACAAATACTCAATATATCATATAATTTGTATAATAAGATCTCTTCTATTCTTGGTTCCTGTAAATCATTACCACCCCAGAAATTATTACGGCATGATGTATTTTGACAGTCACGTAGTAAATTACGAATAGTTCAGTCATGCTTATGAGATGGAAAAGGATGTGTAAGCACTTCAATCCAATAGCGTTCATAATATTAAACCTAAATGTCATCCAACAGATACCAGCCCAATAATATTTATCAGACTTAATTATATGACTAATATTTTATTACTAATTAAGATCATTCTGTAACTTGTTTCAGGAGACCCTGGTGTAACTATCAAAGAGATCAGAGACACTCACTGTCTCCTACACAAAGCTGTAGAGGACATAAGATCATTTTTTGAGCCACAATTGCTGTGTCTATTTATGCATTACTTTATGGACATAGTGGTTTGTTTTCACCTGATCATCCAAGAGGCAGCTAAGGCCAATAAGTCCTTTCTCTTATTGCCAACAAGAATATGTTGGTTTTTTTACACTTCAGTGCTTTTATTCCTGATAGCTTGGAGCTGCCATCAGGTAGAATACAGGGCAAGAGTGTGTGAGTTTTTCAGAGTTTATTATATCATGTATTGTTTGCTCATAGAATGTTCATAAATCTTTTAAATGTCGAATAAAAACGAATAAATGAACTTAAAAAATTCTTATCCCATAAAAGGAGAAAATTAGGTTGTTTAGAAATATCCGATCGCTTTTTGCTGCCAGATCGAATAGTGGGGAGAGAAAATCCTATTGACTTAATTTTCTCAATGAATCAAAATTTAAGATGCCTTTTTAATTCCTAATAACGTATACGTTCTATTTAATTTTATTGTAGAATTGTTAACTCAGCAGACTAAGTTCAACAAAACATTAAATTACTATAGGTCATTAAGTTAATGATTCTGAACTAAATGGTAAAATATGAAAATGAGCCTAAATGGCTTAGCAGCCCTTGAGTAGGCGGAAAAGAATACAGTCAATATAATCAGTAAACCTGAGGTATTGCATATAATTATGAACTTTTGATGTATAAGATTTGTATTTATATAATATATTATCATAACATTGACGTATCCTTTGTAAATAATCATACAGTATATATGCACTAGATAAGGAGTCATTTGACAATATAGGTTTATTTATGCAAACAGGTGCAAAGTATCGAGCATATGTAGTGATCTGTGAATGTGTTTAATATTACAAATTTAAAGCAGAACTATTTATAAATATGAATTGAATGATACTTTATGAAAAAATATAGACCGACCAAACTACTATGCCATGTAAGAGATTTTTTAAGGTTAATATTTATATCAATAAAATTACGTCAGTTACGGAAAATATTATTTCAATATGTCTTATTTCAAAGGGTGTCTTATTGTTGAAAACTTGTCCTATAAGGCATACTGCGTAGCCTAGGAGTGTGAAATAATGCTACAGCATAGTCTAAAAGGTCCTATAAACAGCAGAACTTCCCAAAGGAAATTATCATCTTTTCCTAAATTACTGAAGAGAGCACAATGCATATAACACGTATTGATTCTACAAATCTAGTGTTGAACATTTTTCTTTTTTTAGGGAGAGGTAGGAAAAATGCAATTACGCACGCATGTGGCCAGCCTGTAGTGTGGGAACGGGTTTTACGCACTACAAAACCTCCTCTACTCTTTAGGACTCTAACCTGGGATTGTTTATCACATTACTTCAGGCTATGCCTAAATTTGGCTTAAGCCCGTGGGGCTTGCTCCCTATCCAGTCGCTCGGTCAATGGATCTGGGCCACTTCGCGGCCTATATTGGGTTTCTTTTCCGGGAGTATGCCCCGGACAAACTGTGACAAACAGTCCCAGTTCCCCTCATTCTCCATAATCTTTTCGCAGACCATATCCACTGAAAAAACACCAAGTTTTTCTTGTGGCCTCCAGGCAGGGGGCTTTCCCAACGCAGACAGCGGAAGAAGGTGTGTTTCGCGTCGTCGGGAACGCCCGGGCAGTAGATGCAATCCGGTGAACCGTTCTTGCCCATCCGTTTCAGGTAAGACTTGAAATAGCCGTGACCTGTCAGGAATTACAAGTTCAATTACATTCGACAAAATGGTTGAACCTGCTCAATGAGTCGCGCAGTCCATCGTCCTCGGGTTTCGTGCTCCCAGTTTGTGTTGCCACTGCTGGAAGGTTCGGGCACGCTCTTCGGATCTAGCTGCGTCCTTGTCGATCTCGCCTTATCTCTGATAAATCGCCTTCCTCTCACATGCCAAGAACTTTACAGGGATGACTCCGGCAACCTCCAGGAGGGCTGGCTCCGATACTGTCCGATAGGCGGAACACACATGGAGCGCAGCTTGACGCTGAATACGGGCGAGTCGCAACCTATAAAATTCCTTGGTAAGAGCGTCTGCCCACACCTCTGCCCCATAAAGGAGCACAGACTGGACTGTGGAAATCGATAACCACAGTCCAGTCCGTGCTCCTTTGAACATTGGGATACAATAACCTAAAAATATAGAAACAATAGTAAACTAAATAATTTTATTGGATACAAGTAATAAAACTACTTGTTTTTGTTACAAGTAATGGTTTCTTTAATAACAGGCCAGGAAAAAACTGTCTTCTATATGAGCTGCCATCTCAGTTTGGACCTGCAGCCCATAACTAGAGATTTGGTAAGTCATAGAAAACTCTATATATTAAATAATGAGAAAAGATATAAAGCTAATGAGGTTTAGAAATTAATTCCAATTTAACATCCTCATTTTAATGTATAATGTATTTAAGTTACATTTTCTAATTATTTTACTTCTTGTAGGTAAAAAGAACTCTTCTACTAATGAACAGCAGAAAAGTAGAGTTCTCTGTGTTTAATCTCTTTCACATTGATCTAAAAATAGTAAAAGTGGTAAGTTTGTTAAATAATATTTCTTTCAGATACAATTTACCTTATATGTATATATATATATATATATATATATATATATATATATATATATATATATATATATATATCTTACTTGGCATAATTTGTAACAATGAACTGTCCCTTTAGGGAAAATATTTCATAAAATATGCAATAACTCTGATAAGTTATGGTAACCTGTATAATATATACATGGTATATATCTGAACTTTTGTTGTGTTTGAGAAATGGTTTTAATTTTCAGATGGCAGGAATGATAGTGACATATTTAATTGTCATGATGGAGTTGGAGCAATTGTAACAACGGTAGGACCAACATACGTTTTTGAATTGAAGAAGAACTTCAAGGCTACATAGTTGTTTGAAAACTACAAAAAGCCATTTTAGTAAAATGATCATATTGCACTTATTAGGAAAAATATCCTTAGGGTAGTTTTTATAAAAATGTTGTATTATTTTTTTAGTTTTAATACAATAAACAATAAGAATAAGTATGGTTGTTAAAAAGATACAGAGTTTAGAATTATTACTTCTTAATTCAGCAGTTTACTAATAAATAATCGTCTTTGTTTACTTTGCAATAAATATCTGTTTTATATTTACATAATCTGTAAAAAATTACCAAGGGAAATAAATTTAAGTTAGAAGATGGAAAAAATAATTTTATTTTAAGTTAGTTGCTCCCAAGTTACTGGCGGTGTATAACAGTTAATAAATATTTAACTTATAAGTTGAGAATTATGATTGTTACACTTTAATAATATTATGAAAAAACACTTGTCTGGCAAATTACAAACGAATTACTGACAGACTTCATAATTTAACAGCCTTTAAAAACCAATAACCGTCTTATAGACCTGAACACTTAAAATACATTTCCTAATAATAAAACTTTCTATTAAATTGGAAACCACAAATTTGGAAACATGACATAAGGCTGATTATCAATAATGTTAACCATGAAATGAATGCGTCCTTGAAATATTTTTTCTAAAAAGCCCCAAATTATTGATATTGAAGCCCCTATTTATTTTATTAGATTTGGAAATTAAGGGTAACTCACGTACTATTCCACTACGAAACCCTTGATAAAACAGAAAATGGTAATAAACTAAATTACTTAATTTACTATGCAATACGTTAATTATTAATATTGTTGGGTTCTTTTATCAAATGCAAAATTATTACTTACGGAATCAGACTACGGACATTTTGTTTCATGGAATTCTATTCTACTGACCTTTTGTCTCTTAGTTACCTCGAAGGATAATATTTCTACTTATTATTAAATTTCTTATTTTCTAAATTTTCATTGATCAAAATTGACTTCAATCGATTTCATTATAAAATCTAGTGTAGGTATACTACCTTGATACTGCAATATAGAATTAAAACACACTACATGTTGCGTGAAAAGTTTTGCAAAGGATGCACGCAAAGTTTCAGGCCTGTAGGTAATTTAATTTTTGATATGTCTTGTAGTTAGTTAGCCAGGCATTTATGACACATGAATGAAATCTTGTAATTCCCTAGACAAAAAAAAAAATAAATAAATAAATGCTGTCCGCCTCCTAAGTATTTCAATGACGCTCACTCTAATATTATAGTGGCCACAATAATAGAACTCTTTCTTTTATAGACAGAAATGAAGTGTCATGCATAATTAAAGCATACGGATGGGTTTTATTGAGATGTCTTGCTCATGATATACAAACATGCTCGCTTGTCCAGAGAATACAGTTTACTGATACAATATTACAACACAAGAAAACTCCCAAAATAAAAATTTTATATTTATGTGTTAAAGCATTATTTTATCGGAAGCTTAACAAAAAGAATATAAATTGTTGGCTTAATAAGGAGTCTCAACATTTCGGGCTGTCATATGTTTGTTAGTAAGAAAAATATGAAAAACATGATTAAAATAAAGAATGTCAAATATAACTCTCTAAAATATACTATCTAACTGTCTAATGTAAATATTCCTAATTTGCACAGTGTTCTGTAAGAAAAATCATGAATGATATTAGAAAATGGCAGCATTTTATAAAGTTACATGTACGTAATTTTATCTAATATTTAAAAAATGTCTCAATTTCAAATTTTCCGTTAGATTTATAGTTTCCAAGATCATAATGGTGGCCCCTTTTAAACATCCGTCCTGAATAAAACAATATATATGGTATCCCAAGCCAGCCGTCCACTATTTGATAAGGTTAACGATATGAGCTTGATAATGCAAAGGACTTATACATAGCAAACCAGCTTAATAAGACATTTATTGGCTAGTTGATAACATTTTTAAACTGTTTCTATTTACAGCATATTCCTGAAAAAGGAAGTCACGTGTGGCAATTTTAAAAGGTTCAACATACGTAAATATCGGTCAAGAGATAATTCATTTTTATATAGTTTTAAGCAAAATAATTTAAACATAATTTACTTCTTTATCTTACCACTTTAAAACTGACAGCTAAATATATACAAAAACATAATATCTTACCCACCCTTCAGATAAAGTTACTGTTATCATTTGGTTCCATTTATTAATATACTTAAATACTTTTTAAGCGATACTAGACAAGGTAGGAGTATCAATACGTTTAGGTACAACCCCTTCTTCGCCTTAAAAAAATATATTTGGATTACCGAAAAGATTTCGAATGTAAAAGTTTATAGTGCTATTTCTTGAATTAAGGGTATTATCAAACTGAGAAACTTATACATAAATATTTTACACAATCTCTACCGGAAATTCAATTTTGAGGAATCTTCTAAACTATAAACGATTCTAACGCTTAGCCAAATTCTATAGTAAGACGTCATCATAGAATTCTGCCTTGTCTATTTTTACCAAATGGTCGAAACACATGGGGTGCGATACTTCGATTTTTAAAAGTTTACTTCAATGTTTAACTGTTGCAAATAAACATAAAAGCGCTACTTCTAAATGTTAAAAACAAAATAATGCATTGCCAAGTTGCTGTCTAATTGAGTGACAATGAACTATTTTATATCATGGGCGTGGGACTAATGGTGTCAATGTTCTATGGGAATTTTTCATACAAACCTAATAATTATAAAACTTTAAAATTAACTTCCCTTCACGTTGATGTAGACTCAAAAGCGCGGGCGTCATCATCTTGGCTCTAAATTGCAGCAATCATATGAAAAAGTAAAGATTAGTTGACTAGAAGAGAAAAAAAACTAATGCTGGAAGACTTGAATTTAAAATAAAGGGCTCTAAGTTGAAATAAGTGACTCGAAGTTGAAATAAGAGACTCGAAGTTGAAATCAGAGACTACAAGTTAAACTTGCTTAAAACAAATTTACTACTGTATTAGCCATTTAGCCAGAAACTAAAGATCCATGACTACGTGGTCAGAAGGATATCATCAAACTATTATCCATATTAATGTTCCAAATATAATATAAACCATGGTAAGTTACTTTACTTTACATTCACAATCAGACGTCTCGTATGAAAGGGCTAATTTATAATACAAAAATATAAATTTCATATGCGCGTGAGATGTTACTCGGCAGCAGGAACGGCAGGTACAAAGTTCACGAGAGAAAAAAAAAATTAATACGCTTGCTAATTAGGATATTAATCCGCCAAGAATTTAGTTCCTAGAACATTGGATGTAACTTGTATTAACCAATAACGAGTAACAGGGTTGCGTCATTGCAGCCAGGGAAGGTTAATAACTGACTAGTACAAACGTTAGAGTTGGAAAAAGCTTACAATAGCCTGCATAAGATTTCAAGGGCTCAAGTATGGCAACTTTTTTATATGTCTACTAAAAAATAATTTACTTTTCCTAATGGATTGCAGAAGGATTTTAGTACATATGTTGAAAATAAGTTTGTCAGACTTTTTTTGCCTCACAGTGTACTATGTGATCTACTTTGAAAAAGGTGCTAAATTACATTCAAGAGAGAAACGTAAAAATCAACAGGAAATTCATACCATACTAAAGTTTCTGTCATATATTATACTAATATAGTTGTATCTTGGACATTGCAAAAAGACTTCATTAAAATATTAAATATTGATCAGAATATTCAACTATGAGCTCGCTAAGTTTAATTTACATAAGGGTTCCACAGCGTGAAGCTGTGAAGCACTCTCTAGGGTATAATTGGAATATAGTGAACCCGCAAATATGCCTTACTCTACTGTCTTTTATTCTAGAATTTCTATGTCACAATATTTTTACTTACTATAAATTTATATCACAGCTTATTGTTACAAAATATCATAGTCCAGTGTGATAATCTCAGTTCTTTTAATAGTAAATATTTAAATTTTGAAAAAATTAGAATCAAAATAATAAGCAGCTAAAATATTAAATAATATGTATGGAAAGCTGATATAAAGACTGTTTTGTGTTTTTATGCTTTACCGCTAAATACTGGTATTAGGTATTTAAAATTTTCTTCTGCTTTCAATCATTTAATTTATACGACTTATTTCACAACAATAAAAAAATAATAAAAACTAAAATATTATCCTCTAAAGTATACATACACTCTTTTTAAAACTTTACAATGTGCACCGGTTTTTTTTGAATATGCTTTTTGCCTTTCGTCTCCATTAGGATTAAATAATAACCAAGGTCTGATTTCATGATAATTCTGTTGCCATCATTTCAAACCGTTTCTTCGTTGTCTTATTTCTTTCATTTATTATTTGATTTTATTTAAACACAATTATTTAATCAGTATCGTATTCCGTATTAAGGTCTTATTTTAGTTCTTTTTGACTTGAAGTAGTGTTTAATCACGCATTGAGTGTGCGTTTTTCAATTACTTTTGTGTTTTGTTTTTTATTCTTCACAAGGATACTTTTAAGTGTGTTCGGTCCCATTTATTATACCTTCTTATTCATAAATTGTTTTCATAACTTAATTCTATTCCATTAAACACAAAATCTAGTAAGATATAGCCTCATTTTAGCATATATGAGTATGAATTGTGAGTCAAGCGATTAGCTTCTCCCCCTTATCTTTTATCTTAGTCCCCATTTTCCCATACACTACGACTCCAAATATACATCCATCCCTTATTATTTATTTTTTTTTCATTTTTAAAATATCGCTAAATATTTTAATTTTCTAAATTATCTTTTTTAATGTTGTCAATAGATGTATTAAAACATGATGTTTTACTGTTTATTACCTCTTGGATGTAATTTAAATCCATTGATACACTTTAAATTCCAGATACGGAAATGTTTTAACAACAGAGATTTCATATTTCACTCATCATTTATTTATATTTTCAGAGTCGCTTTTAAAATGAAAATACTGTTAGTAACCATTCAAAAAAAGTATTTTTTAATGTCTATTTCCTGAATGTGGTGTATTATTTTTCGTCTATAATGCTATTTATAAAAATATAAACAATGTAAGACAATAATGTCCTAAATTATTTTCCAATAAACAGGGAAATAATATAAAAAAGGTTCCTGAAAACAATATATTCATATAAGTTCTAGTCTTTGTAAGATAGTATTATAAAGATATAAAATGAATTATTGGATTAATCCAATGAATAGAGTAGGCTTGATTCCTTAGATATCTTCTTCCCTAGAAGCGTTTATTAAGCAACAGCTTCTGAATACTTAATGTAACGCATGCCTTCCATTCCTTGGGATCCTCTTCGAACGATATGTACATATTATTATTTTTCTCCGCGTTATTAAGTGTGAAAGAGAAGTACTTCCATTCATAATTTATTTGAAAGGTACATATTAAATAATTAAACTATTAATTATAACTATCACGAGACACACGGATATAACGGTACAACGTCTCACGCGCCAAGTACACTCATAGCTGAGATAGATCATCCTTCCAAACCGCTGTAACAGGGACAAAACACTGCTTACAGGCGCATTTAATACTTGAGACAAGAGTACATTTCAGAATTAGATTCCTGTCGCATAAAGATGTAGGAATACCTAATTACACTGGGATCCACATATGTCCAGGGTCGCAAAAGACGACCAAATATAAATAGTAAAACTATCAACTAATTTGGGCTTGGCCCAAAAGTAGCAACGAAATTGGGGTCCACCACTCCTGATTTTCTATTATACAAAGTTTTACGTGATGTCGCGCGATGTCATTACAATCTAGAGACGAATTTTAAATTTTTCCCGCCAATATGGAATAGTGCGATTTAAACGTGATCCAACAAGTTTAGGCCACTCATTAAATAAACATAAATAAAGACACAAATGTTTAACAAATGTAAACAATGAACATACATGTTAAACCACAAAGAAAAGAAACTAAGTTATACATATTATACATAGTACCTCGCAAAGTAAGAATCACAAGTACACAAACAGACTGGAAAGGAATTTTGCCAGAAACATTAAAGGTAGTAAAATAAAAAAAAAAATCTGTTTTATACACCAATGTATTCTCAAGATAAGGTAATCCATGGCTAACGCTCAGCCAAATGCCATGTGGGGACATGCACTATATAGTTGAGCTTTACATTTCAGTATACAAAGTACCGATACGACAGTGTATAAATAAAACTGTCGCCCATAGAAACAATTTATAAAGAATTGTTATTCTCTTTGTTTATGAATTGGTACATAAAATATGATTTTAAAATTAAAATTCACTTTCCAAGTTATCAGAATATTTTCACGCAATGTGTAAACATATCTCGATACACTCCAAATTTATTGTCCGAAGTAATTGTGAATATTCCATGACATATTTCTCATGAAAACTAGTACAATTATCTTCCAACAAAGACCAGCTGCCACATATACGGTTACATATATCCGAACTCAAGGTGAAGATATACATTGACACCTAAACCATGTCATCTGATTATGTCGCTATTGTTCCATTAGAATATCTGTCTGTGAGATCAGTCACTACCTTTGATACGCATCGTAGGTAACCTAACAACTAATTGCACTCAATATGTTACAGAACTAACTTTTTTTAATGTATATTTTGATTTATGTATATATTTTTTTTACTTTAATTAAAGATATATCTTGATATAACTATATTTTTGTGAAAGATATTGTTTCAGCCAATATTTGTTTCTTTAAAGGAATATCAAACAACAAAATATATCTGGTGTTAAGTTTATAAGTTCATCATATAAGCTGAAATGCACAACTTAAGTTAGTGAAACGTTTCCTGCGGGCGGAAGGTCATAATCATAAATACCACAAGGATTTACCACTCCTGCTGAATTCACGATTGCTACAGCGTGAATATTGTAATGAAACACCTACTCATAACGATGTAGATGTTTTATAACCGTGATCGGGGAGAACAATTAAGTTGGTCAATAATGAACTGATGTTTAATGGGGTTAACAAGTGTTAGTATGTCATGTCAGTTACTGTCTACTAGTAACTACTCGTTCCTGTCCAGATCACCGATGAAACGTGACCAAGGAGAGCATGTTTGTAAATATTATTTGATTGTTCACTTACTTTAAATTTCATTACGTTGTACTTTGAATTTCTAGTAATATATTAAAAATATCACCTTAATGTTATCAGTAATAAATGTATGCTTTTCGCTCTAATAGTAACACCACTTTTATATTTAACTTATTAGGTGGATTTAAAAATATTTGTTACTATTTATTATGTAATAAAGGGACTCGAAGTTTGTTACTGTATAGTTTTAAATTTATAAGATATATTCCTTGTTTAAAGTTTATTATTTACTACAGAAAAGTTTTAAAATTATAAAACTGTATCGGACACGTTTCGAGGTTTGAAATCGATCTTCTTCCTTAGGCGAGAATGCAATGTGTTCACATACATGCAATTAAAGCTACAACATTTGTTAATGAAGTGTCCGCTCAAATAAGAAAGAATAGAGTAAGAAAATGAATTAAACTTCAACTATACCTGATCAATTCATTGGAGTCCAGGCAAAAGAAAATGAACCTTAACGTTGTAACTGGACGGAATGCAACTCACGACCAAAAAATACTTGACAATAGCCTAGGCAAAAACGGAACATTATAAGATATAGTTTATATATTCTTTTGGTTTCTCGTATAGGTAATTTTACTTTATGATTCTACATAGTTTCAACAAAATTTAAAATCTGATGAAAAAAAAAAATAATATGTAATAATCTAGGAAGACAGTCAGGGCTTGTAATAAGAAAGTAATATAAAATATGTACATCACCGTACAATGATTGAAGAATAAATTGTACAATCATGATAAACGAACAGTACGCCAATGATTTTCTGGTGACTTTATTTATTTCCTTCTCCTACTTTCTTCCTGTTATCCTGGATCTTTAACATTAATATATTTCATCAAACCATAGATATCAGTGATGTAGAGTTGATGATCGGAAAAAAGACATTTTATAACTTTTAGATTTCCACAATCCGTGTTATGTAGTCCTGCAATCAAAACAAATAAATGCTTTGATTAGCAGATGGTCTGTACTTTTTATAGTAAAGCATAAAATAAAACAGAAAATATGGAGTAACTCTATATAACGAAGAGTCTTTACCTATATAACATTCGGACGACCATGAGGGCTTTATATAACTTTTTATTTCAGATTTTGGCGTTTTCAACTAACATGCATGTTGCGTATATGAAATTAATCCTCTTGTTTGCTATTACTTTAGGTATTTCTCCTTCATAGCAAAGTATCTTTCCTAAGGTAACCTTTGCCCTATTCAAATATTTTTAATCTGGATATTGTTGAAGCTAAATTGATATAATATAGTTATAAAACAACAGAAGGAACAATAATGGTCACCAATTTTCAAATTTATATTTTGGAAAAGTTTTGGTGATGCTCGTAGAAGAACTATTTCTTCACCGTCGAACATCACACCTTCTAGGTGTAAGGATAGATTCCAGTATAGGACTTTCGTTACGTAATATCTTCCCTCAAATAAATATTTCACATGATCGATAAAATATTTATAACATTACATACAATGTGTATATGTTTTATTTTAGCGTATATAAATTATGTAGTTTTTTTAAAAAAGAATGTACACTGTGATGTCAAATTATATACTAAAAACTGTTTGTTCCTAAGCAGATGTAATTGTAAAAGTCTCTCTAGTTTATAACGACAAAGAAGTCCCTTGAGTGCAACTACCCAAGTTTTTATAGTTTGTTATTCAAGCCACGACCGGAAACGGATTTACATGTTCGTTCAGAACGAGGTTTACGCTCCGATAGATTTTCAATTCCGGACATCTGTTACTGGAATTACTTTTACAAATGTACCATTTTGTAATTTTCAAGCATATTATAATTGTACTACTGAAATGAATTTACGTTTATGTGAGTTTGTGTATGTTTTACAGTATTGAAACTGCTTTTATTACAACATATAAATAATGTTGACATCATTTCGATGAGGATTATTATTATCTGAAACTTTACAAATTTGTTCTTATGTTATAGTTTAATTACTTAGGTTGTTGCAAGGTCAGCTGTATCAAGAATATTGTAATAATTCTCCTTTAACGACTTAAACATTATTTAAATTCTATAAATAGTCAGTTTAAGGGTTTTATAAATTATATGTGCTCTTTATCTGGCTGCAGGATATGAAATAAGTTATATAATTAAAATATTTTTTGCATGCATCCTTAGGAAAGCCTGTGCAACGTTATTTAGCGTGTTTCTACATTATTATATGTAACTTGCATAATTGCACTGTAATTTCATAAATACAGAAGTTTATTGCTTGATTCTACTTATTGGAAGACACAAAAGACAACTAAGTCCTGTAAGGATTTATTAAATATTATTAATCTGAATAAAATATGTTTGTTTTAAACAATATTGAACGACTTTTAGTTAGAATTTCTAACGCATAAATGGATCTTTATTTATAGGAATTGATGGTAAAGTACTGTATTTTAATGTAATGAAATTTGTGTTTTATTTTATTAATTTGTGGCCCTGTTTTTGTATAAGCAATATATTCCGAAGCCTTTAATCGTAATGTTAAATACTGTTTAGAAATATAAGCAATTACTAGAAGTTATATTGATTATTTAAACTCCAAGGGGTTTCACACATTGTACTACTTTCAGTTGTACTCACATTTAGTTTTACTTACTAAACCGTGGTAGTCAAGGCCTAATGTTTGTTAGTGTTCTTTTTTTTCCAAACTCACATAAAAATATATGTATTCAATTTAAATACTCTTACACCCTTTTTGTTGCTTATAATGCTTTTCTCATAGAATTTTACACTGGTGTTAATCAAAATAAAATATTCAAATGAAGGAGATTGAGCATGAAAAAATATTATTGCCAAAAAGGTCTTACATTTTTTTTATTCATAATTCTTCTGTTAATACGGAGTCCTGTAGGTAAAACCTTAATGTAATTACATTTTTTTAGCAACTGTGAAGTATAACACAAGTATTTTAAACAAGCTGCCTAATTAAAATGTGGCTTTAACATTTAGAAATAAATGAAAACTCCAAATTCCAGCATTTTTTTTAATTTCTATAGTTTATTATAGTCTCTTATTGGAATACAAACTCTCCAATATTTTTGTTACACCATGAAAATGAAGAAAGATATTTAAAAGTAAATTGCCACTAAGTTTTCAATTTCAAATTGTTTAGTTACTACTGATAAGATTATGAAATATAATATTGTTAAAAATGTTAATCGATTATAATAAATAAATCTTATAAAAAGAGTGTTTGGTATTAATATTGCCATATAAATAGTCGAGTATCATTATGTTGTTACATTATAGTTCTTTCAAAAGGTACAAGGACAAAATATATACAATAAATTTAGCAACGGCGAGGTAATAGAGGGGATTGATTATATTGTATGACCGCAATTTCATGTCACTTAAGTCTTTGTCAATATTACTAACGTAGCGTTGAGCGGCCAGTGGCCTTGGTCAAAACATAAAATGGATTATATTATAACAGGTTATATCTTTTTCCAAATATTTTCATTTCCACTAGGCAATATGGAGGCAGTTGCATTCAGGCGACAGACAATATCTGATATAGTGATAGGATGGAAGTTTTCACACTCCTTGTATGTATGGCTGACACTTCGATTATTGAAGATATAAATAACGGTATCCTGCCTTCATCCTTACGGGTTTTTTCCCTATTTTATTTGTTTTAGATGCCAAACATTTAACATGCAGTCTCAAATATTAATCATTCAAAGTTTAAGAACGAATATCTGATACGTATAAATAAATTACTAAGCTGGGTACTTAAGTAATATGGTTGTATGCTTTAATAATTTGTAGATTTGTTAGTACAAATCATTAATTTAGTGATAAAAAAGAGTTAAATATTAGGAAACATGCTAATAATAGGAAAAGTATAAGAATATTTATTTTAAGTGTCATAAAAAACACAATAGACTCTTATCTTGAGACTTACTTAATCATGACTTTAAAATATTTCAACCTTCTGAATTTAGACAGTGTTTTTGGACCCTGAATTCAAAGAGTGAAACCTTCCTTATCAAATAAATAAATACAATGTAGAATTAATCTGTATTATGTGTTCAATACAATAGCTAAATGATGTAATTAACTCTTGATAAATTTCAAACTATGTAGAATAATCTCAAACGAAACTAAGTCTATAGATTTATATATTATTATATCTAACTAATATAATTCAATCATTTAATTGACATCTATTTAACACAGTGATTAGTATACATTATATATATATATATATATATATATATATATATATATATATATATATATATATATATAGTAGAGCTGACATGACATTTTTCTAATTTTATCTGGTTGAAACTGTAGATTTTGATAAGCGATGGAGTACAACTCGTAATTTATGACAAATTTGAAAATCTTGTCCGCCTCAAATATAATTGAAAATTATGTGCACATGTATTATGGCGTAAAATACGGCTTAAACAATTAGGATATTAGGATATTATTATTACTTAATTAGGATATTTTTCCCTCTTTAATGTGATAAGTTAAATTAAGTGAATATGTGTCAAAATAGAATTGTCTGAGATGTTAAAATTTTTAACACTTCTCGATAAAAAAGGAATCTCTACATTTCTAACAAAATTAATTCAGATCATGTGAATTCATTAACACTACTAAGTCATAGCCTTCAATTACGAGATACCAAATCCAGGATTTAATCTGCACCATTAAAACACGTTTTTATATATGTAAAAAATGTAGTTTCGTCGCGCAACACGTACAGCCATACACCATAATGCAATCCTATTTTCATTTATAAATTAGAGGAACAGCAATTGGGAGAAGCCTGGGTTAATTTGAGCTGCTAAAAATACTACTTTTTCAAGATCAAAATTGGTGAAATATTAAAATTTAAGATGCAGCTTTAAGGTTGAGAAAGGAAATAACTTTCATGGAGCTTCTTCAACATTAGTTTAATGATTTGAATTTAATTACATGTTATGTTTATATATGGAAATTTGATAACCGGGCTATGAGGAAAGATAAATATAACATACTATTAAGGCATTTAATGTTAAATCCTACTAGTGCACAGCATGGTCTAGTACATAGAAAAATTCGTACATTTTCAAGAATAAATATATTTATCAATTCCTTTGAGCAAGTAGCATAACTTTCGTGCTAGTATATCAACAATTAAGTTGATTTCTGTTTATGAGTTTATAGATTATATTAGTTTGACATATTTAAGAGAAAGACATCGCTTCGCCGAAACCGGTCAAATAAGATTAATTTGTATAAACATTCTATTTACATGAATATTTCTTTAACTGTACAAAGTTTATGTCTTTATTTAGGGAGAGATAGAGTTTTGCCTATACTTAATCTTTCTAACGTTTCGATAAATATAAATACTTCTAGGAAAAATTGTGCTATTATTATATAAAAATAAAGTTTGTGTTACACATCAATTGTTTGTTTTCTGGTTAGACTCACAAATATTGTCAGGCAGTGAGTTAACTTAAGTTCCAAGGTAATAAACCTATATTTTGAACATAAATGTAATCGTATTTTACATTTTGTTTCAAAATATGCTTTAAAATTCATTATTAGATTATAGACAAATTTGTTACTTGGTATTTGGCAAAATCAATCAAAAACAATCAATTATTAGTTACGCTACAAAATTGTTTAATTCAGCTTTTAACAAAATGGGTCATGTCACGTATATTATGTGTCAAAAGCCTGGACACGCACGGTAAAAATGTATTTATCTCTCATAGGCACCTAAGATTAAGATTATAGTACTAGTTAGTGCCCTAAACTTCCAAGACTCTAACTATAACAGCAAAATGTCCTGCCTGAACCCAGTTATATTCTACAAGCCGCAATTATAGGTAACTAACACAATGTTACTGTGTTGGTTAATGCCTGTAAACTTCCAAGCCTGTAACTATAACAATAAAATGTCCTGTCTGAGTACAGTGATATTGTTTGTACTAGTTGCACATATAGGTAACTAACACAATGTTACTGTGTTGGTTAATGCCTGTAAACTTCCAAGCCTGTAACTATAACAATAAAATGTCCTGTCTGAGTACAGTGATATTGTTTGTACTAGTTGCACATATAGGTAACTAACACAATGTTACTGTGTTGGTTAATGCCTGTAAACTTCCAAGACTGTAACTATAACAATAAAATGTCCTGTCTGAGTACAGTGATATTTTTTGTACTAGTTGCACATATAGGTAACTAACACAATGTTACTGTGTTGGTTAATGCCTGTAAACTTCCAAGAATGTAACTATAACAATAAAATGTCCTGTCTGAGTACAGTGATATTGTTTGTACTAGTTGCACATATAGGTAACTAACACAATGTTACTGTGTTGGTTAGTGCCTGTAAACTTCCAAGACTGTAACTATAACAATAAAATGTCCTGTCTGAGTACAGTGATATTTTTTGTACTAGTTGCACATATAGGTAACTAACACAATGTTACTGTGTTGGTTAATGCCTGTAAACTTCCAAGAATGTAACTATAACAATAAAATGTCCTGTCTGAGTACAGTGATATTGTTTGTACTAGTTGCACATATAGGTAACTAAGACAATGTTACTGTGCTGGTTAGCAACCTATAAACGTAAAAGACTGTATTCTATAACAATAACAATTCCTGTCAAGTTATATTGTAATAGCTGCCTTTGATATCGCATCTCCTTTTTCACTCAATAATCTTCCTACAGCTTTCTTCAATCACCTTTCCCTTTTATTTCTAATGCTTCCGAGAAACTCTTTCACTGTACAAAAGAGTTGTGTTTTGTACAGTATTATATTACAGACTCCAATATAAACGTTTCAATTCAAAGGAAAAGTGAGTTACTATTGTACAATATTTAACTATAGTTAAACCTCTATAACTGTTCACTTCCTCATAAGTAGTCAGAAACCTATAATAAACATTTTACCAATATATTTAGTAAAACTTTAATTAAAATAGTTATAACTTTTATCACGACTAGTATCTTTATTCGTTCGTAAAAAAAAATTTAACTGCATGATGAAAATCGTATAGTAAGAATATTACGAAATCTTAAAATTTACGCTTCCTAAAATTCTTAAACCGTTATCAATTTAATAACTTAGTAGAATATTCAACTACGGCTCTTTTAATTGTTTAAATGGTTTATTTTGTTATATTTTAAACCGTTTATTTGACATGATATTAATCTTTAATTATTCACTACATTACCAAACTGACTAATTTGTAGTTTATTTTATAATGAGTGGTTGATCAGCTGCTTTTTAGTTGGGCCACTGGCCTCATTAAGAGGAGAGTTCAGTACAACAACTATGTTAATAATAAAATATGTGCATTGGTCACACGAAGGCCTTATCCTGCGCTATATCCGGTCCAACGTCCAACGACTTCAACTGTTCAGAATTGGCTCGCCTGTCTCATAATTTTATAAAATTTCTATGAGATATATGAATGAAATTATCTAAATATTAATAATGATTGAACTCGAATTTTATATTGTTATATGTATTAATAATTTGTTTAACTTTTATTACAACCGTTTTGGGATTAATGAATATTGCACAAAGACTTTTAACGTGAAAGCTCCTTTTGACCAAGGCTGCAGAAAATAATTCAAAACATTAATAAATTTCGAATATTTTCGAGGATTCAATACCTCCAGTTTAATAATGTGACCCACTGATAAGTTTAGGCCATTCAAAATAGTTCAAACAAAAGTCTATATCAATAAACCACTACAGTCCCACCTCATGGAACTATTAATCGCCTTGTTATGAATGCTAATAGACACATTAAGGTGTTTGATTCAAGGTCACGCACCAACTGACCAGTTAGTCTTATACAAATGAGTTCCCCTTCTGCAATAATTAACCTTTGTGAAAAGATTTCCATAATTTTGTAAATTAAATGCTATTTAACCAGGCCATCGTAAAGTGAACTCAAACAAATAAAGGATGTTCTTATGTTATGATATGAAAAAAGCAAAACTTATGTTTATGTTATTAAATGTATTATACAGCTTTTTGGATTTAGGGCACAAACCATTTTTACTAACATAAGAAGCATATGTAGGATGTCTTACACTTACATCTTTAGTATTTGCAAGTATTCAGGGACATGAATTTATGCGTGGTGAAAAATAGTGTGGAGTTTCTACAATCTATTTTAATTCTGAGTTGATATTTATAAAATACAATAAAAAAATGCAATTTACTTACTTTAACAAACTAAATGAATAAAATTACACTTATCAGTTTAAATTAAAATAAATCCTTTTTAAATATCTTTACTAAATTATAACTGTTTTAAAATAGTTACGGGGAGCTAGCAGTGGAAGAATAACTACGTATAACTTTTTATTTATCTTTTTATATACTTTATGACAGTTTCCCCGTAACAGCGATTTTACGCATTACTTCTATAACGCCTTATTTTAGAAACGGTAATTTCATTAAATATAGCAGAAAATGTTAAAACCTAACCACTTTAGTTTCAAATAGAATACACATCATGTATCATAAACGTATTTAATCTCACAGTATAATATTCCAGCACATCATTTCATCGTTTCTGTTATAAAGCAGTAGTTATTGAAGGTAACCCGTAATGTCGGCAGGGCATCTATGTAATTGAATATATTTATTTTGTTTGCGGATAAGAGTGTCTTTGTAATTACTGCTATTTAAAGCTCGTCGCTCCGTAATTTATTTAAAAAAGGTGGTTATCAAGTCTAACCTTGTTGGTTAGTAGGTTAGCTATTTCACTATTACTCACGTACGGATTGATAATTTAGTTCACTATGCAGACTTACAAAAATAAATTAAGTTTGTCGTGAGAGTGGAAATTAAAACTTATAAAAAGTGATTTGACCACTGAAACAAATTAAAACTACGGATCGTCGTAGACAACGTATTTACAGTATACACCCAGGCCTACCAACCTCCTGATTATTAGTGATATGTGTATATTTTTAAATGATAAATTTTTTAGGAGGATTATTTAGTTAAGAACTTCTATGTTTTGGGTGAGCTTGTAAATTTCTTTTTATCCATTATATGTTTGAGATTTATTTTAAATATTTATAACAGCAAAATCCTGCCTGTTTCTCAAAGCGTAACTAGGCTTATGTGAACGTAACTGTTTATGTAGCTATTAGTTCACACCTATTTATTGTGTTGTTGCTTATAACACAACTTGTAATAAGTTTAAACATTTGATGTAATATACGGTTACGTACAAATAAACATATTCTCTTCTTGTTTTCGTTTGTAGGTAATAGGGCATTAATTGAAAAGTAAAAAAAGATTGTTCACTTATTTTTTGTGAATTGAGATTTTCCCATTTATAGTTCAATAATAATCACTATTATAATACGTATAAAAAATAACGTAACATTTGTCCATTGTAAAATTATTGTAAACTTAAGAATTTGTTTACTTCTATACTTTTATATTATTTATGTTTTATTTCCTTTTATATTATTTTTAAATTATATATATATATATATATATTTATTTATTTATATATAATGTTTAAGATACATAAAAAATACACAAGTAGCAGTCCATTTTGTAATAATGTTTTATTTTATTTATTACCTTTTTTTAATTCTATATAAAACGTTTTGTTTCCCTTAATTGTACTTTGGAGTACATTAATTAAAATTTGCAAATTAAAAACCAGATTTGAGGTCGTTTTCAACCAGATCCTAAAAAAGTAAACCCATTTAAAATGTTATCCTAGAATTCTAAAGTTTCAACATAATATTTTATTTCTTTCCACAATTATAAAAAACATAGTAAAGTTACAATTATTCAAAGGTAATAAATTACATTAGGGATTGTATTTTTTTATTAGAAACTTGGCTATTGTAGTGTTGAGTAATAAATTAGGAGAGCAAGCCTGCGTGACCTTCGAAGTTTGTAAGGGAACCTCTTACTTCAATATACGGAAAAGTGTATTCAAAACAACTTCATACTCATTTACTCTAAAATTATGTTTCATTATTTAAAACGTAAATATTCAATGTCAGTTATGTTGTATTTTGAATTTTAACTATTAAAATGCATTCTCACTCTTATTGAGGTACAAATATGTATGAATAAAGAATTCAAAGCAGAAAGCCACCTAGTCAGAATGGCTTATTGAGGTACAATATGTATGAATAAAGAATTCAAAGCAGAAAGCCACCTAGTCAGAATGGCTTATTGAGGTACAATATGTATGAATAAAGAATTCAAAGCAGAAAGCCACCTAGTCAGAATGGCTTATTGAGGTACAATATGTATGAATAAAGAATTCAAAGCAGAAAGCCACCTAGTTAGAATGGCTTACTTTGTCTTCACCCATCAACTTTCACCTCCCAATCTGTTTGCATGTCTTACAAACTCTAGCAACCAATTTATCTTTCTCATTTGTACCGCTAATGTGCGGCGTAAACGAAACATTATATTTCAACTTTTTACAAAATTTCTGAATAGATACACATAACAAAACATGTCAGGATTAATTTAACTGAAGTTTAATTAAAATAATTATATTAATTTTTTGACACTTAAAATTGTTATTTCCAATTGCAAAGCCTGAAATCCTAACTATGTAAATTTATGTATTTGTAGTTTCTTTGATAGCTTAAAGAATACCTTTCTATAGGATTCAATGCATTTATCTAAAAATGTTATATAAATGTGTTATATACTAGGAAGTGGAAATTAGAGTTCAAGGCCTATGGTAATTGTTGGCTTCAGGGAGCTACCAAACTCGGCAATCAGTATCCTAACCTTTTGAATTTTCTAAAGGTTTTCACTATTTAAACAAATCTGGACTAGAAGACAGTTAGGTTTTGGATTTTTGCAATCCCTAAAAATGTAATGGCTCTGGTAGTTCTTGTTCAAAGATGCCCCTTTTCTATGAACTACTTTCGATTTCAAAGTCATATTAAATTTAGGCTCCCAAATATTGAGAGCGCTTAGCATCAGTGATTTTTTTCGGAGGTTTCCTATCTCAGAACCGTTTTGTTCTGCGCAATTTTTACTCTAAATATTTTCTCTGCCTATTTAATTTCCTGCTTTTAGATTCTTCTTACCTGTCACAGCTTCCTGTCTTTAAAAGCTCCCTATAATCCCTATAATCTGCATTTTTTCTCAAATTCAATTAATCAGCAGATACACATATTAAATGGTCGAAAAGACAGTTTATTTTCTAAACTTGATAAACAGCAATCAGGTATACTGTTATGTATAGTACTGAAAACATATAGTATTCATACAGGGTTAATAAAAAGTCTGGAGACCCCCGACTAATATTGTAACGGCTCACACGAGAAAAACTAAACTCGCCACACATTTATGTTGTATTATGAGGTACTTTTTGGGCATAATTACTGCTTCATTCACAAACCCAAAATGGGGGATTTTGGGGCCAGCTCAAAAATTTTAAATGTAAAGCCCCATCAAGTGACCTGTCATTTTTTAAGCCCATGATAAAAGAAAACAAACAACGCAAACTAGAGGTCTCTATCTTAACCCAGTAAAAAGTGACTGCCAATTGAAAATTTTATAAGCCAGAATAAACTACTTACAACATAAGAATAAGTAACTTTTGGGGGAGCTAAAAACTGTCACTTTTAAACACCACTCAGTTGATCTCTCATTTGTTAGGTATTAAAAGGCAAAACAATCTTAAAACGAAGTATGGGTTTAAATATCATACCTAGCAAATAACAAAAGTTTAAAGAAATATCAAGATTTCCTAACTGCAGGAGGACTACATTCCACTAGTTATGAACTTTGTCCCAAATTATTTGTTGTTTACACTAGTCTTATCATTGTTTCATGTTTTCAATACCATCAGTGTCTTGCCATACTGACTTGAGTCACATTATTCCTTAATTTTATCATGGAGCTAAGCGAACAGGAACGTATTACATTGTTAATGATGCGTGTTAGAATTCGATCATATGAACAAGTGAGACATTTATTTAATGAAACATTTCCTGATAGAAACCCTATATCAAAATCTATTGTTGAAAAAACAATTAAACGTTTTGAAGAAACAGGCTCAGTGATGAATTGGCCTAAGTCTGGAAGACCGAGATCAGCAAGAACTGAAGACCTGTCTGGATGTCTGTTGTTGAACACCCGCATGTAACAACAACTGCTTTGTCAAGAGAAGTGGGGATTTCTCAGGGATCCGTTTGTAAGATTTTACATGAAAATAAATACAAGCCATACAAAATTCATCTTGTACACGAGCTGAACGAAGATGACTTCGATCGAAGGGTACAATATTTTAATAAAATTATGAGCTAAATAGATAACCAGACATTAAACTTAAATAATATTGTATTCAGTGACGAAGCAACCTTTATGCTAAAAGGGGAAGTAAATAGACACAATTCTCGTCCCAGTGATGTTAATCCTTACTGGGTGCAAGAACAACACACTAAACATCCCGAAAAATTAACTTTTGGGTAGGTATGATGGGAGGACAAATTATTGGACCATTCTTCATTGAAGGGAACCTTACTGGTGATGTCTACTTAGGTATGCTCCAACAACAAATAATTCCAGCAATCCAGGCATCCAGAGATGATTTTAAACAAATTTGGTTCCAACAAGACGGAGCACCTCCAATTTATAGCCGGCAAGTCCGCCACTACTTGGATAATGTTTTCCCAAATCGATGGATAGGTAGACGTGGGTTTCTTGAGTGGCCCGCCAGATCACCAGACCTGTCACCACTCGACTACTTCATGTGGGGTTATGTCAAAGACAGAGTGTACAAAACAAAGCCACGAGATATTGATGATCTGAGAAATCGAGTTGTACAGGAAATACATGGGATTCCTCAACAAACATTGCAGCGAGTTGTATCACATGTTTACACCACACTGGCGCATTGTCAAGCCGCTGAGGGGAAGCAATTTGAACACTTCTTGTGAAACATTAAGCTGGTAAGTAACGACAGAGTATCTGCTTCAAAAATACATAATGATGTTAGAAAATTCTTATTAAATATCTCTTCTATTCCTTTATAGGGAACAATAAAAAATACGGGTGTCATTAGAATTCTCCACTTTTCCTAGTTTGTACCTTTTATGAATACCTAACAAATGAGAGATCAACTGAGTGGTGCTTAAAAGTGACAGTTTTTAGCTGACCCAAAAGTTAGTTATTCCTATGTTGTAAGTAGTTTATTCTGGCTTATACAATTTTCAATTGGCAGTCACTTTTTACTGGGTTAAGATAGAGACATCTAGTTTGCGTTGTTTGTTTTCTTTTTTCGTGGGCTTAAAAATGACAGGTCACTTGATGGGGCTTTACATTTAAAATTTTTGAGCTGGCCCCAAAATCCCCCATTTTGGGTTTGGGAATGAAGCAGTAATTATGCCCAAAAAGTACCTCATAATACAACAAAAATATGTGGCGAGTTTAGTTTTTCTCGTGTGATCCGTTACAATATTAGTCGGGGGTCTCCAAACTTTTTATTAACCCTGTATATGGAACGGCAAGTACTGGTAAACAATTGATACTTCATGACTAACAAGAGTGTATCCTGAGACTGGAATTGCTTTAGTTGCCACAATATTCGTAGAACTCATTTATTTAATATTGCTGAAGAAAAAATATACAAAAAGCTTAATCTGTCAAGGTAAAATACTCCAATATGTTAGTGTATCATATAAAGCGAAAATTAAAAAATTGTCTGCTATATAGACTGAAACGATAAAAAATATTTTCTCATTGGACAATATTTAAGACTAAATAATCAAAAATAGTTTATTTTAGTGAAGAAAATATCACTTTATTGTAGGGGAAGTGTTTCTTTAAGAAATAAGAACATTGACCTCGAGTAACAAATACCGTAAAGGTAAATAAAATAAAATAGACGCTATTAGAAATTTACCTTTCTTATTTTCGTATAAGAGTAGTGATGATGGGTTTTGAAACTTTTGAAATTCAAGTATACGAGTATACTAAAAACTAAATAGTTTGTTTTAAAAATTCTACTATGAAAATAATAGATGGACAAAGTTCTATGTTTGACCACCCATCAACTTTAATTTTGTATGTCTGTATATGTTGCTGAACAAATGAGATACATCTATTATTTTCAAAAAATCATTTATAGTGTGTATTTTGTTGTTAATCGTAATGTGATTTCGATGTGAATAGTGTGCCTAACTTAGTTGTAGTAGTGTCGTATATGTTTGAGATTAGAGATTATGTTCGTTCTCTGTGGTTGTTTTTAAGAATAAATGAAAAACTATTATGAATGCGAATTAGTATAACCCAATATCATATTTCGTTATGACGTTGCAAAAGGGTAAGTTTGGAAAGAAACATGCAAAGAAAGGATCCAAAAGAGTAATTTTTTAATTTAGTTTTTTAATTAAGAAACGGTGGAAATAACAGTATGGAAGTAAATAATTGGTCTAACATAAAGTGCAGATATTATTGAGAAACTATTTTTAAGCATGGATGTATATTTTTTATTCATACAATTTTATTATCGGAATGATTGACGATATTGTAACTTTGTACAATTGTATATCCTATCAGGATGTAATTATTTGCTGAAAATAAAAAAGGCGTAATACTTTTGTTTCAAATGAATACCTCCTGTAAAGGCTAAAATTATTGTCTTTTAACCGAGCAGAAAGTAAATAAATTTCAAGAAACATAAAATATTGCCTTTAAAACATAAAAATTATGTATCTGTATAGTTAAAGACTTAAATGGATTACAATAGAGTAACCAAACCACATTTATTCGGTTTTTTATCAATATTAATCAGATACTAAATGTCCTTTAACTTACCAAGCTATATTTTATGTATGACGAAGAGTTTTTAGTTTTTTTATTTAAATCTTAAGAAAGTTTGGATTAAAATGTTTAATACTTTGCCGTTTTGAAAGATACGATAGAGTTTTTATTGTTCAGTAATAGCATGCTAATAAGACATAAAAACAAAATATTACAATATGTTAACGTAAACCGGTTATAAGTTGTGAATTATATTATAAATACAGGCACGGAATACGAAGTAAAATATATCAAAGTATTCTAGAAACCATTTTATTATTTTCCGAATTTACATCTCAAAATATTTGTCCATATAGTTAACATCCTATACAATATATATCTTCGTATACGTTTATTTTATTTACATTTATCACTCTGTATTTTGTGTGTTTTAATATTAAACACTCGGTGATGCGAGATAACCACTACGTGGGTGATGAGAGTTCACATCTATTTGTTATTGTCATCTGATAAAAACATGAACAGCTGTGACCTGGTGTGAATAATGGACAACTCTGATTTCCATTATTTCACATCTTTCTCGTACTTTGATTGAAAATATCATGTTGGTATTAAAAGTTAAATCATTATGATTAAATGTCAATTTCATAAAAGGAGGCATTAAGGCTTTTATATAAACTGAATATGCTAAACGCATTAATTAACAAGTGTTATAACGCAGGAAGCAATTAAATTACTATGTATTCAGTATGTAACAGACCTAAATTACCCTCAATTCCGGTATAGATGAGGTTACACTACAAATTGGTGTCATGTCAGCCACAAATCCATCCCCAATCTCTGTGGCCGTCTGGTCAGCCACAAGTCCATCTCTGTTATCCGTTCTATTTGCCACAAGTCTATACCCTTGGGACCGTATGGACATGGCTTTATTTTCGACTGGAAAAATAAAAAAACTGATCCACTCATTCATACTTAGGTACTATATTACTGTATAGATCTTGGAATAACCGAATTAAAAGTGTACAATTATTGGTCTTGAAGTTATTTGTAGATATGTTTGAAACAAATTATGACGCATAAATTATTAGTATTCTTATTACGACTATAAATTCTGGTATTACGACATAAATTTATAATTTCAATTAATATTCTTATATAATATTCAAAGAATTCTTAGTGACCTTCTTGAGATCCAATACACATGCAGACGAGAGTTCTTTTTGGATAACACCATTTGCCTTAGTTTTGTAATATTTTCAAATTGTACTACCTGTGTCAATAAAGTTGTCAAAAATATATAAAATTAGGTGCTGAGAGCATTGACGTCAGGATTGATAACACCGTCGGGTAAATCTTAGGTGTTGGTTCTAGTTTGAAAAAACTTCTAATTTATTGATAGTCCAAGAGACACATTATGGTATTAAAACAAAAACTATGCGCACTTTTTTTAAGAATGACATATAAAAAACTACAGTTATGTTACAAACACACTAATATTTCAATAAAAAGAAAGTAATTGATCTTTATGTTACAATGAAGTAATGATACTAATCTAATCACCAGTATAACACAATTTAACACAAATACGATGCTGACACATAGTACAAAGTACGAAATATTCATACAGTTAAAATTTTTTTGGAATCATAAGTAATATCAGCCACAGCTGACAATCTTTTCTTAACCCCCAATATAATAGGCTTGAGATTTAAAATCATAAAAATAAAGTATAAGTATGAAAACTTTTGTTTAAGTAGTGCAAGATGTTTCCTACGATACTAAGAACATTTTACGCTCCAAAGTAATCTAAGTATGACGTATTATGTCGGTGTTGTTCCACCTTTTATTCTGTTATTGTTATTCAAAAATTCTTTGTTCTATTTATACCAAAGCAATCATATACTTTATTTCTTTCCACTTTTGCTACAATTACAAAGCCTTAAAAATGCAAATCTAAAAGTCTCAGGAATATCCGTGAAAACCTTACCTGCCTCTTATAACAATACGTTATTTACTCGTTTTTTAATATATTTAACCAAATAAAAACATTCTTTACCTTTTATTGTAACTTTGTATTAATTGCACCAGATATAATAACACAGATCAGTTTATGATCGATTCTAGTAACATAGGATCCAGTAAAAATCAGAGTATCCGTCGAAACAACAAGTAGTATAGTTCAATGAAGGAAGGAAGAATGCTTTTAAGGCATGCACATTTTCAGCTGAAAATAACATTTTGAGCTTTTTGCCACATATTTACTGGATGTTTTAATTACTGTAAATGCTTAATTGCTTTAGTTTTAAGGTACTGATAAAAAGTATTTTTATAAATTCTAAGGAAATAATATTTCTACTTTTTTAACATGTAATGGTTGCAAATGTCTAGAACTTCATGTAAAATATATTCATGGGACGTAAATTCGATATTATAACTCTAAGGGAATTGATTTAACTATCTACTAAAACAACAGTTGTCAGACACATTTTATTCAAATTACGGTAGGTATTTTTTCAATACTCTAAACCCAGTACTGCAAATCAATGATATCACGTATAAGTTCTCAAATTATTTATGAAATGTAATATTCGTCAGTAACTAATAAAAAATTTAGATTTAGTCAAAAACACAACTTTATAATTGAACACATACATTTAGTGGTACCGAAATACTATTATACGATATTTTGGTTATAAAGATACATATGTTACGTATTATAACACCTTTTATGATGCTACGATATAATAAAACGTTTTACAGGATAAATACATATTACAAGTATAATGCTGTAAAATGTATGATCATTAGAAATGAAAATTTATAATCCCAAATTATCTAATGAATAATATTATTTATAAAATTATATTTCATTTATTAAACTAACGACTAGGAATTTACACACACACCCGCACACAAGCGCGCGCGCGCGCTGCGTATTCGAACTTATTACCTTTATTTGTGTACAGGGCGTTTCAAAAAGGACTTTACAACTTTGAAAATTTATATAAAATTTATTAAACAAGGTACAGAGCTGGTTTTGGTGTTGGTTTAAAGGAAAACAGTTTCAAGTTTTGACTCGCGTAGTCCGCTAGTGCCTAATTGCGCCGTACAAGCGCTAGTGACAGTTACGTTAAACATGGAAGCTTTCACTGGACCGGAGCGTGCTAGTTGTATGTTTGTCTGCGACAACAGTTCTGCGTAATTTTCGTACCAAGTACGCTAAAGATCCTCCTAGTAGGCCTACGATTTATGAGTGTCATAGTTGTTTTGTAGAAACAGGGTGCTCAGTGACACATAAAAAAACCCTCAGGTCGTCCAAGCATATCTGGCGAAGTCGTTGAGCAAGTGAGACAATATTTTGTAAATAGCCCTACGAAAACGACCCGGCGTGTTTCTCGTGAGCTGTAAGTACCACATATGACGGTTTGGCGTGTGTTAAGAAAACGTTTGCACTGGAAACTATATCTATATTCGCTTTTACAAACAATTAAAGACACTTATAAGATTGCCCGTAGGAACTTCTGTGTGGATATGTTAAATCGAGTGAATGATGATGAACATTTCTTGGACAACATAATCTTTTCTGATGAGTCCACTTTTCACTTAAGTGGCAAGGTTAAAACACATAACTGTAGGATTTTTGGCAGCGAAAATCCTCATGAAACATTACAACATGTTCGTGATAGCCCTAAAGTGAAACGTTTTTTTGTGCGTTGAGCAAGAGGAAAGTGTACGGCCCCTTTTTTCAAGAGAGAACCATCAATGGGATAGTGTACCTTGATATGTTTGCAACAATGTTTAATACCACAGATCGATGAGGATGACCGAGAATGAAATGTTTTCTTTATACAAGTTATACCACCAAACTATCTGACTGAAGTCCGGGATTTTCTAAATGACCGCTTCCCAGGTCAATGGAATGGCCGTGATGCGCCAATTGCATAGCCCTCCTGTTCCCCAGACCTGACACCGCTAGATTTTTTCTTCTGGGGTTACATAAAGATACATAAAAGATATGGTGTACGTACCTCCTTTGTCAGCCACTCTACCTGAACTTAGAGCAAGAATTTCAATTACAATTCTGAATTAGAGCAAGAATAACTTGCTGCTGAGCAAGTTACACCTGAAATGCTAGTGCGAGTCTGGGAAGAAATCGACTACCGATGGGATGTCTGCAGAATAACCAACGGAAGCTACATAGAACATATTCAGTTTAAGGTAAAAAGACTTGAAGTGTTTTCCTTTAAAATAACACCCAAATCAGCTCTGTACTTTGTTTAATAAAAGTTATATGAATTTTCAAAATTTTTAAGTCCTTTTTGAAGCTCCCGGTATATATTCTAACATGTAATAAAAAGAAAGAGAGATATGAACAATACATTACCAAAATGAAACTTTACGTGATTACTTGTCGATATCTAACTAATAGAACTCGTATTCCTTTGATTAAATTTTCACTGTAATTTGTTATCGCGTAAAGGTGGGATTAATTTGCAGCATCATTAGCTTTATTCAGGTAACTAATGGATTTTTTATGGGATACTACATATATTTTCCTCAGTTGCGTGATTTTCATTTCATTGTAAATAAAAGAGATGAGTCACCTCTTTCGACACTTAGAAGCATCGCTCCACCCTATGAAAAAACCTAATATTAAATGACAAGAACTTAGTTAATAGTTTTTGTAATTCTTTTTGTACGATAATGATACATATATTCAAACCACAACAATAACATGTACACAAATAACATCCCATTCATGCTTTACAATAAAAATACATATGCAAATTTTCATCTTGATTGTTATGAGCTAGAAGCATGTATATGTTTAAACTTACCAAAACTGACTCTAATAACTCAACCCCACGCAAAGTGGGGGAATCAATTCTCAACAAATATGTCATCAAAGTTCTAATATTTAAGGCTGTGGGACAGATGTAACAGTGTTTATTTTAAGCACTACTATTATTAGTTCAGATTTTTATTTTCAAATGTACATTTTTTCTTTTATCGCAAACGTTGTTTTTATTGTACTGAATCATCAGGTAAATTTAAATGGCAACTATGAAAAGTAGCTTCTGGTATATATGTAACGAGACATTGCTACTATGAGTAGTCTACTCTTTAATAATTAGTATCAGCAACCCTATGTTTATGTTAACTGACAGTGTATAAAAAATGTAGGTTGTAAATAAGATCAAGTTTATATCTTCTTAAATACAAATTTTCTTAAATTTAGATTTATACAATTTCTTAGATTTACATAATAAGCATATTAGTTTTCACTAAACAGTAGTACATATAAAATAATATTAAAGTAATTTTTATCCTGAAAACAAAGTAACATGGATAAAATATTAGCAAATGCTGTAATTATTAATTTTATTAGATACAATCTATTTTTTAACGACTCTTAAAATAAGGTGTTTTACGACAGTGAGTAATAGCAGTAAAAATTGTATAAGTTAAAATCAGCCTGAAATCACAGGGTTTTATTTTAACGTTAAGTTTTTTAAAGCTAAGTTGCAGTCTTATATTAAATATCTGAGATAGTAAATTGTAATATATAAAGGTTAAGTAGGATCTGTGCAACTACTGCACTTTGTACAAATACTAAATTGGATTTGTGAATGTTGAATTTGCTTTATTTCTCCTTCCTCTCAGTGCAGCGTATGAAGTCTGACTCTGTCGCAGACTTCATTTCTGTAATCTGTAGTCATGTTTGTAAACATGACACTCTAGAGAACCCAAATAAAAGTCGGTCATGAAGAGTCTCAACATATGCAAACACAAAAGTGTAATCTAGGTGAAATGGTATTGTTATTGTCTCATCAAATGCACAACTGAGAGCACTACGATGTTTTAGACAGGATCGTAAGGCACGGTTTAGCAACCTGGTTTCCTACACACACGCAACGTAGCTATGGGGGCTGAGAGTTAATTAAAAGTACATGTTGAGATTTCTGGAGTAAAGTTTTCGCCAATAGCGCATATAATGAGAAAATGATTTCTCAAGGGTTTCTCCTTTTTACCTATATTACGCTATATATTGTATTGTATGTGCCTCTGACGTGAAAACGAAGGAAATATTACGCTTAGTAGTTTTTCGTTAACATTTTTAAGCTTCTAAGTTTTTAACACAATTCTTTTTTCGATTTTCAGACGATTTCAGAAGAAGACGCTGCACTAAGAAGAAGGTGAAATGGAGGAATTTCAAAAATTACATTTTATCAATCCCTATAATATTAGCAACGTTAAATAGGATTGCCAAGACACTCGAGATTCTTTTATTAAATGTAAGCTAGTAGCATCGTTATCGAATTTTTTCTACACTTACGATCCTGCTTATCCCATGTAATTGAAGTAATAATGTGTCATAATAGGTTTATACTGTTGCTTTTCATGTTACAACTGGATTATCCTATAGTGCAGAAAAGTACATAAATATTTGTATAATATTACTTTTAAATTTTAAAACAGTATTTTCAGGACTATTTAAACCAAAAAAAAAATGCAATAAAACTGGCCATAGTATACAGGGACTCTTAACGGAACTAACTGAGTAACGTATTTAATCTTTGTTTGTGATATTGTAAAAATGTATAGTATTTTAAAAACAATTATCTCAAATAAATGAAAGGCATTCTTGGGAAAGTATGAAAGGAATGAAACTCAATAGGTATTCAAATATGATATAATAAAGTCCGTTATATCCGGAACTCGTCATGCAAAACACTTTTTATAAAATTGTCTCTTTTGATGTTTAAAGTATGTCAAACAAATGTAAATTCTTACGTTTTTGTGAATTTTGTAATAACACATGAACATAAAATTAATTTAATAAATAAAATCTTAGTGTTTAAAAGATTATTGGAATTAACTGCAAATGATAGCCCTTTTTTTTGATAAAAATCGTTATTGTAAGTTATAAATAGAAATATAAAGAAAGTGAAAAAGTATTTATAAAACAAGGCGTAATATTTTTGAAAATTTCAGAATTCTATGGCAATAAAATTTTACAAAAAAAAAAACACACACACGCACACACACACACACACATTGAAAATATTATATCTATTTTCGACTAATAATTTTCTTTAATCCATGCATCAGGTACAATTTGCATTTGTGCTAATCTCTGTTTTTATAGAGAAACTGGCTTCGTAAAAACTTCACTTTCAGACATAACTCTAATAACTCTTTCATTGTGAAAAAAAAACAATATGCAGGAATTGCGATTCGTATTCTTACAGCTGAGTGTTTGTCGATTTAATTAATGAACATTTCGTACAAAAGTTCATACCGAAATCCATATTTTACTATTTTTTTATATTAAACACTTAAACATTGTAACTTCGTATTTGCTAAGGACGAAGTACAAAAGATTATTTATAGTTGCGTATAATATGTTGCATATATATATATATATATATATATATATATATATATATATAAAAAACACAGTGCATAACATTTGACAAAGTCCAGCTGACGTGAAATTTTTCTAATTCAATCTTGTTGGAACAGTTGATTTTTATAAAGGGTGGAATGCAACTTGTAATTTATGGCGAATTTTGAATGTTTTAAAATTATTTAAAAAGTTACCTTAAATTTAGACCAAATGGATTTTTTGTCTTCAACATAATTTGATGAGCTTGCTCCATGTGCTTTAATTTTAATCTGTTGTAGTTTTAATCAGGGCATTGTGGTAGTTGGTGTATTCCTTTTAATTTAAAACACTCTTCAATTTTGTCTTGTTTGTGTTCTAGACAATGTCTTGCCAATGGTTTATCTTCATCTTTATGGAATATGTCAAACCTATGCCCTTATATATGCAATTTATATACTTGGTATATAATATTTATGTAATAACTCTAAATAATCCGTTGTACTTCGACCTTATTTATTATTGCCGAGTAGAAATGACTGTTAAATATTGTGTTAATGCGAGAAGTTTAGTGCAGAATTTGTAAGAAATTAATGAAATTGACATATTGCAAGATAGATTTAAGTTATGCACTTTTTTACTTGATAGGTTACATTGGCGGCCAGATTGTGTAAACGGTAAGTTCCCGGATTATATGATTCTTACTTTCGTAATTTCAGAGCTAATAATATTGTGCGAGTACTAATCGTCGTATTTACCCGATGTCAGACTAAAAATATAAGACGTACAATTGCAGAGAATAATCTTTATTAAAACTTGCATCATCCTATTTTAAGAAACGGAACTATGTTAACTAGAGTATTAAATGAAAGCATAGCTAAAAATAAGCAAGATACAATGTTCTAGAACTCTCTAGCAAGTTGCTATTATTGTGGTCGTTTATTAATTAAGGAAGCTTCCCCAGAGTCTCAAAGCTTTTAGAGCTTACATGAACCACGTTGCCGCTTTAAAATGGACTTAAAAGCTAGGAACTTATGTGGCCAAACTGCGAAATACAATTTCTGTAACACAAAAAATTTAATTTTGCAACATTAATCATACTATAATTTAGATAAATGCTGTATAAACAAGATAAACTATCTATTGTTCATTATCAGCAACAATAATGTTTAAACCTGCAGTAATGATCAACAACTTAAATGCAGGTTTATAAATCTTCTATATAAACTCTATCACTCTTGAAATATGAACATGTAGGACAATATTCAATAATACATCAGCATGTCGTAGATCTTATAACCCTATGAGCTTTAACACAATTTAATGACGTTTTTAATATGGTAAAAAATACAATAACCACAGCTGGGCAAACAGTGGTTTGAACCGTATTTAAAAGTTCATTAAAAAGTGCATATGGAAAGGCCTAGTTTTAGTTTCTTAGAATTACTGTGTATGTGTTCCCTTAGTTTGTCTGTTATCTTTTAAAGATTCAAGATGGCAGCTGATTAAAGTTTCAAAAATGTACGTTCATTTGTGTTATATATATTTTAATGTTTTTATACACCAACCATACAAAGTATGCTAGATCATTGCGAAAATAATATTGAACAAATTCCGTAAATTCAAAAAAGTTCCAAATAAACTTTATGAATTATTTATCCGTTTTTTGAACAATTTTGTTAGCTATTCTTAAACTATAAAGGTTTCCAGATGATGGAATTAGTAAAAAACCTATATATTGGATATTTAGACAAATCAATAAAAATATGATATAATGTAATTGTAATAAATACATTTGTTATAAAACCTAATTTGGATGTATTGCGTCTACCTACATTTCATTTTTTACAACATTAATCCTAATAACAATCTTGTTTATTAAAATTAGAACATAATGGAGTTTCTAAGTATTTGCAAGTGTTATATAAATGTGATTTTAACATAATTAATTTGGCAGTTATCGTCTAATGCATCTACATTTTACGAGTATATTTATAGATAACAGTTACAAGTAAACTGTTTTTCTTTCGACTAATCCAGATAAGATATTCATTTAAAATAAAGAATAAAATTTATTTCCTTTCATAATATCATAATTGTATGTTTTAATTATTTTTCAAAATAAATAGTATATAAGTAATTATTTCCTTATATTTACATAAAATACATAGTTGACAGCAATCTGTCTAAAAACCATCCTTTATGTTCTCCACCTACAAAGAGATGGTAATTATTTAATAAATGAGACGCATTAAAATCTCAATCACTGTATAAAAAGTAACTGAGTAGAATAAAACTAATAATTAAGTTGTTTGAAAAGGGGAAAACAAAGATTGTAAAAAGCTGTAATCTATAACGATTAACAAATGTTTTAATTGTTGTCAATCTATGCAATAAGCTTATCGTTTTATTTGTATTAAAATTTAAGTTAGATAATTAAGGGATTTATGGTCCAAGTATTAAAATTCCGAGTATATGTAGGATATTGACTCTGTAAATCATGTATATAATAAGTTTATTATGAATAATAGTATTTTAAAGCAATAAAACTTTTAGAGATAAAAACATTCTGTTTCTTAGATGAATAAGTAATATCACACAAAATTATAAATAATTAACTCATAAAAGGAGGAACTGTGTAATGGGCTAGGCTGACATTTCAATAATTTAGGTTTAATGCCTGTTTATATCCATAAAATGTATTGAATATAATCGGATAACAATATAATGCATAAACCATTAAATAGTTTTAAGTCAAAATAAACAGAAATGTATTTGATATCTTTAATATTGATATATGCCATTGATTCTGAATACAAAGTAAAAAGAATTGAATGTTACATTGAATTTTAAGGAATTGTACAACCAATACCAAACTGCAAAACTAAATATTTTGTAACGCGTTAGTAGGTTAGTTATACCCCTGTGAAATAGAATATATATATCACATTTCAGAACATTACGTTGCTACTTTTGTATCATTTAATTGTTGAAAATAAAAAAGCCATTACAAAGAGTAAAAAATGAAAAAACTAACTACCCTAATAAAAACGCTTTTTCGTATATTTTAAAATGTTATAAATCTTAAAAAAGCCTTAGAACTATTTTATTAGAAAGATGGGGCTCTATATAAGAAATACAAATAAAAAAGAAAAACGTGTTAAGGTAAATGTGTATGATAATGGATTATTTCTAGTTTTAATCAGGAGTATAATATAATGCGTTTGAAGATATGTACTTTTTCTTGCGATATACTGAATGCAAATGTGCTTTTTAAACTCTCTTTTCCATTTCGAAGCATTCCTACCTTCTTTATAATTTCATGTTGTAGATTATTTTTGGCAAGTAGAAAAAATAAGCCACATAAAACGTTACAGAAGCTCAATTTCCCACAGAGCAATTTGAATTGAATTTAGAAAGCATATCACCATTAAATTTCTAAAAATACAGGTTCACAAGTACTACCACCTATATATTCAAATTCTGTCAAACCCTCTTTACGATTCCGCATAGCTTAGCGAGCTGTCGATATTTGTCATCCGTTTCTTCTCCGTGTGATTTACCTCCAGAATATATGATTTGTAACCATTGCTTTAGAACCGTTATTAGGATCACCTTCACAGTTCATCCTTAAGGAAAATTATCAACGCAAAAATCTTGTACTTAAACTTCAAAAGTTACATACAAAAGCTGTTTTCCAGGTACATTGGACTATTGCACGGTTTTAAAAACAAAGTTTTCCTTATTTATAAATTTTTAATTAAATCCAACTACATCAGTTTTTAATGGCGTGATATAAAAAACTTGTCCACTAATGTAAGTCATAAGTTTTATTATACCTACAAATATTTGTATATAAAAAGATTTTACAATGAATTATCGATATAATCTTTTACATAAAATGTTTATACACAAGCAGTTTAAGATCCTCACCTGATAGAAATAGTTATTGCAGCTGATTGATATTTGAATAACATATTTATTAAAGAAATGCTTTGAATCTATAAAATCTTAATGTACACTATTTTTTAACACCGAATTGTTGAAGCTCTTCAATATAGTTAAAATCTAACAGAAATATAGTGAATGAAATTGGACCTTATATGTTATAAAGGTTACTCTTCAATAAATATTTAGAAGCTAGAGAATATGTAATAGATAAATTGCTTTTAATAAATTATATTATAAGAAATAGTAGCTGTAAATCAATTTCATAGTTTTTTTCATGTAACTTATTTACGCAATCCTCGAATCTTCCGCTACTGAGGTTTGAGAATTCTGTAACTGTATAAGTTATTATCGAAAGATTGACTAAGTGTCATATGTCTGTTTTATATTGTTAACAATATTTCTAGGCCAATTAATGTGGTATTTCTTATACGCATAGCGAGTTTCAGTACAATAATATAGTGTCTGTAACATTGGTGAGACAGCTTAGTAGAAAATTTCTATTAATTTTAATGCAATGTCAACTGGTATCACTCAAGAAAGTAACATGGCAAAAGTAATACTGTTCACTCTGATTTTGGTCAAATACTCAATAATACGCAAGAAACATGTAAGCGACTTTTTATAGACTGCAGCACTAAATTTATTATTTTAAAATAAACAACATGGCTAGGAAAAGATTGCTAAGTATCTTATTCCTTGGTTTGAAACATTTACTTAAGAACAGATTCTGAAATTTTAATTCTTTTCTTCCGTTTATTGGATATGAAATTAACATCTTTTATTCGTTGTAAAACATTAGAAATAAGAAATGTCTTGATCGCTATTATTATTTGGGTAGTTCTTCTTCGTTTTTTATAATTAAGTCTTTATCACTACACCATGCATACCAAACCTATGAATGTAATTTTAACTGATTAATCTTAAATTCATCGGAATTGTCACGCAAGCTATTTTTACATCTTGAATTAAAATTTTTATTTGCTTAAAGGCTCAGGTTAGAAAATGAAATTTATATAATTTTATAGCAAATTTTTTGATACATTGGTAAATAAAACTTAAAAATATTCATAAATATAACATAAAATTAATAACGAAATAAAGTTTTGTATTTTTACAATTGTAAGAGGTCACGTAATCAGACCTCAGTTATTGTGAAAATGCCCAGAATCAATATAATAGAGCAATATGTTGCCTACGACACTATATAATAGTATCTATTATTGGAATTTTATTTCATATTAATTCAGGCTAGAATGTCTGTTTATCTATCTACTGATTTGTAAATTGGTTTTATTTAGCTGATTATTACCCTTTAAAAGTTAACCACATTTACGCATGAATCCTTACGACACCACGAATTTGCATGTTTTTCAAACTTCTGTAAGGATTTCTTTCAGTTATAATACACTTTAACAAGTTTGCTAGTTACTCTTACATACTTCTTTTTTCGAGAAAATCACACAATATACGCAGTATGCAGTCTTCAATTCAAGAGTACGAAATCCAAAAATATTCATTCAGCCATAAAAACAAAGATTTGCTTGGTTTTGTCTCCTGTTATCTGTAAGGGAATCTGAAATAACTCTGAAGAACCCATTTGGCATGTGAAATAATATTTAACTTGCCATTATCTGTCAAACATTTGTTTTATATAATTTATGTTTTTTATATAAAATTACCATTTATTGTTTACTTACATTATCTTTAGGCCTCCTTACATTTGTTTCTGAGCTATCCTACAACGTAACACTAGGACTTTCTTCAATGCTGATATTTGTATAAGGCTCCTTACTTGCCGAAATATCGCTACACATACCCACCACATAACTTGCCTCATATTTGTTGTATTACAACGGTTTAAAATAGTTTTATATATTTGCTTTTATCATCCATCACTGCCATTACAAACACAAATTGACAAAATTATAACCGTTTCTGTAATAAACAAACAGCTAAAACGCTAACGGCCAATCGCGAACTAGAACGCAATAAGTAAGCGCTGTAGCTACTCGAGTTGTTTCCCCTTGCTATCGTCATGTAGCCATGTTAAAACACAATACACTACACATAAACATCAGCACTGGCAGTCTGTTCTGATGTTAGCATATGTCAACGCTGACACTCATTGACTCAAGTAGTGTCGTAATTTCAGTGTTATAAACAGGTATAAGAAGTAAGAATTATTATATTTTTAATAAATGGAAAATTTATCCACACTATTCAACTTTTTAACCCATGTTGTGCAGTGAATTTTCTTGTAAAATATCTATGAATTTTATGGGGCTAACCCCAGATAGTTCGTGGGGAGTAGGAGCTTAACCACGCAAAGACCCCCTTGAGTACGCCACTGGACGCTGTACACCAAAGGAATATTTAAAAGTTCGAAACTAAGAGCAACCGTTACATGCAAAGTAAAGAGGAAAATCCTGTTGTCACACTTGCTAGTGTTATTCCATTTATATCTTCAAGAAGGAATACTTTATGCAAGTAATTTTTAGCTATTACTGTGCCGGTTCGTTCATCTACCGCCAGTATCAGAGATATACAGTATATCCAGATTATGAGCATACTTTAAATAAATTAGTTTCCCTCCATGTGAGCAATGCCAAACCTCATGTAGTTTGACGCCCTTTTATTTAGTCCTTTAGAATTATGGAAGCACCATTTTAATGTATAATTAGTACGTAACCATACGATTGATCGGTTACGGTTACAAGCAATAAACGTTTCAAGTGCACAACATTTGCTCTTAATCACAAACACATTACCTCAGTCGTGTCTTTAACTGTATTTGTCAAAAGGAAAATTCATTATAATGACCTTGTAATGAAGAGAATAGTGTAAATAAGACTTGACTCTTTCAAAGGATAAGAAATCTCATGTATTCCGGACGTGTTATTTCTTTATTACGCATAAATAATGTGGAATCTATTCTTGTTATTTGGAAAATCCCTCTGTAAGTCATTGCTAAAAAAACATTAAAAGTCAATTTTTTGGCTATATTATGAAAATAATATTTTATAGAATGAGGGAAAGATAAAATTTTCCCAAACCCCTTAAAAACACTAATGACACTATTTAAAAAGCAATGTTTGTATATAAACATAAACGCTATTAGTATTTTCCTGTAGTGTCACTGTATACCATTTCCATAATAAATCAACTTAAATGTTTTATTTTTTCCGCATATTAAGCTAATATTGGCCACAGAGACGTTATCAAAGGAATATCGGAAGCCTCGTTTGTGTTGAAATAACATTGTTAAACTAAATGTCAGAAAAATACCTTTACAATAAAGTCAGTAAAGGAAATAAAATTACATTCTCCTATTCTTTCTGAACCAGCTATTATTATTATAACTCATGTATGTATTCACAATACCAATTACCGATAAAACTTATTACACACTATGTTTGATATATGCAATACCTATATTTCTATTTTGTTACCTATTATAATATCCACACTGACCACAAATCTATATAATCAGCTAGAACTATGATGCACGTAATGAAAGATTAATTATGCATATAATAAACAATTTTATGTTTCATTTCTTTTATATTGTGAGGATATTCCATTTGTAAATCACAACATATCAATATTAGTTATCAAATGTTTCACCACTTACAAATCAAAGCGAGGAAGCTTACTCATGTCATATGCAATGCATGTAAGAAAAAGAACTAATATTGACAAAAGAACAGCTACTGAAACTAGTGATTTTTTTTAAAAACATGATTAATGATTATAATATATTATTTCGGTTGCTTTGGTCCTAAAATAATTTTTGCCACCGTTATATTAAAAAATAAATATATATTCACCTCCGTTTTGGAATATTTTAGTTTTTTTTTACAAAAATACATGGGATTTATAATGTTTTATAACTTTGTACCAAAGGAACCGATATTATTGTCTGTTATCACGTTTTGAAGAACATGACAAGTACTAAGTTTTTGTGCATGCTCAAGAAAAGTTCTCAAATTGTTTTAAATTTGTGGCTTTAAAAGCACATTTTTAAACATTTTTTATAAAAAAATATAATTTTTTTTAAATATAAACTTTTGTTTAACATATAATAATATCCATGAAAAAAAAGTTTTACATTATAAATAATATGTAGTAAAAGTTTCACTGCATTAGCAAAAATAGTTAAAAAGTTATAATAAATTTAGTGTGAAAACTATAAGAATTTTTATATCTGCGGGATCAGCGTTTGAAGGTTACAAATGCTATTTAGTAGCTATAGATGAAATTAACTTACCATACAGGTACTCGTAGTCGGTGAATGGTATATTTATATTTTGAAGACATGTGTAGGCCTAATAAACCAATAACAGGAAAGAGAATAAGGCTATATTTGCTATATTATCAATAAAAAAATGTATAGTAAATAATCACATAGACATAATTAGGTTGTAAAATCAGGTGTGCATGCTCCTCTTCAAATAATTTTTTTCACAGTGATGAAAAGTTGTATTACAGTAAATGTTATGTTGTATGGTTTCTTAAAAGCCATAAAATTAAAATTAAATATAAAAAATAGTTTCAAATGTTTGGAAAAATTGGTAATTTTTCAGTAGGGAATCCCATTAAAAATCTTTGCATTGCCTTTTTGATACAAAAATCAATAGCGATCTTTCTTCGACCAATAGAAACCGATGTACAAAGTTCAAGTCTCTAGGGCTTTTCTTATGAGAGCAATTTTACGGACTGGCGACATGATTCCTTGAATACTCTGTGGAGTGCTTGATAAAATGAGTTATTTATTTATACTGAACCACTTATTCAACTAGCTCAACCCCACTTAGTCAACCGTAAAAGTCAATCAAGAAATTATTAGTTTTATTTTACGGATATAAATTAGATTTTGTCTGCTCACACTAAAAAGTATAAAATATATTGATAGTTTTACAAGTGACCGAACTACGGGTAAAAATAAATGTTTCTGTTACTTTGGAACTTTGACGACTATCTTCAATTTCTAATCCTGGAGTTTGAAAAAATGGATTAAATACACATGGAGTTATATTTGTAAGCACATTTAAAATTTGGCTTCATGAGTTGTACAACAATTCAGTTCGTATATTTAGACTTTTAAACCCCTAACAGGTTGTTACGTAGAAAAATATTAGTTGATTTGTAATTTTTATATACATATTACAGTATATAAAGATTGTACTTGTGTGTGTTAATCTTTTTATTAGTTCTACGTTTGCAACTCACACAGTAAATAAACTACACTTTCCTTTATGATACAAACAACACATTTAAATTTCATTTTCTTAAAAATATTTTTAGATTTATATACGAAAAAATATATCGTATTAAACAGTGGTTGATATAATAAAATTAAAAATTAAATATAATTTATAGTAGATTAGCATTACAAAGTCTAAACAAAATAGTTCTTAGTTGCAGGTCCAAATTAAATACAGCTATACTGGACTAGTTTATATTTGTAGAAACAATTTCTGAACATATATATTCAGTACGTTATGCTCACGTTTTTATAAAACTTTCCTAAATACATTTATTTACTCTCAATATTTTAAATACGATTCTATGTATTTGGGTAGTATACCAAGATATCAAGATATACCTATCAAGATATACCAACATTATGATTAATAGGGTTAAATAGTAACTATAAGTTACAACATGACTCTTAATCTTAATACAAAATAATCAGTGTAACAATACTCTCTAAATATTCTCACATATTCTATGTTTATAGACGTTCAGAAAAGAACAGTACGTTGAGTATTTTCTTCAAAAGTACTTAAAACTGAAGTGCATTGTACAAGTTCTTTATCTTTATCGTGAAATCACAATGGAGGTTAATGAAAAGCTCTTTCAAAGTGAACCATTTATCATTCCTAAAGGCATTAAAGAGACATAATACTCTCTTACCTCATAATGTGTCTAAAAGTATTTCTTTTGTTCAAAAGTTTTAAAGTGGTTTCTGAAATTAGGTTAATAAATCCATAACCATAACTCAAAAACTACTTGACTGCATTATTTTTAAGCACAAAAATATTGGAAATGTTTCTAATTTGTTTAAAGTTATACGATGCTCTACAGTTATCCAGAGATATTGGAGTTAAAGTAAGAGTATAATATATTAGACAGGAGTCACAAAAACACAACGCCAGACCGACGTTGTGTAGCAACTGTAAGCATTTCAAAGGATTCAGGAATAGAAGGGTATTAAAAGGTTCAGTAATGTCTATTGTACATAGGGATGTTAATGTTAAAGCCACTAACAAAATTTTGCCTTAAATTAGAAAATTTTACTTTAAATTGTGCTTGGGTACAAAATAAAGTACAACACCGTCCGTAAACACTCAATAAGGGCCACCAAAGTTATTTTATAAGTTGTAATACTCAATGATGTTAAGAAATATGTCAACGATAGTTCAATTTAGCCAAAACACTGGGTCGCAGATAAAAGTAATATTATATTAATATAGGAACTATATCCAGTTCTCTCTGGAAAACTTACAGACATTTGAAACCAAGATTGCTGGTTGTTGAGAAAAAAAAATAAGTTTACCAGTGTTAAATTTATTTACAAATTCATTACATGTCCTAAACCTCCGTTTAGTGAAAAAACTACAACATAGTGATGAGGTATATGTTTCCGAGATAACTTCAAGCTAACTTTTCTTACAACGGTTTAATGCTGTATCGTGATATACATATATCAACAAAGTTTTAAGGGATTTAACAAAGAAGCCATTCGACGAATTCAATATTATACTGTTATCTGATACTCTTATGTTGTAATATTAAATGTTAAACGTGTCACAGCACTTCCTTTGAAATAATTCAGTTTCAATATCTGACTGAAGTTAGATTTCCTCTAATTTACTCTGTCAGTTGATTACAAAAAGGGCATCACCAGTAAATTTTAATTCTTCACCTATAACTTTTAAGGCCATGCCAAAGTTTAAAAATCTAGGAGCCGATTTGCATATTATAATTATAAAATAAGTTTAAACGTTATATTAATCTTGGCTAAGAGAAAAATCGATCCTTAACTATGATAATTTTGATGAAGATCATAATTTTAAGATAGCAAAAGAGTAAAAGATTTTACACGATAGTATTTTCTCATAATATAATGTTTGACGTGCCTGACGATAATTTTTTTAAGAAAGTTTAAAATATGGAAATGCATTCGCGGGACTGACCGAAAAATATACCTACTTCTAAGTAAGAGGCTGTAAATATAAACCATGAAAAGTACTCGTAGATTTGGTAATTTATGATATTAAGAGTTTTATGTTCTTTAAAAATATTACACATAAGAAAATACATTCTGCATTTCATATAATATTACACTGGAAACTGACTTCTGTACATTAAAGTAATAAATATTTATACATTTTAATTAAGTTAGTGTTCATTAATATATAAATTGTTAATTATCATTTTCACTACAATCTTGTGTTTCCGAAATAACTACATCGTTTTCATTGTAAGTATATTAAAAAATTCAACTATGCGTATATGATGGCTGATATATGATACGAATTCCAGGAAATTAGCTTGCTAAATATCTTGTTCCATAAATCGTTGTACTTGTATGTTTGTCTTATTTGATATTGTTAAGTCAATTAAAAATGTGGTTGTTTGTACGGTGAAATGTGTAATAAAATTTAGCTTTTTAGTAATTTACTTTTTTGTCTAAGATAAGCCCCAGTGGAAACGAAAAACATAAATTATAAAAAACAAAAATTTTCTTCCAGAATTAAGACACACTACGGTTTTGTTAGGTATTAAACATCTAATCTCTAATCAATTTATTTTTATCTTTTTATAAATATCGTAAAAAACGAAATGAGGTACGAACTAGTATGAATGAATATTACCCGTATTAAAATTCTATTTACCAGTGTATAATCTATGACCAGTATTTGATCATATTTTTTATCTGTGCTTGATTTTATTCACACCCGTTATTACAAGTAGACACTTCTGACAGTCTAGTATTGTCATTAATTATGTTTTTAACCATTAGTTATGTCATTAACCTCTTATTAGTACGCCTGGGTAACCAGTTAAATGAACAGAAAAAGCCCTACCTTTAAAATGGCAGCGATAGTTCCGCCCCTAGAGGCTGCAGAGCGAACAAGCATGAAGTGATGGTCCGTAAAGCAAAACGAAAGTTTCCCCCCTGCTAAACATACATCCATAACCCTTTGAAAGAAGTAGTCACTTAAATATTTGCCTTGAAAATTATTATTGTTTCGGATTTTAACCCTTTTGATACCCTTCTTTTAAGACTTACGCCAAAATTAGTGCAGGCGAAGATTAAGTTAATTCTCATGGGAAGTTCTTGTATTGATTTCAAGAAAGTAGGTTGCATGTTTATACAATCCAAATAGTCTGTTGGTTCCCCCAATATAATAGTGAATTAAAGGAACATACATACTGAATCTTGTATATACGGACCCGCCTCGTAGGAAATTGAATTCATTCTAATTATAGAATCAAATGATTCTTATGTGAAGTTAATAAAAGAAGTGAAGCTGGATGTTGAACTTACTCTAACGAATGATTCTCTCTCACGTGGCTCAAGGAACCACGGGTTTCGGGCAGGGTACCTTGTGGTTTGAAAGAACACAGTTAATATAAAACTCACAGTATCCTGAAATTATGAAAAGCACCATGAAAAAATAACACAGGTATCGTAGGAAAACTCGTACTGAAACGAGGTTAACAAAGTAACCTGGTGATCGACATAACAGTAGTGATCCTCTTATTTTATATATAGCCCGAGTGGCTTGTAGACTACTCCAACCAGCAATACAGGAAGAGACTAACGAGTGTATGCAAAACAAAATATATAAAAAAAGGATTTTGTGACACGATGATTTGTATGTAAACGTGAACCGCGGTGGAAGTAAATGGACCAAAATGAAACACTATGTGGTTAAAAAATTTTATTTAAATATAAAGTAATTGTAAACTAAAATTGTAACAAGAAGTTTAATGGATAATTATTTATTTTAGTAGTAGCAATCTTAGGTTATTTAAATAATAATAAAAGTGGAGCCAAGATCAGGAAAACAATTCAAAGCCAAATAATGACAAGTTATAACAATGTACCGATTTAGTCCACCTAATTGAGCCCAAGTTGTGAAGTCCAGAAGTTATAATGGAAGATGGGAACTCGTTAGAGTGGAATTACAGTTATGTTCAAAGTGACGTCAACTTTCCCGCTGTATTATAGGATTTTTCTATTGCCCTGGATGTGTTGTCATGGTAAATACTGTTCTGTATTACTCTGTAATCAGTGATACACTGTATATTGTGTGGACATCGTCATAGCATCCGTTTTTCAGCAAACATGAGACACGATTTCTAAAGTGTCTTATTTACCAGTGGTACGGTTGTACATTTTAGCTGATTTGTATTTAAATGATTTCAACAAATCAAGATTAAAATTTTCAACATATAAATTAAACAACTGTATCATTAGAAAGACCTACCATATTGAGAAAAGATACTTTAGAGTAACAAAAAAAGTGCAAAAAAAATTTAACTGAAATAAATTGTAAGAAAATAATGACTATAATATGATAAAAACACAAATATTGAATATCTCATCATAAACAATATTTGAGTAAATAATAAATACCTATATTAAATACTGATTATTAATTGCAACAACGAACAATAATTATTTGCAATAAAACCATTATTGATTAATTGAGTTAAAAATGTAGCGAGAATATTTTATTTATAATATTTTATATTACTCCGTTTAATTACTTTCTACCTAATTCTGGAAATAATTCTTGCTGTTACCTGACAGACATAAAAAGCTGTTTTTATATAATTTTGGTGTATTTTGATAGGAAATTATACAAGGTGCTTATTATTTTTGGAATTTAAAAGCATCCTTATGTTTTGTAAAGTTATTAATAGGGTTGTTTTTTCACGTCTACAGTATTTTAAATTGCATAAAATAGTTCGATAATTAATGTTCAAGAGGTTTTTATATGTATGAAATATTTATCAGCAGTATAACACTTTAAGAAGTGTTAACATATATTTATTTCGTGTTCCATGCGCATTTTTGACATATGAAATACTATTAGGTGAAGCATAATGATATCATTTTCTTTATCAATGTTTTTTAATAATTTATACAAAATACAGCAGGAAACATTTCATAATCTAGTCCACCACGTATCTCATCATTATACAGCATGCTTACTCATACTATACGGCTCCTCCTTATATTAAATTAGCTAATTACTCAAGCACAGTGGTACATTACTCACTAGCTTCAGGACTGATTTATATTACCCCTGTGGCTGCCCAGTAATTGGCCTACTATCTCTCTGTATTATGATACAATTGACTAAAACACTGTTATGAAACACATTGAGTGAAATTAAACTAATTGCCATTAACAACTGTAGAAGCTCATACAGATCTCTTTTATTAATTATTTTAAAACTTTGAAATATTATATTGTACAGTAATATTGATGCACAAACTCAAATAATATCTACAAACTTGAATAATATTATGTATAATAATCATTTTTTCCTTAGCTCTATATGTTTTTAATTTTTTTTTTTACTATCAAATTTATTACATGTTATATATTATTACATATTATTATATTTATTACATAGTTTTTTATTTTTTAGTATAAAAGTTTGTTGTCACGTTGATTGGTTATGTGTGTAATTTATCTAATATGTTTATATTTAAGAGTAAATTATATTTATGTGAAAGATGTTTAGACTTTGCCACACTGGTGGTTATGTTTTTTTAAAATATATATGTATTTATAGGAAGAAGGAACGATCAAGCCATCTAGATTAATATCATTGATTAAAAATAAATAATCAAATTTAAATAATCAATTTAATTTCATGTTGTCTATGGCTTAAATTTGTACGTGAAGTTCTTTTTAAACGTTTTATTCATAGCTACTTAACATGTTTTACATTAGGTATCAGAGTATATAGTGGTTAAATTTAATTCTCCAAACTGGCTAACCCAGTTTTGTGGCAGTTTTTTCATGTGTGTTCTTAAATTTTTACTGCAATAAACCTAAAGATTTTATGTTTGTTTTGTGTTTTTATTTTTATTATAAAGTGATATTGTAATTGACGATTAGTTATTAGTGGAAGTTATCCATTATAAGTGTTGTAAAATGAGTAAAGAATGAGTGAACTCATATATGGACAGTTTATTTTCAAAAAAATTCAACCAATTGCAGTTTATAGAATGTTTTGTGTAACATTTTGTTGGGAGAGGGATGGGTACAACATTGTATTCATAAAACAAGCCTTACATAAAACCTGCCGTCTTAATGGTTAATTAAACACACAATTTTTTTTACCTCCAACCCAATGCTCTTCAAAAACCGCACACATGGCGTAATCATACATTTAAAGGAAGACAAAGTTGTTGCCATGTTTTACTATCAAATTTTCCCCAACAAGGCTTTGTGAGCCCAAGTAGGTAAAGAGAACGCGTTGTATGCAGTTTTATTCTTTAATGAATGGTAAAATTAAAATAACTATTTATTTACACAAAACTAGGGCTGCTTTTGTGCAAACTTGGGAGTACTATATACATTTTCCCCATAAAAATTCCAATAAAGGAGAATATATCACCCTCGTTATTCAAGCTATGAGAAAGAACGGCGGCACAACAGAAACAGATAAGCCTCGGTATGGATCTTGCGTATCTTATGTTAAAGCTAAAAAAACTTTTTTCTCAAGGTGAATTTTCTTTAAAACTGGAAATACTACAGGAATTTTCTAATTTGATTTTATATATTTCAATAATATTTTAGAACACAACAAGAAGAAAATAACAATGTTTTAATTCAATTTAAAACGTAATATACAACGTTAGTTCTTAAGTTCACGCAGTTGTTTTCACGACGATCGTTAAGGATGTTCGGTTCAATCCGTGACGAAAATTGTCTGGCTACTTCCCGTTCTTACAGTTGTTGATCGGAGATGGATGTCAGCGAGGTCGAAGTTTTTCAAGATTTAAATAGGTACAGCAGTTTTAAAAATGGTTTTAACAAAAACCCCTTCACGATCGTCGTCATATACAATAAAAAAATCTTATCTTTACTGTGTGCTAAAATATCTAGTATGCTAAGGAGGAAAAAGAATGTTAAAAATATCCCTTAGGTACGGTATATATTTCATCACCCACAGACCTAATAATCAATTTACAACTGTACACTGTTGATACAAATTTCCAGCAATGTCCAATCAATAATATAAATTACTTTATTTGACTATAACTGTTGATTAAAAACCAAAGATAGAGACAAAGCTTGTGCTGTAATTGATGGATGTTGCGGCCAATTACAAATAAAGCTGGCTAACAAGGAAGGTCTTTAAGAGGCAATTTATGGGTCTGTTCCCATAAATCTCTATTAGTAGATTTGTGATGCTATACTATCTTTATTTGGTAAATTATTTGTGGTTAGTGTGGTGTTTTTCTGTTCAAAGTAATTGGTAAAAATTGTGTTGTAACAATTCCTCAGTTACAGGTTAATTATAACTAAAGTTATACGACTAAATTGTGGAATTATTGAACATGGATTGTACAAAAATAGTAAAAATGTAAGTTTTGTCTATACAATAATAACGTTTGGTAGGACCAACGGTTTTAAAACAGTCCACATTAAAATAATAAACTTTATCTTTATCGTAAAGAATTAGTGACATGTACGAGCTATTTAAATATTGTACATTACAATATTAATAATGCTTTAAGTTAGCAGTATTATTGAACCATGGGGTTACATACGTAGCTGTAAAGTTGATGAGCAGTAGTAGCTGCATAACTATCCGGTCAAGAAAAACATGTACTAGAACAATGAAACATATATTCACTAAATACTTTGTTGAATGTATTGAAATGGGAAGAGAAAGAGTTCGTGTTACCAGGCATATGTCTGGAGGTTTTATTTTAGAAGTCTAAGCAGTAGTACAGTATTAATTTAACGAGTATATTTTATTTACTATGGTTATATTAGTACTATGTAATGTAATAGTATATATATATATATATATATATATATATATATATATTATTTCGCTTATTGAAATGAAAAAAACAAAGATTATAAGGCTTCTATATATATATATATATATTTCATGGGATTTAATACCCACATCTTCAGGAAGCATAATATAAATATGAAGAAAACAAGAAACACAACAAATAAAATAACAAAAAATGTAAATACGCAACTAAAACATTAAAAAACATATATATATATATATATATATATATATATATATATATATTCGCTTAATGATATATCAGATATCCAGGGAACATAATCAGGACAAAATTGAAAACTGTTACAAACTAAAAGGCATCAATAATGTTCCATTGCATGCCAACGAAAATTTAAATAGGTTTAATTTGAGAAGAAACGAAACTCTTCACCAACTTGTTTTAAGGTCAAAATTTCTTTTAGGTTTGAACATTCGTTAATTTCAAAATTTTTTACTCTTTGGTGTTTATGATGAAACATCAGCTGTGAGGTATTTTCCCCTGTTTATTATTCTATTTAAGTTCTTTTTCTTGTTTCTATTTAGTTAGTTTAATTATTTGATTTTGTAAATATTTATACACTTTTTGTTATCTGAAGAAGTATGCTGACATACGAAAATTCATGAAAAGAGTTTACCAATATTTGGTTTTTTATTTTCACATGAAGAGAATACATATTGATAAATAAATAAATATAAATATATATATATATATATATATATATATATATATATATATATATAATTTATTACTATTAAATTACAATGTAAACTTCTTTACATGGGCATTTAGCTTCCTTTGAAATAAATTATAAAAAAACTTTTTAGTTAAGAAATTTAATTATTTTTTACGATTAATGTGATATATGCAATATAAATCAAACAACAGTAAAATCACGAATATCTAAAGTTGAAAAATGCCTTAATATTAATTTTTGTTGCTTGAAGTATGTAATAAAGGCAATCCTAATTTAGAAATATAATTTAAATATAGTAAGTTTGAACCTGTTTATGTCTTTATGACAATTTTATTTTTTATCAATCAATATTATAAAACAAAAGTTAACGTTATCATTCAACTGTGAGAATTAAGACTGAACGACTCAATTTACATACCTCTTTGTACGCAAATCCTTTCTGTGAGACTTGGAATCTCATTGAGGTCACGGATTACAAGAGTTCCATGTTAAGCTTTAAGGTTACAAAAAATTAAGGACAAGTTTGATTACTGTACAACAGTGCTGTTTTTAAAAATAAATCTGAAAGATGTTGGAGCAAACGCAAATGGAATAGATATGGAGATTTTTAAGGAAATTCCGTAATGTATGGGCTTTGCGTTTGGACATATGTGCTTTACCGCATTTGATTTTGCCTGTAACAGTGGACTAAATGTAATGGAATAATTTTGTTTGATTACCTTTATTACTGATTAAAAAAACACAAAGTTAAGATTTTTAAAATCATTATAACTTTTCTTTACATATTTTACTGTCAAAATTAAAATATCGACGCATCTATAATATCGTTGTAACATATTTTGAATACCCTTTTAAAATGTTTGTTTCTACTTTATCGTATGATATACTTGACACGTGCTTTATATCTTCTGCCGCAAACGTTTTGGCTAGAAGTAACAGATTAGCAAATCACAGTTATACTTTACATAAAGTATGCCTATATCTGTATTATAAATGTATACATACATAAAATTCAGCGAGTAGTGAATTCATATTCTTAATTCTAAAGTCAAACGGACGCCATACTTCAGGTCAGTGTAGGAAGTTTTACTTTTGCTCCACAACGGAGAACATTGTGGTCTGGAGCACTTCTTCCAATGAATCGATGTTTACCGGAAATATGTTTTTGTAATTATATGGTGGAATACTCTACAACTAAAAGTCATTGTGCTTTATTACATGAATAGGTGTTTATAGGTCACATGTTACAAATATGCACAAGTAGCCATAAATAAAGCAAAATAGATTATTTGTATTCAGCTAAATAATAATAAATGATAATAAAATTATTGTCAGGTAGAAGAAAATCTTCCCTTTTTTAAGGGCACTGTCATATGAATGTGATAACATTCGCGAATAAGTTCATACTAAGTAGATTAATAAAAGCATACTACAGGATTATTGCCATTCCTGAGCTATTTTTCAAATTTATAGACTCTTGACCTTCGCTGTTTTGATTTAACTGTCATACGAGAGATCTATACTCCATCTATCCCATTTCCAGTCAACCCAGTCGACATAAAAAATATAAAGGCCGTTACAGTTTAGCTTCTCATAAAAAAAACATTACAGATGAAACTAAAACTTTGAAGCTCTGAACGAAAGTAACCAATCCAACAAGCTTCATGGCATGGATTGATATGTTTCTGAAAAATATCATACAATCTTTACGTACACCAAGCTTATCACTAAGTTTTATCTTATCTTTTTTTTTTCGCTTACAAATATCGTTCAAGAAAATCTAAACGAAAACAGAGTTTATTTTTTACAGAAATATATCAATATTCATTATTTACAGATTTTTTATCTCTAGGTAAACTTGTCAGATAACATATCCTTCGTACATAAATCGCATATTATTCATCAGGTGGGTAGAGGCTTCGCTAAACGTAAAAGCCTATACATTCGTAATATTGTTATTTATAATGAATGTACTGTAAATTCTATGTACGTTCCAATACAATTGTTACTATTTAATTTTTTTTTACTTAAATTATTAAATCGACGTTTAAAGTTTTTTTAGTAACTAAAGTAAATGTGTTTATATTTTCGTTATCATTATTGCACAGTATAATATTGTAGATTATTTTAGTAGTTAGTAGTAATTTATTTTAATTCCCTGTTGTAATAATTACAACAAACAGGAGGGAAAAGGCTAAAGGGGATCGGCTTCTCCTTTCCATAAAGCTTATTATTTACAGAAAATGTAAATTTCGATGAGAGTGCATGTCCCCCTTGCGATTTGGCTGTCAGTTAAACTTACAGTGTCATTTTGAGAATGGTATAAGCTACAAATGTGAAATTCTTTATATTTTTCTCGATATTATTAGAGGTTTTGGAAATATACCTCCTCTGTTTTATGTGTATTTGCCTGTGTGTCTCTTTGACGAACAAATTGAGTTACCGACTTTTCATTGTTATTGTAACGTGTTACTCACTTCATTTACAGTTACATCCTAATGTTTTTGGAATACATTGGTGTACCCTATACCTTTTATACATATAACACATTAATATCTTAAATATAACGTTTCAGCTTCTTATTGCTTAACTAGGAACATAGAATATACTTTATAAACATATAATATACTGCACTATAGAAAATTTAACTATTTGTTTTTTATATATAACTTTATATAATACTTGGATTCATTTCATATTTATAAAATAGCCTAGGTTCAAATTTTCATTCCATATTTTTATACAGGAAGATTTAAAAATAGGAAGGTTTATAAGATTGTATAATTTATACTATAATTTGAGGGTAAACCCATCGTGAATGTTCACGTATAAATGGCAATCGTATGTACACGTATAGACTCAATAAAACTAATAATACTCATCGTAGTTTTGCTAAGAGTATATTACCTAAGCGTATTACATTAATACTTGAATTATGCATGACGTTTGTTTCTTCAACTCTAAAACAGCTCAGTAACAATAATAATAATACATTTATTAATAGCAACTTTTTAAATTACTAAGTACTGTGAAGAGTAGGCCTACTCTGTCAGGTCTGGTTTAACGTCTTAGACTGGATATTGTTCTCTACAGAGAGGCCAAAATATTACACGATTTAAATTGTGTGAGTAATATTTCGATTTTGTGTGACCGTCAAGTACAAGGTAGAGTTTGAAGCTCCAGAGTGGAATTACCGGTAAGCTTCTTAGTTACTTCCTCGAAGTACAAGTCGTCAGGATTGAACTTTACAAAACTCTATAAAATACAGAGTGAACTCTGTAGCACATAAGTATACATTCTATTCTTATGAGAAATTCCTTTATCTATTTTAATAAAACCCAGTTTTTTGCATTTACAGTAACGAATTGGATATCGGGTCTTAGTCTTTAGTTACATCTACATTGGATTACATAAATTGTCAACATATGTGTTACGCTTGTTTTCTACACTTTCGGCACTATATACCATCTGCAATCCGTGCAATAATAATTTTCATATACTTTACTGATATGATAAGATTATAGATTATTGAAATCGCAATTCTAGCCATTCTAAAAAGCTGTTCGTTTGTTACAATATAAATTTATAAATGAACCTAACATTAGATTACATGCCAATCGTATTGGAATAATGTAATACATCCTAAGGTTAATTACATTAGAAACTAAAGCATTGATTGTAGAATTTCATTTCACCTCTATATTTGCTTACTTTAGTATTTATAAAAACTGGAAATCCTCATCGCATTTCTACATTATACGTTAAAATACCACAATAGCATAGTTTGTTCTTAATTGCATCCATAATACAGGGTGAGTCTAAAAGGATTTTACAACTTTAAAATTGTATAGATATTTATTGACTTCACTTACAGACTTGATATATGTGTCATTTTGTAGCAAATTACTTCAAGTTTGACTCCCGTAGTGCTGTAGTACCAAGTTCCGCCACTGCGAGCGCCAGCTTCGTCTGTACTAAAATGGCTACTTTCACTGGTGCGGAGCGTGCTCGCTGTGTGTTATTGTTACATGAAACAAACTCTGCTACAAGTTTTCAGCGTAGATTTCGCACAGAATACGGAAGAGACCCTCCAAGCAGGCCTTCTATTTACAGTTGGCACAAGACTTTTGTCGAGATAGGTTGTTGTGTTCGTCATGAGAAATAGCCAGGTCGCCCATAGGTTAGTGATGCTACTGTCGAACAGGTAAGGGAAACCTTTGCCCGTAGGCCTAAAAAATCAACGCGGCGTGCAGCTGTGGAGACTGGAATTCCACAAAAGACAGTTTAGCGAGTGCTACGGAGACGTTTGCACTTAAAACCATACAGACTTACGATGGTACAAAATATCACTGATTTAGATAAAGCTGCTCGTGGAGAATTCTGTGCTGTAATGTTGGATCGAATGGGGGAAGATGAGACATTTCTGAAATCAATAATCTTCAGTGATGAGAGTACCTTTCATATCAGTGGTAAAGTGAACACCCAAAACTGCAGAATCTGGGGGAACGAAAACCCAAGAGAATCCCTAGAACGAGTTCGGGACAGTCAAAAAGTGAATGTTTTGTGCGATGAGTAAATTTAAAGTGTACAGGCCATTTTTCTTCATGGAGAGAACTGTCACTGGTATCATTTACCTTGATATGTTGCAGAATTTTTGATTCCTCAAATTGATGAAGATGAACAATAGCTCCTTTCTACTACCAGCAAGTCGGAGCACCTCCTCACTACCTAACAGATGTTAGGGATTTCATAAACGGTTGTTTCCCAGGTCGCTGGATTAGGCGTTCAGGACTAATTGCATGGCCATCTCGTTCCTCCGATTTGACTCCTATGGATTTTTTTCTATGGGGTTTCATTAAAGATAAAGTATATGTTCCACCTCTACCAGCCAATCTTGCAGATCTAAGAAGAAGAATCACAGCTGCGGTTGCTGAAGTTACGCCAGATTTGATAGAACGGGTGTGGCGAGAAATTGATTACCAGTGGGATGTTTGCCGTATCACTAATGGAAGTCACATCGCACCGAAATAAGGATATGACAATAAACTTGAAGTAATTTGCTACAAAATGACACATATATCAAGTCTGTAAGTGAAGTCAATAAATATCGATACAATTTAAAATTTGTAAAGTCCTTTTAGATTCACCCTGTATTATTTTCTCTTATTTCGCAAGTGTAATATTATGATCTCTTTATTTAATATTTATGAAAACTAAAACACTGACTGTTGAATATTCCCATTTCTATATTCTACGTTAAATACCAAATATCTGCAGCGTATTGCTAACTGCTCTATAAAACTGTATACTGCAGAACACTGTGAATTACCATGTATAAAATTTTAATCCCTTTCTCTACAATTTTGCTAGAAATTTCACAGTAAGCGAAAGTTGCTCTAAATGATCTGTTCAAAATTCAACACACGTCACAACATGTCAGTGTCACGCTCCGTCACTTTGTAACAAAGCGTCTCGCTTCGTGCTTTCTTGAGCTGAGTTAATACATGTGTCAGATAAACTGTTGGCCTTTTACGTCAGAACTTGGAACATTTTATGAATAGTGTCAAAATAAAATATTGTTTGAATATCCTATAAGCTGAACCGAGTACAGGCTAGTTGAATAGAAAGTTGTTTACTGGTTTTACTTATGTTATAGGCAACATGTTTGGCAATACACTTCTACCGTAGAAGTAAGGATACAAATAATCATCAATCTGATGGATCAGTAAATTAAACGTAATAATGCAGAGGTTTTGGAGTAAAAAGGTCATAACTATATTAAAAGACACATGTTTTTCACAAAGTAACGTGTTTAAAGTTTTCGTTTACAAAAAGAGTATTAGTTTTGAATTATACTTGGATTTTGTCAAAGAAATACAATAAATTAACTTATTACCTTTTTCGTTCCAATGATATATATGAAACATGAAATATAAAATAGAACAAAATAGATTTTTATTTATTTATTAACTCAACAGAAACAACTAAAGAATTATATTATTTATTTAATCATTTATATACTCTCACATGTCCATTTTAAAATGCAACCGCGCATTATGTATCAGTTATAATTACAATTTTATATTTTTGTAACCTATTGCAAGTACTAGCAACGAAAGGGGCAGCATAGGCCTATATTTAGATCAGAATAACAAATTCATCCCACGCATTTATAAACGTATTTAAGACTTATTCTTCAAGACTTAACTGATATGTAGAAAATAATCGATATGAAACTCAAACTTATAAATTATGTTAACTCAAAATAAATTTTGTTTCGGCGTTTCATAATTAACTACAGTACGAAGGAACATGCTTACAAGGCATACGTCAATGATTTTACTCGACGAGTAGAGTATGGATTTAACGTCACACAATTGAGGTCACGTGATCCATGCATCCATCACTGTCCCTCAACTTTACTTAGCACGGCTGACTGTAACTCAACACGTTAATACTGATGATAGCCTTTAAATGAGAGTACAATATGGTACCAATGAAGACTTCCTTGTCGTAATCTGATCTCATATACAATATGTAGCTTCTACACATTGGCAATGGATTAACTTGATATATTCAAAACATAACTTCTAGGTGTTGTCACTTCGTAACTTTGGCCAAGCTTACTCGGAACGCCCCAATCATCAGAGAAACAGCGTGAGTCAATAAAAGTATATATATATATATATATATATATATATATATATATATATATATATATATATATATATATATAAAATATATATATACACACACACACACACACACACACACACACATATATATATATACAATTTATCTTACGCAGAACCCATTCTTGTCTAACAGGAATTAATAATCTAAATTTAAAATCTCAATATGTATTTGTTCTCGTGACATGCGGATAGATTAGCTACGCAGACGCTCAGTCAAAAACATTTAGTTACATGCTTATCATCAAACACAACGAAGTATATATACACACACACACACACACATATATATATATATATATATATTATATATATATATATATATATATATATACAATTTATCTTACGCAGAACCCATTCTTGTCTAACAGGAATTAATAATCTAAATTTAAAATCTCAATATGTATTTGTTCTCGTGATATGCGGATAGATTAGCTACGCAAACGCTCAGTCAAAAACATTTAGTTACATGCTTATCATCAAACACAACGAAGTATATATATATATATATATATATATATATATATATATATATATATATACTTTATATATCTAAATTTAGTTTAATGTCGAAGTTCCCACCTCAAATTTTCCCGTAGAGATCCAGTGTGAAACAGACTTACAAGATGGTGTATACTGGAAGAGGAATTTTGCCAGAACCCTCAGGAAATTCTAAGCAAAATATACTAACATTTATGTGTATAGTTCAATTCATTGTGATGATATCATCATTAGTTATGGAATTTGCTAACGTTCAGCCAAATTGTATCGTGTAATCATTATTATGTACTGCCATAATTGTTTGACTATATGAGTGAGTTGCTTCAAACGGTTCCCCAAAATCCATTGTAATTTGTCGCCCTTTGATCATCCATTTATTTATAAATTAATCATCTTTAAAACCATCTGTGGTATATGAAGTTTTATAAACAAATATAATTAAGTTTCTCCTGATATAGTTATTACATTTTTGTTAATATAGTTTGTATTAATATTTTAATCGTTATGGTGTTTGGTCCTCAGATTCAAAAAAGCTATAGGAAACTTTTATTTGAAAACTATTTAATAAAGCATCATAAAATATACTTCCAACAATGATGAAACATATTCTAATCACTGTTATGTCCAAAAATTCATTATTAAATACATGTAAACTAATTTGCACCTACTACAAACTATCAAAGTCTGTCAGGACTAAGGTACAAGCTATTAGCCTAGGTTTCCTGCTTGTTAAGGGAAAGCAATTAGATGTAGATTAGACCGTGTTGTCAGAAGGAACACGCTCTGTGAGCTGGACATACCCGGTGTGTTAGTGTATGCTCTGGAGAGCTTACAGGACAGGTTTCATTATCACTACTCATTAATTGACTGTTATTGTCTGATTTATCAGGAAAGTTATAGTAGTTTAATTTATATTTTAAAAGATGTAACAAAATAACATTTAAAATGAAGATAAATATTTTACTTTGACTATTATTTAGCAAAAGTATGTGTTGGGAATGTTTAAGTTACGGAAAATAAGTAATAAAGGCATAGTTCGTTTTATTTTATCTGGCAACATAAGATACTTTTACGTGTTATTATACAATCATAAGAAAAATTAAGGTGATTTTAAGACTGTAGGAAACTCAGTATGATTTCCAATGTAATTTGATACACACCCAGGTGTTTAATGTTGTGTTGGATTGGGTTGCGTAAGGTTAGTTTTTGGGTTAAGGGTCTTTGGAAACTATCATTATCACTACCTACTACACTTGTATAACTTATATTGGTAATAATGCCTATTCGTAGATAAATATTGTATACAATAAATTAAATTTTTAATATTCATTACTGTAATGACTCTGGCTAGTTTCTTTCCATGTTAGTCCACTTAAAATACATTATTGATAAAATTTTATCTTCAAACATAAAAAGGAGGAAATTATGATTTACTCATTAATATTGTATTTTTTAACGGATATGACAAAATTTAATTATTGTTAATAATATTTACACAATAAAATATGTCACTTTTATCATGAAAAAGATGTTTACGATTTCGATGTCTCACATACACTATAAGATAAGTGAAATGGCCAAAATAATTAGTTTAATTAGTGACTTAATTTCATGATAAAATTTTTAATTTTATTTTTTATAAAAGAATTAATACAAGAAATGAAATTTTTCTCACTAATAGATTAAAAAAAGATATTTATATTAAGCAGTTATTATTATGAAACTGTATTCTATCAAATAACGTTGTTTCCAACTGTATAAGATCATCCTGCTCTGAAATATTTAACAGAGAAAAAATTCTACTTTGCGATAAGTACTGTTTACAGCAATTTAGAGGGCAATGTCAGTTAATTATTTTACTCTTACTCTTTTTGGAGTACATTCTGTTCAGTATATTATTAAAACTCGAATACCAAATATGAATAAATTCCTTATTATTGTAGTATTGCACTATGAAACCAAAAAATGTGATGAGTAACAAGTTTCTGGTTCAAACTTTTACATCCAGTACGTTTTATTTTGAATAACTATTTCAAGGAAATATATAATGGTTACATTACAAAATACTCTTTAATATTACTAGTATTAGTATTATAATTTGGCCACAACTTTGCTTACAATCAATCTGATGAATAATGAAGAGATATTTGAATAAATGCAAAAATGTTTAAAAATAAGGATAATGCAGTAGTTACGACCATTTTTGTTACAGGTGAAATACATTCTTTATTGGTTTCACGAAAAGGCTGAGCACTCCACATGAATATTATATGAAAGAGTTAAATCAAAATGATGATTGAGACAGAAGTATCTCTCATCCTGCATTAAAAATTGTCCATCATTATAACTTTGTCCAAACTTTTTAACAGTTGATTTTTCAAGCTACAAAAAAGTTTTTTTTTTTTTGTAAAGACTATTTCTCTATGTTACCTTAAAGTAAGTTTTCTCTGAATCCATTAAGAAATAAGATAGTTATCGTGTTAATAATTATTAACCTAATGTATACTGTGAAGCGTACGTGACCTGGAATTACCTGGAATTTCTATCACACATTTTGCCCTATAATGCATGACATATTCACACAAACACACATTAAACATGAAAACACAATACACAAGTGCTATATATTTATTTATTTTGGGAAGGGCAATTGGTCTGTATAAAGTAGAACTCTGAGTATGAATTTCAATAACAATATCTAGCACATGTTACGTGCTTGTGTGTTCGAAGAAGAAGATATTAAAGAGACAGGAGAAATACGCCTTCCTTCAGGACATCTTGCAATACTTTTTTCAGGATTTACAAACTCGTATGTTCTCCACTGTTCAATATCAGTGTTCCTTACAAAAAAAAACTAAGCAAAATACTGATTAGATATTCAGCAATTAAATAGCTACGAAGTATAGAAATTATAATTTATTGACTCCTGTGAGATCTGTTTATCTAGTAAATAATAACATGTTACAGCTCAGATATAATAAACTGGATGTTTACTGAGAATATGAGGATATGTTTTTAGCTGTCAGAGTAAAACACTAGAAGTTTAGTATTTTATTAGGCTTTTATATTGCTAGTGCAGGTAAACCATTTTGTCAACTATTAAAATTTATATCAGGTGTACTATTTAAATTTTTAGTAGGACACAAAATTAAATATCAGTTTTATAAAGCACAAGGTAAAAACGTAAAACTTAAATAAATGAAACATTATTTTGCATTAAAATAATAAACAAAATATGATTTATTGGTTATTATATAATATATGGGACTTCTGTACTAACTCTTTATAAAATAATTTGTTTTATTCTTTATAGCATGGAATGCAAATTTAGGATCATTCTTTCAGTATCATCTTAAGGATATTTTCGTAGTATTTTCCTTCACCTTTAATCCCTGTCTGTAATTTCAAACAGTTCCTTCACCACCTTCACGGTATTTCGTTATGACTTCCGTCATAACAAAGAGATATGATACTGCACAAAATTCACCGATGCCTTCAATATAGTTTAAAAATTCTTCCGGCCCTTAGTCAGAAATTCTTTACATAAATTTTGGCCCTTGAACCTGTGAGAATTCTTGTAACGATTTGACAAACTTATTTCGCTATGAATACTTCGTAGCCCTGTTTTACTGAGTTTTGCAAGCCCTATATACCCTTTTGTATATCGAATCTGGAATTTATATTTTTTACGAATAGCCTTGTTTTCTTTACGGGTCTTATTCTTATTCAGTCTAATGTATAATTGAACATAAATTTGGTTTACCTAAATAACATCGAAATATGAATAAAAATCAATTTATGTTCTTTAATTTAAAATTCTTAACAACATAAAAAATCAAGACTTATGTGCTACAGAGTTCACTCTGTATTTTATAGAGTTTTGTAAAGTTCAATCCTGACGACTTGTACTTCGAGGAAGTAACTAAAAAGCTTACCGGTAATTCCACTCTGGAGCTTCAAACTCTACCTTGTACTTGACGGTCACACAAAATCGAAATATTACTCACACAATTTAAATCGTGTAATATTTTGGCCTCTCTGTAGAGAACATTATCCAGTCTACAGACGTTAAACCAGACCTGACAGATTACTCTTCACAGTACTTAGTAATTTTAAAAGTTGCTATTAATAAAAGTATTATTATTATTATTGTTACTGAGCTGTTTTAGAGTTGAAGAAACAAACGTCATTCATAATTCAAGTATTAATGTAATACGCGTAGGTATTATACTAGTAGCAAAACAATGATGAGTATTATTAGTTTTATTGAGTCTATACGTGTAAATACGATTGCCAATTATACGAGAACATTCACGATGGGTTTACCCTCAAATTATAGTATAAATTATATAATCTTATAAATCTTCCTATTTTGAAATCCTCCTGTATAGAAATCTGGAATGAAAATTTGAACCTAGGCTATTTTATAAATATGAAATCCATGTATTATATAAAGTTATATATAAAAGCTAAATATTACAATTTTCTATAATGCAGTATATTGTATGATTATGAAGTATATTCAGTGTTCCTAGTGAAGAAATAAAAAGCTAAAACGTTATATTTAAGATAGTAGTCTGTTACGAGTATATGTATATAAAGGTACCCTACCCTAATGTATTCCAAAACCATTAGGATGTAACTGTAAATGAAGTGAGTATCACGTTACAATAAAAATGAAAAGTCGGTAACTCAATTCGTTCGTCAAAGAGACACACAGACACATACACATAAAACAGAGGAGGTATATTTAAAAAACCTCTAGTGATATCGAAAAAAATATAAAGAATTTCACATTTATAGCTTAAACCATTCTCAAAATGACACTGTAAATGTAACTCACAGGCAAATCGCAAGGGGGACATGCACTCTCATCGAAATTTACATTTTCTGTAAATAATAAGCTTTATGAAAAAGGAGAAGCCGATTCCCTTTAGCCTTTTCCCTCCTGTTTGTTGTAATTATTACAACAGGGAATTAAAATAAAATTACTACTAACTACTAAAATAATCTACAATATTATAATGTGCAATAATGATAACGAAAATATAAACACATTTAATTTAGTTACTAAAACAAATTTTAAACGTCGATTTAATAATTTAAGTAAAAAAAATTAAATAGTAACAATTGTATTGGAACGTACATAGAATTTACAGTACATTCATTATAAATAACAATATTACTAATGTATAGGCTTTTACGTTTAGCGAAGCCTCTACCCACCTGATGAATAATATGCGATTTATGTACGAAGGATATGTTATCTGACAAGTTTACCTACAGATAAAAAATCCGTAAATAATGAATATTGATATATTTCTGTAAAAAAATAAACTCTGTTTTCGTTTAAATTGTCTGGAACGATATTTGTAAGAAAAAAAAAACAAAAGATAAAACTTTAGTGATAAGCTTGGTGATCGTAAAGATTGTATGATATTTTTTCAGAAACATATCAACCCATGACATGAAGCTTGTTGGATTGGTTACTTTCGTTCAGAGCTTGAAAGTTTTAGTTTCATCTGTAATGTTATTTTTATGAGAAGCTAAACTGTAACGGCCTTTATATTTTTTATGTCGACTGGGTTGACTGGAAATGGGATAGATGGAGTATAGATCTCTCGTATGACAGTTAAATCAAAACAGCGAAGGTCAAGAGTCTATAAATTTGAAAAATATATCAGAAATGGCAATAATCCTTTAATATGCTTTTATTAATCTATATAGTATGAACTTATTCGCGAGTGTTATCACATTCCTAGGACAGTGCCCTTAAAAAAAGGGAAGATGTTCTTCTACCTGACAATAATTTTATTATTATTCTTTATTATTTTGCAGAATACAAATAATCTATTTTGCTTTATTTATGGCTACTTGTGCATAATTGTAACATGTGACCTAAAAACCTATTCATGTAATAAACCACAATGAGTTTTAGTTGTAGAGTATCCCACGATATAATTACAAAAACATATTTCCGGTAAACATCGATTCATTGGAAGAAGTGCTCCAGACCACAATGTTCTCCGTTGTGGAGCAAAAGTAAAACTTCCTACACTGACCTGAAGTATGGCGTCCGTTTGACTTTATGCAGACACAAGTACACAGAGTACAAAATTATCAATGAAGTAAAATAAAATTATATATGCTATAATAATATCACAAAATAAATGTGTATGGAAATCCATGGTAAGCAGCACATGGAATAATTGTTATATTTATAATAAAACTACTCCAGGGATATGTTTTGGGCTTATTGATTATCTCATAATGGATATTAAAAACAAATTTTACAAAAAACAAAACATATGTTATTTGGTAGTAAACATGTAACAATTCTTTGAATTATAATAATTTGTCGTATTATAATTATAGATCACCAGACATAAGAAAATAGGGCCTGAATAACATAATGGTGACATCAAAACAAGATCAATGCAATAATTTTCTACAAAACTTTAAAACCTGCTATAATTGTACCCTGTATCCTTAAAAATTAAAAGTAAATATGGATTAAAGTTGTGTTTTGCAGATTTTTAAAGCCAAGTTGAATGAAAGGAAGGAAATTTCCAAGAATCAGCCAAGGTGATTGTTGTGACCATTCATGAGAAAAAAAGTAAAAGAAGCAGTTTAAGAGAAATATTAATGCCCTTTAAATCCCTGCGTAAACTTGTGAAATCTGTGTCATTTCCATTCTGTGCAAGTTGTGCCAGCTCATTCTACACATCCTTAAATTATTTCTAATCATCACATTTATCACTATAACAGTAGAAAATCATCTGATTAGCGATAAAACTCTTAAATAATTAACTTTAGATCCGAATCAATAATTTAAGGATAACATTTATTATATAGTAACAACTAAGAAATAAAAATGGTCTCCAAAATACAATGTGATAATCAGAGAATTATTGGCTTAGTGTTGGAAAAGCTAAGCTTGGATTGAGGGGCTGAAAAATATGATTTATGTCAGTTTGTCTATAACAATCCGCATTAAATTTAATGTTTGTACAAAAATGATAGCATTGCATGATTTTACATATTAATCCATAGAATTGTAATGAGCGTTAGCGAACACTTTCACATTGCTTGTATGGGTAACCATGTCAGTAACGAAAACATCACAAGATTTTTAGAGTCAACGCTACCTGAACCATATCTGCAACGCGAAAAGTAGAGTTGCACACTCCTACCTTGTAAAAAGCAAAACATAGAAAGATATTAATCATTGAATGAACAATTCTTTGTTGTTTTCCATACAATCTCCCTTCTTTACTTTCTAATCATCCTTATTACACAACTTTGTTCTTCTTTTTAAATCAGAATCCCATCCATGGTAACTGGTTTGTGAGATTACATTTTATATCCCATATGAAAATGCTTCCTAAATAATTAATTAATTAATTTTCTTATAATTAGTATGTTTGCAAATACTGGTACAGAAAATATTTATAACCAAAATCGATGAATGTATTGTGATATCGTTCAAAGCAAAACAGCTGCTATAATTCCAGCCTACAGTAATTTCGCAGCGAAATAAAATAATTGCGCTGTGAAATAACGGGACAAAAAGCTTTAAGGGTCAAATCAATCTCGTAGAGAAAACGGTTTTTCTTGTCAAAATGAGACAATCAGGCGGAAGAATTGGAGCAGAATGAGACCGCAAAGTGTTGCTCCGTAACAGAACATTGTTAAGTTCAGGATTGTTAGTGTTTTATGACCTCGGCTTGAGTCAGCAGAAATGTTCGGACGAAAACTCTGTAAATTCTGCGTAGCGACTGTTAAAAAAGGTAAAAGTATAACTAATTTTAATAAGGAGAAGGAAACATTTACACTAGTTTTTTGTATCACACTGTACATTTCTTTGTCGAGCGTTTATAAAACGAAAAAGTTTGGCGACAACCTTATAGAATTTTAATCGTGCAATGCATCATTATGACGTCTGGAATCGCTTATATGTAGTTTAGTGTTCATTTATTAGGAGCAACGGCAATTTTTAATCCACCATCTTGGATTAAAATTTTCAAACAGTACTGAAATCATGAGATACATCATATTGAATCATTCTCAGAAGTAAAAATGTTACATGTGTTTTGAGGTATCCCTATCCTTGTTGGAGTTCCTTGTTAACTTATAACCGACAGAATAAGGCAAATGTCCGGATACACACCCAAAGGTCAAACAGTGCTATATAACATATATGATTCTGGTGTAAATTATTCGTAGAGGAAAAGGCATTTGAGATTTAGTTAGAATTTTTCAAATAGGAGGGGCGGCGTTCAACACATCATAATGAATTGGCTTATTCTGTGAAAAAAACATAGATTTTTATTAAATATATCCATATAATTATTTAGGAGTCATGGCCCTTCAAAGTCTAATCGGCAAAGTTTACTCAGCATAAATACAAATTTTCTTTGTATTAATTAAAGAACTTTATTTTTTTACAAGCAGCCATGCTGGAAATAGATTATTTTAGCGCAAATAATACACATATAATATTAAAATAATCTTAATAAATATACATTTCTAGAATAATTTGAAAGAATAAATCATATGCATAATTGGTTGGACGAGAGAAAACAGACCATATAAATTTTGTTGTAAGATAGGCCATGTACAATTTTTATAGGTAATCAGTACTCCACGAATAGGTCGGCTATTTACAATGTTAAATTATTATTATCGACGTTTAAAAAATAGAAAAAGTCGCGCATTGTTCCTTAAACAAATTTAACGATATTAGTAAACAATAGAACAATATAGAAAATAATTAGCTGTTTATTAATTAAAGTACATTTGTATTGATTTAATCAAACACTGGCTACTTAATTAGGGCGTTGACAACTTAATAGGAATCAAATAACTGTAATAGTGCAGTAGTACATACACATTTACGAATAGATTTGATTACTTGAAAAAGAAATACCAACATAAGGGTTTTGAAACTGTACATCGCCCGCTCGCACACCCACAGCAAACCATCAGGGAAGCGCGCGCCTATGGTGGCGAACGGGATGCCGGATCAAAACAAAACTAGGTACAAAAGAACACCGTGGTCAGTATACTCAGGTTCATTTACTAAGACACCGCATAGGCCTATCCAGTCAAAAATAATATATATATATATATATACTATAAAATTAAAAAAAAATAAAAAGTGCCTGCAGTAGTATACCTCAAACAATCCTCGTCAGGTGCACCTGCATACAAAAATTAGAAACGCCATAATTTGAAACAAGAAATGCCAATTCCACCCGGTATCCTTCGGCTAAGGGCGGGCTCCTAATTAAATCCAAGAAATAACTAAATAATATCTAAAACTAACTTAAAATTAAATAACAAAATATAAACTATATAAATGGCAACAATAACAAATAAATAAAGAATATGGACAAGGTATCACAGATGTTGACTAGTAGAAATGTCCATCATGGTGGCCGTCCTTCAGCAGAGCGCAAAAGCGAAGGTTCTCTGCGACCACGCATGATGGAGAGATGACAGCAGAAAATCAACTCATCTCCTGGACCTCATCAGTGGAGGGGCCGTAAACTTAGCCGCACATGTCAGAAGGAGAATAGCTCAGCAAAACTAACAAACACTTAAATAAAACAAAATATATTAAACTGGAGCTACTCCTAACTTGTACACCACGGCTCGGAGTCTTTGCCACTCTCCCGGAAAGGCCAAACGCCTTCAAATGGTCAGTGGCCTCTGCAGCCAATTAAACCACACACACATACACTATATAAAACACACATGAGCCGGGGAGATATAGGTATTGAACCGGCTCAGACTCCCCCCCCAAAAGGAGGAACTCCCCTCTGGTTAATTTCTTCATAATGAAGAAACTAAACGAAATGCCTCTCCCCCCAATGGTTGAAGAATTATAAACCGGAAACCCTGAAGTCTGCAGAAGGGAAAACCAAGAAAATCCAGTTGGAGGCAAGAAATCACTCCAAGAGTTGCGTGGGTACAAAGAAGAAAACAGGAACCTTGATCAGGAAGAAGGAGCAGAGGTGATCATGCCTCTGGACCTAAAACCCTCCCGCACAGACTAAAGAGAAATCACGGATGACTCCGGCAAGGCTTCAGATGGGATATGTGCGCCTTCCTGAAAATCTTCCCGGACTGAGGATCTCCCAGTCGGGCAGTCACCGGAGTCAGAAACTTCAAGATGCGGTGGGGACCAGTCCACCTGTAGCAAAGTTTAGCAGCTCTTTTATCCACAGCCGAACTGACTGGGTGAGCCTTGCAGTAAACTAGATCCCCCACCTGGAAGGGATTGGCAATACGACCTCGGTTGTACTTCCTCCTTACTAACTCCCTAGCCCGAATGAGATTCCGCCTGGCTGCCTCCCAAGTGGCTTTCACATTGGGAGTACCAGGAGGTGGCAGAAGATCGCTTAATTTTCCAAAGGTTCGCCAAAGGGTTGTTTGGCGGAAAGCCAAATAATAACTCGAAAGGTACCGCCTTGTGACTTTCATGCTGGGCCGTATTAAAGGCAAATTGGATCCAAGGTAGTTGTTGATCCTAGGTGGTCTGATTTTCCGCATGAAAGGCAATGAGAGCAGATCGAAGATTGCGATTAAACCGTTCGGCGTGAGAAGGCTGAGGATAGATAAGGGGAAGTAGTCACATGGCGGATTCCGTGCCCAAAGCACATTCATTTAAAGATATTGGAGACAAACTGTGAACCATTATCGGAAACTAAGGTGGGCGGGGATTCCAAAAGTGTTGAAAAAAATGGTTACGACGTGCTTGCACCGTGAGCTGCGCGGTAGCACTCCGCAAATGGGAACAACGAAACAAACACTTGGAGAAGGCATCCACACAAACAAGTAGGAACTTATTTCCGGACTTGCTACGCGGGAGAGGCCCAACATAGTCAATGAAAACCTTCTCCAAAGGTTTTTTCCACCACCTCAGATGACAAAAGACCCAACTTGGGTATTTTGAGCGGGTTTGCTTAGCGAGCACAGTTCACAAGAACGTACTCGAGCTGCAATATCCCGGTCCATACCTTTCCAGATGAACTGATCCCTAATCTTCGCGATGGTTTTAATGAATTCCTAGATGTCCGCCCACAGGAGAAGAATGAAAAATACTGAAAGACCATCGGTACAAGAAAGCTTGGGAGCACTAACTTTAGGTTTTCTCCGCTGCTTGTCACGGCAGCATAGAGCATCTCGGTACAGAAAAATTAAGGAGGGTGGGCACCTCCGTTTTAAAACTCATTGATGATAGCAGTCAGCCCGGGATCCTTAAGTTGGTGTGGAACAATGTCCGAAAATGCCAGAGGAAAGTCTAGGAGCACGCCACAACATGGCGGCTCTGATAAATTCTGGTGGTCGTTGGGTAAGTGATACATGCGTGACAGAGTGTCCGCTATGATATTTTTGGGTGCCTCGCACGTGCTGCACTGTGAACTTAAGGGCAGAAATTTGGACTACCCAGCGACCAATCTTCCCGAGCTGACGGGGGTGGGCAAGGAGCCAAGAAAGTGCCTGGTTGTCGGTTTCCAACAAAAATTCTTTATGTTCTAGGTAACGCCTGAACTTATTAATTCCAAACACGACAGCCAAACATTCCAGCTCATAAACAGAACAACTCTTCTTCTCACAAGGGGTTAACGTGTGTGAAGCATAAGCTATGGGCTGCCGGATACCATCTACTTCTTGCGATAAAACAGCAGCAACGGCTAAGGAGGAAGCATCAGTTTGCAAGACGAACTTACGACTGAAATCAGGCATAGCCAAGACTGGAGGCTGCATCACTGCCTCTTTCAGCTGCTCAAAAGCAGTCTGTTGCGCTTCACCCCACTCAAACTTGGCACCCTTTTTCCTAAGAGAGTTCAGAGGGGGCCGCCACTTCAGCAAACATTGGGGATGAAACGACGATAAAAATTTATCATTCCTACAAAACGGGCAATCCCCCTTGGCATCCTTAGGAGGAGGAAACTCCCTGATTGCCTGGGTTCTCTCTGGATAAATACAAACACCTCGAGAAGAGACAAGATTGACCCAGAAACGATATTTCAGGCTGAGCAAAACTCACCTTTTCAGGATTGACGGTAAAGCCAGACTCTCGCAGCCTAGTATAGAACTTCCTCTAGATGAGTCAAGTGCTCCTCATAACTCTCACTGTACACAAGCAGGTCATCCAGATAGTTGAACACGAACTTAAATTTGACATCATTAAAGATAGAATCCAGGAGTCTGGTGAGTGTCCTGGGCCCCCACAGCCAAGCCCATTGGCACTCGGGTGAACTGGTACAAATTCCAAGGCACACAAAAGGCAGTGAGAGGTCGAGACTCGTGTTTTAGAGGAATCTGATGATATGCCTGATTAAGATCAAAAATGGAGAAATACTTGGCCTTACCAAACCAGTCGAAAGCAGAATGCAAATCGAGGGGAGAGGCACGGAGTCAATTTCTATCTGAGCATTGAGCTTTCGATAATCCAGGACCAATCTGGACTTCCCATTAGGTTTCGGCACTAGAAACGCTGGACTGGAAAAATTTGAGCAAGACGGCTCGATTACCCCACTCTTAAGTAAATCATCAATCATATTTCTCAGAATTTCCATCTTGGGCGGAGCAAGCTTATATGGATGGGAGAACGTACAGGACGGGTGTCTGTAAGACGAATCTCGTATTCCAAGAGATTGGTCGTGCCCAGTTTGTCAGTTAGGACTTCAGGAAAACTGGAACAAATCCTGCCTTATGTCCTCAGCCTCTTTCGGCGTAAGATGTCCTAGTTGGTCAGGAGGAGTCAAGCTCTTATCTCCATCTCTAAGGCAGCAGTCCCACGAGACTCGACATCTGAAAAGGGAACGAGCACCCGCCTGGCGAAAGCAAAGAAAACATGACTGGAGGCAAAATCCAAAATCATGCCAGTTTTTCCCGATAAAATCTGCTCCCAAAATGAAAGGAAAAGTCAGGTCCTTAGCCACCAAAAAGCTCCAATCCCAAGAGAAATAATTAATTTTGATGTGAATCTGGGCACTACAGATAATAGGTAAAGGTGTGCGTTGAAGCAGTCCAGCAGATAAGTGAACTAGGCTCAACCTGCCGTATTAGCCCAGAGGATTTTAGATCTTCAAAAAACGACAAAGAAATCAGGCTGCGTGCTGACCAGAATCAACCAGGGCCTTCTGCACCACATTCCCCACAAGTACAAAGCCAGTTGTGGGCAGGTTGAGCGGGCAGCCCTTACTCCCTGCGCAGCCAGAGCAGCAACCTCCCCTCTCGGCCAACGATGATAACTGTCCCCAACTGTCTATTTCTTTCTGTTTTCTTTCTGAGTTCTGCATTAAACCAGCTACCCTTTTACCATCAAAAATCAGGTACATATATTGCCCTCAAAATTACCTTTACAGCACGAGTCGGGCTTACTCGTCCGCAAGCTTACTAGTTTTTTTTATTAAGTTGGACAAAAACGGTCTAATATGTCCCACTTGCTTGCAGCCATAACAGGTAGGAGGCTGCCTACGGGAAGGAGCAGCTGCTGGCCTCAGACTGCACCGGAGCATGGACCGGCCCCGGAGGCAAGTGAGGAAGATGCCTCGACATGGCCTCCCTTTGATCATCCGCATCCTGAACCCCTCTAGAGATGATGGAGAGGCGGGTCCAAATCCGCAAAAGATGCGGGACGGCTACAAAAAATCAAACGGGAGCGTTCTTCAGGTTTAATGCCCTCCAAAATAAGGCTCACCAACTCCGTTTCGCTCAAGCTCAAGCGCAACACCCGGGCTACATCCCGTATCTCCCCGACAAAAATGGCTCAACGTCTCGTCTGGTGCCTGAGGACGGTAAACGCGTTTCCACCCGCAAGCGCTCCCTAACCCGAGCAGGTACAAAGAACTCCAAGATCTCGGCGTGGAACTGGTCAAAGGTGGCACCTCTCTTAAGGCAGTCTAGAAGGCGATCAAAAAGCGGCCTTAAGGAAAACTGCGCTAAAATCTGCATAAGCATGGCATCTGTCATACCAGGAAATTCTCTTAGCTTAAAAAACTTCCAGAAAGGAAATGGATGTAAATTAGTGTCAAGCCCATCAACTCTGGGGAAGTGTTGTAAAACACTCCCCAAAGGATGGGGCAGTTTTGCCAAAGCTAGAAAAGGAAGGCACAACTATAGATTATGCCTCACCAGCCGCTTCAGGAGGGCCAACTACCCATCGGAGGACATAGTAACTCTGGGAGGCTCGGAAGAAAGAGCCGGTGGATGGTTAGCAAAAGTAATGGTAGTGGGAACCTCCGTTGGAGTGACAGCGGTAAATAGTACCCTCTTCTCTTTCACCGAGCGCACCTCACTCAAACCATCTAAGGCTTGTTTTAATTTGTTACTGGCCGAAAAAGCCCAACTTTTAAAATCAGAGTTTAAAACTAGGAGCTGACATAAAGTAAAACTATTCTGTCACGCCAATGTAAAAGCTGAGATGCCAATCTAGCCTTTGCTGACCCGGACATGGGAAAGTGACTCAAAATTAATATCGTCTTCTAATTTCCTCCATTCGGGTTTTACAAAACTCAAATCTGTGTTAATTTGGAACTCTGCATTTCCAGCTGCGGTCCAACGCTATACAAGCCCGTAATTGAGCTCTTAATGCCCTCACATCTCCCTCGGGCTTCTGTCCTCTCGCCAGGACCTCAAAAACCAACTCGGGCTTGCGTAGTGTTCAGGCACCAGGGAAAACGCATAACCAAACAATTATTAAGACAAATAAATACCACAATAAACAACAAAGCGTACGCAACAATTACTTAGTAACCTAAGTGGACTCAACTCACAAAAGGCTTACACTGACGAGGTCCAAGTGAAGACTTAATACCCGCTACCTAATAGAAGGATACCCTGCAAAATATACACTAACCACAACCTACAAACACAGAAGCAATAAATATAACAAAACAACACATTGATAGGGGAGAAGTAGAGTACAGTTAGATAAATTTAGCGGTTAAGCAATTTAGAGTCCCTTGCTCCCTGCAAAGGGTAAGTCTGCAGGAAGCAAGACACTAAACCAATTCCACCCGGTACCTGTGCTAGGGCGAGCTCCTAATGAAAAAAAAAATTGTGTACTCTAACCTCCGCCCTACCTAACACTAACCTACACCAACAAACAAAACCAGAACTGAGAGACAGCTGAGAGAGCAGCTAACCACGCTCTGCTACCATTGAAACCATACATCGCCGCTCGCCACACCCACAGCAAACCATCAGGGAAGCGCGCGCCCATGGTGGCCGAACGGGATGCCGGATCAAAACAAAACTAGGTACAAAAGAACACCGTGGTCAGTAAACTCAGGTTCATTTACTAAGACACCGCGCATAGGCCTATCCAGTCAAAAAATAAATAAATAAATATATATATATATATATATATATATATATATATATATATATAATATATATATATATATATATATATATACTATAAATTAAAAAAAATAAAAAGTGCCTGCAGTAGTATACCTCAAACAATCCTCGTCAGGTGCACCTGCATACAAAAATTAGAAACGCCATAATTTGAAACAAGAAATGCCAATTCCACCGGTATCCTTCGGCTAAGGCGGGCTCCTAATTAAATCCAAGAAATAACTAAATAATATCTAAAACTAACTTAAAATTAAATAACAAAATATAAACTATATAAATGGCAACAATAACAATAACAAATAAATAAAGAATATGGACAGGGTATCACAGATGTTGACTAGTAGAGAAATGTCCATCATGGTGGCCGTCCTTCAGCAGAGCGCAAAAGCGAAGGTTCTCTGCGACCACGCAATGATGGAGAGATGACAGCAGAAAATCAACTCATCTCCTGGACCTCATCAGTGAGGGGCCGTAAACTTAGCCACACAGTCAGAAGGAGAATAGCTCAGCAAAACTAACAAACACTTAAATAAACAAAATATATTAAACTGGAGCTACTCCTAACTTGTACACCACGGCTCGGAGTCTTTGCCACTCTCCCGGAAAGGCCAAACGCCTTCAAATGGTCAGTGGCCTCTGCAGCCAATAAACCACACACACATACACTATATAAAACACACATGAGCCGGGGAGATATAGGTATTGAACCGGCTCAGTTTGTGTTATTATTTTAATTAGATAAGAGAGTTACAATTTTTTTTCGAAGTATAAGGTGCTCTTGAAATATATAGGTATCTTGTTGGTTGTCTTACGTTCAATGGCAACCATCAATAGTCAAATAATGTTTATAAAATTTCGAAAGCAGTTCCAAATGCAGCCAGTACAAAATAACGACACAATACATCAGCTGAACCACTTACTGTCTGGACAGTGACTGAATGCTTCATTACCAGTCGAAGTTCGAGGAACTTTCTTGAACTTGATGATAGCCAATTTGTTTAAGTTAATTGTTATATCCCAAATAATCTGCTGACGTAGTGTCTTAATTACAAACGACAAGAGGATTAAATACGAAGAATATTTTACAATTCTGGATTGAAGGCATGATTAATAACTACTTAACAGAGTACAATATTGTGGCCTCTACCAAATGGCTTTGTAATTAACTAAAGTATTATCTTCAGCATTTATAATGTATTACAAAAACATTTTATACTCAAAGGAATAATAATTTTGAGATATTAAAAGATATCAAGATTACTAAATTAAAACCTGTCTTTATATTACCAGAGGTACTAAATAATTCCACATTCCATTTTGCAGCAATTAAGCAAATGTATAGGTTACTAGGAGTAACCCTGGGTTTTGCACGATTTGTCCCACCGTATAACACAGACGTCATAATAAACTCATTTAAAATAGGACTCCCATCATGGAGATACTCATCAAAGTAGACTTCATATATATATATACATCAGTTAGATCTCGAGATATCTTGCGGACAAACAGGCAGACAGAAACGATTATTCTCCAGTTCTTTGAATGATAATCTTCGCTAATGTTGAGCCAGTCAGCCTCTTTATTTATGGTTCGGTTATAGTTTGGAGCCTGGAAGTGTATTAGATTTGGTAATGCAAAGCATGAACTTTATGGATATTAATTCTACTGTCAGGAAAGTATCTGTCACTACTTTACTAGTATAAGGCTTTATAATGTATTGTAAACAATCAAATGCAATTTCCCATCTTTTTAACATAAAGGTGATGGGCACAAGGTATATAGCTGGCATATCATGTGTTCTCATTGAATTATAAAGCAGGAAAATAATGATTACATCACACACTAATAAAAACAGTTAACTAGACATTGATGACCACTGAAATTTTACATTGGTCTTATGGGTAACAATGACGTCGAATAGAAGCGTAAAATAACATAATTTGTAAGCAATATTTAGTGGAATAGAAAATGTAGGGATATTAATTTACACTAAACCGGCTAGAAGTGAACCAAAATGTATTACGTAGATCCTCTTAATGAATAGAGTTAATCACGCTCGGATGTCAAAATGTATATTATTTAAACTATCTAATAAAGCAAAATGTATGTCGGTTTCTCTAAGCAGCCCAAATTTCTAACTAATCAAGTGGTCTGAAAGTGAAAAACCCCCGCACTTTTTTTATACACAACGAGAAGTCAATGTTACGAGAATTCAAAAGTAAAAAACCAGTTAGTAGAGTACTCCGTAAAGGCAAAACATTTTACTACGTGAATTTTATTCTTAAACCAATAATATTTAAAATATAAACAATTTTAAATTCTGATCTGAACTTAATTTAAAATAAACTTAACCATCCCACCCTTAAAATAACCATATTTTAACCACACCCTCGTAAGCTGAAGCAAGAACAATATCATAACAAAGCTGTTATAAACGTTTCGCCAATATAATTCATTGTTTCTGAATATAGGTCTGGCGAGTTCGATATTAGAAAACTCAATGCTCCCACACCTCTCGCAGACGTATATTGTTCTCACACCTTCAGAAATTTTCTACTAGTATTAAATTTATTATGAATTAAATTATTTATTTCAAAGCCAAGTAGTAACTATTTATCAAATTTATATGGTGTTTCCCAAATAACACAGCCGTAATGTATTTCAATACCTTTTTTGCTCAAGTGGCTGTAAATTATCGAAAGTTCTTGGCACATTCCCAGCCACTAAAGCAGTTCCAATCTAAAATATTTCTCCAAGAATTTAAAAGTCATATTATTCACTTAAGTAAAACTACCTGTACACTAAAAAAAAGATTCGTCATTCCATTTAAAAAAAACATAGAAAACTAGCTAAAGCAGAACATTTCAATCAGTATTAAAGTTTTAAACGAAAATATTCCTTTTAAACTATGCATTTAGGCTAACACAAGTTGGTAATCCACATTCAATGGACATGCACAATAAAACAGCTTTCTTCAACACCAAGGGCTCCAGACGAGTTGATAAATCGATCATTAAGGAAGAAAATTTAAATTATGCACTCTTTTTCAGAACTAAGAGGCAGAATGCAATATCTGACAAGTAAATTAACGTCATAAAATGGTGAAACACTGGAGAGATTGAATATAAACACTGTCACTGCACAGAACCAAGAGCACTCCTCAACACATTTCACATACACCAGGCATGATGAAACACTGAAGAGATTGAATAGAAACACTGTCAATGCACAGAACCAAGAGCACTACTCAACACATTTCACATACACCAGGCATGATGAAACACTGAAGAGATTGAATAGAAACACTGTCACTGCACAGAACCAAGAGCACTACTCAACACATTTCACATACACCAGGCATGGTGAAACACTGAAGAGATTGAATAGAAACACTGTCAATGCAGAGAACCAAGAGCACTACTCAACACATTTCACATACACCAGGCATGATGAAACACTGGAGAGATTGAATAGAAACAATTTCACTGCACAGAACTAAGAGTACTAAACAACACATTTCACATGCACCAGGCATGGTGAAACACTGGAGAGATTGAATAGAAACACTGTCACTGCACAGAACCAAGAGCACTACTCAACACATTTCACATGCATTAGGCATGGTGAAACACTGGAGAGATTGAATATAAACACTGTCAATGCACAGAACCAAGAGCACTACTCAACACATTTCACATACACCAGGCATGATGAAACACTGAAGAGATTGAATAGAAACACTGTCAATGCACAGAACCAAGAGCACTACTCAACACATTTCACATACACCAGGCATGATGAAACACTGAAGAGATTGAATAGAAACACTGTCACTGCACAGAACCAAGAGAACTACTCAACACATTTCACATGCACCAGGCATGGTGAAACACTGAAGAGATTGAATAGAAACACTGTCACTGCACAGAACTAAGAGTACTAAACAACACATTTCACATGCACCAGGCATGGTGAAACACTGGAGAGATTGAATAGAAACATTGTCACTGCGCAGAACTAAGAATACTAAACAACACATTTAACATGCACCAGGCATGGTGAAACACTGGAGAGATTGAATAGAAACACTGTCACTGCACAGAACTAAGAATACTAAACAACACATTTCACATGCACCAGGCATGGTGAAACACTGAAGAGATTGAATAGAAACACTGTCACTGCACAGAACCAAGAGAATTTCTCAACACATTTCACATGCACCAGGCATGGTGAAACACTGGAGAGATTGAATAGAAACACTGTCACTGCACAGAACCAAGTACACTACTCAACACATTCACATGCACCAGGCATGGTGAAACACTGGAGAGATTGAATAGAAACACTGTCACTGCACAGAACCAAGAGTACTACTCAACACATTTCACATGCACCAGGCATGGTGAAGCACTGGAGAGATTGAATAGAAACACTGTCACTAAACAGAACTAAGAGTACTACTCAACACATTTCACATGCACCAGACATGATGAAACACTGGAGAGATTGAATAGAAACACTGTCACTGCACAGAACTAAGAGTACTAAACAACACGTCCAATGTGCCAGGGGAGGTGATTCATTTAAGAAAATGAACCCAAGCGTAGTCACTACACAGAACCAAGAGCACTAACAACACATGTCACATTCATAAGGGAAGCTGTAAGACTAAGGGAAATAAAACCAACCATTGTCCATCTACAGATCTAAGATCACTAAGGAACGCATTTCACACCCAATGGAAGCTGGAAGACAGGAAAAAGATCAATATAAGGATTTCCTGTAGTTTTTATTTATTGATAAACTTAGTTTAATGTGTCACAAGTTCATTCTGCACCTTTTAGGTTTATTTTTTTTTTTGCACGCTCAGTCGTATGTACTTATTTAGGATATTATACCAATGAAATTACAGTAGTATTAGGATTAAATAAATAAAAAATAAAAAAGGTATTATGCAATATAGTGTAATCACTAATAATATTTACTTGCATAACTAAATAACCAAACATGATTAAAAATACATAATCAATAAAACAATGAATACGTATAAAACAGAATGTTTAATATTTAGTTGATAATCAGAAGAATAGTATAAAATAGGAAAAGACAATAATAAACAGTTAAATATCATAATAAACAACAGTAAAATATGTGTTTGATGTTAAGAAGGAATAGATAAGATGCAGTGGTGTCAGAAATTAAATTCATAATTATATAAGTGGCGGTCGGGTAACGGGAAGACCACAGGATGCCCTTTATAATAAACAAAACAAGTGGTTTCAATTAACTAAATAATAAAACTCTCGCACGTGATGGAAAGTATTAAATTTTGTTCTGTATTATGCAAGCAGTTGGCACCACTGTAACCAATCCGCTGACCACCTACACCGCGGACGTGTCCTTACTTCATCCCGGTCTAATAAACGGGCAGGCAAATGTTATTGTTAAACGAAATATTTTTCTACAAATCATTGTAATATTTAACATTGCGGCTATCCAAATATTTCGCTTGATTTTCTGGGAAATTGTGAAAATAAAGTAAAACTGATGTTTTATAGCGTTTATTTAGGTTTTTAATTTATCATATTTTACGTCAAATAAACTTAAAAATTTTATCAAACAAGTCCCAGATCTTTAAGATCCCACGTATCTAAGATAGTAGACAACATGTGGCAAATTATGTCTAAAAAAACATGTTATGTTTAGATTTGAATACTTTAACTTCAATGTGTGGGAAATAAACAAGCAAAATGTTTAACCTAAACTTATATAGAACATAATTCCAAAGAAAATAATGTCAAATAGACCTATAATGAACAAACACGAAATGTCAAAACTTAATGTTTAATTCAACCAACACATGATAAAAATAAGACAAAAATGAGGATAGGAGTTTAAAATGTTTACATCACTTAGTATACGAAATACATAAATACCTCATAGCACTAATAACTAGTATTAAATATTATATTTTATGAATAAATCTACCCTCTATATTATATAAGAGGGTAGATTTAATTTATATTAAATATAATATGTATATTTAATGTTAATATATGAATTAATTTAAATTATATTAAAATTAATAAATATTTAATTACAATTAATATTATTTCCTATTTTTTTTAAAGTTTATGTAAAATGAACATTAATGGTCTAATTTTATTAGTAATATCTAAATGAAATTTAATAATTAATAAATTAATATTAATCCCAACTTAATATTTAATTTCATATAATTATTAAATATATCAACCTTCTTTCTAATAAGAGAAAGAAAGAAGGTTGAATTAACAATTATGACATACAGTAAGTAATAATGAATATTAATAGAATTAATCTATAGTATGAACTAATGAAATATTTTCAAAATTAAATAAATATTAAACTCAATTTATAATTATAAGTGACAAAGTTAAGAATTATACTCAATTAAATTTTAATTTAATATTGAATATTCCATATGCATAAATATGAGTAATAAACTTTAAATAATTAAGAAATTAATATTAATCCCAACTTAATATTTAATTTCATATAATTATTAACTATTTGTACATATTTTTTAATATTAAAATTAAGTTTATTGAAGTTACATTATAATGAACACATTAAACAGTGTTGTATTCTATACATATGCTATGAAAACCGCATTAAATAACATTCATTCAAACATTAATTTGTTTAAAACTGACAATTTATAGTTTATATTATTTCGTGGCAAGTTTACAAATACAGGAATGCTTTATTAGAAAGTTGGTTTTAAATCCATTAAAAAAATTAATTATAAAAACCGTTCTATTATTAAACAGAAAATGGCATTACTACAGTGTTTACTAACGATAAATATTGGAGAGACATGTAGAAGTTCTGTTGTTTGTATCGTCAGTTAAATAAAAAATAACTAAATCAAACTTTCTATTCATTCGATTTGAAGTTATCTCACATGAACGGATACGTAAATATGTTTTAGTTGAGGGAGCAGAAATTTATTGACAGCTAAAGTACATATGCTGCTGCTGTCAGTATCGTTCCACAAGAACGCCTGCCAGACGAGTCAGTAATTTCATCAAACATCAGTGATTTTATTATCCTGTCAGATTTCAGAGGGCCATTTACCTGTACACTTATCAGTTACATGTTATGCAATTTTTCAAACATAATTTGACGTGTCAGGTACACCTCCCAAATTGTTAATTCCATTAATTAATGGTGACAATGTCCTTACTTTATTTATTGTAATTCAGAACAGTCAATGTTGATCATTTTTACGTTTCAAATAAATTTCAACAACATACCCCGGTGAAGATTAATTTTGTGAAAAAATCAAATTGTAAAGATTTCCTGCGTGAGCCTGATAACAAAATCGTGCTCTCGGATCTTTCCAAGTTTCTTCGATTGTTATTCAGGACTTGATGTGTAACACTGATTTACATGTTTCCTTTCATCACCCAGGTTTGGCTCCTATCGACTCTCTGGGGAAGTCCAAGTTAAGCCTGTTAGTATAAACAACTGTAAAAAATAGTACATTTAATACAGTCTCAGGCAGGAGCACATTAATTAAATGCTGAACCGAATATTATTTCTAAAAAAGCAACATTTCTTCTATAAAAATGTTTAATGGTAGTCTATGCTTTAAAATGAATATTTCATCACTCAGACAATTGAAATAAATTCCAACTGGAAGAGTGTAGTTTTTTAAAGTATGGAGTGAATATTTAAAAGATAATTATAAAGTTTAGTAAACTGTAATATAGATTCAATTTCGTATTGTTTAGAACACAAGCCCATTCAAAGTTTTAAGAGAAATAGCATAAATTTTTTTATTAACATTTGTAAACCACATTTTTGATTAAAGAAGCACTTGATTGAAGTGTTTCTTTATTAATACGCATTAAAATACGTATGTATATTTTGTCCTTGATATTTTAAATAAAATTAGGAATTATTTCTTCAAAAAAACTACTTTACTAGTTGTTCAGTAATACAAGAAAACAGAAACACTACTTGTAGAGATAAATAGTCGCATTACTTCCTCGAGTGTTTAATTATTCCTATAACATAGAGAAATAGTAGAAAACGTAACAATATAAAAACATATTTTACGTTCCTTAAGATTTTATTTGTTAAATGTTACTTTGTACTGTAAATGTTAAAGTTTAATTTTATCGTATTAACGAATTGAATTTAATGAGAAAAAGCTTGTAGGATTAGTTACGACAAAAGTGAAATAAATTAAACGCTGTCGTTACAATAAAATACTTTATTTGGTTAATCTATGAACACCACTTTGCTTAAAGATCTGTAACAAACTAGAGAATTGGTAAAAAACACATCACTTCTTCTTAGATTGCAAGATTTGTACATTTGCAGATTTTCTGCTTAGTATTTATTTCTTTATATTCCCAATTTTGTGTTAAGGATAAAAACCACTGATGATTATGAAAATCACCACTGTTATGATGCAGTGATCAATTATTTATTCCCCTAACGTAAATGGTCCTGGAAACGTGAACTAAAAAAAAATGAACATCCCTTATCCATTGTAAATTCCTTTCCTTATGTTCCAAAGTCACTCGGGTTTAGCCGAGTATGTTTAGAACTTTAGTGTGCAACACCTTTCTCAACACATTGTTTTTACACGGGAGGTAAACACCCTTCTTTACTTTTGCTAGAGGTATGATTTTACCTCGAGAGATATGTTGTTTTAAACTTATGTCTGTTCCTTCAAGAGTAAAATTTTGTTTAGTAAATTTAAAAACATATTTTTCTTATACAATGCGCAAAGCCACAAATAGTTTTTCACGATTAGATGTGAATACTTGGCAATACCAGTGTAATGAGTCTTACCAACATATAAGCAAACAAAAACTAATACAAAAAACTTGAACGGAGCACAATTGAGGATTATTTTTTTTTAATACAGAGTTATATTTATAGAAAATACTTTAAATATGCTAATATTTGTTTCAAAAATTTATGTATAAGGAAGATGCCGGAAACTATTAGCCTTGTATTTCTGGAGAAAAAAAGTTTCTTATAACTTATAAACATTATTAAAGCGTAAAGTTTTTTCAAAGATTGATTAGTTCTTCTAAGGAGAATATTTAAACCTCAATAAATAGATTAAAAGAAAAATATATGATTACTAAGTAATTATAAAACATAAAAGTAACTCGTAATAATGTATATGATTTATACCATAAAGAAATGTAGATCACAAAAAGATAATTTTTAGGTAAGTTGAATGATGTAATGATTCATTTGCGTAGTTTTGCACGGTGAGATTAATTATGATTTTGGCGTAATGTTAAAATTAATTTTAAATCTTCGCTATAGTAAAATTTAAAAGAATATTTACACACTTACCTGCACACCTATTACTGGTATAACAAAACCTATTGTTTTGGTTTCGGAGCTACTTTAGTTATGGAGCTTTGAAAATAATATGAGATTCTTATATAGAATTTCAGGTCCTAAAAATTAACAGGTTTTTTTAGAGTAAAAACAGTTTAGTTCAAGCATCGTTTCCAAAGGGTCTGATAATATTTGAGTATATATTTTCACTGTCTTTTGAACATTTCGCTTCAAAAAATGATCTATAGGCCTAAGCCCAGTTGTATTCATATAGAAAACAAGGGTCTGGTAGGAAGGAAGTGTTCACATCCGAGCTGTACGTCTGACACCTCCTTTATTGGAAACTATAAATAACGACAAACTGCTCGCACTTATTTCCAGCATTGTTTAGAGCCGCTGCCTTAATATATACAACGCTGACGGTGTATTCGTCTGAAACGTTCAAGAACATAAAATGTTTATTCATGTGAGAAAATCATTATTAGCTGCACAATGGCTATCGGATGCAATTATTAAACTCATTATATAAGAGCAAACAGTGAGCTTGAATTGTCTAAGCACACAAACTAATTTTCTTGAAATTAACTGTCACTTGTTTCCAGAAGTAAATCGATCTAAAAAAGGAGTTTTCTCAGGTTACATTCCGTTTACTCAGGCTAAACTTTCCTGAATCATTTTGCGATACTTACACCAGGTATCTGTTTTAGTGCCAGAAGTAAAGTTTCCCAATATAGCTAGTTTTTAATATTCGTGTATGTGAAGGAGTGCCGTAATTGTTTTCCCATGTTCTCTGCCAACTTTTCTTCTAACTTAGCAACAGTAATTTTATATACTAAAAAACTTAAACCACTCAAACATAAAAATCCACACTTACTTAGGCCTTACAAACATAAAACATATATCATTAAAAGAGGATTAAATGTATTTCTATCGGCTAAAATTGATTAAAAAAAGAAATCAATTTTCTATTTTTTTAAGTGACCGCCTTAAATTGTGTCAAATTAATAACAATGTGATAAAAGAGAAACATTATTATTTCATACAATGAATATACAGGGCGACTGGCTCTTGGTGTGAAAAAATAAATCTGGTAGTCTTAGGGAAGTAAGAAACTATTATTTAAAAATCTTTTTCTAAAAAATCCTGTTTGTAGTGATTTTTTATAATTTTTCAGAAAATTTATGTAATTATGATAAAAAAAACTTAATTTGTATTCAATTTTTACTTTGTAAATAATTTTTGTATTGGTGCTTTATGAAATTTCATAACATATAAATTAAAAAAGACCATAGTAAGCAATTCACATAACTTTATGTGATACTTATTATCAATAAAAGTAAGAAAATTGAAATTTCTTAAAGAAAAAAAAATTTAACCAATATTCTGAGCAAATTTAAGTGAGATTCAATTGTAAAATTTCACAAAAACTTGTCCATTTAATAAGCTACTATTTAAAATAAAAAATTTATTTCTTTTTCAAACAGCTGGTGAAAAGTGAAGTGGAATGTGGAAAAACATAGCGGTTTTAATAATAAACAAATAAAATCAGATTTTATTTTTCTATTCACCATACTAGGATGGTTAGTAATAGTGATTTTTTCCTGGATGGCAGTGCGTGCATCAAAGTTTACTTCCAATAAAATAGCTGCATCACATTTCTGCATTATCTCATCAGTTGTCCTATCATTAGGTTCAGATAATAATTTCTTCTGGTAATTCCTTGAAAACGTAAATTATGCGATTGAAGAATGCTGCAACAACATGCATAGGTGTATACACTGCTGAATGCATATCTTGTACTTCCAAACTAGTCTAGTGAAAGCTATAATGGAGTTCACTTCTCAAGAGAATGCAGAAATGCACTTTGTGTACGGTTTTTGTAACGGAAATGCACTTGAAGCTACAAGAGAGTACGCTCATCGATACCCTGATCGCCGAACACCAAGCTCGGCAGTATTCACCAGGCTACATCAGCGACTAGTGGAGAGGGGCACTGTGTATAAATCTGCTAATGAGGTAGGTAATGTCATCCATGACGTAGGAGTGGAAGAATTGGTTCTTGATAATGTTCATAATAATCCAGGCTTTAGTACCCGGCAGGTTGCCCGTGAAGTTGGTATGTCCCAGTGGAAGGTTTGGGACACTTTAAAGAAAAATGAACTTCATCCATATCATTTCACTCCAGTTCAAGAATTGAAGCCAACTGATTTTGCTCCAATAGTTGAATTTTGCCGCTGGCTACTGAACAGTGACTTTGAGCAGTACAACTTTTTAATAAGATATTATAGACCGATGAGTCTTTGTTCACCAGAGAACGCATATTTAATACGCACAAACTGCATTTATGGGCAGAAAAAAATCCTAAAGCTACCAGAAAAATATATTTCAAACACGATTCATAATTAATGTTTGGGCTGGTCTGTTAGGGGACCAACTAATAGCACCACACGTTTTTGAAGAAAGCTTAACCGGAGAAAGTTACTTGCAGTTTCTTCAGCACAACCTTCCAGGGTTTTAGATGGAATTGACAACATTCAAAGAGACGAGATAATTTACCAACAGGACGGCGCCTGCCCCCCCCCCCCCACTTCAGCAATGCGGTACGTGAGTGGTTGACATTGAACTATCCAACATGGTTAGGACGGGGTGGGTCTGTGGCTTGGCCGGTAAGGTTTCCGGACCTAACCCCCATAGACTTTTTTGTCTGGGGATTCATGAAAGATGAATTATACTCCACGCCAGTAAACTCAGAACCAGAACTAAGAGGAAGAATATTAGCAGCATTTTATTTGCTGCAACATTTCCGAAGGGTATCACTGAGGAAATGGACAAAATTCGTAATAGAAAATAGATTTCAGTACTCCAGAAGACAAAAGATACGTCGTATTGCCTACTGAGTAAAACGTTTTTTGATGTTGTTCGGACAGACTGGAAGGAAATTATTTCATTCCCCCGAGGGTTAGGCTCCAATAAAGCTCAGCAAATTATAACAACAAAACAGTATAATATTATGAATTTGTGTATACTTCGTCTGAAAAATTATAAATGACTTTCAATGTATTCGGTATGATTATTTACTATAACATCGTGAAATACACATCTTAAGTATTTTAAACTGTGCATATAGCTTCTAGAAGCAACTTAGTAAATTGTATGTTTTCTAATTGCATGGTTCCGAACTTTCTGGTATATTTATTTAAAATCTACAATATTGTCACGTATTTAAACACAAAACTGTACGGTTTTACATATGCTAGGCTGCATACTAATAGTAATAGAATGTTATAGCCAAAGACAACATAAATTCCTGCTCTGCTGATTGTACATCTATGAAAAGCAAGGAGAACTCTAAGAACTGCTTTAGAAGTAAAACACCGATCAGGTTTATGTGTACGTTCTTGTATTTTCTAAGGTGATCAAGAAGAAAGGTTTAGGTCTTCTACTTAGGAGCTCCAGCTATTAAAACTATTCGATGTTTTGATATAATTTCACAGATTGTGAGTTCTCCAAATCTTGTATAACTAAAAATTGAGACGCATTTTAAAAAGGAGTTACCTATGACGTCGATTTATACAGCAGGAAATAGCAGTTGAAACTACGGTAAATATCTAGAATCTGTGTTTAGGAATCGTATATAATTTGGACAAAGTTCTGAGCTGAAAAATCTCTTATTAACCTTTTTTTTTCCATTTTCACAAATAAGGAAAAAATCATTCTATATATATAATGGCTATTCATATTGCCCAGTACAATGAATACGAATCACAACCCCTTGTTTCTATGATAAAACCATCATAACGATGCTGTAAACAAGTGCTCTGTTTTATTTTTTTTCTGTTTCATTTATGCCATCGTAAATTTAAGTTAAGGTTTTAATATTTTTCTTACTAATTTAATAAGTTTTGTATTTTGCATTTTTTGTAATTATTATGTAATATATATTTATAAATGTTTTTAAAATTATTTACTCTGACAAACAAATATATTTCCGAAGTTTAGTTCGTTTTATATATGTTATAAATTTGTTTTAAATTTTCATCATTCAGTTTAGTTTTAAAAGTTATTTATGTAATCAAATAAATAAATTAAATTAAGTTCTTGTTTATCGTTGAATTAATTAAAATAACAAAAATTAGCTTTATAGTACTTTACTATCTATAAACAGAAAAAACAAAACACAATTTAAAATCTTTAAATTTATTGAAAGATTTTATAGTATTTAAATATTTTCCAGCAGCTCATCATGTTTTGCAGTACCGGCCATTCCATACAAGAAAATCATATTTCACCTAATAAATTATTTTCCAATATGTAATTTCTTGCACATATATTTTTTATTTTTATTTAAGCTATGAATTTGAATAAAATTTTTTTGTCACCGCAGAATTCAATTAAAGGTTTTTGAATGTGTAATATACCTTGAACTGTTTAGTCACTTAAGGTTCGAAACTTGAAATGGAGCAGATAATAGGCCTTAAATTATTTGTTAGATTTTTTAACGCATAAAAGTGCAAAATGTCAATTTTATATACTTTCCTTCCAGAAATTGAGCTTCTAAAGCTTGAAAGGGGTTCATTTCATTATACACCCAAGCAGATAAATCAACGCATGTTATTCAGTTTTTAAAAGTTTTTGATGCAAAGATTTTTGTGAAAGAATAATTAAATTTCAACAAAAATATTATAAGTATACGAGTATATGTATATATTGCTTAATATTATGTATACCATAGTAAAAGATTAGTAGTAAGAATTTGTTGCTCAAAATTATTAATGCTTTTTCCTTGGCCTTAAACAGTCTTCGATCCGTCATTATATGTATCTATAAATATGCCTCATTAAGTTATCAAATGATGTTTTTATATGCATTTTGAAGGTTATTAAACTTGTATATTTTAAGGAGTGAAATTATGCAAAACCCTAGTTCTTATATGAAAATTAAGAACTAATACATTTTATATAAAGATACAAACTCCAAAATCATTCGCAAAAATTCGTAATTCGTTTACATTGGTTGTTCTATGAAGTATCTAATTTATAGAAACCGGTTACTTTAAATTTTAGTCCATAATCTGATTTGATAAATTGCTTAAGTGTTAGTGCTACGTAAAGCACTAGAGAGTAAAAAACTAGATTTTTGTCTATTTATATGTCGAACCATATATCAATTAAGAACTAAAATATAGAAATTTTGCGTGCATTTTCATTAATTTAATAACGTCTGTAAGATCTGTTTATTTAGTATTTAACAAAATTTTAAAACTCTGTTATTTAAACTTGATTTTTTGTTGAGAATATGGGGATATGATTTTACCCGTCACAGTAAAAGACTAGTTATTGAGTGTTTTAATTAAGCTTTCATACTGCTAGTGCAAGTAAACCATTTCTACAAGTATTGAAATCTACATCGAAAGTACAAAATTATAATTATCTAAATAGGTATTATTCAGTTTATATTTTATATAAAAATTTAAAAAGCTGGAGTGTTCTGGGCCAAAAAGACGTCATAAAAAGAGATTATTCCTTACATTAAGAAGTAATCTTCTTATTCTGATAAAACCTTCAAAGAGTTTCTTTGGCAAGTTATAACTTTTACGTATCTTTTATAAAATGTAACTCTTTTGACTTCATAACATAATCTCTTAAAAATTTTAAGGTTTTAAGGTTCCCTGTCCTCGTAAACTTTTATGAATGTAGTTTATTTATGACGTTTAACTAATGTAGCAAAATAAGACCGTATTCTATTTTTGTTCAAAACCTTCTTATTTATACTTATTAATCTTATTACTTATTTATAATATTAATCATAATTTATACAGGTTCAGCATATATAACCGAATAATACATTTTTATAAATGTCGGGTGAAAAGCTCTTGAGAGCTTTTTTTCATTTCATAATAAACATCTTATACTGTAAAAATAATTGTTTTATTGGATGAAAAGTAAAAATTCCTATCGAGGAGTGAACTGAAAAAATATCATTTCTGACTGTCTGTCCACATATCTCGTGAACAAACTAACGTACAGACTTGAAAGTTTGCAAGACGGTAAATTTCTATATAAGGACTATCACAATTGATGTTAGAGGGCGCCACTCCAGGAGGTATACTGAGCATTAGAGAAATATTCTACATTGGTTTGTGGTGAACCATGATGGCAACAAGTAAATCATAAAATAAACAAGAATATAAACAGTATTGACTTCAGTTATATTACATAACATCACGCGATATAGTACAACAAGAAATTTGAAAAAAAAAAAATGTTAACATAAGATTTTAATTCACAATCGGCACACAAATTTGGATACATCAATAGTCATATATAAAAAACTAAATAATTTAAATAAACATCAATACCTTAACATCAAAACTTACACACAGTAAATGCATCATATTGTATTTTCAAAATATATACAAACATACAAATTATTTATAAAAAAAGCTTACAGTACCGCTCAATCACCAGAATCACCCGGCCTTCTACTCGGAAATATTGAGCTAATACCTCCATCTAAAGGCTATCTGAGACGGTTTTGAATGTCGAAAATGTTTTCTTCAATTACTTGTTCCTTAAAAAACATCATATAAAGAAAGAATAACACTAATCACGCAATAACTAATCTCTAAAATTTTTTTTTCACTTTTAAGCACTTGGCATAACTTTTGCAAACAAAAATAGAAACAACATCGTTGCTTTAATAACATCCAAATATTAACTTTGATATAATTGCAATATGTATCTTTACATTATTGTGATGATTGTTTTTAAATCAGAACACATTTATGGAACGAATTAAACAGTGATACTAGTAAAAAGCGAACGGTGAAATATATCGAATGATATATTAAATATCGCCTAAAGAGTGTAATAATTTTACCCCGTCTGATAAGCCACTTCAGCGGCACTCAAAGGGTTAATGCTTGGACTTAAATTGCACTATTACGCAGGCAATGAGTTTTTACCCTTACAGGTTAGAGAGGGCAATAGGAATTAGTTTTAGTTAAACTAAAATTATTATAATTAAAGTAATTTAACTCCATATTGTTAATTAAATTATTGTGTCATCAAACGTATAATGAAAGTTGTGAATTTTTAACATGAACATACGTTAAGAAAATACTACCGAGCTTCTGAATGTGTTTAAGTCAGCAACTGCTTGTGCTGAGATGGATAGTGAGGTAGTCTAAACCTAGAGATAAATCTGTAGGCCTTTCGCCAATACTTTTGAAATTTTCAGTGTTTGAAACTAAACCAAATATTTTAAACATAAAATTGATTTGAGATTATCTTAGTCGATGAATTTAATGTACAGCAAACTTTAAATATGCAGTAATGTATATTCTATTTAAAAACATTGAGGCGTTTGACATGTTTAGTAAACTATTCCAATCAGCAAGAAATTAAGAAAAAAGGTTTAAAAGCCTATAACTCAAAAACTGTAAATTGAGGAGTACATGATGTTATACGAAATTTTATTTATACTTGCAATATAACTGATTTTCACATTTAAACCATGTGAATATTTCCAACTGTTCAGGGTGATAAATAAATTCAGATTTTTTATGTTGGAATTTCGAATTGAAATAATACTATTCTTTTAAATAATAATTAGTACACGTTAAAGCGCATTTCTGAGTAGCTTTATGTACAGACTTTAAAGCTTTAAAAAACATTCCATCAATTTTTTCCATCAGTATTGAGCTGTTTAAAAATGCCAAAAATGTAGTTAAATTTAGGTTTTATAAAGTACGACACACATATTTGTACCATATTTAAGTAGAAACAAAATAATAAACCTTCTGAGTACGTCATTTGCAATAAATGCTATTTTATGATTACATGTCAAGTAAAGATATTTAATCTCTATTTCCTGACGCCCTAAAATATATGTTTTAACAACTTTTTTAGCTATAGCTATAAAAGTACATAAGTAAATTATGTATCTTGCGACTATATCCTTTTCTATGTGTAACCGTTTATGTGTAATTCACTTAAAAACTTTTTCTTGCTATCCTACTGTAGGTTATGTTCCATTGCATAATATTGAATAATAATAGCTATTTACAGGTATTTTAAGCACTATTTATTAGTTTAAAGTTTAAATAAAATATTCATGTAAATCCTCGATTTTGTAACGTTTTGTTCATCATTTAGAAAGAGTACAGTATTTTTAAAAATAAGCCTCACCAAAATGTTTCTGTGGTAAAGCATTTTAAAATATTGTGCCATGCGTTACAAGTTTACTTTTGAAAATGTTGCGAATAAGATCCAGGGTAAATATTATAAGTTCAGGGATGACATGTACAGAGATAAACTTCACTCGTAAATTAAAACACGGTCGAGTTATCATTTTAAAACCTTTATATAGTCAGTACAATGATATGAAAATTTAGGACTGTTACTCTAAATATATATATATATATATATATATATATATATATTATATATATATATATTATATAAACTTTATATTAAAACTAATTATATCTGTACCCCCCTTTAATTGGGTACAAAACATTCATCCCTTATTCTGAAAACACATAAAATAAGTAAAGGGTAAATTTTAAGGCAAATATTCTTTTCTTGAGAATTAAAATGTAAAGATGAGGAGTTTGGTACCTAAGGGTAAAGGTCCAATGGGACAGATATAAATGTATTTTATCTTGACGAAAACTCTCAAGGTGTTAAAAAACAGTTTAGCAGGGTTTTCTTATTATTAATTCATTGAAAAGCTTATAGAACTCCAAATGTTTCCCAAAAATGTTAGGAAATTTCCTACCAAATGCAACAAAAAAATTTCACTTCGTAAAAGTTTTTATATTTTAAAATTAATTAAATTTTGAACTTTCAAAATTGTTTATAAATAAAACCAAATAGGAAATGCAACCGGATGGTTTCAAATACAGTGCATTAGCTACCTTAAAATTTCGATCCAAACAAGATTCAGAGCCATTAATTCTGATTTATTTATCCTATTGTTTGAATGTATGCCTTGCATGAAAATTTGTATATTTAACGCAATATGGGATTCTTGGCATTCAATATTGAAAACTTTAAATATTCTGTACATTTTCATTTTTGCCGAACATGTCATTTTTCATAAAACTTTACTCATTACATTAGAAGCTTAAAATTATTCTTTCATTTAAAATATTTAACCAAGAATTCCTTATCTAGAGAAATAAGAATAAGCTATACAAAATAAGCAGTTCAATTAGAACGTTGCACAGAGTTTATTTTGTAAATCAAAACTCTTCCACCAGTCTCGTGATATACATAAAAACACTATACGTAATCAAACAATATGATCAAAACAGAGGTATTTATCAAACACAATATAATAATGAAATAAAGGTATGAAATCAAGTAAACTTTTTATGGACTAGTCTAATCTTGTTTATGCCTGTTTTCAATATTCACTATACGATGTGCGAAGCGTAAAATGTATATTCATTTTATTGAGCTCCAATGGCGTTATATTAATCATTACAAATAGTTATAATTAAACTTTTAATTTGGTTTAATTTATTTTCTAAATGTGTTTTACTTACTGTACGATATTCATTTCTATACATTTTACTTCTTGTTACGCGTTTATTTATAAAATTCTCAAAACCCATTGACCTCACTGTCTTAATGCGTCTGACCTTGGATTTACAGATAACACCAGTCTGTGGCTGAAGCACTTTTTATCAGTATTACGGACCTTGTACTGCTCTCCTTTTTATTCTGTTTGATAAGATTTTAATATAATATAATATCATAATTAATTTGTTTCTTATAATTAGGTTTCAAAGCAGCGTCTTAACATAATAACCACGTGTTGGACAGTGAGAGTACTATAATAGAAGAGAGCGCTGGGATCACAGTTTGTAGCCAACTTTTATCATTGACTCTCACTCTCTTACGCATTTATTTTAATGTATTAATAACCCACATTTAATAGTATGCCACATGTGAAAACCTGGTATTTATATTAATACATATTATGTATTCTGTTTTCTCGTTGCCATCATGCTTCCTAAAGACAAATGTTAAAATATTTAAGAGTGCTCAGTCAAATCCCAAAATGGTGGAACACGTAACATTATACAACGCAGAGTTGCCATTATATAAATAAAATTTCATGAAATAATCAAAGTCTATATGTTAGATTGTTTCAAGAAATCGTGCTGACAGACGGACAGATACAAATAAATATTATCTTTCCAGCCTGGAAAGTGATGTGCTTTACAACGCTTATTCGGTAGATGACTCTGTGAGCTGCAAAGTGTTAAGAACTAAATTAAATAGAAAAAATTTTTAGTCAGCCTCTACACCATTTTTGCTAAAATACGTACTTGCTTAATAATGTCATTATTTCCAAATATTTTAGAAAATACTGAGGAATGTGACGTTAATAAAACTATACAAGGTAGCTTAAACTAACACCTTGATTTGTTGAACTATGTAAAAACTTTGATTGATGATTGCTTTGTTAAAAACTTACTTTGTCACATATTCGTATAAATAAGAGTGAAAACATGTAAATTTCATTTCCGATATAGTGACACAAGAGTTACGTGACCTGGGTTGTGTGATTGGTGCCGGAGATTTTGATTTCTGCAGTTGAAAATAAAGTTTTCCGACGATTTTATCGTAATTTTTCTACTGGATTGCAGCGTTACATCCTCTTCAAAGCAATTTAAAAGTAAGCAATACCACGTGTCGCGTAACAGGCTTCGCTGGGCTTCAATGCTTAATTTAAATTTAGTTTCATTATTTAAGATTATACCACTGATAATCATACAAAATAGGTATTTTTACCTTCAGGGCAAACAAAAGAGAAACAGCGCCAGCCTGCTGAGTGACAGGCTTCAACGACATCCAGGCATATTTTGTAGTTGGACATGCACTATTATAGAATGCATTCTTGTCTATGTATAAATGCAGCTTCGTACACAATTACAAGTCTATTTATAAAATCATTCTCGAGGTGTCTTGCATTGATTAGATAGTGAAATAATAAGAGATTATTTCACCATAAAATGTTGTGGATTGTGTTTAGATAGCAAAGCTGCTTCTTTTAATAATTCACATATTGAAATCCCTTATCGAATTGGTTCGAATTCAAAGAAGGGCTATTTAGGCCGTTTTGTAATGAGAGAGTTGTAAATTTTAATAAATTTTAATTTTTTTGGGGAAATAAAATGTCAAGGTATGCTACGAAAAGTGTATAGAGCACATTTAAAAATGTACAGATACAACTACAGACAATCATGAAAAAATGAAAATTGTAAATCTCGCGACATAAAAAAAGAAATTACATAAGCCTATTCAGTATTATTTATCAATGACGCTTAGCTATATTTCATGGATGGACACTGACATCATTGAAATCATTCATGTGTATGTAGAAATTAATTAAGTTAATTAGAAATTAAGAAAATTGTACGGTCTACAGTTCTTTTGTTTTTATCCTACCACATGATACATTGCAATTTTTGTTTATTTGCATTTCAAAACAAGCCGATTTAACGTTTATAGATCTAGTAAAGCATTTTTGAATCAATAAATAGGAAAAGATTATATAAAATGCTAAAACATATTAGGATTTAAGTTACTTCCTACAATGGTTTCGTTAGCTACTAGGATTTTCAGTTTCAGTTTTGTATAGAAAGCAGTGAGAGTGGCAGCATAGCTATAAAATATGGGTTTATATAGAGCAGTTCTTTAGGTCCCCTATTATTTTTGATATTCATAAAAAATACCTCAAAATTAAACACATCTGGTAACATGTTCCTTTTTTCTACCGATGCCGTGTTGTTTTTCGTTATTTCTACGTGGGAGGAGACATATGGTACGGCATATTATGACCCGGCTTAGAGAAAATATTGTCCTGAAAATATTACATTAACTGTAAAAATAAATAATAATAATCATTTACCAAACTTTTCAAAATCTATTAACGAACCAGTATGAATGGTGCTTAGTCTGTACTCCTGTGGTCACTTACGAATTAAAAACTTCTTGAAGAATTATTGATCATAAGTGAATGTTACGTCCTACTCGTTCAATACGGTAGCAAAGCCTCAGAAAAATAATGTACGCCTTCTCACAAATAAGTGAGGTGCTGTACGTGAGTCACTGCAATACGGTCTACTTCGCCTACGTGCAGTCGGTGATACAGTTTGGCATCGTGACTTCTGAAATTCCGAGGGCAATAAATTTAAACGAGATAAAAAAGGGGGTTTATTCTCCAGTGACATACTAAACAAAGAGTAACCTGTTCTTAGTATCTGGCAATTTTGGATAAAACATTCTCCAATACGTACAGAATAGTAAATGTGGTTTATTCTGGGATTTTCGGCGCGGGTATCCGACGCGAAACCAAATGTATTTAACTTCAATGATAAACATTGAATAATATTGACAAGACAAATTCTTTCTAACTATCGCATATAATCTATAAAATTTGACCCAAACATGTATTGTAGACTGAAGTGAGCAGTGTTGCCGCATATGGTAGGAGGGTGGCAGAGTTTCTGATTGGTACAGGAATAGATGCAGCGGAGACATAAATTCGCATTACACTTAGACATTTGACATAGTAAAATAATGGAATGAAAATGAAAAACAAAAGTTTTCTCTTGGTGGCTATATTAACAAACACCTTATCATGCATGATATTCATGTTTATATTAATGTACGCGCGTGTATGTGTAAGTAAAAAGTTAATAAAATCTCTCTTCCAAGTCATAAACGTATAAGAATTATTCTTTGGTTAAAGTAAACAATTCCACTACTAGAAAGTGATAAATTTTATTAGTACATTCAAATCGACTTCTATTATCTAAATTCCCAAATAAAGTTGTCATATATGTAATTGTGTAACTTTTGCAATGTAACTGTACGATAATCCATAAATTATTATTAAATATTATATAATTATATATATATATATATACATATATATATATATATATATATATATATATATATATATATATATATATATTATATCAACTGATTTTTACATATGGATATGTGAATAAACTCTATTCAATTAAATACAAATGTATTAAATTGGGTTTTATAAGAGTGTAATTCTGAAAAACCAAGTCATCTTCAAATGGTTTTGTAAGTATTTAAATACTTAAGCTACATAAAAATAGCGTTTTATTCATTTGAAATATTTTAAAATTTGAATATAGTTTGCTGTATGTTAAAGAAAATATAATCCTTACATGATTAACTAAGTATTTGCAATAGGACAAACAATAAACTAAAATTATTCATTAATGCCTCGTTAGCACAATGAAAATTCCTTAAAGTTTGTTTATTCACTAAATCCAGCAAATTGACAGCTTTCTTTGTTCATTTACCAGGTAATGTTGTTAACGATAGTATAATAAGGGCTTTATTAGTGTAGTGCAAATATATCATTAAGTCTCTAGAACTTACGGTGAGTGTTGTGACGATATTGTAATGTGTCTAAATATACCAGTGTTTAACTCGGAACTATGTCTGTTATATTTCGTTCCAAAATGTACCTACTTTAATATTTCCTTAGACTATATACTCTTTTCATAACCTAGCTACGCATTTCTTAAGAAATGGTTTTGGAAAACTATTATATTACAATCAGGAGGACAAAAATACTAAATAAATTGTTCCCACATTGGTTTTTTATGATACATAGATACCTTGGAGTTTTGCCAGTGAATGTGTGGAATTCTGGACTAAAGTTTTCTTCAGGATGTGCAATTTTGGTTGTAACATTGGCTACCTTAGGACTAGGCTACTACTGCCACTTTGTAATGTCGTACGTGTTGGTTTACAGACTTAGAACCGAGGCAATTTTGAACATTGCCAACGGAGCTAATCTTGCATTTGGAACATATTTTATGGTTTGGTCAACAGTCATAAAGAGCAAACGGGGACATCTGAATTCGATTGTGTCAAGCCTTATTGGCCTAGAAGAAAGGTTTATTGAAAAAGGGGTTAGCAATGTATACAATACGAGTTCAATTAATTTGATTTCTTCTGTGACTTACATCTGGTTAGTTTGTGTATTAAAGCCCATGACGTTCATAGTCAGAAAAGGTGTTTCCACAATGTCTTTAATTTTCTCCATGTGTCATTTGTATGGCCTTATTCAAGCGTTGTTGTTCATAAGGGTTTTGCTGCTGCTATCGCAGGGGTTTATGACACTCAACTGTACTATCAGGGCTTGCTGGTTCAAGTTGAAACACCCCCCTGGAGGTAGTTACATATTTTAATGACAAACTTGTTATTATTCTGTAAAAATAATAATCACAACATGAAAACTACATATACCGCGTGTGATACAGTGACAATTGCACAGTAAACCGAAAGTTTTCTTTAAAAAAAAAACATTATCAATTGTAATACCTTACCATGCAGATCCGAAAGAAAAGCGCTCAAGATCACTCAGTATATAGACGCTATGCAGCTAACCTGTTAGTTATTAATTATTACATTTTCACTAAATAATTTGAAATTATGTTTTTTTGCTATATATATTTATAGAAGAGAGATTAATTAATATCCATCAAAACATAACGTTATATCAAAACACTTTTTAACAATATTTTATCCAACAAATTGAATAGAAAACATATTTTATAAAGGGTTTTATTTTAAAATTCTAATACAATATTTTTGGATGTTAGTGTGAAATGAACTGAAAACAAATACTCAATATATCATATAATTTGTATAATAAGATCTCTTCTATTTATTCTTGATTCCTGTAAATCATGACCACCCCTGAAATTATTACGGCTACGCAGATTGTATTTTGACAGTCACGTAGTAAATTACGAATAGTTCAGTCATGCTTATGAGATGGAAAAGGATGTGTAAGCACTTCAATCCAATAGCGTTCATAATATTAAACCTAAATATGTCATCCAACAGATACCAGCCCAATAATGCTTATCAGCCTTAATTATATGACTAATATTTTATTACTAATTAAGATCATTCTGTAACTTGTTTCAGGAGACCCTGGTGTAACTATCAAAGAGATCAGAGACACTCACTGTCTCCTACACAAAGCTGTAGAGGATATAAGATCATTTTTTGAGCCACAATTGCTGTGTCTATTTATGCATTACTTTATGGACATAGTGGTTTGTTTTCACCTGATCATCCAAGAGGCAGCTAAGGCCAATAAGTCCTTTCTCTTATTGCCAACAAGAATATGTTGGTTTTTTTACACTTCAGTGCTTTTATTCCTGATAGCTTGGAGCTGCCATCAGGTAGAATACAGGGTAAGAGTGTGTGAGTTTTCAGAGTTTATTATATCATGTATTATTGCTCATAGAATGTTCATAAACCTTTTAAATGTCGAGTAAAAACGAATAAATGGACTTAAAAAACTCTTATCCCCTGAAAGGAGAAAATGAGGTCGTTTAGAAATATCCGATCGCTTTTTGCTGCCAGATCGAATAGTGGGGAGAGAAAATCCTATTGACTTAATTTTCTCAATGAATCAAAATTTAAGATGCCTTTTTAATTCCTAATAACGTATACGTTCTATTTAATTTTATTGTAGAATTGTTAACTCAGCAGACTAATTTCAACAAAACATTAAATTACTATAGGTCATTAAGTTAATGATTCTGAACTAAATGGTAAAATATGAAAATGAGCCTAAATGGCTTAGCAGCCCTTGAGTAGGCGGAAAAGAATACAGTCAATATAATCAGTAAACCTGAGGTATTGCATATAATTATGAACTTTTGATGTATAAGATTTGTATTTATATAATATATTATCATAACATTGACGTATCCTTTGTAAATAATCATACAGTATATATGCACTAGATAAGGAGTCATTTGACAATATAGGTTTATTTATGCAAACAGGTGCAAAGTATCGAGCATATGTAGTGATCTGTGAATGTGTTTAGTATTACAAATTTAAAGCAGAACTATTTATAAATATGAATTGAATGATACTTTATGAAAAAATATAGACCGACCAAACTACTATGCCATGTAAGAGATTTCTTTAAGGTTAATATTTATATCAATAAAATTACATCAGTTACGGAAAATATTATTTCAATATGTCTTATTTCAAAGGGTGTCTTATTGTTGAAAACTTGTCCTATAAGGCATACTGCGTAGCCTAGGAGTGTGAAATAATGCTACAGCATAGTCTAAAAGGTCCTATAAACAGCAGAACTTCCCAAAGGAAATTATCATCTTTTCCTAAATTACTGAAGAGAGCACAATGCATATAACACGTATTGGTTCTATAAATCTAGTGTTGAACATTTTCTTTTTTTTAGGGAGAGGTAGGAAAAATGCAATTACGCACGCATGTGGCCAGCCTGTAGTGTGGGACTCCCCTAAAAACGGGTTTACGCACTAAAAAACCTCCTCTACTCTTTAGGACTCTAACCTGGGATTGTTTATCACATTACTTCAGGCTATGCCTAAATTTGGCTTAAGCCCGTGGGGCTTGCTCCCTATCCAGTCGCTCGGTCAATGGATCTGGGCCACTTCGCGGCCTATATTGGGTTTCTTTTCCGGGAGTATGCCCCGGACAAACTGTGACAAACAGTCCCAGTTCCCCTCATTCTCCATAATCTTTTCGCAGACCATATCCACCGAAAAAACACCAAGTTTTCTTGTGGCCTCCAGGCAGGGGGCTTTCCCAACGCAGACAGCGGAAGAAGGTGTGTTTCGCGTCGTCGGGAACGCCCGGGCAGTAGATGCAATCCGGTGAACCGTTCTTGCCCATCCGTTTCAGGTAAGACTTGAAATAGCCGTGACCTGTCAGGAATTACAAGTTCAATTACATTCGACAAATGGTTGAACCTGCTCAATGAGTCGCGCAGTCCATCGTCCTCGGGTTTCGTGCTCCCAGTTGTGTTGCCACTGCTGGAAGGTTCGGGCACGCTCTTCGGATCTAGCTGCGTCCTTGTCGATCTCGCCTTGTCTCTGATAAATCGCCTTCCTCTCACATGCCAAGAACTTGACAGGGATGACTCCGGCAACCTCCAGGAGGGCTGGCTCCGATACTGTCCGATAGGCGGAACACACCCGGAACGCAGCTTGACGCTGAATACGGGCGAGTCGCAACCTATAAAATTCCTTGGTAAGAGCGTCTGCCCACACCTCTGCCCCATAAAGGAGCACAGACTGGACTGTGGAAATCGATAACCACAGTCCAGTCCGTGCTCCTTTGAACATTGGGATACAATAACCTAAAAATATAGAAACAATAGTAAACTAAATAATTTTATTGGATACAAGTAATAAAACTACTTGTTTTTGTTACAAGTAATGGTTTCTTTAATAACAGGCAAGGAAAACTGTCTTCTATATGAGCTGCCATCTCAGTTTGGACCTGCAGCCCATAACTAGAGATTTGGTAAGTCATAGAAAACTCTATATATTAAATAATGAGAAAATATATAAAGCTAATGAGGTTATAGAAATTAATTGCAATTTAACTTCCTCATTTTAATGTATAATGTATTTAAGTAACATTTTCTAATTATTTTACTTGTTGTAGGTAAAAAGAACTCTTCTACTAATGAACAGCAGAAAAGTAGAGTTCTCTGTGTTTAATCTCTTTCACATTGATCTGAAAATAGTAAAAGTGGTAAGTTAGTTAAATAATATTTCTTTCAGATACAATTTACCTTTTATATATATATATATATATATATATATATATATATATATATATATATATATATATATATATATATATATATATATATATTACTTGGCATAATTTGTAACAATGAACTGTCCTTTAGGGAAAATATGTCATAAAATTTGCAATAACTCTGATAAGTTATGTTAACCTGTATAATATATACATGGTATATCTCTGAACTTTTGTTGTGTTTGAGAAATGGTTTTAATTTTCAGATGGCAGGAATGATAGTGACATATTTAATTGTCATGATGGAGTTGGAGCAATTGTAACAACGGTAGGACCAACATACCTGTTGCATTGAAGAAGAACTTCAAGGCTACATAGTTGTTTGAAAACTACAAAAGCCATATTAGTAAAATGATCATATTGCACCTATTAGGAAAAAATCCCTTAGGGTAGTTTTTATAAAAATGTTGTATTATCTTTTTTAGTTTTAATACCATAAACAATAAGAATAAGTATGGTTGTTTAAAAGATACAGAGTTTAGAGTTATTACTTCCTTATTCAGCAGTGTACTAATAGATAATCGTCTTTGTTTACTTTGCAATAAATATCTGTTTTATATTGACATCATCTGTAAAAAAATTACTAAGGGAAATAAATTTAAGTTAGAAGATGGAAATTTAATTTTATTTTAAGTTAGTTACTCCCAAGTACTGGCGGTGTATAACAGTTAATAAATATTTAACTTAGAAGTTGAGAATTATGATTATTATACTTCATAATATTATGAAAAAACACTTGTCTGGCAAATTACAAACGAATTACTGACAGACTTCATAATTTAACAGCCTTTAAAAACCAATAACCGTCTTATAGCCCTGAACACTTAAAATACATTTCCTTATAATAAAACTTCCTATTAAATTGGAAACCACAAATCTGGAAACATGACATAAGGCTGATTATCATTATTGTTAACCATGAAATGAATGCGTCCTTGAAATATTTTTTCTAAAACCCCAAATTATTGAGATTGAAGCCCCTATTTATTTTAATTAGATTTGGAAATTAAGGGTAACTCACGTACTATTCCACTACGAAACCCTTGATAAAACAGAAAATGGTAATAACTAAATTACTTAATTTACTATGCAATACGTTAATTATTAATATTGTTGGGTTCTTTTATCAAATGCAAAATTATTACTTACGGAATCAGACTACGGACATTTTGTTTCATGGCTGACGCAAGCCAACTTATAGAGTATACTATTTCCCATTGTGTCCCTATATAAAACATCTCTTTATATGAAATTAAAATTTCCGAATATCACTTTTTATTCTATTCTACTGACCTTATGTCTCTTAGTTACCTCGAAGGATAATATTTCTACTTATTATTAAATTTCTTATTTTCTAAATTTTCATTGATCAAAATTATTGACTTCAATCGATTTCATTATAAAATCTAGTGTAGGTATACTACCTTGATACTGCAATATAGAATTAAAACACACTACATGTTGCGTGAAAAGTTTTGCAAAGGATGCACGCAAAGTTTCAGGCCTGTAGGTAATTTAATTTTTGATATGTCTTGTAGTTAGTTAGCCAGGCATTTATGACACATGAATGAAATCTTGTAATTCCCTAGACAAAAAAAAAAATAAATAAATGCTGTCCGCCTCCTAAGTATTTCAATGACGCTCACTCTAATATTATAGTGGCCACAATAATAGAACTCTTTCTTTTATAGACAGAAATGAAGTGTCATGCATAATTAAAGCATACGGATGGGTTTTATTGAGATGTCTTGCTCATGATATACAAACATGCTCGCTTGTCCAGAGAATACAGTTTACTGATACAATATTACAACACAAGAAAACTCCCAAAATAAAAATTTTATATTTATGTGTTAAAGCATTATTTTATCGGAAGCTTAACAAAAAGAATATAAATTGTTGGCTTAATAAGGAGTCTCAACATTTCGGGCTGTCATATGTTTGTTAGTAAGAAAAATATGAAAAACATGATTAAAATAAAGAATGTCAAATATAACTCTCTAAAATATACTATCTAACTGTCTAATGTAAATATTCCTAATTTACACAGTGTTCTGTAAGAAAAATCATGAATGATATTAGAAAATGGCAGCATTTTATAAAGTTACATGTACTTAATTTTATCTAATATTTAAAAAATGTCTCAATTTCAAATTTTCCGTTAGATTTATAGTTTCCAAGATCATAATGGTGGCCCCTTTTAAACATCCGTCCTGAATAAACAATATACATGGTATCCCAAGCCAGCCGTCCACTATTTGATAAGGTTAACGATATGAGCTTGATAATGCAAAGGACTTATACATAGCAAACCAGCTTAATAAGACATTTATTGGCTAGTTGATAACATTTTTAAACTGTTTCTATTTACAGCATGTTCCTGAAAAAGGAAGTCACGTGTGGCAATTTTAAAAGGTTCAACAAACGTAAATATCGGTCAAGAGATAATTCATTTTTATATAGTTTTAAGCAAAATAATTTAAACATAATTTACTTCTTTATCTTACCACTTTAAAACTGACAGCTAAATATATACAAAAACATAATATCTTACCCACCCTTCAGATAAAGTTACTGTTATCATTTGGTTCCATTTATTAATATACTTAAAATACTTTTTAAGCGATACTAGACAAGGTAGGAGTATCAATACGTTTAGGTACAACCCCTTCTTCGCCTCAAAAAATATATTTGGATTACCGAAAAGATTTCGAATGTAAAAGTTTATAGTGCTATTTCTTGCATTAAGGGTATTATCAAACTGAGAAACTTATACATAAATATTTTACACAATCTCTACCGGAAATTCAATTTTGAGGAATCTTCTAAACTATAAACGATTCTAACGCTTAGCCAAATTCTATGGTAAGACGTCATCATAGAATTCTGCCTTGTCTATTTTTACCAAATGGTCGAAACACATGGGGTTCGATACCTCGATTTTAAAAGTTTACTTCAATGTTTAACTGTTGCAAATAAACATAAAAGCGCTACTTCTAGATGTTAAAAATAAAATAATGCATTGCCAAGTTGCTGTCAAATTGAGTGACAATGAACTAATTTATATCATGGGGGTGGGCCTAATGGTGTCAATGTTCTATGGGAATTTTTCATACAAACCTAATAATTATAAAACTTTAAAATTAAATTCCCTTCACGTTGATGTAGACTCAAAAGCGCGGGCGTCATCATCTTGGCTCTAAATTGCAGCCATCATATGAAAAAGTAAAGATTAGTTGACTAGAAGACAAAAAAACTAATGCTGGAAGACTCGAATTTAAAATAAAGGACTATAAGTTGAAATAAGAGACTTCAAGTTAAACTTGCTTAAAACAAGTTTACTACTGTATTAGCCATTTAGCCAGAAACTTAAGATTCATGACTACGTGGTCAGAAGTATATCACCAAACTATTATACATATTAATGCTCCAAATATAATATAAACCATGGTAAGTTACTTTACTACTTACAACTTTACTTTTCATTCACAATCAGACGTCTCGTATGAAAGGGCTAATTTATAATACAAAAATATAAATTTTCATATGGGCAAGGCGCGTGAGATGTTACTCGGCAGCAGGAACGGCAGGTACAAAGTTCACGAGAGAAAAAAATTAATACGCTTGCCAATTAGGATATTAATCCGCCAAGAATTTAGTTCCAAGAACATCGGATGTAACTTGTATTAACCAATAACGAGTAACAGGGTTGCGTCATTGCAGCCAGGGAAGGTTAATAACTGACTAGTACAAACGTTAGAGTTGGAAAAGCTTACAATAGCCTGCATAAGATTTCAAGGGCTCAAGTATGGCAACTTTTTTATATGTCTACTAAAAAATCATTTACTTTTCCTAATGGATTGCAGAAGGATTTTAGTACATATGTTGAAAATAAGTTTGTCAGACTTTTTTTGCCTCACAGTGTACTATGTGATCTACTTTGAAAAAGGTGCTAAATTACATTCAAGAGAGAAACGTAAAAATCAACAGGAAATTCATACCATACTATAGTTTCTGTCATATATTATACTAATATAGTTGTATCTTGGACATTGCAAAAAGACTTCATTAAAATATTAAATATTGATCAGAATATTCAACTATGAGCTCGCTAAGTTAATTTACATAAGGGTTCCACAGCGTGAAGCTGTGAAGCACTCTCTAGGGTATAATTGGAATATAGTGAACCCGCAATATGCCTTACTCTACTGTCTTTTATTCTAGAATTTCTATGTCACAATATTTTTACTTACTATAAATTTATATCACAGCTTATTGTTACAAAATATCATAGTCCAGTGTGATAATCTCAGTTCTTTTAATAGTAAATATTTAAATTTTGAAAAGTTTAGAATGAAAATAATACGCAGCTAAATATTAATTAATATGCGTGGAAAGCTAAAAGTAGAGACTGTTTTGTGTTTTTATGGTTTACCGCTAAAAACTCGTATTAGTTATTTCAATTTTCGTCTGCTTTCAATCTATTTATACAATTTATTTTTCACAAAAATAAAAAATATTAATCAAAACTAACATAAGACATGATACTATCCATAGCCTTTCCCCATCCCCTAAAGTACTGTCATACACTCTTTTTGAAACTTTACAATATGCACCAGTTTTTTTTTAATATACCTTTTGCCTTTCGTCTCCCTTAAGATTAAATAATAACCAAGGTCTGATTTCATGATAATTCTGTTTCCCTCATTTCTACAGTTTCTTCGTTGTATTATTTCTTTCATTTATTATTTGATTTTATTTAAACACGACTATTTATTCCGTATCGTATTCCGTTTGAAGGTCTTATTTTAGTTCCTTTTTCACTTGAAGTAGTGTTCAATCACGCATTGAGTGTGCGTTTTTCAATTAGTTGTTTCTTTTGTTTTTTATTCTTACACAATACTTTTAAGTGTTCGGTCCCATTTATTATACCTCCTTATTCATAAATTGTTTTCATAACTTAATTCTATTCCATTAAACACAAACTCTAGTAAGATATAGCCTCATTGTAGCATATATTAGTATGAATTTGTGAGTCAAGCGATTAGCTTCTCCCCCTTATCTTTTATCTTAGTCCCCATTTTTCCATACACTACGACTCCAAATATACATCCATCCCTTATTATTTAATTTTTTTAATTTTTAAATATCGCTAAGTATTAAAATTTTCTAAATTATCTTTTTTAATTTTGTCAATAAATGTAGTAAAACATGCTGTTTACTGTTTCTTACCTCTTGGATGTAATTTAAATCCATTGATACAGTTTAAATTCCAGATACGGAAATGTTTTACAACAGAGATTTCATATTTCACTCATCATTTATTTATATTTTCAGAGTCGCTTTAAAATGAAAATACTGTTAGTAACCATTTAAAAAAAGTATTTTTTAATCTCTATTTCCTGAATGTGGTGTATTATTTTTCGTCTATAATACTATTTATAATAATATAAACAATGTAAGACAATAATGTGCTAAAACATTTTCCAGTAAACAGGGAAATAATATAATAAAGTTTCCTGAAACAATCTATTCATATAAGTTCTAGTCTTTGTAAGATAGTATTATCAAGATATAAATGAATTATTGGATTAATTCAACGAATAGAGTAGGCTTGATTCCTTAGATATCTTCTTCCCTAGAAGCGTTTATTAAGCAACAGCTTCTGAATACTTAATGTAATGCATGCCTTCCATTCCTTGGGATCCTCTTCGAACGATATTTACATATTATTATTTTCTCCGCGTTATTAAGTGTGAAAGAGAAGTACTTGCATTCATAATTTATTTGAAAGGTACATATTAATAATTAAACGATTAAATATAACTATCACGAGACACATGGATATAACGGTACAATGTCTCAAGCGCCAAGTACACTCATAGCTGAGATAGATCACCCTTCCAAACCGCTGTAACAGGGACAAAACACTACTTACAGGCGCATTTAATACTTGAGACTAGAGTAAAGCACATTTCAAAATTAGATTCCTGTCGCATAAAGATGTAGGAATACCTAATTACACTGGGATCCACATGTGTCCAGGGTCGCGAAAGACGACAAAATATGATGCAGATAAATAGGAAACTAGTCTAAAATGAGTGAGGTAAAATAAAAATCACAAATTATTTAAATAGTAAAACTATCAACTAATTTGGGCTTGGCCCAAAAGTAGCAACGAAATTGAGGTCCACCACTCCCTGATTTCCATTATACAAAGTTTACGTGATGTCGCGTGATTTCATTACAATCTAGAGACGAATTTTAAATTATTCCCGCCAATATGGAACAGTAGTGCGATTAAACGTGATCGCCTATGTCTATCCAACAAGTTTAGACCACCCATTGAGTAACATAAATAAAGACACAAATGTTTAACAAATGTAAACAATGAACATACATGTTAAACCACAAAGAAACTGAGTTATACATATTATACATAGTACCTCGCAAACTAAGAATCACAAGTACACAAACAGACTGGAAATGAATTTTGCCAGAAACATTAAAGATAGTAAAATATAAAAAAAATCTGTTTTATACCCCAATGTATTCTCAAGATAAGGTAATCCATGGCTAACGCTCAGCCAAATGCTATGTGGGGACATGCACTATATAGTTGAGCTTTACATTTCAATATACAAAATACCGATACGACAGTGTATAAATAAAACTGTCGCCATAGAAACAGTTTATAAACAATTGTTATTCTCTTTGTTTATGAATTGGTTAGTCGTACATAAAATATGCTTTTAAAATTAAAATTCACTTTACAAGTTATCAGAATATTTACACGCAATGTGTAAACATATCTCGATACACTCCAAATTTATTGTCCGAAATAATTGTGAATATTCCATGACATATTTCTCATGAAAACTAGTACAATTATATTCCAACAAAGACCAGCTGCCACATATACGGTTACATATATCCGAACTCAAGGTGAAGATATACATTGACACCTAAACAATGTCATCTGATGATGTCGCTATTGTTCCATCAGAATATCTGTCTGTGAGACCAGTCAGTACGTTTGATACGCATCGTAGGTAACCTAACAACTAATTGCACTCAATATGTTACAGAACTAACGTTTTTAATGTACATTTTGATTAATGTATATATTTTTGATGGCTTTAATTAAATATATATCTTGATATAACTATATTTTTGTGAAAGATATGGTTTCAGCCAATATTTGTTTCTTTAAAAGAATATCAAACAACAAAATATATCTGGTGTTAAGTTTATAAGTTCATCATATAAGCTGATATGCACAACTTAAGTTAGTGAAACGTTTCCTGCGGCGGAAGGTCATAATCATAAATAGGCCTACCACAAGGATTTACCAGTCCTGCTGAATTCACGGTTACTACAGCGTGAATATTTTAATGAAACACCTACTCATAACGATGTAGATGTTTTATAAACGTGATCGGGGAGAACAATAAATTAAGTTGGTCAATAACAAACTGATGTTTAATGGGGTTAACTAGTGTTAGTATGTCATGTCAGTTACTGTCTACTAGTAACTACTCGTTCCTGTCCAGATCACCGCCGAACGTGACCAAGGAATCCATGTTGGTAAATATTATTTGATTGTTCACTTACTTTAAATTTCATTACGTTGTGCTTTGAATTTCTAGTAATTTATTAAAAATATTACCTTAATGTTATCAGTAATAAGTGTATGCTTTTCGCTCTAATAGTAACACCACTTTTATATTTAATTTATTACGTGGATTTAGAAATATTTGTTACTATTTATTATGTAATAAAGGTACTCGAAGTTTGTTACTGTATAGTTTTAAATTTATAAGATATATTCCTTGTTTAAAGTTTATTATTTACGACAGAGAAGTTTTAAAATTATAATACTGTATCGGACACGTTTCGAGGTTTGAAATCGATCCTCTTCCTTAGGCGAGAATACAATGTGTTCAAATATATGCAATTAAAGCTACAACATTTGTTAATGAAGTGTCCGCTCAAATAAGAAAGAATATAGTAAAAAAATTAATTAAACTTCAAATATACCTGAACAATTAATTGGAGTCCAGGCGAAAGAAAATGAACCTTAACGTTGTAACTGGACGAAATGTAACTCACGACCAAAAAATACTTGACAATAGCCTAGGCAAAAACGGAACATTATAAGATATAGTTTATATATTCTTTTGGTTTCTCGTATAGGTAATTTTACTTTATGATTCTATATAGTTTCAACAAAATTTCAAATCTGATGAAAAAAAAACTAATATGTAATAAACTAGGAAGACAGTCAGGGCTTGTAATAAGAAAGTAATATAAAATATGTACATCACCGTACAATGATTGAAGAATAAATTGTACAATCACGATAAACAAACAGTACGCCAATGATTTTCTGGTGACTTTATTTATTTCCTTCTCCTACTTTCTTCCTGTTATTCTGAATACTTCACTTTAATATATTTCATCAAACCATAGATATCAGTGATGTATAGTTGACGATCAGAAAAAAGACAATTTATTACTTTTAGATTTCCACAATCCGTGTTCAGTAGTCCTCCAATCAAAACAAATAAATGCTTTGATTAGCAGATATTCTGTACTTTTTATAGTAAAGTACTACAAAATATAAACTCTATATAACGAAGAGTCTTTACCTATATAACATTCGGACGACCATGAGGACTTTATATAACTTTTTTCAGACTTTGGCGTTTTCAACTAACATGTATATTGCGTATATGAAATTAATCCTCTTGTTTGCTATTACTTTAGGTATTTCTCCTCCGTAGCAAAGTATCTTTCCTAAGGTAACCTTTGCCCTATTCAAATATTTTTAATCTCGATGTTGTTGAAGCTAAATTGATATAATATAGTTATAAAACAACAGAAGGAACAATTATTGTCACCAATTAGCAAATTTATATTATGGAAAAGTTTTGGTAATGCTCGTAGAAGAACTATTTCTTCACCGTCGAACATCACACCTTCTAGGTGTAAGGATAGATTCCAGTATAGACTTTCGTTACGTAATATCTTCCCCCAAATAAATATTTCACATGATCGGTAAAACATGTATAACATTACATACAATGTGTATATGTTTTATTTTAACGTATATAAATTATATAGGTTTCCTAAAAAGAATGTACACTGTAAAATTATATACTAGAACTGTTTGTTCCTAAGCAGATATAATTGTAAACGTCTATCTAGTTTATAACGACAGAGAAATCCCTTGAGTGCAGCTTCCCAAGTTTTTATAGTTTGTTATTCAAGCCACGACCGGAAACGGATTTACATGTTCGTTCAGAACCAGGTTTCCGCTCCGATAGATTTTCAATTCCGGACATCTGTTACAGGAATTACTTTAAAAATGTACCATTTTGTAATTTTCAAGCATATTATAATTGTAATACTGAAATGAATTTACGTATATGTGAGTGTGTGTATGTTTTACAGTAATGAAACTTCTTATATTACACTAAATAAATATTGTTGACATCATTTTGATGAGGAAACAATTATTATCTGAAATTTGCAAATTTGTTCTTATGTTATAGTTTAATTACTTAGGTTGTTGCAAGGTCAGTCTTATCAAGAATATTGTAATAATTCTCCTTTAACGACTTAAACCTTATTTAAATTCTATAAATAGTCAGTTTAAGGGTTTTCTAAATTATATGTGCTCTTTATCTGTTGGCAGGATATGAAATAAGTTACAGAATTTCAATTTTTTTGCATGCATCCTTAGGAAAGCCTGTGCAACGCGATTTAGCGTGTTCCTACATTATTATAAGTAACTTGCATAATTGCACTGTAATTTCATAACTACAGTAATTGATTGCTTGATTCTACTTACTGGAAGACACATAAGATAACTAAGTCCGCTAAGGATTTATTAAATATTATTAATCTGAATCAATATGTTTAAACAATATTTAGAGACTTTTAGTAAGAATTTCTAACGCATAAATGGATCTTTATTTATAGGAATTGATGGTAAAGTACTGTGTTTTTGAGTAATGAAACTGGTGTTTTATTAAATTAATTTGTGTCCCTGTTTATGTATAAGCAATATATTCCGAAGCCTTTAATCGTAATTTTAAATACTGTTTAGAAATATAAGCAATTACTAGAAGTTATATTGATTATTTAAATTCCAAGGGGTTTCACACATTGTACTACTTTCAGTTGTACTTACATTTAGTTTTACTTACCAAACCGTAGTAGTCAAGGCCTAATGTTTGTTAGTGTTCTTTTTTTCCAAACTCACATAACAAATATGTATTCAATATAAATACTCTTACACCCTTTTTGTTGCTTATTATGCTTTTCTAATTGAATTTAACACCATTAAACTATACACTGGTGTTAATCTAAAATAAAATATTCAGATGAAGGAGATTGAGCATGAAAAATATTATTGCCAAAAAGGTCTTAAATTTTTTTTATTCCTAATTCTTCTGTTACTACGGAGTTCTATAGGTTGTAAAACCTTAGTGTAATTAATTTTTTTTAGCATCTTTGAAGTAAAACACAAGTATTTTAAACAAGCTGCCTAATTAAAATGTGGCTTTAACATTTAGAAATAAAAGAAAACTCCAAATTCCAGCATTTTTTTAATTTCTAGAGTTTATTATAGTCTCTTATTGGAATACAACTCTCCAATATTTTTGTTACACCATGAAAATGAAGAAATATATTTAAAAGTAAATTTACACTAAGTTGTTAATTTCAAATTGTTCAGTTACTACTGATAAGATTTTGAAATATAATATTGTTAAAAATGTACTCGTTTATAATAAATAAATCGTATAAAAAAAGAGTGTTTGGTATTAATATTGCTGTATAAATAGTTGTGTATCATTATTTTCTTATATTGTAGTTCTTTCAAAAGGTACAAGAACAAAATATATACAATAAATTTAGCAACGGCGAGGTAATAGAGGGGATTGATTATACTGTACGACCGCAATTTCATGGCACTTAAGTCTTTGTCAATATTACTAACGTAGCGTCGAGCGGCCAGTGGCCTTTGTCAAAACATAACATGGATTATATTATAATAGGTTACATCTTTTCTAAATATTTTCATTTCCACTAGGCAATATGGAGTCAGTTGCATTCAGGCGACAGACAATATCTGATATAGTGATTGGATATAAGTTTTCACACTCCTTGTATGTATGCCTGACACTTCGATTATTGAAGATATAAATAACGGTATCCTGCATTCATCCTTACGGGTTTCTTTCCTATTTTCTTTGTTTTAGATGCCAAACATTTAACATGCAGTCTCAAATATTAATCATTCAAAGTTTAAGAACGAATATCTGATACGTATAAATAAATTACTAAGTTAAGTACTTATGTAATATGGTTGTAGGCTTTAACAATTTGTGGATTTTTTAGTACAAATCATGAATTTAGTGATAAAAAACATTTAAATATTAGGAAACATGCTAATAATAGGAAAAGTATAAGAATATTCATTTTGAGTGTCATAAAAAACACAATAGACTCTTATCTTGAGACTTACTTAATCATGACTTAAAAATATTTCAACCTTCTGAATTTGGATAGTGTTTTTGGACCCTGAATTCAAATCAAATCAAATCAATTTTTTATTGCCAGGACATTATCACATGTATAGCAATCGTCAAGATATTTTAAAATTAATATCTAAAATTTAAAAATTTCATTTTGCCTCAAACCACATTCAAACATACAAATTTTCAGCCACTCCACATTCATCCAGCCTATATTCCCATTTCCAGCGCCGGTAGTCAGTTTGCTAATTGTGCGGTCACCCAGTCGAATGCCATAAACTCGTCAGCATTATGAAATGCTTGCGACACTAAAAAGCGTCTTAAACGAGTTTTTAACACATTTAGGCGTTGGGGCATTTCTTAACTGATCTGGCAACTTGTTGATGAACCGAATACCTGCCTGGGAGGGCAAGTGTTCGTAAATCCCCGTCCTGTGTCTTCCAGTTCGGTAGGCATCTCTGCCTCTTGTCTCATACTCGTGTATGTCACGGCCCCGGGTTAATGCACATTTGGACAAACAAAATGAGCTTGTCTCAAGAATGTAGAGACAAGGCAGAGTCAACAGTTGCAACGTTTTGAAGGCTTCTTTGCACGATTCTCGGAATTTCATTTTTGCGATTATGCGAATCGCTTGCTTCTGAATTTTGAATGCTCGGAAGAAATGGTTATTTGCGCTGACTCCCCATAACACCCTCCCATAATTCAAAGAGTGAAACCTTCCTTATCAACTAAATAAATACAATGTAGAATTGATCTGCATTTTGTGTTCAATATAGTAGCTAAATGATGTAATTAACTCTTGATAAATTTAAAACTATGTGGAATAATCTCAAACGAAACGAAGTCTATAGTTTTATATATTAATATATCTAATTTATATAATTCATTCATCTAATTTACATCTATTCAACACATTGATTAGTATACATTATATATATATATATATATATATATATATATATATATATATATATATATATATATATATATATATAGTAGAGCTGACATGAAATTTTTCTAATTTTATCTTGTTGAAACTGTAGATTTTTAAAAGCGATGGAGTACAACTCGTAATTTATGACAAATTTTTTAATCTTGTCCGCCTCAAATATAATTGACAATTATGTGCACATATAATATGGCGTAAAATAGGGCTTAAACAATTACTTAATTAGGACATTTTTCCCTCTTTAATGTGATGAGCTAAATTAAGTGAATATGTGTCAAAATAGAATTGTCTGAGATGTTAAAGCTTTTAACACTTCTCGATAAAAAAGGAATCTCTACATTTCTAACAAAATTAATTCAGATCATGTGAATTCATTAAAGACTACTAAGTCATAGCCTTCAATTACGAGATACCAAATCCAGGATTTAACCTGCACTATTATAAAACACGTTTTTATATATGTACAATAATGTAGTTTCGCGCAACACGTACAGTCATACAACATAATGAAACCCTATTTTCATTTATAAATTATAGGAACAGCAATTGGGAGAAGCCTGGGTTAATTTTAACTGCTAAAAATACTACTTTTTCAAGATCAAAATTCGTGAAATATTAAAATGTAAGATGCAGCTTTAAGGTTGAGAAAGGAAATAACTTTCATAGAGCTTCATCAACATTAGTTTAATGATTTGAATTTAATTACATTTTATGTTTATATATGAAAATTTGATAACCGGGTTATGAGGAAAGATAAAAATAACATACTATTAAGGCATTTAATGTTAAGTTGTACCGTATATGCGAATAGTTACAATAATACATTGTTTAGTAAAAAAATGGAAAATTGAACCAAATATTTGTATATGTAACATGCTTAGTTTAATAAAAAAAATTAAAACCTAAGATTGGTATAATGTTAAAATAAGGCATCCCTGAAAATAGCTTGAATTGGACAAGTTCAGTTCTGTACATTTAAAACATTAGTACTCCATTGTAAGAAGAAAACTGAATTTTTGATATGGTTCAGAGGTCTAAAACTTGCTAACCAATAGCAAACCTAGTTGGTTTACTTGTCTTGTTTAATGTTAGAACAAAATACTGGAGAGCTATCTGCTCATTATCTTGTGTAGTTTAGCCTTGTAGGCACATAGTTAGAAGTCCGGATTTAAATAAAAGAAGACCCCAGTTTACGGGTATGTACATTTTATAAGGAACTTTGATACCAACCAATTAGTTGTTTTTAATTTAAATAAAAATTCATACATATTCTTTACTGTGTAAGAAAAAAATTTCTTAAATATCAATAAAATTTCTCTAAAATGTTTTTAAATAACTACGAAGTCTAAATTGTTTTAACAAAGTAATAAAATCTCTAAACTACATTAATAATTTCTAATTAAGATTTGTAATTTGTTTCTTATTAGGGTTTCCGGAGAACCGAACAAGAAACCAAATAAAAGGTGTAAGTGTTTTAGTTCAGTATATAATAAGAAGAAGTATTTTTATTTTTTGGATATAAACAATTCAGAAGCTAAAGTCAGGAATATAAAAATGGTTTACTGTTGAAAAATTTATAATGAAATGTGCTCTTACTTAAAATTATATTAAGAAATGTAAAAAATGTACAAAACAATCAAAATTAATTGTCAATTGAAGATTGCAACAAGATAAATAAAAAAAAATTGTTAACATGACAAGACTACAATTTTATTTGGCAGAACACAAACTACATTTATAATATTATTTATGATATACATAACAAATAATCTGGTTAAATTAATTTATTTGTCATGGGAGTATCTCCACCAGGGGGATACAGTGCAACAACTAATATATATACATAATATTTATTAGAGCAACCATGTTACAAAGCCCTACTAGTGCACAGCATTGAAAAATTCGTACATTTTCAAGAATAAATATATTAATCAATTCCTTTGAGCAAATACCATAATTTTCGTGCTAGTATATCAACAATTAAGTTGATTTCTGTTTATGAATTTATAGATTATATTAGTTTGACATATTTAAGAGAAAGCCATCGCTTCGCCGAAACCGGTCAAATAAGATTAATTTGTATAAACATTCTATTTACATGAATATTTCTTTAACTGTACAAAATTTTATGTCTTTATTTAGGGAGAGATAGAGTTTTGCCTATACCCAAATCTTTCTAACGTTTCGATTATGTGTCAAAATACACGGAAAAAATGTATTTATCTATTATACAAAAATAAAGTATGATATGTGTTAGTGCCCTAAACTTAGACTCTAACTATAACACAAAATGTCCTGCCTGAGTTATATTTTACAAGCCGCAATTATAGGTAACTAACACAATGTTACTGTGTTGGTTAGTGCCTGTAAACTTCCAAGCCTGTAACTATAACAATAAAATGTCCTGTCTGATTATAGTGATATTGTTTGTACTAGTTGCAATATAGGTAACTAACACAATGTTACAGTGTTGGTTAGTGCCTGTAAACTTCCAAGCCTGTAACGTATAACAATAAAATGTCCTGTCTGAGTACAGTGATATTGTTTGTACTAGTTGCACATATAGGTAACTAACACAATGTTACTGTGTTGGTTAGTGCCTGTAAACTTCCAAGCCTGTAACTATAACAATAAAATGTCCTGTCTGAGTACAGTGATATTGTTTGTACTAGTTGCACATATAGGTAACTAACACAATATTACTGTGTTGGTTAGTGCCTGTAAACTTCCAAGACTGTAACTATAACAATAAAATGTCCTGTCTGAGTACAGTGATATTGTTTGTACAAGCCGCACATATAGGTAACTAACACAATGTTACTGTGTTGGTTAATGCCTGTAAACTTCCAAGCATGTAACTATAACAATAAAATGTCCTGTCTGAGTACAGTGATATTGTTTGTACTAGTTGCACATATAGGTAACTAAGACAATGTTACTGTGCTGGTTAGCGACCTATAAACTTAAAAGACTGTATTCTATAACAATAACAATTCCTGTCAAGTTATATTGTAATAGCTGCCTTTGATATCGCATCTCCTTTTTCACTCAATAATCTTCCTACAGCTTTCTTCAATCACGTTTCCCTTTTATTTCTAATGCTTCCGAGAAACTCTTTCACTATACAAAAGAGTTGTGTTTCGTACAGTATTCTATTACAGACTCCAATATAAACGTTTCAATTCAAAGGAAAAGTGAGTTACTATTGTACAATATTTAACTATAGTTAAACCTCTATAACTGTTCACTTCCTCATAAGTAGTCAGAAACCTATAATAAACATTTTACCAATATATTTAGTAAAACTTTAAACTAAAATAGTTATAACTTTTATCACGACCAGTATCTTTATTCGTTCGTAAAAAAAATTTAATTGCATGATGAAAATCGTATAGTAAGAATATTACGAAATCTTAAAAATTACGCTTTTTAAAATTCTTAAAGCGTTATAAATTTAATCACTTAGTAGAATATTCAACTACGGCTTTTTAAATGTTTAAATGGTTTATTTAGTTATATTTTTAAACCGTTTATTTGAAATGATATTAATCTTTAATTATTCACTACATTACCAAACTGACTAATTTGTAGTTTATATTATAATGAGTGGTTGATCAGCTGCTTTTTAGTTGGGCCACTGGCCTCGTTAAGGGGAGAGTTCAGTACAACAACTATGTTAATAATAAAATATGTGCATTGGTCACACGAAGGCCTTATCCTGCGCTATATCCGGTCCAACGTCCAACGACTTCAACTGTTCAGAATTGGCTCGCCTGTCTCATAATTTTATAAAATTTCTATGAGATATATGAATGAAATTATCTAAATATTAATAATGATTTAACTCGAATTTTATATTGTTATATGTATTAATAATTTGTTTAACTTTTATTACAACCGTTTTGGGATTAATGAATATTGCACAAAGACTTTTAACGTGAAAGCTCCTTTTGACCAAAGGCTGCAGAAAATAATTCAAAAACATTAATAAATTTCGAATATTTTCGAGGAGTCAATACCTCCAGTTTAATAATGTGACCCACTGATAAGTTTAGGCCATTCAAAATAGTTCAAACAAAAGTCTATATCAATAAACCACTACAGTCCCACCTGATGGAACTATTATTAGCCTTGTTATGAATGCTAATAGACACATTAAGGTGTGTGATTCAAGGTCACGCACCAACTGACCAGTTTAGTCTTATACGAATGAGTTCCCCTTCTGCAATAATTAACCTTTGTGAAAAGATTTCCATAATTTAGTAAATTAAATGCTATTTAACCAGGCCATCGTAAAGTGAACTCAAACAAATTAAAGGATGTTCTTATGTTATGATATGAAAAAAGCAAAACTTATGTTTATGTTATTAAATGTAATATACAGCTTTTTGGATTTAGGGCACAAACCATTTTTACTAACATAAGAAGCATATGTAGGATGTCTTACACTTACATCTTTAGTCTTTGCAAGTATTCAGGGACATGAATTTATGCGTGGTGAAAAAGAGTGTGGAGTTTCTACAAACTATTTTCATTCTGAGTTGATATTTATAAAATACAATAAAAAAATGCAATTTACTTACTTTAACAAACTAAATGAATAAAATTACACTGATGATGGTTAAAAACCGAAACACGTGTATGTAATAAAAAGTTTTAATTTAAAGGTTTTAGTTATTTTCATTACATTAATAAATGAATAAAATAATTAATGTCTTTATTTGCGAGTGCAATTACATTTATAATAAGGTTCATAGATATACTGCTTTAAATAAACAAAAAAAAATCAGTTTAAATTAAAATAAATCCTTTTAAATGTCTTTACTAAATTTAACTGTTTTAAAATAGTTACGGGGAGCTAGCAGTTGAAGAATAACTATGTATAACTTTTTATTTATCTTTTTATATACTTTATGACAGTTTCCCCGGAACAGCGATTTTACGCATCACCTCTATAACGCTTAATTTTAGAAACGGTAAAGCTAGCAAATTTTGGATTAGTTATTCTTAGATATCAGACATTTATTTTGACGTGTTGTAGAAGTAGGGTGGTTACTTTTTGCATTTTCAGTAAACTCACGTTAGTAGTTTACATTGTACATTATTTAATGTTAATTAAAAAAAAGAAATTTGCATGTATAGCCTTTTGAATTGTATTTCATTAAATATAGCAGAAAATGTTAAACCTAACCACTTCAGTTTCAAATAGAATACACATCATGTATCATAAACGTATTTAATCTCACAGTATAATATTCCAGCACATCATTCATCGTTCCTGTTATAAAGCAGTGGTTATTGAAGGTAACCCGTAATGTCGGCAGGGCATCTATGTAATTGAATATATTTCTTTTGTTTGGGGATATTGGGTACTTAATACAATAATTTTTTTTTATATTTTGTATAATTCTAAAGCCCCTATACTCTAGATTTCGGTTTTGAATTACATCTATTTGTAGAATGTCCCATAGTCTTTAAAATTTCCATTGTTATCGTATGGGAGTATTTTGGTTATGATTTTTTTATTAGTATGTAGTTTATTTGTGACGATACCGAGAGTAGTAATACAATTCTGTATTCTACATATTAACTAATTTTTACTTATTTATTTTAAATATTTTACAATTCATAATCAGTTGTAAATTAATTATAAATTGGAATCAATGCTCAATGTGGTATTTAAAACACATATACAGTATAAGTGAATCAGTTAGGAATAATGTACATTATCATAACTTTTAAAATTTTGTCAATAATTTCTAGTCGAATAAAAATATGTATTACAATTTTAAAAAGTCAGTATATTTTAGTACCTTCGAAATGTTATTCTCATATTTTAGATACACAAAAGAGTATAATTTTTTAAACCCTAAAATGAAAAGTTTTCTTTTAATTCAATGAGATTTTATTTTATAACTTATGTTTCAATCAAAATGATAGGTAAAAAAGTGTATTTATCACAATTTAGAAATAATATATACATTACATGTGGTCTGCTAATTTAGCTTTATATATTTTTAAAGCCCAACGCCATATTCAGTCTCAGAGTGAGTAACTTTATATGTTTATGTTTCATTTTCCTGCAGAACGGAATAAAGAATGGTACTAAAAGAATGCTATTTCCTGGTTGTAAAATAACCATCTCAGGGTGACGAGGGTTCGACAGCAGCAAGGCTACGTCATAGATCAGTTGTCAATAACAGTTTTGTCAAATGTCAACAGTGAACATCATTGGGAGACTGCTAAAATAGGCGCACCATGTGCAATGATGTTGTCAAAACGTTGCTTTACTCTTGATAATAGATTTCACATTCATTTAATGCCAAATGTTTTTGTTTTACTCTCTCAATCAATAGACAGCAGTTATACAAATATTCATACTTATAATAATATTGTTTAGTAAGAATTTTTCCCAAATCATGGTGTTGGCCATCCGTCCGTTTATCATTTTATCGGTTTTCTCTTACGGTGGATAAACACTAAGTACAAAAAGTGCATATTTACAATAATATTCCTTTTTAACGTCTATCAACGATCCTTAACAGTCTTTCTAATTATTGGTGTAGTCCATTCGTCTGTTTATTTGTCTGCTTTTACTAGAGTTATCGATAGAAATATCCGAGAGTGTCCTTATCTTTATTTGAACATCCTTTGAGAATTAAAATTGGGGTCAAAATGTTATAGAATATAGTCAGAAAAAATACAAGTCAAATTCTGCGAGATGTTCAAAACTCCAAAAACCATTGATTTCTCCTGTATATAAATTCATCAATGGTGTAAAGTGGATGCTTCACCAACTATTTCTTTAGCTCCCTCTTGAAAGTGATGATCTTTTCCTGTAGTTCAAATTCCTCAGGCAGGATGTTGACCAGTTTATCTCCCATTAAAAGATGTCTTTTACGACTACAGTGCCATTTTTTGGGCTTGTAAATGGAAGTTACTAAAAATTTTGAATATATATTTCTCTTTGCCGAGTAAAAAAGCTTTTTGTGAGATAAAAATTTCAAAGGACAGTCCATTCATCTAAATAATAGCTCTTTTTTGTTCTTTAAGGTGCTTGGATACTGTACTATATTAGTTTAATAACTGAATTTTGATCATTAGACACGGACTTCTTATATTACCAAATATGTACTTATAAGAAAATATATTCTGAAACTCATAAACTGTATAGCCTACCTACACACTTCTTTTTATTCGGAGATGCAAAAAGCAATTCTGTGTAACACAATTGGTACACAATTACATATTTTTTATCCATACATATTGTTTTATGATTAATAAATTTTCATCTTAACGATGATTTTTTTAAATGTGTCCTGCTCATTTTACTGGTTAAAATCCATCCCTTATTAGTAAACAAATAGTTTTGTTACTTTTCAACGATTCATATACTTCATAATCATTTGTATTTTTAACAAAAAGGAACAGTTTTAATAGACAGTGTAAACACTGAGCATTTTCCCCTGCTTTAATATACAATAGTGAGAAATTGAAAGTAAGGTGTTTAATATTCTCGTTTTACCAAGTCCATATGGTTAGTAGTGCGTATTTTACCAATAATGTTTTATAATACGTTACTTTGGCTTTTGTGTCCCAACCTAATACTTGCAATAATACATGTGCTATAAAACGTTTCCTAAATTGTGCAGGTCATAAATTAAAACAAAAACAATCAACACACGACATTCATGCAATTTTAAAGCTACTTTAGATAATTATTCCTTTTTTATTTATTACGTGTCCCAAGTATATTGCTATTAGCTTGTTGCCTTACATATCAATGAAAGTTTACTTACATTACTCTTAACTTTTAAGTAATAAATAAAAACTCTGAATAATTAGTTTTTTTACAATATGAGCCAAAATAAACAGTACTGAAATGGTAATATTTTATTATGGTAAACACAGTAACATTACATATAGATATTACCAATAAATACAAGTCAAAGGAAGCAAAATCGGTTAAAACCGAGTAAAACATGTTCAATGTGACCTACGTTCTGTTGAGGCAACACTCGTACCGTTCTTGTTGGTTTTACATTATTTTTATGATTAGGGGTTGTTTTATTCTCCTAATACACACTGTTTATTTTAATTTGAACTATGGTAGATGGTGAGTCCTCGCGGAAAAGGTTTTCTTTTACCATTTCCCAGACGTAGGCGTCCGGTGATGTAAGATCAGGGGAATGGGGTGGGTAAGGTAAGTTTTTTCTAAGGGAAATGAGATGGTTGCCAAAGGTTTGTTGGAGAAAAGCCATGTTATTAACGGCAATGTGACTAGTTACGCCATCTTGATGGAACCACAACGAACGAAACAATCTCCTGATGTCTCTTACAAAACGATTAAGAATGGTCTTATATCGATACTGATTTACATTAAGAGTCTCTCCATTGTTGTCTTCAAAAAGTATGGTCCCATTATACCCCTCCCAGATACAGCGCACAAATGGTTACACGCTTACTATGCTGTGGCCTCTATACAACAATGTCAGGATGTTCAAATCCAAGGAAACGTGTTGTCTGCTTATTTATGAAACTATTAAGGTGCACATGACATTCATCTGTAAATCATACATCACTCAGAAACTGAGGTTCTTCATAACATATTACTAACATTGTAGCACAATACTGAACTCTGGCTGGTTTGGTTCTACAGTTCTAAGGTTATCCAGTTTGTATCCTGTAGGGAAAATCACCAATGTTTTTGAACATTATTCGCATTGAGGTATTGATAATATTCAGTTTAAGTGATCTCGCATTAGGCTTCCTTTCGGTGACTGCAACACTTGCTGTAACACTCTTCCGTGGTTTTCATTTATACAGACAGTAGTTGGGCGACCTGAAAAGCCCTTTCACTGTGTCACACACTACCTGTTCATAGAAATATTTCAAAACACAGCATTGCTAAGAATCATTGCTAAGAATCACAGCATTACTAGGCGGGTTTTTATGGAAATGTTCCTAGAGTATGCCAAGCTTGGCCCACCAGAAAATCCAATTCCGTATGAGCAAAAATAATGCTCTACGATAAAAACTTTCTCTACCGTTGTTCGCACCATGTTAACAAAACCTACCCTCAAATAAGAAAGAAATAATGAACATGAAGCTGTGGCAACAATCGATAATTGAATCAGCTGATCGAGAAGGCAACTACAGCTGATTTAGTTTCAGTACTGTTTATTATGGCTAATACTGTAATAGTAAACATTCTTAAATAAATCCCCAACAATTTTGAATGGAAGAATTTATAAAAAATTCTAAAATAATAAATTATTTTGTATACCATACAAAACTATATACCAGGTTTCAAGTCCTAAGTTCTTTCCTACCAATTCTACCAATACTTTTCACACAGACAGAAAACGGATTCACGGACTGGTAATTAACAATTTTACAAAAATCAATATCCTTAGTATTACACTACACAGAACCAACTTACTTACTTTCATGTTCGTTGCATCATTATATTAAGAATATCGCAAAGACGGTTAGGCGGACGGACAGACAGTTTCACACACACACTGACGGACTACTCATTGACATTTGCCCCTAAATTAACAGCCTCCGCCTTAGACCAAACAGAACCTACTTTCTTTGTGTCAAGTTCCTGAAATCATCGTATAGATACATTCCATATATACGCAGACGGACGGACAGACGTTCTGAACTTTATACTACAAAATCAATACCAGTCTTTTTTACAAATCGATCTTATTTACTAATTCTTACCATTTCAGGTTCTATCTATCAAGAGGTATGTCACAAATGGACAGTTGCAAAATGTATTAAGGCCCTATTGGGTCCCTAACAAATAAGAGGAAAACGTATCTTTATAATTTTTTTACGTTTTGTCTGTCCATTTTTTATTCATCAAATAACCTAATAGCTAGTAATTTATTAATTACTTATTTACCAGCGCTTACAAGAAGCCAGACTATTAAACTATACCGACAGTTAAATAATTATATCATTCTAGATTTACAACTAGATTATCATTCGTTTTTCAGGAAAAGTCTTTAAAAATATAATCATCATCGTAATAGCTGCGACCAATTACGAGCGTTTCATATACAACATTAGTTAAACTTCACATAGAAATGTCATATCATGACTGAAAATACATTAACTAACGGTTATTCATCCCATTACCCCTCGTTGCAACACATTAGTTGCCGTAATGCTAAAACTACAGTAACACCACCAACTACAGTAAAGAACGCCATAACAGTAAAATACGGTATTATGGAGTTTATGCTTCATATGTAGTACGTAAAATATAATTACCATAGTGAAATGCGTATGGTATTAAAAAGATTTTATACAATCGTGAATTATTATTTAATGCTAAGGCCGTTAATGAAAAGACAAGATGTAATAAGAACCAGAGTCACTTAAAAATGTAATTAAATTTGCAGGTACATATTTTTACAGTAGAGGTGCAGTTTTAATGCTTTTTAAGTTTTGAGATGTACATACATGTTATTTTTTCCGTTTCTATGCACAGCAAGTTATTTTGTTTCCAAAAGAAGAACATATTGAAATAGAGCGGTGAGAACTGGGGCAGGAGATATTGCTGGCAATAAACTGTCAGTGTAACAGATATATGTTACCCTCCTATATACAACAAACACGTCGTTGTTTCGGGTGAGTAAATAACAATAAAATTTCTCATATGAAACTCCCTATCTGAAGTTTAGAATAAGTGATCAGTTAAGTAATTCATTGAATTTACGTACATATACATATTTCGTATATAATTATCTTTAAAATATTAAATGTACTGTTTTAAACCTTTCTAGGGAGAAGGAAGTTAACTAAAATGAAAGCCAAAATCATGAGCAAATTACTCCAGCTCATCGATTTCGAACCGTTTCCCATCTCAGCAAATTCATAATTTATATATTGGTATGTATTTATAAAAGCGGTTTATCATTCATGTGCTTTAAATGTGTCCTAGAAAATATTTTATATTGAGTTAAACATCATATGATTTTTAAATACTTTTTCATCCACCACTAATTCCATACCAAGCCTAATCTGATCCTTTTTACAATAATATGTCCCAATGTAATCTTCTTGCGATAAAGAATGGCATCACAACAACTATGATTGTTAAAAATTGATCCCCATTTTATAATTGCACATCAACGATTTAAATGAGTTCGAACTGCCTAGAATGTTTCTAAAGAATCTTCACACATTTGCTTCTTCAAAAACCAATATCTTAGATACTGTTTAAATACTACGCTTAAACTAATTTAAAAAATGTTACCTCCTGCCATAATATATAAAAACCTAAAAATGAGAAAATATTTAGTTGTTACTTCTGGAATTTGAAGAACAAAAATCAGCCAATATTGTAGGAAGGTTAAAATAAGAAAGCCTCAGTATAAAAATGAAACGTTTGCAATATGTATATGCATTAGTGATTGACTATTATGTTTTTATTGATAAAGTTAGTTTTTATATTTAATACAATGCAGAGAAATAACAAGTCTTTTAGAAAGTATTTCTTAGAAATGGAGATCAAAAGATTCTAGTCAGTCGTTTTCTATCCTGTCCGTAAGAAAATATTTTATCGACTTTAGACTAATTTTGCGGAAACATATTTTTTCTTCAAATTTAACTATATAATAGCACATTAATAAAAAATATGCTTTACATTTCAAAAACTCCAATAAAATTAAATTTTCAGTCATGTAGTTCTTATTTCATTGCATGTTGAATATGTACATTATTTATATATTATATATGATACTATGCAGTTTAAATCTAATAAAAAGAGTAATACTATAAATTTATTTATGTTAACATCTACACATTTGATCGTATATATAGGTTTAAATGGTTTTTACATGACAAGACCCCTAATTCCATAAACCTGAAGAGCTTTTAACAACTTTAACTACTGAAGAAGTAGTAAAAGTGTGATTACTTAAACTACATGTCTATTTCTTCATGGTAAATGCTTTTGCTTATTACAATTTAAGTTTCGCCTAGCATATTTTCGGTCTTCGACCACTTTCTACTGTTTGTTTTTGCCTAATTTTGAGAACATGGTATATTGTGTTGTTGTGAATCAAAGGGAACTTTCGGATATCTTTTCAAAATTTACGACAATTGAGGAAAATTTGGGATTAAAAAAAATTATTATCAACTAGTAGCAATGCAATGCTTCTATTAAAGGGTTTTTATTTTAGGGTAGCACATATAACTGGTTATTTGGTTGTGTGGGACATTTTGTACCCTTTTCAATATATATTTGGTGTGTTTTACAAGATCTATAATGTCTTTATACGGAGTTATGTTGAGCAGAATTGCCTTAAACGCTCGATCATAAAGTAGTAGGTTTATTTCATCACATGTTTATATTTTTAAATGTCATTTAAGTTGTGGTGACTAATTATCACAGGAATTAAACAATGCCCTGGCTCTATGGTACCGAGCTATTGTTTCTAGGACGCAATAACAACTAATGCATTTACTGATAAGGAAATGCGAAAAAGTAATATTGACCGAGTAGAAAAGTAGTAAGGTAATAATAGAGCAAAGCGAAAGTTCATGTGATTAAACCTGTCATTGAAACCTTTGGGATAACACTTTTGTAGTATTGTTGAGTATTTTATTTTATAAATGCACACAAATTTAACAATCTATAATACATTACCAACTTAACTTGTATTCTTATTATATATTATTTACACACTAGCTTTGTTTACGTTACGAAGCTACTAAAGTCATTGACCTGGGCGTTTAAGTTTTTAATCATTATTTAAAAACGTTAAATACTTATTATACTTAACTCTGACCTTATGGAACAGATTATCAATTCGTCGTTATAGGGAAGCACAACGTGTCCAGGGCGGTCTTAGCTCGGGTGAAAAACGCCAAGAACCTCTACCAATTTTTTTTTTTTTGTTACTTGCTTGAAAACAGAATTAGTTTTTTTTAATATTCACTTTATATGGATAAATTAAAAATAAATAGGCTAAATTGAATGTACCTCCCATTATTTTAGCTCTACTAGTTACTTTATTGATAAATTTCAGACTCAGCTATCTATAAATTTTGATCCAAAGATAGGCGATGTTATTACCTTAAATATTGTTTAAACATAACTCAAATTAAGATCTTTGGTATTATTCGTCATCTCAGATACTATAAATTTTTCAATATAATGAGATATTCATTAAACTTTCAGGAGCATCATTTCATTAGGTTAGCAATCAACTACTCAACTATCCCAGAAAGGTTTACACTGCTCGGGTTATACCTTAAACCCACACTGAGTATAGCAAAAACCGATGTGTCACTTATATCTGGACAACCTTATGGGTGACCAAGAGTGGCACATCACTAACCGCACATATCGAGGTTCTGGGATGCAAGGGTAGTTCGATGGGTTTTGTCTCCTGTGGGATATTACTGTTGGAGATGGTGGAATCCTTAAGAGTCAAGGACTTTTGCTAGCCTAGATATAGGCGTGCCCCCCTCTGCCTAATTTGACTTCAAAGGGTAATTCAGAGCTGACTAACCCTTCTTCAGAGAGAATTCTTGTTGAAGGATCACCACTGGAAGAGGCCTCTAACCCCAAATTTTACCCATCCAGGAAACAGCGAAAAGGTTCTTTTAGAACTAGGCGCAATTTATAAGGTTATTGTCTTCAGAGAACAAAAATAATGGTTAACCATCAGCACTTTCCACATATTAACTTTTATGAATTGCAGGTTTAATCTTCTTTAAAAGCTTTCTGTTGCAGTCAGTAGCAATCATATACTATGAATACATTTCAAACTCTGGTAATTCAACCACCGTATGCACCGAAACTATTGATAGTGTATTACGAAGAATAATTAGTTCTAGCTCATTAATTTTGTTCAACCATAGGAACAAGTAGTAAATCATTTATCCTACTGTTTCCCAACTAAAACTTTTAATTAAAGGAAGTTTGGTGCATTATTAAGGTAAAATATATATATATATATATATAGTTCATTGACGCGTAATAAATATTGTAAATTTCTCGTCGATGGCAATTTATTTTAAAACAGCAACAGTAAATTGTTTTGAATAATTGCTTAGATATATTTGGGTTTGAACTATATTTTTTGTAAACTGTGGATATATTGTTAAAAAGATTTTTTACTTTTATCCAGGTTGATTCAGATATCATATTATGAATTTATGGCATAAAAACTATAACAGTTTATTAAAACGAACAGATCCTTTAATAAAACTATACGTATTTAATTTCAAATTTAATTAGTCCTAATTTTTATATAAAATGTGAAAATGTCTACGTCTCGATCCAAAAATTACTCCTGTCTACATCTAAACATTTTAAGATATTTGTTAAAACATATATCTTGTTAGACACAAGAACTTAAATTATTGTACCCTATTTATAACTTTCTACCATTTTAGATATACTTTCTCCTATAATACATTCTACTTTCTCTGTAAACAATAAATAATTTATGAAAAATTAAATTTTATTTTTATCTATATCTAATTAATGGTTTATGTATTTAAAAACCTGAGCATCAGAAGCAAAACAGTGTATAGGAAATACTACCTAACATGGAAATATATTGTGTAGATCTCTCCAAATCCTGCAGTGTATTTAATTCCTGTAAATAGTAATTTTGTTGTATAGCAGAAATGTAACACATAAGTTTGTAAAATATATTCTACGAGGATAAAATAAATTCTTGTGTTTTTTTTACAACATGAAAACACGTCAGTAACTCACGGAATGTTTACTCTCATCATCTGTCAGAGTTCACTTGACGTCTTGTCAGACTCCCTTCTAATCAATATTTACATGTCTTACGTAAGTTGAGTTTACTTTATAAATATAGGTCTATTTTACAACCTAAATCTCATATTCATGCAAATAAGTATATGTACTTTATTTACATTATATAAATAATAATGATTTTCCTTTATATTTCTATAAAGTGGCAATGATTTTGAAGTAACATGAACAAAATGTTGTGTAAATTACTAAAATTCGGTGTATTATTGTTTATATTTAATTTATTACTTAAGAAAGGAGGTTTACGTTGTAACGTTACGTTACTTCGATATTTTAGTAAGTTTTTTCACATTGAAACTAAAGCAATACTTAAGAAGCATAATATTTTATAAACGTTTGGTCTGAAATAGACTTCCCAGACCTGTGTATGTACGAACGTACTTATATAATTAATATTAAACTTATTGCTTAGAAATTGTTATACTTTGTTTCAAGAGTGGTATTCAGGCTGTGTATTATGTTCACTTAAAAGAACTGAATTTTATTTCAAGGGGTATAAGGACAAGTTAAAAGTATTTATGTAGCAATATCCATATTAATTTTCAGATCTTGCCTAAGCTAAATGTTACTCCTATGTTCTATATTTATTTTATCTATTTATTTTATTTTATTTACATGCTATAAAACAGAATTTACCCTGATAATATTATAGCAGTTCACAAAAAGTTACTACGAGGTATTATTAACTTGAAATAAAACTAAAATAAAAATAAAATATATGCTACCAATAAGATTAAATTTGGTCTTAGACCACAATTAACTTAAATACCAATAACGTTAAATGTGACTGAGGCACCAGCAGCATAATTTCCCTAGTAAGATCGCAGTAAACTCTCAAAGGCTGATGTCTTCATTATGGAGTATTAGTGCTTCAAGAGCTTAAGTGGTTCATCCTGAGCTCAAGCTGTTAAACTTGTTTACCTTTCAGGTGGTGTTACGAAAAGAGGCGCTTCCCATCCAAGTCTAGATAGAAAATGAAATTTACAAAAATATATGTATATCATAATGTGTCTATTCTTTATAATTAACCTGAGTTTTTGCGAAAAAGGTAATTGGACTTTACAAACACGTTATACATATTTGTAACGACATAAATCCCAAAAATTTCACCTCATATCCTGGATTTATTCAGTAATAAAGTATCTCAGTTCCATCATTAGTGGTTAAAGGAGACAGTAAAATTGTTTGTTAGGATTCTCACGTCAAATATTACTATCGCCATTCCTTACCCCATTTTTAATTACCTCATGCATTGTTGCATTTCTTGTATGGGCGAGTGATAGCAATCCTAAAATAAAATCTTCAGTTATTTGAGAGATCATCTATTCTGGGGTTACCGGACATTCGCCATCGTCCAATGATACATGAAATCAGTGCAACTAAGCTATAAGATCTGCATTAAGAACTGTTGTGTGTGGCTAGCTAACGTAACACATAAGTACAGTGTTGGTTAATTCGAGATTTTACTTGGTTTGAAACATTTGGTTACATGAAGCAATAAAATAGAGTTCTTTATTTTGTAAACTATTAAAGCTTATACCTACTAATTGAGCTGTAATGTTTTAAATTGAATACCAACACTACGGTAACATCCTTGGCTATGTTTGAGTTTATACGTTTATTATTCACACAGCTCTCTCCGGGTCTTCTGCACAATTGGTGCACGGTAGACCAACGCAAATTAAGTTTGCGTTTAACTCAATCTGAGCTGTTGAATTGCAAACACGATATACTGTACCATTATTAAATTATAAATTAGGTTCTCGTTCCTTTACTGTTCATCTTACCATCTCCGACATTTTTATTTCAGTTAAATCAAGGGTTTAAATGATTCTTTTACAAATGAAAAATGTTTCGGAGTTGGAGTATAATCTGAATACTTGTTTCTTCTTAAAGCAAGAGGGCTTAAGTGCTGTCAATGAATAGTTGTTTTAATAATCTGGTTGTTATATTAGTTTAGAGGATGTATTCTTAATATTTATTAGTTGGGTTTTGAGTAAACTTAGTGTGTTTATTGACAGGAAAAGTTAGATTAAATGAAACGTAATAATCCCTGTGTATGAACCTAGCTTCGTTCAACGAGCTATGAATTTTAAGTTAAAAACATTTTCCTTACCAAAAAATCGTTTGAACGAATTTAAATGTAAATATGTATCCATAAGTATAGGTTTAAAAATAAACAGGGTAAATAAGAAATGAAGATAGAAAGACCCATAGTTTTTGTCGAGGTTCTTACTGCAGAGGTGTTAGGAAATCAGTCTCGCTGTTACAGAACCAAACATGACATGGTACAGTCACGTTCAACAATAATTGGCGCCGTGCCACGTTGAAAAAACGTGACTGTACTGCAGCATAACCTGTTACTGGGAATACTTCTTTATCTACTGCTTGAAGTACAACTCAAGTAATAACGAGTTGAATATGCAGAGACCTCTGATTGTTATTTTAAAGAGGACGAGAAAAATTCCCAATACGCTTAACGGCCTTGTTATTCAAATATAGAAAGTTGTTGGTTGGATAAAAATAATCTGCAGATAATTTAAACAGAGAAATTATGATGGGATTCTAGATATATATTTTATGCAATCAGTGACTTTTTAATTTCTGACTCTAGGAGTGGGTGGAGCTCCTTAGTATTAAACGCTTTTCCTAGCCTATGCATCAGGACACACTGTCCCCTGCTTGATTTCTTAGAGTTCTCCTTAAAGATCTCGACATGAGGTGGTCCCTATTTATCGGTCCGGAATATTCTGTCACACAAAAACAATAGTCTTACGGACTAAGTTCAATTATACAGGGTGACACAGAATAACGGGATTTTTTGTAACGCGTCGTGGCAGCCATGAGCAGGTGGCAGCACTGCGGGACAGTGACATTGAACAAGTAAACAAGCCACTATTACAGAAGCCATGGACCAGTGGAACGGGCAACAGCGTGCGTTAGCTTTACAAATGTTTTATAAAAACGGTGATAGTTTGAAAGCTGCCCAGATTGAGTTCCGACGTTTTTACAACTTAGGACGTCATGATTCTGTTCCGTCAAAACATACCATTAGAAGTTGGATTAATAATGTTTATAAACCATGGATCAGTTTACGTTGTCGCAAGAAAGTCCAACAGGAAGTCCATGTCTGGTAGATATTTATTTTTTGACCAAAAATATCATCTCATCTTTTCTTGTAATTTAAATTATTTACTAACCAATTCATTCTTCTCACATCACCCGTTACATATAGTAAATAAACGATATTCAATGTAAGTATGTAATAAAGTGCATGGAATTCCATTATTAATAAGCCTAATTAGTTCATCACAACAAAGATTACTCAGGGGTGATGCTGGAATCCCCGAGGCTGTAATTGAAATATCTCTGCCTCGCTTATTCTCTCCGCCCTACAGCTCCTTTGTATAAGTCTGGTTAATTGTATTTACAGTTTAAATAAAATTTGGGAATGCAATGATTCAACATTACAACCATTAGTTCCTTCATTAATGGTTTAAGGTAGTAGGTGTTTCTATCTGCACGTATGAGTTTAGACACCTCTGTCAAGTATAGTATTCATGGATCTGTGCCTCCTGAATGATCTTGCTGTACATATGTTATATTTATATACGTTTATTTTTTAGTTAATTACTATTAGTTAGTTATTTATCTTTTATTTTTGTTATTTAAAGTATAAGGTTTAACGCCTTTAAGTAATCAATTGTTAAAAAGCTATACTAGATCCATCTTCTTGTGATAAATATGCAATTATTTTAAAAAATACATTTTGGTTTAGAACTAAACTTGGTGCAGAGATCGTGCTAAACACGTATTTCAGTATTCGTATTCAGTTTTCAATATTGTAAGAAAAACGTGATACATTTAGCATAAAATGTATATGTGTCACATTGTTCTTTGTATGTTTTAGATTTTTTATTTCCTATTAGTTATGTACCAAAGTATTACTAACGTTCCAAGTAAAGTGACTAGTATGAGTACTCTAATACCTGTGGTTCTTTTACCGGTCCTAATAATCCTAGCAGGCTGTCGTCGTATTAGTATTTATATAATCAATATTTATATAAGAAATAAATTACTGATTATCAACTATAAGGTAAACTTGATTTTATTATAGGACATTAAAACTAGAAGAAATATCCTGATTATATATATATATATATATATATAATATATATATATATATATATATATATATATATATATAAAATATAATAACTTACATACACAGTATGTAAGTTATTATTTAATAATTGATAAAAGAAAATTTAACTGTTTCTTTTTTACTGTAAAAATAGAATAAACTATAATAGTCACTAAAAAAAGCTGCCTAATACTCTAAATCTCGTTCAATTTATTAAAAGAACATAACATTTGTTATTTTACGGTTTTAAATTTAAAAGAAAGTTCTAAAATAAAACCCGTGGAACACTATGCCGAATGTCGAGTTGCGCTTTTAATCAAACGGACCTGTCAATAAGTTTCGATTTATTACACACTTACGTAATGAAAGGAGAAAAACACACTGTAAAGCACATGTTGGTAAAAAGTTGACTATTCTTTCTGCTGGAAAATTATCTAAAAATAATGTACATTTATATTATTGCAACACAATACAAGTTTTTTTTTTATTATTATATACAATCCTGAAGGAGTACTCAAAGAACTGAAGTCTAACTAAATTGTAGGACTACAATGATTATAGTTTATTACAAACGTTTTGATTACGCATTGCTGTTATAGCTTGATCATGCTGCCCGTGGTTTTTTTTTCAAAGGTGTGTACCTCTGTCGGAATACCAGTTTATCTGTTTTTATGATAAGTATTTGTTATTTTGATAGCAATTTATTAAGAATTTATTGTTGAAAATAATTTTAGAAAAAATAAATGACATTAGGTTGAAAACACATTTTATCCAGCACTTAAAACATTAAGATTTATATATAGTGTTTTTGTATCCTACATTAAAAACTTTTTACCTGAATTTAAGCACCTACTTTATTTATTCAGTGTATGCTGGTTATGAGATAAATCCAGAGTTCATATCAAAGAATATGAAGATTACATTTCACAACATGGAGCAATAACATTATTTCCCGGATATTGCTACATTAAGCTACATGGTAACTTTCCGTTTAAGGTTTTTTAAATAATATTCACCCCATACTAGATTACTTTTTGGGATTTAAATTAACTTTAGAGTTGAAATGCTGTATGATGGGTAAATATAATTACGTAACAATGCCATAGTTTATTAAATATGTAAATAATCGTTGTAATTCAACCAAATCCTTATATTTTTTTCAGTTTTAAGGTTTTATATATTATTTTAAGGATAAATCAAATATTATTCTCGTCCATCTCTTTATGTTTAGTATAAGGGGATTTGATTATTGACAATTGGATATGGTAAAATACTTACCAATTAATAATCACTGATTGATACTCAATATTTTGGTTTAGGTTCAATATTACAACCAACACAAAATATGACATATTAAACATGTTGATGTATAATTGATGGTTACTATTACTTTTTGATAGTGATATAGGAATAAAAAATTATACGAAATTTACGAAATAAATTTAAACATTACATACATTAAACGCTAAAGTTTAAAACATTAGATCATTGTTTCAGACAAGAAACTGTAAATGGAAATACATTTTCAGGAATTACAGAATTTGGGTTGCATAAAAATGCAGTAGCAGTAAATGTAGTATTTGATGGCATAAGTTGAAACGGTAGTATTGTAGCAGCAGTTTTCAGTCGAGAAAAAACGCTGTGTCCAACAACACCCAAAAATCATGAATAGAGTAGACTATCTACATCTTACCAACGACAAACCCCTATCACATAATCCTGGGAACGAAGAAGACAAATCTTGTTCGAAATTAAATAAATATAAAAATGAATATGACTGTTAAATTTTCAATCCATTACTGACTTTATATTTAAGATTATATTTAATATTATATTTAAGTTATGTTTTTATAGGTTAAAGTTATGAATTTTTGAAATAAGACTATTTGCATTATAAACCAAACAATAATATTGTATTATAAACACAAATTATATATATATATATATATATATATATATATAACGTTTTTTACATTTAAAAGGGTTGATCCCATGTGAACGTTGACCTTATGTAATGTTGAGTGTGAACTCTAGCTAAACTCAACATCCACATTGCTTAAATATGCTAATACGAATTAAAGTACTTGGAAGTATAAAAATGGGGCGTTATCTAGTAACCTAGTAATTTAAATTAGCAAAAGCATTCGAATATAAATGTAAACACTCCATACCAACATGTGGAAAAATCTCTCTTTTCTCACCTTCACTTTTTTGCAATCAGCGAAGGAATTTCATTCAATATTGTGCAAAGAGGGATGGTGGGAATTTTTATGTTATACATCAAGTGTTCAGAGAGGCTGTTGTTCAATAAACGTCCCAGGGAAGACACCAATCAGGGAATCAGGAATGGTGTTTCTCTTTACATTAGATTAATATATCGTCCCTTGCTTGAGTATAACTGGTCTTATTAAGAATCGTACGCTTATCAAGACTTATTTTTGATACTTTTCGCACGTAACTTACTGTTGATCAAAACTATGTCATAGAAGTAGTCGTTTTATTTACATAGTACCCACCCCACTTTATAAATGAAATCATAGGGCAAATAAAAACAATAGATTTCTGCATTCCATAGATTTCTTATAACAGCAGTTCCTTTAGCATTATAAATATTGTAAACTAGGGATATTTAGTGTTTACTTAATTAATATAGTTAGTATGATTAAGGAAGAATTTTGCTACATATACACTAGTAGAGTAGGTTTTAGAGGTAATTTTTTCGTAGTTGAAACCATATCGCAGTAACTTTGGGATAAACCCTTGTTTTTCAGAAATATAGGCTAATTCTTTCTTATAGATGGATAGGCAAATGAGTAAACACTCTTAGTTTTTTTATTGTTAGCAAACAACAATTCCATCATTGATTTATATTTATCTCTTTAATTTCAAGTTTTAGGAATGTGTAGTTTGATCAAATTTCTTACAATACGATAAGTAAAATCGTTAATAGTTCTTTTCCTACATCAATTTCCTACTAGGATATATATAGATTATGGGGATTAGCGTAAAAATTCCATAACCCCTTATTCCTTAATATACTCTGATAATTTTCTGATGTTATAAATATTTAAATAATAAATCGGATGTAAATAATATCAGAAACCAAGTAAAGGTTATTAGTTATAAATTAAGAAAATTTATGGTCGACAAACTAATGTTCAACGACAATAGAAGAGTCAATAGTGTGAGAAATAATGCAGTTTCATAATAGACTAATTAGTCCCTGGAGAGCGCCCTACCGCCTCCTCGCTGGGGAAAACCATATGGAAATTAGCTTACAGAGCTCATATAAATAAGCAATGTTCTAGCAGTGTGAATATTAGATAAATTAGCAATTTTTGTATGATACGATGAAACATTCATATTTTATTTCTTTATTATTGTTAACTCGCAAACAACAAAATCCTACCATTGCTTTTCCTTTTACTAAGGATCCCCTGCTACATAAATTGGCGTTGGTACATTTAGAAAAAAGGTGTCGGTCGTGGAAGAGATATAAATTTATCGTTTAATTACATAAATCAATAATACTCTACAAATTTGATTTAGTACAATGCATATAAAGTACGTACTGTTCATACTGGCATGTTTATATATATATATATATATATATATATATATATATATATACATACATACATAACTACAACATATATATGTTAATAACTCTAATTTAAATAAACTCTCGATGGAGAGAATACATCCAGTATAACAATATGACGACAGTGTAAAAGATATCCAATTCCTGGTATATTGAGTTTATAAGGGGTATAAACCAGATATTGGAACTGAAACAATTGAAGGATATATTCTTGTTAACTCTTGGCGTTATAGGCTTCTCATAATATTATGCTTACGTCATAAATACAATCGCTAATAAATATGTTCCAGTTCTTAAAATAAGACGTGTTTTACTCCACAAATAGTCAATATCTTGACCACGGTATTCCAGTCTGATGTCCTTCGATTAAACTTTAAAACTTATAAAATAGTTCATATGCAACAAATACCACATATCAGACATTTATAATATTGACATTTTTACTCATACGTAAGTAATTACTGTACCGAATTGACAAAACGAACTGACGATTTAAAAAGTTTACTTCTATGTTTAATTGTTACAAATAAGCCTAAAAGCACCACTCCTAGTTGTAAAAAATAAAATTTGTCACTTTGCTGCAAATAGAGTGATAATTAAATAATTGACATCATAGGGATGGACCTAATTGTTCCTATGTTCTATGTGAATTTTGCATATGAACTTAATAACTGTTATAACTTTAAAATTGACTTCCCTTCACGTTGATTAAGACTCACAAGCGCGGGCATCATCTTCTTGGAATGACATTGCAGCTGTAGTCGAAACAAGTTAAGAGTTAAAAGTTAAGTTAAAAGTTAGCTGATTAGAAGTCTCGAACTAATCTTCACTATTTTAAAAAAATCAGAAATGGAAGTTAGTTTAAAATAAGAGACTCAAAGTTAAATCAGACACTCAAATTTTAACTCGCCTAAGACAAAATCATGACTGTATTAGCTATTTATCGATTCAACTTAAGATTCATCACTACGTGGTTTGACAGAAAGACATCACCATCCTATTATTCAATATTAATCTGCCAAATAAAACATCAACCAAGATAAGTTACTTTACTGTTTAAAACTGTAAATTATATTACATTTGAAAAAAAGATATCTCGCATGAAAGGACTGATTCATAATTTAAAATTATCAATTTTACATACAGACATATCACGCAAGGTGTTTCTCGGCGGCAAGATAGTCAGCTACAAATTTTTCGAGAGAAAAAACTAATACGCGTACCAGTTAGCTTATTAATCCGCCAAGAATTAAGTTTGAAGAACATCGATTGTAACTTATATTACCGAATAACCTACCGTTACCAGTAACGGTTGTAAAAATATGTATTATGTAAAATAAAACCTGATAATTGTACATTATTTCCACTTATATCTGTGTAGCACCTCTCTGGTGTATTGTTGTATTCATTTTTTAACACGTTTTAAAATATTATACAAAACATATTTATCTAAAAATATTATACAGGAGACAGGTAAAACTATCTCAATGCAGATGGTACATTTTACGTACTTATAAATTCTTACAAATTATTATTTAAGGTTTGCCTACTAAGTAAAATCATGTATAAAATAATATTATTCATGCGAATATTGGATTTAGCTGCACTTCAAAATCAGCTTAGTGCTTAATCTAAAATCTGACACTAGAACGTCCTCGGTTTTTCCCTTAAGCTTTACCCCGTCCACCCTTTAGAATGCTTTGCAAACATTTTGTAAAAAACAAATATCTGTTTTTATTTGATCAAATTTACCTATATATTATTTTTACAATTAGTTTGATCAAAAACAGATTTGAATAGGTCTTTTTTTAGATACAATTGAGTATTATCGGTAATACATCACCTAAGTATTTATACTCTATTATGTTTTTAAGGTTAAAATTTAGAAATATCACCGTGTACCCATTTTTAACGAAAGGTTTTAGAGGAATATTGTTTTCATAGAAATTTTATGCAATGCCTTAAGCTATAATTTAATGTGCAAACAAATAGGCGCAAGTAAGTAATATCCAGAGCAGGCCAAAAGTTTCTCGGCGGACACACTCTGTGCTGTAAGGGCGCTGCAAGGCGTATATCGAACTTACGGGCTGTTAGAATTACAACTATTAATTTTTTTATTATAGTAAATAAATTAAACATATAATGTTTGTATTATTAAGTAAGTCATAATACTTACTCATATATCTATACAACCTGTAAAGTAAAGTACTACAACTCATGGATCAACAGTTATAAAGAAATTAAAATTTTAGAACTATCAGTTGTGATTCGGGAGAAGTTAATCCTTCTGCTGTATCCTACAGATATATACACAAATATTGTATAATAGTTCTCATATAAAATACCGTAGTTAAAAACAAACAGTTCTTGTAAATGATATGGAAATTGAAATTTAGTTCTATAATGCCTATTTTGATCAGGTGACCTGTTCCCTACTCAAAGTTTGTATATAAAAATACATGTTATAAGGTAATCGCAGTGATAAATTAATTAAAAGTAGAATATTAATTCAGTAGTTTATTAGTTACCAAACTGATAATGGAAACTTTGGCTATAAAGGCAATCACTAATCTCACGATGACTTCCTACATCGAGAAACAATCAGTTGGTCAACCTCGGATTAATCGACAGTTCCAGGCGGTTACTTGATGATGTGACTTTCAAGTTACTGCTGATGGTACAACTGTCAAGTTTGTTTCAAGGTTTGACCCATTTCGCAATTAATGTAAAAGCAGAAGTGTAATTATAGCTGTCACTTTTGATAAGTTGTCTTTGATGGAGTATTTGGGTCTATGATTTAGTGGATTCCAAGTTTCCTTTGGGGTTTAGTAATTATATTACTAATAGGTGAAGTACAAAATTTCATATTTTTGTATTAAAATTATTATCACACTGAAAAACTATAATCGTGTAAACTTTTTGGAAGACTGGAAATTTACATTTAGTATATCCAATATTTAACAAGCAGTGTTAAAGACCGAATTTTGCTTGGAGTTCATTTCTATATCGAAAGTAGTAAGTTCGTTGATATCACGTGTAACAGCATGAGCATTTGTCTGAGCGTTATATAACATCACCACATTGGTCTTAAGTTATCCACGATGGCAATGAGAAGAGCGCTGAATTAATAATTCTATACCGAGTAAACTCAAATTCCTTTTAACCTATACCATGGTAATATATGTAGCTAAAGAATTGAAATTTTGCATGTGATTCAAGCAAATTCTATTACACGATGCTTGGTATAGTGTACTTTGATCATTGTTACTAAAATAATTAATTAGAATCCTGATTAGTTTGTCTTATGTATTTATACATACGTGTTGATGTCGTAATGTTTTGTTTTAAAAATGATTTAATAATTTAAGCTTAAAAGTCCATTTACTAAAATCAAGATGTATTTCAACACTTTAATAGTATTTGTATTTCATTCTCACATGTTTTTCTGTTTGATGTACTTTTTGATTTCTAAAACAGTTCATCTTCATGTTACGTTATGGATGAAAACCACTATCCTGAAAATGACGAGAGCTGGCTAGTCTGTTATGTCAGGTACCCCCACGTAAGCAGTACGGTAAACGCCCACACACTGTCATTTCGCCGGATACTGCTGACGCGTCATTGTTCTTACTCTCTTCCAATACCGATACACCGTATACTTACCGTCTTCATCAAGCATTACAAAACCCTATGGCAACCTCATGTCTTTGTATATAATAATATTTTATATACTCAGTAAAGACAATTGCTATGAAAAAAAGTTCTTTAATGTTTTCTTTATTGTCTTGAATAAACTTATAAGTCGTGAATTAATTACCTGAATTAATGAATGAGTAGCATTATCTATTTATACATTGCAATCTTATGATTAGGCTTCGTTTAGTATAGGTTTCATTCGGTCTAGTTCCTTAACTGGACTTTATGAAATATGCATTGTATTGAAAGTAGTGTTTTTATGGAATATTTAGACCTGTACTTAATAAAACACGCACTAAACGAAACCCTCCCTTACGACTTGATGCAGTTCATCACCTACATGTATTACGATAAAACGTAATTTCCATTCAATCTCCGCGTAATTAAGGAAGTAATCAGACGTAAATAATTGTATATAGAATGTGCGGGGAATTTTAACTGAAGAATTTCATAAGTATGCAATTTGTATGAATAATGACTCAAATTAAACCAATTGTACCTGTAGTATTGAGGATTCATCTACAAAATTTACAATGTATGATGTACGTATTGGGGAAAAACATAGTAGATCAAATCCTTTTGGATCGTACTGTATGTGTACAATGTTTAAAGTCATATATTTCGAGTATTTACAGCGTTTACTTTTAATGGTTTCTCTTGGAATTCTGAAGAAGGCAAACTAATAAAGTTACAAAAATTGGCTGTTGTTTGTGGTATGTCATTGTGGCATGTTCTTATGTCATATTACCATACGACATAAGAACATGCTCAAATTATGAGTATAAAACTGACAACAAGGATATCTTAGTAGTTGGCTAAAGTGGAATGACAAAATGAAAGGAACGTTGTGGGACTTCTAGTACTTCTTTTTTAAAGGCGTAAAATTAACTTCTGCCATGAATTCTATAATTTAGTATATATTTTAATAATAATCGTTATATAAATTATTACAAAGAAATTTTATTTTAAATATTCAATGATTTTAATTGTAATCTAACCGATCTCTGTTGGACGTATTACGATTTTATAAATATTTGTTAGGTAATGAAAAACGGATTAATATAAAACTATAAGGTTTTTATTAAAAATATGAATGTTTTAATTAGACCATTTATTTGAAGCAAAAGAGGTGTTAAAAAACTATCGACTACTAACGTTTTCTCATTACGTGATTTTTAAGAACTAGAAATTTTATCACGATCAACTCTCAGTAAACTAGGTTTTTAGAAAAACTGTTTGTAAATTAAAATCACTTAGATTATTTCAAATATTTGCAATTGAAATAAAGTTTTAATTTTATTTTTTTTTTATTTTTAAAGTATTAATGTTCCTTTGCCACTGTTGTTTACTTTTATCATAAATAAATAACAGTCATATGTCATAAACATTCTAAGTTGTTTTTTAATTTGTCACACCTAAACAAACAAAAATTAATTTAATATTCCTTTGCCATGTTAACAATTATAAATACTAGTATGTTATAAATTGTCAAAACAATATTCATTATTAATATTTTAAAAATAAACAATGCAATTACCAGTGAACAGTAATGCATACAGTTTTGTGTCATAACTGTGGACACTACACGGAGAGCGTTGCATGTCTCCGTCCACGAGGAGACGATAATAATATTAAGAGGATTTATGTTATCTGTCACGTCATGAAGCTATCACATTAGCCAATTGCCTGACAGATCATGCGGATACATCCAACCGCAGTTAACCGGTTACATCTTCATCAAGCATTAATCTTAGAAAAGATAGGTCGGGTATTGGCTGGTAAGTCTTCAAATGGTATCTCTTTAATTTAGATCACAGGTTGGGAAAGTAAGTATTCTAATATTTATGGGTATATTTACACATAAATTATATTGATAATGTGTCACATATCTATAAAGTTTTGAATACTCTAGCTTCCTTTTTTAAGTAGGGTCGTCCAGTAAATCAGATTAAATGAATAAACGGGTCAGCCGATTTAGCTAAAATGTATTTTTTTTAAATATGTATTGTAATCAAGGAGGGTTTGTGTTTGAAGAGTAAAGATCTAAAATGATAAATGTAGCTAATTTATAATACTACTAAATCGTTAATACTTTATTCTCATAAACGCAAAATTTAACTGACATAAGATTTTTACTGTCACGTTCATCAAAGACGAAAATACATTTCTATACGGTTTAGCTTTTAGAGTTGTGCTTGTTCAGTAATCCCCCCCACCCCCCCCCCCCCCCACCCCCCCCCCCCCCCACCCCCCCCCCCCCCCACCCCCCCCCCCCCCCACCCCCCCCCCCCCCCACCCCCCCCCCCAAACAAGCATTACATAAAACCTGCCGTCTTAATGGTTAATTAAACACACATTTTTTTACCTCCAACCCAATGCTCTTCAAAAACCGCACACATGGCGTATTCATACATTTAAAGGAAGACAAAGTTTTTGCCATGTTTTACTATAAAATTTTCCCCAACAAGGCTTTGTGAGCCCAAGTAGGTAAAGAGAACGCGTTGTATGCAGTTTTATTCTTTATTGAATGGTAAAATTAAAATAACTATTTATTTACACAAAACTAGGGCTGTTTTTGTGCAAACTTGGGAGAACTATATACATTTTCCCCATAAAAATTCATTACCCTCGTTATTCATGGGTTGAGAAAGAACGGCGGCACAACAGAAACAGATAAGCCTCGGTATGGATCTTGCGTATCTTATGTTAAAGCTAAAAAAACTTTTTTCTCAAGGTGAATATTCTTTAAAACTGGAAATACTACATGAATTTTCTGATTTAGTTTTATATATTTCAATAATATTTTAGAACACAACAAGAAGAAAATAACTATGTTTTAATTCAATTCAAAACGTAATATACAACGTTAGTTCTTAATTACACGCAGTTGTTTTCACGACGATCGTTAAGGATGTTCGGTTCAATCCGTGACGAAAATTGTCTGGCTACTTCCCGTTCTTACAGTTGATGATCGGAGATGGATGTCAGCGAGGTCGAAGTTTTTCAAGATTTAAATAGGTACAGCAGTTTTAAAAGGGGTTTTAACAAAAACCCCTTCACGATCGTCGTCATATACAATAAAAAAAAACGTATCTTTACTGTGTAATAAAATATCTAGTATGCTAAGGAGGAAAAAGAATGTTAAAAATATCCCTTAGGTACGGTATAAATTTCATCACCCACAGACCTAATATTCAATTTACAACTGTACACTGTTGATTACAAATTTCCAGCAATGTCCAATCAATAATATAAATTACTTTATTTGACTATAACCGTTGATTAAAAACCAAAGATTGAGACAAAGCTTGTGCTGTAATTGATGGATGTTGCGGCCAATTACAAATAAAGCTGGCTAACAAGGAAGGTCTTTAAGAGGCAATTTATGGGTCTGTTCCCATAAATTTCTATTAGTAGATTTGTGATGCTATACTATCTTTATTTGGTAAATTATTTGTGGTTAGTGTGGTGTTTTTATGTTCAAAGTAAATTGGTAAAAATTGTGTTGTAACAATTCCTCAGTTACATGTTAATTATAACTAAAGTTATACGACTAAATTGTGGAATTATTGAACATGGATTGTACAAAAATGGTAAAAATGTAAGTTTTGTCTATACAATAATAACGTTTGGTAGGACCAACGGTTTTAAAACAGTCCACATTAAAATAATAAACTTTATCTTTATCGTAAAGAATTAGTGACATGTACGAGCTATTTAAATATTGTACATTACAATATTAATAATGCTTTAAGTTAGCAGTATTATTGAACCAAGGGTTTACATACGTAGCTGTAAAGTTGATGAGCAGTAGTAGCTGCATAACTATCAGGTCAAGAAAAAACCATGTACTAGAACAATGAAACATATATTCACTAAATACTTTGTTGAATTTATTGAAAGAGGAAGAGAAAGAGTTCGTGTTACCAGGCATATGTCTGGAGGTTTTATTTTAGACGTCTAAGCAGTAGTACAGTATTAAGTTAACGAGTATATTTCATTTACTATGGTTATATTAGTACTATTTACATGTAATAGTATATATAAATATACATACATATACTATTTCGCTTATTGAAATGAAAAAAAAAAACAAAGATTATAAGGCTTCTATATATATATATATATTTCATGGGATTTAATACCCACATCTTCAGGAAGCATAATATAAATATGAAGAAAACAAGAAACACAACAAATAAAATAACAAAAAATGTAAATACGCAACTAAAACATTAAAAAACTCATATATATTCGCTTAATGATATATCAGATATCCAGGGAACATAATCAGGACAAAATTGAAAACTGTTACAAACTAAAAGGCATCAATAATGTTCCATTGCATGCCAATGAAAATTTAAATAGGTTTAATTTGAGAAGAAACGAAACTGCTCACCAACTTGTTTTAAGGTCAAAAATTTCCTTTAGGTTTTAACATTCGTTAATTTCAAAATTTTTTACTCTTTGGTGTTTACGATGAAACATCAGCTGTGAGGTATTTTCCCCTGTTTATTATTCTATTTAAGTTCTTTTTCTTGTTTCTATTTGGTTATTTTAATTATTGGATTTTGTAAATATTTATACACTTTTTGTTATCTGAAAAAGTATGCTGACATACGAAAATTCATAAAAAAGAGTTTACCAATATTTGGTTTTTTTATTTTCACATGAAGAGAATACATATTGATAATAAATAAATAAATAAATATATATATATATATATATATTTATTTATTTATTTATTTATATATATAATTTATTACTATTAAATTACAATGTAAACTTCTTTACATGGGCATTTAGCTTCCTTTGAAATAAATTATAAAAAAATCTGTTAAGAAATTTAATTATTTTTAACGATTAATGTGATATATGCAATATAAATCAAACAACAGTAAAATCACGAATATCTAATGTTGAAAAATGCCTTAATATTAATTTTTGTTGCTTGAAGTATGTAATAAAGGCAATCCTAATTTAGAAATATAATTTCAATATAGTAAGTTTGAACCTGTTTATGTCTTTATGACAATTTTATTTTTTATCAATCAATATTATAAAACAAAAGTTAACGTTATTATTCAACTGTGAGAATTAAGACTGAACGACTCAATTTACATACCTCTTTGTACGCAAATCCTTTCTGTGAGACTTGGAATCTCATTGAGGTCACGGATTACAAGAGTTCCATGTTAAGCTCTAAGGTTGCAAAAAATTAAGGACAAGTTTGATTACTGTACAACAGTGCAGTTTTTAAAAATAAATCTGAAAGATGTTGGAGCAAACGCAAATGGAATAGATATGGAGATTTTTAAGGAAATTCCCGTAATGTATGGGCTTTGCGTTTGGACATATGTGCTTTACCGCATTTGATTTTGCCTGTAACAGTGGACTAAATGTAATGGAATAATATTGCTTGATTACCTTTATTACTAATTCAAAAAACACAAAGTTAAGATTTTTAAAATCATTATAACTTTTCTTTACATATTTTACTGTCAAAATGAAAATATTGACGCATCTATAATATCGTTGTAACATATTTTGAATACCCTTTTAAAAATGTTTGTTTCTACTTTATCGTATGATATACTTGACACGTGCTTTATATCTTCTGCCGCAAACGTTTTGGCTAGAAGTAACAGATTAGCAAATAACAGTTATACTTTACATAAAGTATGCCTATATCTGTATTATAAATGTATACATACATAAAATTCAGCGAGTAGTGAATTCATATTCTTAATTTTTCTGACGATGATGTCATTATTATTATTTATGATGTCTAAATGGTCAGATAACAAACAGACTTCGTACATAAATTGCATATTATGGTTTCGCTAGCTATACATATAAGCTACAAATGTGAAATTCTTTATATTTTTCTTTTTTTATATATAACTTTATATAATACTTTTGAAGCTCCATATCACATAAGTGTACATTCTATTCTTATGAGAAATTCCTTTATCTATTTTAATAAAACCCAGTTTTTTGCATTTACAGTAACGAATTGGATATCGGGTCTTAGTCTTTAGTTACATCTACATTGGATTACATAAATTGTCAACATATGTGTTACGCTTGTTTTCTACACTTTCGGCACTATATACCATCTGCAATCCGTGCAATAATAAATCTCATATACTTTACTGATATGATAAGATTATAGATTAATGAAATCGTAATTCTAGCCATTCTAAAAAGCTGTTCGTTTGTTACAATATAAATTTATAAATGACTCTAACATTAGATTACATGCCAATCGTATTGGAATAATGTAATAAATCCTAAGGTTAATTACATTAGAAACTAAAGCATTGATTGTAGAATTTCATTTCACCTCTATATTTGCTTTCTTTAGTAATTATAAAAACTGGAAATCCTCATCGCATTTCTACGTTATACGTTAAAATACCACAATAACATAGTGTGTTCTTAATTGCATCCACAATACAGGGTGAGTCTAAAAGGACTTTACAACTTTGAAATTGTATAGATATTTATTGACTTCACTTACAGACTTGATATATATGTGTCATTTTTTAGCAAATTACTTCAAGTTTGACTCCCGTAGTGCTGTAGTACCAAGTTCCGCCACTGCACACTGACCTGGAAGAATGGAGGCATAGTACAGGGCACAATTGTAGGCTCCGTATACTTGCCATATGATGCCAGAGAACTCCCTCCATCAAGAGACCTATAGCTCCTGGTGGAAGAAACGCAAGCCAGACATCAACAACTTCTTCTAGGTTGTGACGCCAACGACCATCACTCTGCTGGATGGGGCAGCACCAACACTAACCCCAGAGGTAAGGCCACTTTTACAATTTCTTCTAAGTAGGGACCTATTTATATGTAATAAAGGTAACCGCCCTACGTTCGCAACACGAATTAGACAGGAAGTTATTGATATAACAATCTGCACAACAAGGTATACTTGGAATGGTTGATAAGTGGCACGTAAGCGAAGAGGCCTCATTATCGGATCACAGGTATATCCGCTTCAACTTGCACGATGAGGCTGACGATGAGGCTGCAGAGGTCCTCTATCGCAATCTCAGGAGGACTGACTGGTTGGGATATAAGTCTGACCTTCAGTCACAGTTGGGATCGGTAGGCGGAAGGGTGCGATACTTCACAGACATAGATCAGATAGCTTCTGACCTGCAGAATGCTATAATCAATAGCTTCCACGACAATTGTCCATTGCGACGGGGGAAGAGTCGAACCAATACTAAATTGGTGGACTGCGGACCCTCGCTCGCAATAGATCAGATAGCTTCTGACCTGCAGAATGCTATAATCAATAGCTTCCACGACAATTGTCCATTGCGACGGGGAAGAGTCGAACCAATACTAATTGGTGGACTGCGGACCTCGCTCGCAATAGATCAGATAGCTTCTGACCTGCAGAATGCTATAAAATCATTAGCTTCCACGACAATTGTCCATTGCGAACGGGGGAAGAGTCGAACCAATACTAAGTGGTGGACTGCGGACCTCGCTCGCAAAAGGGGTAATGTTAGGAAGCTGCACAATAAATGCAAAAGGAGCCGTACCTGGGAGTCCTATCATAGAGCTCTAACAGAATACAGCCTAGCAATTAAAAAGGCAAAACAAAGTTCCTGGAGGCAGTTTACACAGAAGGTAAATGAATTAAGCGCGGCAGCTAGACTGCAACGTTTACTAGCCTCAGGTCCAACCGGTCACTTGGGATATTTAAGGTCCCAGGGAGGTCAATACACTTCCGGGTCTAGTGATAGCCTCAAACTTCTCCTTGAGACTCACTTCCCGGATTGCATCTTTGAGAATGACGACACTGGAACGTCTGGTAACCATGAGGCAGGCTCGTGGCCAAGAGCTGATCGTGGTAGCTGGGCCATTGCCAGAAGGATTGTCACTCTTTCTAAAGCCAAATGGGCAATTTTCTAAATTTGCCCCTTTCAAATCTGCAGGAGGGGATGGAATCTTTCCGGCCCTGCTTCAACAAGGGCTGGAGAATCTCATTACCCTTCTATGTGAACTATTCAGGGCGAACCTATGTTATGGGTACATACCACAAGTCTGGCGTCTCAACCGGGTGGTCTTTATCCCTAAAAAAGGGGGGAGCGGACTATTCTGTCCCTAAATCTTTTCGTCCCACCAGTTTATCTTCGTTTCTACTGAAAACATTAAAAAGACTGGTAGAGAGGCACCTGAGAAAGGGAGTTCTCTCAGACACCCCCCTTCATGGCAACCAACATGCATACCAGCAAGGCAAATCCTGTGAATCAGCACTGCACCAACTAGTCAGTAGGATTGAGGATAGCATGTCCGCCAAGGAATTGGCATTGTGCACCTTCATAGACATTGAAGGAGCTTTTGACAATGCTAAATTCACTGCGATGGTAAGTGGAGCACAGCGACGTGGCCTCGAGCCAGCTCTGTGCCGGTGGCTTAAGGCCATGCTGTGCTCCAGACGGATCAGGGCCGATCTCAATGAAGAATCGCTTGTGATCGCACCCACAAGGGGATGCCCTCAAGGAGGCATCCTGTCACCCCTACTGTGGAATCTAGTAGTAGATGGTCTACTTGAGGACCTTACTAACAATGGAATCTATGTCCAAGGATATGCAGACGACATAGTCCTTATGGTGCAGGGAAAATATACAAATTGTTGTTGATATTGAGCCGGTTCAATACCTATATCTCCCCGGCTCATGTGTGTTATATAGTGTATGTGTGTGTGGTTTATTGGCTGCAGAGGCCACTGACCATTTGAAGGCGTTTGGCCTTTCCGGTAGAGTGGCAAAGACTCCGAGCCGTGGTGTACTAGTTAGGAGTAGCTCCAGTTTAAAATTTTTGTTTATTAAGTGTTTGTTAGATTTGCTGAGCTGTTTTCCTTCTGACATGTGCGGCTAAGTTTACGGCCCCGATGAGTAAGTTCTGCTTTCTTTTAAATTTTAGTGATTATTTTTATTTTTCAAACTGTGAAGGTTAAGAGCACATGGTTTTCCAAATTGTAGTTTTGCCTTTTATTAAATTTTAGTACTTCTGGCTGTTAACTAATTTTAAAATTGGCTTTAAAATTAATTCTCTTACACCTTTATTAGTTTTCACCCTTTCTATTCGGCTTAAATTAATTTTCTGTCTCTCAGTGAGGACCAGTCCTAGGCTATATGTTACAGTTCATTTTTATTCTGCAGCCAATATTGTTTGTTTATGTGTCACTTGTTATGTAGTTTTTGTAAACAAACCCAGAGAGACTGCTGAAGGTTCATTTTACTAAATTTTTAAGCCTTTCTGAGAGATGTAACGTTCTTCGGGTCTTTTAGCCCATAACTCCCCCTTATAGCCTACTTGGTTAATTTAAGGCCTTCTGCCATCAAATTTTAAATTTAGATTCCTGTTAATAGGCTGCTACTTATGGCCATCAGTTTTTTTTCTAATAATTTATTTTTTTTTTCTACCAAGAGTAAAACGCTTAAATTTTTGTTCTGTGACAGAGGGGATTTTCATACTAACTTTCTTTGGGGTTGTTGTTTTGAGTTGGGAATTTTATTTTAAGTGCAGGATGCCCTTCCCCTGCTTTTTACCAATTTTGAGCCAATTCTGTCAATAAATGCCTGTTTTAAAAATGTTTTAACCAAATTGTTACGTATGGTAGGCTACTGCGTATACCTCAAATAAATTTCTTTATAACTTATTGTTTTAGTCTTTTAAATGGAATATCTTGTTTATTTATTGTTTTCTAATGTTACCAGCTTCTATATTAAGGTTTATTTTAATTTTTATCAGTAATTGATTGGTCTGTGATATTTTGAAATTTTGGTAATTTAACTTAACTTAAAATTCTTGATAGATAAATTTTGGCAACTTTACTTTTATTAAAATCTATATTGTTTGGGCAACTATTTATTAATTATTATTAACTTTAAAAGGGTACTAGGCTGAAACCTGGTTTCAGGGTCCAGGAGATGAGTTGATTTTCTGCTGTCATCTCTCCATCATGCGTGTTCGCAGAGAACCTTCGCTTTTGCGCTCTGCTGAAGGACGGCCACCATGATGGACATTTCTACTAGTCAACATCTGTGATACCCTGCCCATATTCTTTATTTATTTGTTATTGTTATTGTTGCCATTTATATAGTTTTATATTTTGTTATTTAATTTTAAGTTAGTTTTAGATATTATTTAGTTATTTCTTGGATTTCATTAGGAGCCCGCCCTTAGCCGAAGGATACCGGGTGGAATTGGCATTTCTTGTTTCAAATTATGGCGTTTCTAATTTTTGTATGCAGGTGCAACCTGACGAGGATTGTTTGAGGTATACTACTGCAGGCACTTTTTATTTTTTTTTATTTATTTTTTTTTATTTATAGTATATATTTATATATTTATCTTGACTGGATAGGCCTATGCTGTGTCTTAGTAAATGAACCTGAGTATACTGACCACGGTGTTCTTTTTTACCTAGTTTTGTTTTGATCCGGCATCCCCGTTCGCCACCATGGGCGCGCGCTTCCCTGATGGTTTGCTGTGGGTGTGCGAGCGGCGATGTACGGTTTCAATATCATAAATACCAACCTTCAACATGTACACAACTGGTGTCATGGAGAGGGACTGAAAGTAAATTCCTCTAAAACAGTAGTTGTACCATTCACTAGGAAAAAGAACCTAGAGTCTCTTTCCAGGCTGAAACTCGCATCCACACAGCTTGAGTGGTCGAAGACAGTCAAATATTTAGGACCGACTCTAGACCATAAGCTTACATGGAATGATCATCTTGACAATATCCTGCACAAAGCAAAGTAGGCGCTCATGACATCCATGAGACTTGCAGGAATCCCATGGGTTATAAAACCCCATATAGCACTATGGCTTTACAAAGCAGTTGTAAGGCCTCAAATCACTTATGTTCATTAGTCTGGTGGACAAAGGTGAATCAGGTAACTGCTAAAGCCAAGCTCGAAAGCTTAAAAAGGCTTGGCACAATCTTTGCAACCGGAGCATTTAGGAGCAGTCCCTCAGCGACCCTTGAGGTGGCTTTAGGACTTCTACCTCTTGATGTCTATATAAAAGCTGAAGCGCGTTATTAAAGATAAAGTGTATGTTCCACCTCTACCAGCCAATCTTGCAGATCTAAGAAGAGGAATCACAGCTGCGGTTGCAGAAGTTACACCAGATTTGATAGAACGGGTGTGGCGAGAAATTGATTACCAGTGGGATGTTTGCCGTATCACTAATGGAAGTCACATCTAACCGAAATAAGGATATGACAATAAACTTGAAGTAATTTGCTACAAAATGACACATATATCAAGTCTGTAAGTGAATTCAATAAATATCGATACAATTTAAAATTTGTAAAGTCCTTTTAGATTCACCCTGTATTATTTTCTCTTATTTCGCAAGTGTAATATTATGATCTCTTTATTTACTATTTATGAAAACTAAAACACTGACTGTTGAATATTCCCATTTCTATATTCTACGTTAAATACCAAATATCTGCAGCGTATTGCTAACTGCTCTATATAAACTGTATACTGCAGAACACTGTGAATTACCATGTATAAAATTTTAATCCCTTTTTTTACAATTTTGCTAGAAATTTCACAGTAAGCGAAAGTTGCTCTAAATGATCTGTTCAAAATTCAACACACGTCACAACATGTCAGTGTCACGCTCCGTCACTTTGTAACAAAGCGTCTCGCTTCGTGCTTTCTTGAGCTAAGTTAATACATGTGTCATATAAACTGTTGGCCTTTTACGTCAGAACTTGGAACATTTTATGAATAGTGTCAAAATAAAATATTGTTTGAATATCCTATAAGCTGAACCGAGTACAGGCTAGTTGAATAGAAATTTGTTTACTGGTTTTACTTATGTTATAGGCAACATGTTTGGCAATACACTTCTACCGTAGAAGTAAGGATACAAATAATCATCAATCTGATGGATCAGTAAATTAAACGTAATAATGCAGAGGTTTTGGAGTAAAAAAGGTCATAACTATATTAAAAGACACATGTTTTTCACAAAGTAACGTGTTTAAAGTTTTCGTTTACAAAAAGAGTATTAGTTTTGAATTATACTTGGATTTTGTCAAAGAAATACAATAAATTAACTTATTACCTTTTTCGTTCCAATGATATATATGAAACATGAAATATAAAATAGAACAAAATAGATTTTTATTTATTTATTAACTCAACAGAAACAACTAAAGAATTATATTATTTATTTAATCATTTATATACTCTCACATGTCCATTTTAAAATGCAACCGCGCATTATGTATCAGTTATAATTACAATTTTATATTTTTGTAACCTATTGCAAGTACTAGCAACGAAAGGGGCAGCATAGGCCTATATTTAGATCAGAATAACAAATTCATCCCACGCATTTATAAACGTATTTAAGACTTATTCTTCAAGACTTAACTGATATGTAGAAAATAATCGATATGAAACTCAAACTTATAAATTATGTTAACTCAAAATACATTTTGTTTCGGCGTTTCATAATTAACTACAGTACGAAGGAACATGCTTACAAGGCATACGTCAATGATTTTACTCGACGAGTAGAGTATGGATTTAACGTCACACAATTGAGGTCACGTGATCCATGCATCCATCACTGTCCCTCAACTTTACTTAGCACGGCTGACTGTAACTCAACACGTTAATACTGATGATAGCCTTTAAATGAGAGTACAATATGGTACCAATGAAGACTCCTTTGTCGTAATCTGATCTCATATACAATATGTAGCTTCTACACATTGGCAATGGATTAACTTGATATATTTAAAACATAACTTCTAGGTGTTGTCACTTCGTAACTTTGGCCAAGCTAACTCGGAACGCCCCAATCATCAGAGAAACAGCGTGAGTCAATAAAACTATATATATATATATATATATATATATATTATATATATACACACTATTTCCCCCCCCCCCGAAATATAGAAGTGAAAAATAGTTCTTTTGTTTTCTTCTATTCAACACAGTGATTATATAATATATATATATATACAAACACACACACACATATATATATAATATATATCTATATATATATATATATATATACACAATTTTCTTACGCAGAACCCATTCTTGTCTAACAGGAATTAATAATCTAAATTTAAAATCTCAATATGTATTTGTTCTCGTGATATGCGGATAGATTAGCTACGCAAACTCTCATTCAAAAAACATTTAGTAACATGCTTATCATCAAACACAACGAAGTATATATATATATATATATATATATATATACTTTATATAAATAAATTTAGTTTAATGTCGAAGTTCCCACCTCAAATTTGTCCGTAGAGATCCAGTGTGAAACAGACTTACAAGATGGGTGTATACTGGAAGAGGAATTTTGCCAGAACCCTCAGGAAATTCTAAGCAAAATTTACTAACATTTATGTGTATAGTTCAATTCATTGTGATGATATCATCATTAGTTATGGAATTTGCTAACGTTCAGCCAAATTGTATCGTGTAATCATTATTATGTACTGCCATAATTGTTTGACTATATGAGTGAGTTGCTTCAAACGGTTCCCCAAAATCCATTGTAATTTGTCGCCCTTTGATCATCCATTTATTTAGAAATTAAGCATCTTTAAAACCATCTGTGGTATATGAAGTTTTATAAACAAATTTAATTTAAGTTTCTCCTGATATAGTTATTACATTTGTATAAATATAGTTTGTATTAATATTGTAATCGGTATGGTGTTTGGTCCTCAGATTCAAAAAAGCTATAGGACAATTTTATTTGAAAATTATTTAATAAAGCATCATAAAATATAATTTAAACAATGATGAAACAAATAATTCTAATCACTGTTATGTTCAAAAATTCATTATTAAATACATGTAAACTAATTTGCACCTACTGCAAACTATCAAAGTCTGTCAGGACTAAGGTACAAGCGATTAGCCTAGGTTCCTGCTTGTTAAGGGAAAGCAATTAGATGTAGATTAGACCGTGTTGTCGGAAGGAACACGCTCTGTGAGCTGGACATAGCCGGTGTGTTAGGGTATGCTCTGGAGAGCTTACAGGACAGGTTTCATTATCACTACTCCTTAATTGACTGTTATTGTCTGATTTATCAGGAAAGTTATAGTAGTTTAATTTATATTTTAAAAGATGTAACAAAATAAAATTTAAAATGAAGATAAATATTTTACTTTGACTATTATTTAGCAAAAAAAGTATGTGTTGGGAATGTTTACGTTACGGAAAATAAGTAATAAAGGCATAGTTCGTTTTATTTTATCTGGCAACATAAGATACTTTTACGTGTTAATTATACAATCATAAGAAAAATTAATGTGATTTTAAGACTGTAGGAAACTCAGTATGATTTCCAATGTAATTTGATACACTCCCAGGTGTTTATTGTTGTGTTGGATTGGGTTGCGTAAGGTTAGTTTTTGGGTTAAGGGTCTTTGGAAACTATCATTATCACTACCTACTACACTTGTATAACTTATATTGGTAATAATGCCTATTCGTAGATAAATATTGTATACAATAAATTAAATTTGTAATATTCATTAGTGTAATGACTCTGGCTAGTTTCCTTCCATGTTAGTCCACTTAAAATACATTATTGATTAAATTTTATCTTCAAACATAAAAAGAAGGAAATTATGATTTACTCAGTAATATTGTATTTTTTACTAGATATTACAAAAGTTAATTATTGTTAATAATATTTACAGAATAAAATGTGTCAATTTTATTATGAAAAAGCTGTTTACGATTTCGATGTCTCACAAACACTATAAGATAAGTGAAATGGCTAAAATAATTAATTAGTTTAATTAGTGACTTAATTTCATGATACAAATTTTTAATTTTATTTTTTTTTCTAAAAGAATTAATACAAGAAACGAAATTACATTTTTCTCACTAAAAGATTAAAAAAAGATCTTTATGTTAAGCAGTTATTATTGTGAAACTGTATTCTATCGAATAACGTTGTTTCAAACTGTATAAGATCATAATGCTCTGAAATATTTAACAGAGAAAAAAATTCTACTTTGCGATAAGTACTGTTTACAACAATTTAGAGGGCTATGTCAGTTAATTATTTTACTCTTACTCTTTTTAGAGTACATTCTGTTCAGTATATTACTAAAACTCGAATACTAAATATGAATAAATTACTTATTCGAAGTTTTTGAACCTCGTTATAGTTGTACTGTGAAACCAAAAAATGTGATGAGTAAAAGGTTTCTGGTTCAAACTTTTACATCCAGTACGTTTTATTTTCAATAATTATTTTTTGAAATAAATAATGGTTACATTACAAAATACTCCATCAATGTTTAGTAAATGTACAAACTAAAAAAGGAAATAAAGAATATTACTAGTATAAGTATTATAATTTGGCCACAACTTTGCTTACAATCAATTTGATGAAGCAGATATTTGAATAAGTGCAAAAATGTTAAAAAATAAAGATAATGCAGTAGTTACGAATCATGTTTGTTACAGGTGAAATACTTTCTTTATTGGTTTCACCAAAAGGATGAGCACTCCACATAAATATTAATATGAAAGAGTTAAATCAAAGTGATGATTGAGACAGAAGTATCTCTCTCATCCTGCATTAAAAATTTTCCATTATTATAACTTTGTTCAACACTTTTTAACAGTTGATTTTTCAAGCTAAAAAAAGTTTTTTTTTGGTAAAGACTATATCTCTATGTTACCTTTAAAGTAAGTTTTTCTCTGAATCCATTAAGAAATAAGGTAGTTATCGTGTTAATAATTATTAACGTAATGTATATTAGTTAAAATTAGTATGTCCGGCATCTGTAAAAGCGTACGTGATGTCCAAAAGCTCGTCGAAATTAACATTGTAAAGTACCTGGAATTTCTATCACACATTTTGCCCCCTTTCTATCACACATACACACAAACCCACATAAAACATGAAAACACAATAGACAAGTACTATATATTTATTTATTTTGGGAAGGACAATTGTTCTTTATAAAGTAGAACTCTGAGTATGAATTTCAATAACAATATCTAGCACATGTTACGTGCTTGTGTGTTCGAAGAAGAAGATATTAAAGAGACAGGAGAAATACGCCTTCCTTCAGGACATCTTGCAATACTTTTTTCAGGATTTGCAAACTCGTATGTTCTCCACTGTTCAATATCAGTGTTCCTTACAAAAAAAACTAAGCAAAATACTGATTAGATATTCAGCAATTAAATAGCTACGAAGTATAGAAATTATAATTTATTGACTCCTGTGAGATCTGTTTATCTAGTAAATAATAACATGTTACAGCTCAGATATAATAAACTGGATGTTTGCTGAGAATATGAGGATATGTTTTTAGCTGTCAGAGTAAAACGATAGAAGTTTAGTATTTTATTAGGCTTTTATATTGCTAGTGCAGGTAAACCATTTTGTCAACTATTAAAATTTATATCAGGTGTACTATTTAAATTTTTAGTAGGACACAAAATTAAATATCACTTTTATAAAGCACAAGGTAAAAAACGTAAAACTTAAATAAATGAAACATTATTTTGCATTAAAATAATAAACAAAATATGATTTATTGGTTATTATATAATATATGGGACTTCTGTACTAACTCTTTATAAAATAATTTGTTTTATTCTTTATAGCATCGAATGCAAATTTAGGATCATTCTTTCAGTATCATCTTAAGGATATTTTCGTAGTATTTTCCTTCACCTTTAATCCCTGTCTGTAATTTCAAACAGTTCATTCACCACCTTCACAGTGTTTCGTTATGACTTCCGTCATAACAAAGAGATATGATACTGCACAAAATTCACCGATGCCTTCAATATAGTTTAAAACTTCTTCCGGCCCTTAGTCAGAAATTCTTTACATAATTTTTGGCCCTTGAACCTGTGAGAATTCTTGTAACGATTTGACAAACTTATTTCGCTATGAATACTTCATAGCCCTGTTTTACTGAGTTGTGCAAGACCCATATACCCTTTTACATGTCGAATCTGGAATTTATATTTTTTACAAATAGCCTTGTTTTCTTTACGTGTCTTATTCTTATTCAGTCTAATGTATAATTAAACATAAATTTGGTTTACCTAAATAACATCGAAATATGAATAAAAATCAATTTATGTTCTTTAATTTAAAATTCTTAACAACATAAAAAATCTAGACTTATGTGCTACAGAGTTCACTCTGTATTTTATAGAGTTTTGTAAAGTTCAATCCTGACGACTTGTACTTCGAGGAAGTAACTAAGAAGCTTACCGGTAATTCCACTCTGGAGCTTCAAACTCTACCTTGCACTTGACGGTCACACAAAATCGAAATATTACTCACATAATTTAAATCGTGTAATATTTTGGCCTCTCTGTAGAAAGCAATATCCAGTCTACAGACGTTAAACCAGACCTGACAGATTACTCTTCACAGTACTTAGTAATTTAAAAAGTTGCTATTAATAAAATTATTATTATTATTGTTACTGAGCTGTTTTAGAGTTGAAGAAACAAACGTCATGCATAATTCAAGTATTAATGTAATACGCGTAGGTATCATATACTAGTAGCAAAACAACGATGAGTATTATTAGTTTTATTGAGTCTATACGTGTACATACGATTACCAATTATACGTGAACATTCACGATGGGTTTACCCTCAAATTAAAGTATAAATTATACAATCTTATAAATCTTCCTATTTTGAAATCTTCCTGTATAAAAATATGGAATGAAAATTTGAACCTAGGCTATTTTATAAATATGAAATGAATCCAAGTATTATATAAAGTTATATATAAAAAACAAATAGTTAAATTTTCTATAGTGCAGTATATTGTATGTTTATAAAGTATATTCTATGTTTCTAGTTAAGCAATAAGAAGCTGAAACGTTATATTTAAGATATTAATGTGTTACGAGTATATGTATAAAAGGTACCCTAATGTATTCCAAAAACATTAGGATGTAACTGTAAATGAAGTGAGTAACACGTTACAATAACAATGAAAAGTCGATAACTCAATTTGGTTCGTCAAAGAGACACACAGACACATACACATAAAACAGAGGAGGTATATTTCAAAAACCTCTAGTGATATCGAGAAAAATATAAATAATTTCACATTTATAGCTTAAACCATTCTCAAAATGACACTGTAAGTTTAACTCACAGGCAAATCGCAAGGGGGACATGCACTCTCATCGAAATTTACATTTTCTGTAAATAATAAGCTTTATGAAAAAGGAGAGGCCGATCCCCTTTAGCCTTTTCCCTCCTGTTTGTTGTAATTATTACAACAGGGAATTAAAATAAATTACTACTAACTACTAAAATAATCTACAATATTATACTGTGCAATAATGATAACGAAAATATAAACACATTTACTTTAGTTACTAAAACAAACTTTAAACGTCGATTTAATAATTTAAGTAAAAAAAAATTAAATAGTAACAATTGTATTGGAACGTACATAGAATTTACAGTACATTCATTATAAATAACAATATTACTAATGTATAGGCTTTTACGTTTAGCGAAGCCTCTACCCACCTGATGAATAATATGCGATTTATGTACGAAGGATATGTTATCTGACAAGTTTATCTACAGATAAAAAATCTGTGAATAATGAATATTAATATATATTTCCGTAAAAAATAAACTCTGTTTTCGTTTAGATTTTCTGGAACGATATTTGTAAGCGGAAAAAAATAAACAAAAGATAAAACTTAGTGATAAGCTTGGTGTACGTAAAGATTGTATGATATTTTTTTCAGAAACATATCAACCCATGACATGAAGCTTGTTGGATTGGTTAGTTTCGTTCAGAGCTTGAAAGTTTTAGTTTCATCTGTAATGTTATTTTTATGAGAAGCTAAACTGTTACGGCCTTTATATTTTTTATGTCGACTGGGTTGACTGGAAATGGGATAGATGGAGTATAGATCTCACGTATGACAGTTAAAACGAAACAGCGAAGATCAAGAGTCTATAAATTTGAAAAAAAATAGCTCAGGAATGGCAATAATACTGTAATATGCTTTTATAAATCTATATAGTATGAACTTATTCGCGAATGTTATCACATTCCTAGGACAGTGCCCTTAAAAAAGGGAAGATGTTCTTCTACCTGACAATAATTTTATTATTATTCTTTATTATTTTGCAGAATACAAATAATCTATTTTGCTTTATTTATGGCTACTTGTGCATAATTGTAACATGTGACTAAAAACTTATTCATGTAATAAACCACAATGAGTTTTAGTTGTAGAGTATTCCACCATATAATTACAAAAACATATTTCCGGTAAACATCGATTCATTGGAAGAAGTGCTCCAGACCACAATGTTCTCCGCTGTGGAGCCAAAGTAAATCTTCCCACACTGACCTGAAGTATGGCGTCCTCTTGAATTTATGCAGACACAAGTAAACAGAGTGCAAAATTACTAATGAAGTTAAATAAAATAAAATAAATATGTATGGAAATCCATGGTAAGCAACACTTGGAATAATTGTTATAGTAATAATATAACTACTCTAGGGATATGTTTTGGGCTTATTGAATATCTCATAATGGATATTAAAAACAATTTTTTTAGGGCCTTATGGCCCTAAATTCGCCCTTTTGTATATATAATACAAATAAAGTCATTTGAATTTGAATTTGAAAAACAAATTTCACAAAAAACAACATATGTTATTTGGTAGCACACATTTAACAATTCTTTGAAATATAATAATTTGTCGTATTATAATTATACATCACCAGACATAAGAAAATAGGGCCAGAATAACATAATGGTGACAGCAAAACAAGATCAATGGAATAATGTTCTACAAAACTTTAAAACCTGCTATAATTGAACCCTGTATCCTTAAAAATTAAAAGTAAAAATGGATTAAAGGTGTTTTTCACACATTGTTAAAGCCAAGTTGAATGAAAGGAAGGAAATGTCCAAGAATCAGCCAAGGTGATTGTTGTGACCATTCATGAGAAAAAAAAATAAAATAAGCAGTTTAAGAAAAAAATTAATGCCCTTTAAATTGCTGCGTAAACTTGTGAAACCTGTGTCAGTTCCATTCTGTTCAAGTTGTGCCTGCTCATTCTTCACCTCCTTAAATTATTTTACATTTATCACTATAATAACATAAAATCATTTGATTAGCAATAAAATTCATAAATAATTAACTTTAGATCCAAATCAATAATTTAAGAATAACATTAATGATATATCATTACTATAGTAACAACTAAGAAATAAAAATAGTCTCTAAACTACAATGTAATAATCAGAGAATTATTGGCTAAGTGTTGGAAAAGCTAAGCCTGGATTGAGAGGCGGAAAAATATGATTTATGTCAGTCTGTCCATAAAATCATGCATAAGGTTTAATTTTTGTACAAAAAAGATAGCATTGAATGATTGTAAATATTAATCCATAGAACTGTAGTGAGCGTTAGCGAGCACTTTCACATTCATTGTATGAGTAACCATGTCAGTAACGAAAACATCACAGGATTTTTAGAGTTAACGCTACCTGAACCAAATCTGCAACGCGAAAAGTAGAGATGCACACTCCTACCTTGTAAAAAGCAAAACATAGAAAGATATTAATCATTGAATGAACAATCTTTGTTGTTTTCCATACAATCTCCCTTCTTTACTTTCTAATCATCCTTATTACACAACTTTGTTCTTCTTTTTAAATCAGAATCCCATCCATGGTAACTGGTTTGTTAGATTACATTTTATATCCCATATGAAAATGCTTCCTAAATAATAATGAAATTTCTTATAATTAGTATGTTTGCAAGTACTGGTACAGAAAATATTTATAACCAAAATCGATGAATGTATTGTGATATCGTTCAAAGCAAAACAGCTGCTATAATTCCAGCCTACAGTAATTTCGCAGCGAAATAAAATAATTGCGCTGTGAAATAACGGGACAAAAAGCTTTAGAGGGTCAAATCAATCTCGTAGAGAAAACGGTTTTCTTGTCAAAATGAGACAATCAGGCGGAAGAATTGGAGCAGAATGAGACCGCAAAGTGTTGCTCCGTAACAGAACTTTGTTAAGTTCAGGATTGTTAGTGTTTTATGACCTCGGCTTGAGTCAGCAGAAATGTTCGGACGAAAACTCTGTAAACTCTACGTAGCGACTGTTAAAAAAGGTAAAAGTATAACTAATTTTAATAAGGAGAAGGAAACATTTACACTAGTTTTTTGTATCACACTGTACATTTCTTTGTCGAGCGTTTATAAAACGAAAAAGTTTGGCGACAACCTTATAGAATTTTAATCGTGCAATGCATCATTATGACGTCTGGAATCGCTTATATGTAGTTTGTGTTCATTTATTAGGAGCAACGGCCATTTGTAATCCACCATCTTGGATTTACATTTTCAAACAGTACCGAAATCATGTGATACATCATATTGAATCATTCTCAGAAGTAAAAATGTTACATGTGTTTTAAGGTATCCCTATCCTTGTTGGAGTTCCTTGTTAACTTATAACCGACAGAATAAGGCAAACCCAGATTAAGGTTATTATTAATGTCCGGATACACCACAGAAAGGTCAAATAGTGCTATATAACATATATGATTCTGGTAAAAATTATTCGTAGAGGAAAAGGCATTTGAGATTTAGTTAGAATTTTTCAAATAGGAGGGGCGGCGTTCAATACATCATAATGAATTGGCTTATTCTGTGGAAAAAACATAGATTTTTATTAAATATATCATATAATTATTTAGGAGTCATTGCCCTTCAAAGTCTAACCGGCAAAGTTTACTAGGCATAAATACAAATTTTTGTTGTATTAATTGAAGAACTTTATTCTTTTAAAAGCAGCCATGCTGGAAAGAGATTAGTTTAGCGCAAATAATAAATATAAAATGTTAAAATAATCGTAATACCTATGCATTTATAGAATTAATTTGCAAGAATAAATCATATATATATAATTGGTTAGACGAGAGAAAACATAGGCGCTATAAATTTTGTTGCAAGACAGGCCATGTACAATTATTTTTATAGGTAATCAGTACTCCACGAAAAGGTCGGCTATTTACAATGTTAAATTAATGTCCACTTTTAAATAAATACAAAAAGTCGCGCATTGTTCCTTAAACAAATTTAACGATATTAGTAAACAATAGAACAATATAGAAAATAATTAGCTGTTTATTAATTAAAGTACATTTGTATTGATTTAATCAAACACTGGCTACTTAATTAGGGCGTTGACAACTTAATAGGAATCAAATAACTGTAATAGTGCAGTAGTACATACACATTTACGAATAGATTTGATTACTTGAAAAAGAAATACCAACATAAGGGTTTGTGTTATCATTTTAATTAGATAAGAGAGTTAAAATTTTTGTTCGAAGTATAAGGTGCTCTTGAAATATATAGGTATCTTGATGGTTGTCTTACGTTCAATGGCAATCATCAATAGTTAAATAACGTTATAAAATTTTGAAAGCAGTTCCAAATGCAGCCAGTACAAAATAACGACACAATACATCAGCAGTGCCACTTACTGTCTGGACAGTGACTGAATGCTTCATTACCAGTCGAAGTTCGAGGAACTTTCTTGAACTTGATGATAGCCAATTAGTTTAAGTTAATTGTTATGTCCTAACTAATCTGCTGATATAGTGACTTAATTATAAACGACAAGAGGATTAAATACGAAGATTATTTTACAATTTCTGGATTAAAGGCATGATTAATAACTTCTTAACAGAATACAATATTGTGGCCTCTACCAAATGGCTTTATAATAATTAAGAAAAGTATTATCTTCAGGATTTATAATGTATTAAAAAAACAGTTTGTACTCAAAATAATATTTTGAGATATTAAAAGATATCAAGATTACTAAATTAAAACCGGTCTTTATCTTACCAGAGGTACTAAATAATTCCACATTCCATTTTGCAGCAATTAAGCAAATGTATAGGTTACTAGGAGTAACCCTGGGTTTTGCACGATTTGTCCAAAACAACAGAGACGTCATAATAAACTCATTTAAAATAGGACTCCCATCATGGAGATACTCATCAAAGTAGATTTCATATATATATATATATATATATATATATATATATATACATCAGTTAGATCTCGAGATATCTTGCGGACAAACAGGCAGACAGAAACGATTATTCTCCAGTTCTTTGAATGATAATCTTCGCTAATGTTGAGCCAGTCACCCTCTTTATTTATGGTTTGGTTATAGTTTGGAGCCTGGAAGTGTAATAAATTTGGTAATACAAAGCATGAACTTTATGGATATTAATTCTACTGTCAGGAAAGTAGCTGTCACTACTTTACTAGTATAAGGCTTGATAATGTAAACAATCAAATACAATTTCACATCTTTTTAACATAAAGGTGATGGGCACAAGGTGTCTAGCTGGCATATGTGTTCTCATTGAATTATAAAGCAGGAAAATAATGATTACATCACACACTGATAAAAAAAGTTAACTAGACATTGATGACCACTGAAATTTTACATTGGTCTTATGGGTAACACTGACGTCGAATAGAAGCCTAAAATAAAATAATTTGTAAGCAATATTTAGTGGAATAGAAAATGTAGGGATTTTAATTTACACTAAACCGGCTAGAAGTGAACCAAAATGTATTACGTAGATCCTCCTAATGATTGAAGTTAATCACGCTGGGATGTCAAAATGTATATTATTTATACTATCTAATAAGGCAAAATGTATGTCGGTTTCTCTAAGCAAATTTCTAACTAAACAAGTGGTCTGAAAGTGAAAAACCCCCGCACTTTTTTTTATACACAACGAGAAGTCAATGTTACGAGAATTCAAAAGTAAAAACCAGTTTGTATAGTACTCCGTAAAAGCAAAACATTCTACTACGTGAATTTTATTCTTAAACCAATAATATTTAAAATATAAACAATTTTAAATTCTGATCTGAACCTAATTGAAAATAAACTTAACCATCCCACCCTTACATAACCATATTTTAACCACACCCTCGTAAGCCTGAAGCAAGAACAATATCATAACAAAGCTGTTATAAAACGTTTCGCCAATATAATTCATTGTTTCTGAATATAGGTCTGGCGAGTTCGATATTAGAAAACTCAACGCTCCCACACCTCTCTCAGACGTATATTGTTCTCACACCTTATTTTTCTACTAGTATTAAATTTAATATGAATTAAATTATTTATTTCAAAGCCTAGTAGTAACTATTTATCAAATTTATAAGGTGTTTCCCAAATAACACAGCCGTAATGTATTTCAATACTTTTTTTGCTAAAGTGGCTGTAAATTATCGAAAGTTCTTGGCATATTCCCAGCCACTAAAGCACTTCCAATCTAAAATATTGCTCCAAGAGTTTAAAAGTCATATTATTCACTTAAGTAAAATTACCTCTACACTAAAAAAAAGATTCTAGTCATTCCATTTTTAAAAACATAACTAACTAGCTAAAGCAGAACATTTCAATTAGTATTAATGTTTTAAACGAAAATATTCCTGTTAAACTATGCATTTTGGTTAACACAAGTTGGTAATCCACATTCAATGGACATGCACAATAAAACAGCTTTCTTTAACACCAAGGGCCTTCAGACTGGTTGATAAATCGTTCAGTAAGGAAGAAATTTTAAATTGTGCACTTAATTTTTCAGGAATTTTTTCAGAGGCTGTATGCAATATCTGACAAGTACATTAAAGTCATAAATTTCAAAATGGTGTGAATGAGCCCAAGGAATGTTATTGCACAGAACCAACAGTACTACTCAACACATTTCACACGCACCAGGCATGGTGAAACACTGGAGAGATTGAATAGAAACACTGTCACTGCACAGAACTAAGAGCACTACTCAACACATTTCACACGCACCAGGCATGGTTAAACACTGGAGATATTGAATAGAAACACTGTCACTGCACAGAACTAAAAGCGCTACTCAACACATTTCACATGCACCAGGCATGGTTAAACACTGGAGAGATTGAATAGAAACACTGTCACTGCACAGAACTAAGAGCGCTACTCAACACATTTCACACGCACCAGGCATGGTTAAACACTGGAGATATTGAATAGAAACACTGTCACTGCACAGAACTAAGAGCGCTACTCAACACATTTCACACGCACCAGGCATGGTTAAACACTGGAGAGATTGAATAGAAACACTGTCACTGCACAGAACTAAGAGCACTACTCAACACACAACACATTTCACATGCACCAGGCATGTGGAAACACTGGAGAGATTGAATAGAAACACTGTCACTTCAACGAACTAAGAGTACTAAAAACACGTCCAATGTACCAGGGGAGGTAGTTCACTGAAGAAAATGAACCCAAGCCTAGTCACCAAACAGAACCAATAGCACTAAAACATGTGTCACATTCACAAGGGAAGGAGTGAGACTAAGGGAAATAAAACCAAAAATTGTCCATCTACAGATCTAAGAGCACTAAGGAACGCATATCACACGCAATGGAAGGTGGAAGACAGGAAAAAGATCAATATAGGGATTTCCTATAGTTTTTATTTCTTATTAAACTTAGTTCAATGTGTCACTATTTCATTCTGTACATTTTAGTTTTAATTTTGTTTGCTTGCTCAGTCGTATGTACTTATTTTGGATATTATACCAAAGAAGTTACATTACTAGTAGAGTTAGATAAATAAAAAAAATTAAAAAGGTTTTACGGAATATAGTCTAAACACTAATAATATTTACTAGCATAATTACATAACCAACATGATTACAAATAAATAATCAATAAAACAATGAATTCGTATGAAATAGAATATTTACTATTTTGTTGATGATCAGAAAATAGTATAAAATAGGAAAAGACTACAATAAATAGTTAAATATCATAATAAAGCAACAGTAAAATATGTGTTTGATGTTAAGAAGGAATGAATAGATATGATGCAGTGGTGTCAGAAATTAAATTCACGATTACAGAAGTGGCGATCGGGTAACGGGAAGACCACAGGATGCCCTTTATAATAAACAAAACAAGTAGTTTCAATTAACTAAATAATAACACTCTCGCACGTGATGGAAAGTATTCCATTTTTTTCTGTATTATGCAAGCAGTTGGCACCACTGTAACCAGTCCGCTGACCACCTACACCGCGGACGTGTCCTTATTTCATCCCGGTCTAATAAACGTGCAGGCAAATTTTATTGTTAAACGAAATATTTTTCTACAAATAATTATAATATTTAACATTGCGGTTAGCCAAATATTTCGCTTGATTTGCTGGGAAATTAAGAATATAAAGTAAAACTGATGTTTTATATCGTGTATTTAGGTTTTTAATTTATCATATTTTACGTCAAATGAACTTAAAAATTTTATCAAATAAGTCCCAGATCTTTAAGATCACACGTATCTAAGATAGTAGACAATATGAGGAAAATTATGTCTAAAAAAACATGTTATGTTTAGATTTGAATACTTTAACTTCAATGTGCGGGAAATAAATAAGCAAATTGTTTAACCTAAACTTATAGAATATAACTCTAAAGAAAATAATGTCAAATAGATCAATAATAAACAAACACAAAATGTCCAAACTTAATGTTTAATTCACCTAACTCATGATAAAAATAAGACAAAATTAGAGTAGGGATTTAGAACGTTTAGATCACATAGTTTACAAAAGACCAAAATACCTCATAGCACTATTTGTCTTTAATTAAACATCTACATATTTTTAAATATTGCAATTAAGCCTATTTAAGTTACGTTATAATGCACACTAAACACTGTTGTAGTCTATACATATGCTGTGAAAACCGCACTATATAACAATCATTCAAAGATAAATGTATTTAAAAGTGACAAATTAATAATATATATTGTTTCGTGACAAGTTTAAAAATACAGGAATGCTTTATTAGAAAGTTGGTTTTAAATAAATTCAACAATTTAAGTATGAAAACCGTTATATTATTAAACTTAAACTGGCATTACTACAATGTTTACTAATAATAAATATTGTAGAAACATGTAGAAGTTCTGTTGTTAGTATCGTCAGTTAAATAAAAGAAAACTCAATCAGACTTTCTATTCATTCGATTTGAAGTTATCTCACATGAACGGATACGTAAATATGTTTTAGTTGAGGGAGCAGAAATTTATTGACAGCTAAAGTACATATTCTGCTGCTGTCCGTATCGTTGACTGCCTGCCAGACGAGTCGGTATTTTCATCACACATCAGTGATTAAATTATCCTGTCAGAGTGTTCAGAGGGGCATTTACCTGTTGTGGCAGTTACATGTTATGCAATTTTTCAAACATTATTTGACGTGTCAGGTACACTTATCAAAATGTTAATTCCATTAATTAATAGTGACAATGTCCTTACTTTATTTATTGGAATTCAGAACAGTCAATGTTGATCATTTTTACGTTTCAAATCAATTTCAACAACATACCCCGGTAAAGATTGATTTTGAGAAAAAAAAACATTGTAAAGATTTCTTGCGTGAGCCTGATAACAAAATCGTGCTCTCGGATCTTTCCAAGTTTCTTCGATTGTTATTCAGGACTTGATGTGTAACACTGATTTACATGTTCCTTTCATCACCCAGGTTTGGTTCCTATCGACTCTCTGGGGAAGTTCAAGTTAAGCCTGTTAGTTTAAACAACTGTAAAAATAGTACATTTAATACAGTCTCAGGCAGGAGCACATTAATTATTCTCTGAACCGAATATTACTTCTCAAAAAGCAACTTTTCTTCTATAAAAATGTTTAATGGTAGTCTATACTTTAAAATGAATATTTCATCACTCAGACAATTGAAATAAATTCCAACTGGAAGAGTGTAATTTTTTTTAAAGTATGGAGTGAATATTTAAAAGTTATTTATAAAACTTGGTAAACTGTAATATAGATTTAATTTCGTATTGTATAGAACACAAGCCCATTCAAAGTTTTAAGAGAAATAGCATAAATGTTTGTATTAACATTTGTATACAACATTTTCGATTAAAGAAACACTTGACTGAAGTGTTTCTTTATTAATACGTAATAACATACGTATGAATATTTTGTCCTTGATATTTTAAATAAAATTAGTAATTATTTTTTCAAATAAACTACTTTACTAGTCGTTCAGTGATACAAGAAAAAAGAAGCACTACTTGTAGAGATAAATAGTCGCATTACTTCCTCGAGTGTTTAATTAATCCTATAACAAAGAGAAATAGTAGAAAACGTAAAAATATAAAAACATATTTTACGTTCCTTAAGATTTCATTTGTCAATGTTACTGTGTACTTTAAATGTTAAAGTGTAATTTTATCGTCTTAACGAATTGAATTTAATGAGAGAAAGCTTGTAGGATTAGTTATAACAAAAGTGAAAGAAATTAAACGCTGTCGTTACAATAAAATACTTTATTTGGTTAATTTCTGAGCACAACTTTGCTCAAAGATCTGTAACAAACTAGAGAATTGGTACAAAACACATCACTTCATCTTAGATTGCAAGATTTGTACATTTGCAGATTTTCTGCTAACTATTTATTTCTTTATTTTCCTAATTTTGTGTTAAGGATAAAAACCACTGGTGATTATGAAAATCACCACTGTTATGATGCAGTGATCAATTCTTTATTCCCCTAAAGTAAATTATCCTGGAAACGTGAACTGAAAAAAATGAGCATCCCTTATCCATTATAAATTCCTTTCCTTATGTTCCAAAGTCACTCGGGTTTATCCGAGTACGTTTAGAACTTTAGTGTGCAACACCATTCTCAACAAATTTTTTTACACGGGAGGTAAACACCCTTCTTTACTGTTGCTAGAGGTATGATTTTACCACGAGAAATGTGTTGTTTTAAACTTATGTCTGTTTCCTTCAAGATTAAAGTAATGTTTACTTAATTTAAGAACATATTTTTCTTATACAATGGGCAAAGCCACAAATAGTTTTTCACATAATGGTTCAAAATTCTATAAATTTTGAACCATTTTATATAATTATACCTAGAACGCTGTGTTACTGTTACAGATCTCAGATAAACATACATTGACACAAAATACTAGTAATGATAATCACGAATAATCCTGTGAAATTTCAGTAACAAAACAATTAAAAAGAACTTACGCAGTTACCTTAGTAACTTATAATTCCTGCTTTGACTTACAGTTACAGTTAACTGTTCAATTTCAAAGCGTTTAGTACTCTTCTAAAGAAACAGAGTCGAGTGTCATGGATTTTATTGGCAGTTCCAATTAATTAAACCCGTCACTCCAACGTGTGTTCTGTAACAAAGGCCATTCAAGTATGCAAAATCTACAGTAGGTATTGAATATTTAATCTCATTGATCTCGTCATCATGTGATTGGACAACATAACAAATCACACCGATGAAGGATGTAATTTGGTGTATTTAAAAAGTTTCAATTGTTTTTATGTATATTTATTTGCAGCATAAAAGAAAAACATACGTGCTATATTATGCACAAATGTTTAAAATAGATTATTTAAACGTTCTAATTTAACCGGTTGAAGTGTAATAAAATATAGTAATAAAAATATTTCTGTCTCATTGGGGAAAAGAAATTATTAATAAAAAAATCCTTTTTACTAAATAAACTTTATATACTAAAAATGTAAAAATGTTTTAGAAACCAAAATTAATTTAAATGTTCTTAACTGTCACTATTTAGTAAAACCCTTAATAGAAATCAATAAAAATAAAACATTTAAGATTTAAAATATACCGCAATAATATATGACCACTTACTATCTTACAAATATTATGGAAATATATTCAAGATTATGAAGTTTAACCTAAATTGTATCTTTTTGCCCAATATTTCGTTTGTATTTTTAAAGCGTAATGAAAAATAGCCCAAGAGCCTAAAGCTTATTTAAATTGTAACGGCTCTCAACGAGCTTTTACTCAAAATAACATTACCCTCAAGGAAGAAATCGACAGTACCTAAACTTTAAAAGATTCATTATCTTCACTAATTGATCTGAGAGACATTTGACTTTTTTTATAAAAATTAAGTTCAGTTTTAGGTGCATCCAGATACAAATAGTATATTTTGAAAAATGCATTAATATATATTTAACACATTCAATATCATCCTATTACGCGCAAAACCTACTATACCTGACGATCGATTACTTCCTAAGAATGATTATATTTCTGGGTACTATATTATAAATTGGATAAAATATACTAAATTATAAGTTTAATTTCAAATTAAAACAACTGAAATTTAAACACAATATATGTGTGTGTGTGTGTGTGTGTCAGTAGTTTTAATTTGAAATTAAACTTATAATTTAGTGTATTTTATCCAATTTGTAATATATTATCCAGAAATATAATTATTCTTAGGAAGTAATCGATCGTCAGCTATAGTAGGTATGATATATATATATATATATATATATTATATAATGATAAATAAGTTTTATTGTTTGATGATAATTAAGCATATGACTTACTTGACATAATCTAATTTATCTCTTGTATTGTTTGAAGATTTCTTAAAATAAAGTCAATGTATTGGGGACAGTTATTAAGTGCATTAAAATAAACTATTTCTCTAATTTTCATCTAAAAAATTTAACTGCTCTTTCAGTAGCCACAGAATAGATTTGTATACCAGTATATTATAAGATGTGCTGTATAATTTATTTTAAGTTACTTTTAAAGTATTAATTGTTTTTTATTTCAATTATTAAATTTGATTAATAAAAACAAATGTAATGTTGTTCTGTGAGAAACAACGGCCTTAATACATCACGGCATCAATTAAATGCTGCATTCATAAACTTTACAAGGAAATTCATATAAGCATTCCTCAGCCATGTAGTTGTACAGCGCTCCTTAGTGAATTAAAGGAATATAGTAGGCTGCCAGTATTCCTTGATATGACTGGGCACAAATTTCCCATATAAATATATGTTTTCTCTTTTATGTGAATCTATTTTTTTGTAAACGCATCCCCCGATGTTAAGATCGAATCCATATTCAATGCAATCTTTTTATAAATTATTTATAATGTATCTGTATATCAGTCTGTAAATAAACATAACTCACATTCAAAGAACTAAAATGTTTCAAAGGAAATTACGATGTAGGGATTTCAATTACGTATTATTAATTTAAAGCCAGTGCATGTCATATAGTATAGAAATTAATAGGACCAAGTACCTCGAGCTTCTATTGAATTCTACAGTCTTGAGTTTATTAACCGACTGCTACTGAATATACAATGTTCCACATTCCATTCGACAACGCTCCAACTGGCCCACTATCTGTATCACTCCGCCTTCATGGTATTCACGGAAGCTCTCTACTAGAATAGGACCAAGTACCTTGAGCTTCTATTGAATTCTACAGTCTTGAGTTTATTAACCGACTGCTACTGAATATACAATGTTCCACATTCCATTCGACAACGCTCCAACTGGCACAATATCTGTATCACTCCGCCTTCAAGGTATTCACGGAAGCTCTCTACTAGAATAGGACCAAGTACCTCGAGCTTCTATTGAATTCAACAGTCTTGAGTTTATTAACCGACTGCTACTGAATATACAATGTTCCACATTCCATTCGACAACGCTCCAACTGGCACAATATCTGTATCACTCCGCCTTCAAGGTATTCACGGAAGCTCTCTACTAGAATAGGACCAAGTACCTCGAGCTTCTATTGAATTCTACAGTCTTGAGTTTATTAACCGACTGCTACTGAATATACAATGTTCCACATTCCATTCGACAACGCTCCAACTGGCACAATATCTGTATCACTCCGCCTTCAAAGTATTCACGGAAGCTCTCTACTAGCTTTGAACTAGCACTAACAATTTTGAATATTAAATGTGAATGTGTCCCTTAATTAAATTAATTTACTACCACTATATTATTGAACTAAACTGGATAAAATAAATGAATCACCTATTTTACAATGAACCAACTTTTTATACCATTCAAATTGTTGTTCTCGACTTATAGTAATAATGACCAAGTATGTTTAATTAAATGCCACCATATCGATATAGAGTAACTGATCAGTTAAAACTTTGTGGTCACTCTGTAGATGAAAAATTTACTTTATCATTATAATATGATTATAATATTTTAATTTATTTTGTTTCTTATGCGTTTTTATATCATGTCACGGAACAATAAGAATACTGCTACTGCATGACGAGTTTTTTTTATTGTTTTGACAAATATGTGTTACCTGTAGAATTTTTACTTTCTTAAAACGACAGTGAAATCAATCTATAATCAAAATTGATGGTTCCTGTTAATATTTGAATATATATTTAAGACTGTGCTTCCCAAATACGTGTATGATTTATGAGAACTGTTCACGAAATGTACGAGTTATTTCAAATTGTTCTTAAAAGTAAAATATTTTATATACTCAATAAACCTTATTAGGAGAAATTTATTGTTTACACATTTTTTTCTTAAATGCAAGGAAAAATATTTGTTTAGATCTTGTTTTATTCTTTTACTTTGAAATGATTATTTTGTTTGTAATACAAAACTTAGTTTATTTACGTATTTAATATGTAAATTTAGGTTTTAGGCATTTTAAAGAGCTCATGTAATTTATCTTCCGACAGAGAGTTACAAATATTAGAATGAAGTGCGATAGATCTGGCATTAACCTACTTAAACTACAAGAATTATTTTTATTTATTCTTTTTACTAGATTAGTTTGCACGAGAGACCCTGGAATTTATTCCGTTCTATTTATCTGACCGTTTTCAAATAATGTGTATAAGTAAAATAAATTGGTCTCTCAAAAAGCATTTCAACACATGAAAAATGCAATCAGAGAAAAAAAATTCATATTTAAAAGTTCTAAACTTCTCCATAACCTCTCATTTTGAATCCTGCAGCTTTCTATCGATTTTTAATTAAAAATAACTTAAAAAAGAAACAAGAAAAACCAAGATTTTGTTGTATGATGCAAATTTTCTAAACTTCTCCATAACCTCTCATTTTGACTCCTGCAGCTTTCTATCGATTTATAATTAAAACTAACTTAAAAAAATAAACATATGAATAACCAACATTTTGTTGCATGATGCAAATTGGTTTTCCAACACCAGGACTGTTAAGTCTAGGTTTAACGTATGTCACTATAAACAACAGACATCTGGCAGAAGACAAATAATGCACACAGTATTAGAGCCATGGACCTCAATTAAACAGTTTTAACACCTTTCATATGCGAGCACGCCTATTGGGTGATTGATAATTTTTTTTAGGTAAAAACTACTTGTTTTAGGTTCAATAAATTTGATCGTTAATTCGTTATTTTTAATTGTAACCAACTAAATGGTAATGGCGCAGTGTAGCGGACACAACGGTCATCGCAAGATAACCCGATCAAGCAACTTCGAGAGCGGCTGCTGCTTGGATGGGTGACAGCTAAACGATCTTGTCCCAGCAACCAGTCCGCCTGCCCGGCCATTGGTAGTGGTTCGGACGTCACCTTTAAGCCGTTGGTCCCCAGGTTGTGTTACAGATGGTTTCTAAGCTGTAACTTAGCCTAATAAAATAAGACCTATTTACTTTACTATTATAGCTCCAATTCTATGTGTATTTTTATGAACAGCTAGTGTTTTGGTAAATATATCACCAATAATATCACAAAAAATATAACTTGTTCGTTACTATCAACATGTACAAAAATACATAATTTTATAAGCGCCAATGTTATGGGCCTACGATTTTTGCTGTTAAATACGAAAAGTTGCCTTGAAACAACAGAGAAAAGTAACTCGACTTCTCCTCACATAAGTCCATTTAATTGAGTTTCTGGCTGTGAAGTCCAGAAAGTTATGATGGCGGATGGAAACTCGTTATAAAGGAATTATATTTTTCTACTTGCGTGGGAAGACTATCACCTCTTGTTCGCCTTACATTATAAGCAATACAGTTATTATTATTATAGGAAATTTTGATGTATGTTGGGATAAGTTCGACATATTTTACATGTCAATGTTTGAGACGATGTATCAATTAATTACTAAAATTCTTAGTTTAAAATAGATGACCAGTCGATTCCAGATAGCACTCACATATTATAAACAATATAAAAAGTGAAACTGCTACTCGTTCTATTTGAATATTGAAGTTAGTTTTAAATAAACATTATAAATTAATTGTCTTTGTCGTGTAAATACTTTTATTATGGTTCTCGTTTGGATCTGATAATAAAACATATTAATACAATGTAGTATATTATATGTTTCTTAAACTAATTATTAACTTTTTACACTATTGCATATTTTACTATTTTATTTTTTATTTTATTACTTATTTACTATAGTAACTGTAACAAACTCTTGAAATACATTTTTTAATTACGGATAGTGATGCAAATACTCTGACTATTTGGTTCTAACTTGAAATATTTGACTTAGTTCAGTTAGTAAAAGTACAAAACAAAGACCACTGAATGGTAGTTGTCTTTAAAAATATTAGGGATAATGTTTAAGGTAACATAAGTGGAGAAGTGGGAATTAAGCTCTTTTTTCGAATTAAAATAATATAAAACACTGGCTCGAAAACATCCAGCACTAGAAACCTATAATGGTTATCCTGAATCTCGTAAATGATTGCCTTAATGTGAAACAGTTAAACCCTTTAACGTTTTTTTGCGAAGTATTAAGGGATTTTCAATGTGTACTTTCATTATGCAAATAAAAAAAATAAAACAAACATTGGTAATAATTATTATAAAAATTATACCTAGAAAATCATATCAGGAATAGTTATATTTAGATACAAAAGTTACAATAGAAGTATACCTGTATACAACTTATTCACGCGATGTTTGTGTTAATTTACGTTTGGAAAGTGTTGTTTTTATTTTACAGTGGCGAATTCCTGAGTGTTTAAAACCTTTGATGCAATTTCCGATTAAATTAAACTAAAAAAAAAAACACTATTATCTGATAATATGTGACATGTAAATACACCAAATAAATAAAGATTACATGATGGTAAAATGAAAAAACTCTATACAATGGTATATTTATATTTCAAAGAATATGAAAATTAGAGAACGCATGATACCATAAAATTACTGATCTCAAATCTTACCTCTTGTAAGGAATTAATCATTACTCTATATTTTACACCTGACATTTCTTTCAAATAAATGCACCTAATACTACTCCATTAAATATTAAATTATGCATCCCACTGTAAGAAATTGTCCCCAGTTGTTATTTTGAAGTTGACTTGTATGATTGATACTTAAAAACATCCACATACAATAGCGAGACATGTTTCATTGAAAATACAGTTGAAAAAGAAATATATATTAGACCTCGGAGGAATGTCACTTTCACCTGTATATATGTGAAACTCACCCTAAGTTCGTAATCAGATATATCGGAAAATATTATGGATTACTTGTCCACAAAACTATTTCTCGATTAACAATCCGATAAAAATCGGGTTGATATTACATAAGTATATACATATGTAAAATTCACTTTAGGTATCTAATTGTATATGACAAAAAGTGGTTAAAAAATATATCATAGAAATCGTGGCTCTTATACTGTGTCTACGTCTTAAACATCTGGTGATATTGCTTTAGTCTATATTCATTGAAACTCACCTTACCTTGGTTCGCTATTTGGAAAGATCAGTCGTTATTACGTGATGTTTTTCATCGAAATTATATCTTTAAATGCCTTGTCCATCCATGTCTTGTTTGTCCAGACGATATTATGTAAAATTATATAGATGTTAGTCACCTTAGGTTTATACTTGGAAATATCTCAAATATTATGTGAACATTTGTCATTGGAATGGTGCTCGTAAAACACTTCCATAACTTAGACCTCATAGAGGTATCGTTTTACTCTACAAAAATGTGAAACTCTCCAGATGTCCCAATTTTGAAGGTTCCGAAGATAGTATGTGGACATTTGTCATCGAAATGGTGACTCTTAAAACGTTTATATCTTCCAAACGTCGTAGCGATATGACTTATTCTTCATAGATATAAAACTTAAAGTAAGGTATAAATTTGAAGCTATTATAAGTAGGATATTAAAATTGCTAAAATTAAAAACAGTTTTTGCCTTAAAGTACCTGATTATCAGAGAACCAGCATATAAGGATTGTGCAAAATAAATACATTAATTTTGAATTAAAAAATTTAGCTCTTAATTAATATAATTACATAATTTATACTATATTCTTCTAAATATTAAATATATTGTTTAATCTTACTGCGTTACTCAGATATAAAACGATAGTATCATATGGTTGAATAGAGATAACATTAAAAGGCTGGTGAAAGTAATTGCAACATATAGCATCTGCAGCATTTTAGGTTATATATGTAATTAATGAATAATTATAGTATAAAGTAAAAAACATTTTACAGTATTAGCCAAAGTAAATAGTACTGAAATGGTAATATTTTGTATGGTAAACACAGTATCATTAAATATAGATTATAACAATAAATGCAAGCCAAATGAATCAAAATCGGCTAAACTCGGATATTAACATGTTCAATATGATCACCTTTCAGTTTGAGGTAACACTCGTACCGTTCTTGTAGGTTTTGCATCAGTCTTTTGAATAGGGGTTGTTCTGTTCTCCGAATAAATGTGGTTATTTTTTTCTTTGAGTTAAACGATGGCAGATGATGAATCCTAACGGAAAGTGTTTTTCTTTCAAAATTCCCCAGACGTAGGCGTCCGGTTTTGTAAGACCGGGGGAGTGGGCTGGGTAAGGATTGTATGTTCTAAGGGAGATGAGACGGTTGCCGAGGGTTTCTTGGAAGAAAGCAATGTTGTAAACGGCAGTGTGACTGGTTGCGTCATCTTGCTGGAACCACTGTAAATTTAACGGCAGGTTTCGTGCACGACAAAATATCCTGACGTATCTCACAAAACGATCAAGAATGGCCCCATGTCGATACTGATTTATAGTAAGAGTCTCTCCATTGTTTCCTTCAAAAAAGTATGGTTCCATTATACCCCTCCCCGATACAGCGCACAAATGGTTACACGCTTACTATGATGTGGCCTCTCTACAGAAATGTCAGGAAGTTGAAGCCCAAGGAAACATGTTGTCTGTTTGTTTACGAAACCATTAACCTTCACATGACATTCATCTGTAAACCATACATCACTTAGAAACTCATGTTCTTCATAGGGTATTGCTAAAATTGAAGCTCAGTACCGAACTCTTGCTTGTTTGTTTTTATAGTTCAAAGGTTGTCCAGTTTGTATCCTGCAGGGAAACCACCAATGTCTTTGAACATCCTGCGCATTGACGTATTGCTAATATTTAGTGTAGGAGAAGCTCGCATTAGGCTTCGTTTCGGTGACTGTAACATTTGCTGCAACACTCTTCTGTGGTTTTCATTTGTACAGACAGTAGTTGGGCGACCAGAAAAGCCCTTTCACTGTGTCAAAACACTACCTTTTCTTCGAAATCTATCAACAACTCTAAGAATCACAGCATTACTAGGCGGGTTTTTGTGGAAATATTTCTGAAAACATAATGCAGTATATGACAAGCTTGGCCCACCCGTATTTCCAATTCAGTATGAGTGAAAATAATGCTCTACGATAAATACATTCTCTACCATTGTTAGAACCATGTTAGCAAAAACTAACCTCAAATAAGAAAGAAGTAATAAACACAAATCTGTGGCTACAATCGACAATTGAATCAGCTGATCGAGAAGGCAACTACATCTGTTTCAGTTTCAGTACTGTTTATTATGGTTAATACTGTAGTACTAGAATCATTAAGAACTGCTTGAAGCACAATAATCATAGACCTTATTAAACTTTCGGCAACTAATAATCCTGTCTCTATCCAGAAGAGTTTAAGTCAGCTGGGGTTTCACAAACACGTTCTTTGAGAAATTCTACTGTAAAAAAAAAAAACACATAGGATGCAACAGGAAACGAGTTTGCCCAAATTATTGTCCTCTAATTTAGGGATATGTCAACACTTAGGTTGGAAGGGTCCTAGGTTGGAATCTTAAATGTTTCAAATAATAACCTACAAGAAACGTTTAAATATTGTAAATATAATTGAAGAAAATATGTTGGTACCCTTATTTTTCAAAAAATAAGCTTTCATTTGATATAGCACACATTACTACAACAAAACTAATATTTCACATAAAAAAAAATTATAAAATAAAATAATAAAACTATGCTATGCTTACTTTGTAGCAAATTCAATTTAAAAAATATCACATTAACATACGCAATAAATTTTTCAGATCGTAAGACATACATCTTCAAAAAAAAGTGCCTAAACTCAAAACAATGAAATGGAAACACACATCATTTTTTACTTTATTTTAAACGTCATAAACACATTTTTATTTTCAAACCACACTTTCTATTTATGACTAGTTTTGAGAGAGATATGAAAAGTTATTTATAATGTTATGGTGAAAACGTAACCTACATTATTTTTTTAGAGTTTATCTACTTTATTTTCAAACTTCATTCTGTGCCACATGGTACGTAGGATTAAAACTCGCTTGAAAAGAGTTATTTAGAAGAATTCTCTATATCAATATCTAAACATTTCAAAATAGCTAATGCAGCTTTACAAGTTTTAGAGTTGGCAAATATTCGGTAAGATCTTTCTTTATTGTACATAAAATAATTATTAACTTACGATGAGTTTAATTTAATGAGACATAAAACATGTATTATACATTTCTTTAGCACCTAAAATATACTAATATGAAGAGATTTTAGTTTGGCATAACTCATAAATATTTGTGTACTCGTATGTCGTATAGCTCCTTCGGCATTAAACGTATTTATCAAATATTATGTTTTTAACATTTAAATAATTTAACTATGATTGCCGGTATTGAAAAAATGTCTATAAATTTGTTTCCTACTAATAGAGAATACATTATTATTTTAAATATTTCCAAGATGAAAGTGACCAATTATTAATATATAAGTTGTGGTTTTAAAGGACGTATTGAGTAGACTACGATTGCACCTACTAACAGTATCATCACAGTATGTGAAGTACATCACATGAAACGTTTGTTTTAGTTTCTACTTACCTACAATTATTCAAAACGTCAACTGAAGACCTACTGTAGTTTCTAATTTATAAAGATTTATTTTTACTGTAAGCCAAATTACCAAAATATTAATAAAGTTAATTTAATGAAAGACAATAAAATGTTACGTACCCTTATTATTACACCAATAGGGTGTAGAAAAAAATCAAAGAAGAATATTACACAAGAAAAAATTCAAGCAGCTTCGTAGCAAAATTATTGCATGTACTCTATTGGAAACTGTGATATTAAATACACAAAAATGTAATGCAGTTTTAATACAACTTATGTTAATACACGTAGTAAATAGATTCGTCTCAAAATCAGCTTAAAGTACAAGTAGGATTCCTAAAAATTATTGTGCTTGACTCAGAAGATAGTAAGAATAGAGAATGGAGACACTGAATGTGTATTATTATAAAGCGATATTTATTAATCGCCTAGATGACCCATGTTTATCTTTTCCATAGACAGGTTATGCTCATGGTAAATCCTTCGTGAACTCGCACAAATGTTTTAGGAACTTTACATCCATATTAAATAGTTTATTTTTCAATTACTAGCAGAATGTGACAAATTTCGTATAAATTAGTGAATAATAATAAATTTAATTTTGCTGTTCATGGGTTGAAATTATTGTATTGATATTTTGTTTATTTAACAGCAGCTACATTTTAATATAGTAAAGAATTATGCTTTTTCATTGACAAGCCTTTCTTAGACCAGCGAAACTTTCTAATGCTATAAAAGAAAATCCAAACACAAAATTTTACATATAACAGAAAAGTAATTTTTTAGGAAACACCTATAGCAACAAAACTTATATTTTTTGGACAACATTAGTAATTTCCCAATAGGTTGTGTACTTTAAATATGTATTTTAAAATTAAATTTGTATAAAACCATACTGTATTGTCAGTGCTATAGAGGTGCATTGCCACTTATCTTTTATATGAATTTAGACATATAAGAAACGCCGCCACAATCAAATTACGAAGTACATAAACCTGAATCTTTGACAGGACCTCACAAAGGATAAGAGGCCTTAAGTGCACACTCTGAGGATCTTAACAGGTACATTATAGTATGCTTATTATATAATATTAATCTAGTTATCATCTTAAACAAATTTGATTATTACGAATACAAATACAGAGATAATTTTGAGGTTTGTAAATTACATTTATTTTTTTATTACAGAAAATATATAAAACATATAAACGGCAATACCAAAGCATAAATCCTACATAGCCAAATTATATAAGACGATACAACTTTTACAAAACTCCAAATACTCTTTTTTGTCAAAGAAATATATATTTAATGTTTTTGTAATTTTTATAATTTTACTATTCTAATTTCTTTATTTTTGATAATATAGATTAAAAAAAATATTTATTGTATCTAAGATAGCCATTCTTTAAGTAATCAATATTATTATAATTTTAAAATCCACAATCTATAAGGCTTATGAATAGCAGCATTCTGCATTATTTTTTTCTTATAAGGCCTTTTAAACTATATACATATTAACCTATACTTGCATTTAAGACTTACTTCATAGAATGTAAAGGCTGTCCTCCTAATTTATGCTTTTGATGGCTATACAGCAAAATAAATGTTTTTATAGCCGTCAAACACAATGCAAAGTATTTAAAATATTATTGTTTATAGAATAATCAGGTGGGTCCAAATATTTTATACTCATATTGTACTTTATATTGTAGAATCAATTACTATATATCCATAAATATACTCTTTAATATGTAAGTAAAATAATAAATTATTTATTACTCAATACCATTATAGAAAGTAATGAACAATTAAATTAAATTAATTTACTTCTCCATAGTGTAATTATATTATCAAGAAAAATCGTAAAACATCTGTTGTTAAATAATATGTGTGGATGGAGTCAGCACAAAATCACGAGACAATATATCAGCTGTACCAATTACTCGCTGGACACTGACTGAATACTTCATTACCAGTTGAACTCTAGACAACTTTCTCTAGCTGCCAATCAGTTAAGCTAATTGTTACTAACTTATTTAAAAAAGCTGGCTTGTCACCCAGTTTATGATTAAGATAAAAATGAAATATATTTGAGACAGGCTTTCAATTAGAGCCTCGCTCTTTACACTTAAATTTAATATTGGTTTCTATTTTCTTGAACTGATTTTGTAAAAACCGGGGTTTAAATTCTGAACTTAGAATTTATAATTATTTTGCAGTTATAGGTTCAAAATATTAGCCTAGTATAAAATTTAAACTTGTTATCTCAAACATTGAATCTACGTTTTCCATAAGAATATTCTGCTATTTGGGCGGGTCGTTATATATTAGACAATGACTAACCAAAATAAACAATATTATCCTAATAAAACTAAAATACACATCAAGATATATTTGTGTGTGTGTTTTTATACCAGGAAAGGTGCATTCCTGTTTTATAAATATTTTTACTATTATCTGTACCAAAACTAGACATTTAATGGAATAATTATGAGGTAATATTATTACTACAAACGATAAAAATCGGTTGATTCCTGGTAGTGTCTCTATTTGATTTAAATATATAAAAAAATTAAACGAAATCATCTGGCATACTAAAGTTAGCCTACATTTCACTAAGAGAAATTAAATTTCAAGTAAATAACTGGCAATAAAATCTTCATTGATTTTTTTAAGCTAAATATATTGTTAAGCTTTTACATATTAATATTTTAATTTAAATAGGTATATTTGTAATTTTTCTGACAGGCGTTCATCGATACTACTTGCAATTACTTGAATAAAACAAAATATATAAAGTCTACAGGTAACTAATTTAGAATTAATTTTATACATGAGAAATATAATCTAATGCTCGGAGAAAATTAAGACGTAAAATTATTAAATTTTCATAGCGTTAACATTCCTACGGTGTGTATGTTTCTATAGTACGACCTAGAACTATCACCGTGTTCGATTTAAATTTATGTTTTACATTTTTTTTCCATTTTTATATAAAAAAATTAAAATATAGATATCGGATTGACGTCATTAAGTTTCACATGTGATACTTAGAAATTAAATTTTATTAAGTTGATGGTACAACATCTCGTAATATTAACCTTACTCTTCCCAAGAATATGTAAGGCTGCTGGATGGTAGCGAGCCTAAACTCTCATAGGACGTCGTGATCATGGTTAGATATATCTATACACTTTATATTTTGCATAATTTTTTCTCTCACTCAAGATGAGAATATTGTGTATATGAATATTTGATAATGTGTGTGTATATTGAAAATTTTATCTCTTGTATGTGTATATGGGTGTATGGTAGTATGTATTCTTGTACAATGTCTAAATAGATATTTGTAAATATGTATGTAGGTTAATTAGTGTGTTGATATAAGGCAGTGAAAGATACTTGTTTTGTTATTGTGACTTTTAATGTTAGTGTTATGTAGTAATAATTAAGGAATGTGCATTTATAAAAATTGTGTATTGGATACATATATTTTATACCTTTTTGGGACAGATGCCACATGAGGCAGCATTGTTGGCTGTATGAATAATTTATTTGTTACAACTCATATCTTTTTTTGTTTTTATTTATGTTGTGGTAACTACAAAACTGGAAAGTGGTTAGCATTAGTTCCTAAGAATATCAAATGTACATTCAATTGTACAATACTGATGGAATAAATTAATTATGATTATTAATATTATATTTATTTTATGTTAGATGGCTTGCTGCACAGAACATCCGTAACAAATGTATAGTTAGTCTTAAAACAACAAGCATAAAAATTCGTTTATAGTCAACATTGCGTTTTATTATTTTGAATGCCTATCCATTCGATTTAATTGAGTCCCTGCAACTTACTGCTATCAGTCTTGCATAGATTTCATTACATACATTTAGGCTAAATTTCGCTTCCAATCTTTTACATCTCAATCTGATTCTCTGTACAAAAGGAACGTACTTGTATGTCTAGCATGATAGTAAATACTAGAAGATATTAATTACCTTAGGCAATGATACTTCGAAAATTGGCGTAGGAATTACCTTCTTACTGACTTAAACTTCAAAATGGCCGGATTATAAAGTGTTAGTAAAGAGAACAAAAATTGGATGAGTATAATACACAGAATAGTGTCATATAATTTGTTTTAATGTACAGTATGTACAGGTTGTAACAAAAAGGTTGGGCTGGTTACGTTTTTTCAGATTTTATGTGTGATTCTAAGCTAAAAATTTTGAATAAATCTTTATCCAATTTCCAATTTGTTTAGCTGCCATTAAATATATTTGTTATTAACAAATTATTAATCTCTAAAGCAAAAAAAACCGAATTTTGCACATAGGATTAAATTGGTATGAAAAAAATATCAAAACATAAATGTGACATTTTTCATAAATAATAACATAACGGTATCTGTTTAATATTCTTAAATTCAAATAGCAAACAAAACCAGTATATTTAAAAAAAATTACTAGCGACTCAATACTTGGGGAAGTTTATTAAAATTCAATCTGTACTAATTTCAAATAAATCCGTCAAGCATATGAGAGCACAACCACTTTAAAGTGCATAAGCCAGAAGCAGCAAACATTTTGTCTTCAGAGACATCATCTGTATTACATTAGGTATACAAAATTTACAAAGTACCAACTATTTGGAGAATTTAATTACAATTCCAATTACAATACATACAAAGTACCCCTTGTATCATCCTGGGTTTACAAAACAATATATCTAATATTGCAAATTTACAGAACACTATTTAACAGGTATTTAAATAGTGGAATCCATTATTACGTAACATAATGTAAAGCTAAGTAATACATTCATTTTAAAGCATTTCAAATATAAAGATAGATGTAGAAATGTTTACTATAAGATAACGCTCCGGAGAGAAATGTGTTTGGAGGTAAGGGACGTTTTTCGTTATTTATGACTTACAATAAAAGAGGTATGAGACATACAGCCAAGGCTCTGAATACTTCCTTGATATCCGGATGTCATATCTAGTCATCTGTCGTGTGTACGAGGCGGACATTGTGTGCTGAAACTGGTTGTGTTATAACGTGTATATATGTTGGAAAGCAATAGAAGTTTAATATATAATAAGGACCACGTGCGAACACCACAGTTGATCTTCAGCGAAGACTAAAATTCCTCTAATTAGGACTAGGATAATTCTTATTATTCCTGATTGAAACGATTTTCAGTTTCCAACTTGGCATTATGTAAAAAAACAGGAGTAAAAGCCCTCCCATTATTATTTGATAAATTTGCGGAATGCCAATAGTTGTATCGTTAATATTTTCTGGCTTTTAAAATAAGGAAAGGAAAGAAACCATCCTACCATAGATATTTCTATGAAATATTACTTAGAATATTGTCTCACATTTCAGTAAATATTACCCATTAGTTGTTATTAATAATAAAAATTTTATTATTTTTATAGGATATAACATGTATACAATATAGTATTGAATAGTTGTTACCTTATATTCTAGTCTGTAAACATTGTACGTGGGATGACTTTGTGTATTACTGATGACTTGTTTTATCTGTTATACATTAGGAACGTTTTAAGTAGTGAAGTGAAAGAATAAGTTTGTTAAATATTTAAAAAAATTATATTTAGATTTTTTCCACTAAGAAATTTGTTAAAACTAATTGTTTTATTGAAAAACAAAATTATCGAGAGTTTATATGGAAATATAATATAATCAGCTAGAAGTTTTATATTGGGATACATGTTTTTATCTCTGTTTATTACAGGTTAATATTATACAGTTATTAAGATCGATATGAACCAACCTGGATACCATAGAAATGTTTTATATAAAACGAAAACCACATTTTCAGCAACCTTAAATCCTAATAATAAATAAATTTTTATCTTCTTGGTTTAGTTTTTTTTTTATAATGGATTGATTTCATGTTTTCTTATTAAAACGATAGTAATGGCTGGAATATATATACATATACATTTATGCGATACATTTACATTACTTGATTTTAATGCTGTAAAATTCGTTCTCTGTTAGAATATTTTTACGTTGTTACCTACCTCTAAGAATAATAAGTAACTACTGTATATATTAAGATAAAGAACCACAACACATTCTTGTCTGTATATTCATATACGGTATTTTTATACATTGTCCTTTATATTTACAAAGTTAGTCATTTAAATACATAATGTTTCACAAGAAATCCAACATAACTCTATATTTTATATCATTTAAATATATAATGTGTATTTTTTAGATTATTTGACTAAATATGTGACAAATATTAATTTAATATATTAACAAATTGTCAATGGCGTAGTGTAGCGGGTACAACGGTTATTGCAAGACTTCATAAATTTTCCATCATTATTACATCTCCCTCTCTTTTGTAAACAAAGTGATATGCGTAGTGCGCCTGTATTCTGTAGCCTTATGTTGTGCTTCTTCTTGTTAAGCTTTGAGATATAAGATATAATTTTGAGGTAAAATTTGTTCTGTTGAACATTTTACGACTTGGGCGAGTTCACTTTCATTTTATAGTACATACTTGCTTAATTGGCTAAGCGTTACCAAGTTGTCTGAAAATTTTTTAGACTTTATATCTGTATGTTTATCCGCAAGTAGCCTCGAAAACTATTGTGTATGTTACTCTATGGGATATCGCAGGGCGTTAGGAAGTAATTTGACATTGGTCTTGTTGGTAAACATGATTGCATTAAAAGAAAATATGAATTGATTTTAGTTTGTAAATAACCTAAGTATGAACATGTATGAACTGAATTGATTATGAACTAGGAACATGTGACATATTAACGCATGTGGATTGTGCACACATTACTAATAGAGAAATAATACTAAAGAGAAGGTTAATGGTAAAAATTTGATGATAAGATTTAATTTCAACGCACTATTATGTTCCAGTACCCGTCCCACCTCACTAATACTTTTAGAACGTAAACTCCGTTACGAAAGTTATCGAAACTAACGAAAGGTTTCCTTGTATGTATAAATATGTCGATAAAGATCAATTGTAGACTTAAAAATTACTTTAAAACTTCATTTTTATAATGAAAAAAAGTTATTTCAATGATAGTGCATTCCAACCATATGTATTACTTGTATATGACTAAAGAGCATAACCTACACACATTTTAAGCTTAATATTTTTAAACATAACCTACTACAGCAAACCATAAACTTGGAGATCCGATATTATTTTAACTAAGAAATCCTTCAGTTATATTTTCTTCAAGAATTTTGAAGTTATGTATGTAAAATGCTTAAAGAGACAGAGTTTACTGTCCACTTTACACAATTTATCTTTAGGTTTCGAAAGTGTGCTTTAATGGTTACATTCGTGATTCGCATGTGAAAAATGAAACTAAAAGTCTTAGCTTCCAAATGTTTCCTAGTATTATGTTTTTTATAAGTTTTTATTGTTTTGATCAATTATCATAACACTACCCTAATTCATTACCGTTTAATGAAATGCAAACCTCTCATAAATGTAAAATATGAATACTCCTTAACATTGAAATCAGTGATTATTTGCCTACTTACTTAGCTCTTGATAAACTTAGGATGAAAAATTTCATCCGGAATTCTCTGTTTTAACTCATTTACAGTTCTTGGTCGAGTTGTGAACACTTTAGTTTTGAGGTATACCCACAAAAAGATATCGCACACGGTCAAATCTGGGCGATCTAGTGAGCCAGGTAACGTGACCGAATCTTGAGATGATACGGTTACCAAACAATACTCGCACAGCTTCCATTGACTGCCGTGCAGTGTGTGATGTCGCACCATCTTGTTGAAATCAGGATTCTTGAACGTCTAGAAAATTGTTCAATTCAGGTGAAACGAAACGTTGTAACATTTTCACGTAACTATCAGAATTGACAGTTAATGCAAACCCCGTTCATCCTCAAAAAAATAACGTCTAATGATCCCATGTAATGAAACAGCACACCATACTGTAACCTTGTTAGCGTGTAAAGGGCGCTCATGAAGTTCATTAGGATTTCTGTCAGCCCAGTATCGGTAGTTCTGCTTGTTAACATAACCTGTGAGATGAAAGCGGACCTCATCTGACATCCACAACTTGCTTAGAAATTCATCTTCATTGTTTATGTGTTCTAACATTTGTTGGCAGAATTACAATCGTGATTGGTAATAATTTTCCTTCACTGTTGCATTATTTGCAGCTTGTATGGGTGAAATTTTTATTCTAAATGAAGAATTCTGTAAACACTCTCACGGGACATTTCAAACGCAGCTGCTTGCTTACGAATCGAACGGCGTGGACTCCTCAATACAGATCGGCGTACAACATCAATGTTCTGTGCAGTACGAGCACTTCTTGGTCGTCCCGTTGGATTCTTCTTTAAAGCTCATCCACCTCTCTTCAAACCCCACCCCCCCCCCCCCCCACCAAATTACTTATTCGGTCAAATTTAATTAAATTTTTAATTATAAAATTTTTGTTGATGTTGGAGTGTTTTATATTGGATCCGACAGACTGCGCTACGACACGTTTTCCCGACAGTTTGTGCTGCTATCAATGTGTGTGTGTTGTTTTGTAAGTTTCATGTTTTCAAAAGTAAAATACGGCAAATAACATTAAAATATAATAGAAAGAAGTTATAAAAAAGGTGTACTACGTGGCCGCGTTATAAGTTTATAAAGGCCAGCCAACAGGCAAAAAGAAGAAAATAAAAAATAAAATATCGTGTAATTATTGTGTGGAGTGCTCAAATTGTAATAGTACATTAATAGAGATTATTGGTCGCATCACCTCAAATAACCTAAGTAGCATACAAATCAAAAGGTTGTGTTTCTATGTGTGAATAACTATTGTTAACATTTTAGATAATCAAGTTTTAAACTAATGGATTTAAAATAATTTGTTGTAATTTACATTTTTAATCTGCAGTCAAAATTGGTCAGAATAAGTTCAAATTAAGTAGCATACAAATCACATGTGTGAATAACTATTGTTAATAGTGTAGCAATTGGTTTTAAATTAAATTCTGTTGGCCAGTTCTGATACTATACTGAATTTTAAATGACTATAATGAAAATTCGGTAGTTTAGATAGGCTAATCAGGAATATCAATAGAGGTTTTCCAGATATAAAATTGGAAGTTTTAGTAAAAATACACTTTTAACTGAAATTCGTAAATATTAAGTGTCCAGACAGCGATTAATCAGTTAATTTTTTGTTTATAAATAAATTGTTTTTTTATCTTGGTATGTTTTAAATTGGATCCAGCAGAATGCGCTACGATCGCAGTTTCAAATGTTTTTCTATTTTAATTCCAGGTTTTCCCGACATGTTTGTGCTGCTATCATATTTGTGTGTTGTTTTTGGTATCATCGTGTAATTATTGTGTGAGTGCTAATTGTAATATTAAATTAATAGAGAATCACATGTGTCAGTAACTATTGTTAATAATGTAGGAATTGGTTTTAAATTAAATTCTGTTAGCTAGTTCTGATACTATACTGTAATTTTAAATAACTATAATGAAATTCAGTAGTTTAGATAGGCTAATCAGAAATATCAATAATTCGATTGAGATGCTGGCTGCTTATTATACTTCAGCCTTTAAATAACTATAATTTGGATCGTCATTTTAGTAGTTTAGATAGGCTATTCAGAAATATCAATAATTCGATTGAGATGGTGACCGCTTATTATACTTCAGACCTATAGGGAATACTTATTTAGTATATTAGATAAATTAAATTCTGTTGGCCAGTTCCGATACTATACTGTAATTTTAAATAATTATAATGTAATTCGGTAGTTTAGATAGATTAATCAGAAATATCAATAATTCGATTGTGATGGTTGCCACTTATTGTACTTTAGACCTATAGGGAATACTTCTTCAGTATTTTAGATACTGTAGTCTATGTTGTTATACATTTTTATCTAGAAGTTACTTAATTAAAATTACATATTCAATAAGTTACTCATATTCATTGTGTACTATTATACAGAATTTTATTTTTACAGAAGAATGCCACGTCTTCGTGGAAGAGGACGAAATATTTTGGTCGACGTACTCGACGCGCACAATTGAATAGAAAATCGTCGATTGAATAGAACAGATCAAGAACACTCAACGGATAATGTAACTTTAATGGATCAAGTACGTGCAAAATGAAAATTCAGAACAACGGAATCAACGTCTCCGTGCTAATACATTAAGACAACGTGAGGCACGTCAACGAACGACCAATGCACAAAGAGAGCGTAACCAACGGCGAATGCAAGATAGTCGAGCATTGACACGAGCATCTCTTAATCGTCTCGCATTTGAATATGACCCTGAAATAGACTATTCATCACATGTTCTAATTATGATCGGTAGTATGGACAAAGAGTGTCAATATTGTCATGCTTTGAAGTACAAAGATGAATCAGCTGGTTTATGTTTGCACATCTGGAAAAATTTCACTGCCATCATTAAAACCACCACCTGAACCTTTAAAATCACTATTAGCTGGAACCACATCTCAATCAAAATTTTTTTAAAAAAATTCGTAAATTCAATTCTTGATTTCAAATGACATCATTTGGAGCAACAAAAATTGTTCATAATGAAGATGGACGTAATTTTGAATCTACATTCAAGATTCAAGGTCAAGTTTACCACCAAATTGGTTCATTGCTTCCAATGCCCGATGCTGATCCAAAATTCTTACAAATTTATTTTATGGGCGATGAGGAGCAACAAACCCATACGCGCTGTGTATACAATCATATGGAGCAAATGGAGGAACGAGAAATTGTGGACATTTTTGGAAACGTTTTTTCTACACCACAACCAATTGTTTACGATTGTTCAAGACTCTTTCTAACAGACTGGAATACGACAACTACGTCATTGTTATTAAAGCAGACAAAGTGCTCCATGGAGAGCACGCAGGCACATATAATGTTCCAATTGTTAATGAAGTTGCAGTTGTTATGGCTGGTGACCCATGTGAAACGTCGAGATATTCGCATACAACGCAGAGATAACACGACGCAAATAATTCAAGACAATCATCGTTCTTATGATGCACTGCAATATCCGTTGATATTTTGGGAAGGAGAAGATGGATATCATTTAAATATTTAAACAACGGAATCCAACTACAGGTAAAACTTATAGATTATTATTATTATTATTTATTCTTTTTATTAACCAATCATTTCTGTTTATCTTAAAAAATATTTTTATTTCCAGGTGAAGAAATTTAGTGCGATGAACTTCTACGCATACCGGTTGATGATTCGTGCTAATGAAGAAAATAACATTCTCCGATGCAGACAGCTATTTCATCAGTACGTAGTCGATATGTATGTTAAAATCGAAAGTGAGAGGTTACGGTATATACAATTTAATCAAGTACAACTTCGTTCTGAGGAATACATTCATTTACGTGATGCTGTAATCGGTAACGTAGATGCAACGAATGATATAAACAACATGGGTACCGCATATATTCTTCCATCATCATACATTGGTAGTCCGCGTCATATGCAAGAATATATTCAAGACGCAATGACTTACGTACGTGCATACGGCCGACAAGATCTTTTTATCACATTTACGTGTAATCCAAACTGGGATGAAAATTAAAATTTTACTGTTGTCAGGTCAAACATCAATGCATCGCCATGATATTACTGCACGTGTGTTCAAACAAAAATTAAAATCTTTGATGAATTTGATTACACATCACTCGGTATTTGGTGAATTGAAACACTATGTTGGCTTTACTCTGTTGAATGGAAAAAACGAGGTTTATACCTCATGCGCATATTTTGATTTGGTTAGTGGATAAAGTATGCCCACAAGAAATTTACAAAATTATTTCAGCGGAAGATTCCGGATCCGAATTTTGATAAAGAATTATTTAACATTGTTACTACTAATATGATCCATGGTCCATGTGGTACTCTAAATATGGTGTCACCATGTATGGATAATGGGAAATGTACAAAACGTTTTCCAAAACCATGTCAAACTGATACTTTACGAGTTTGCTTTCTAATTGCGGAATTACAATATAGTAGAAAAGAATTGCTTTGCCTATCTAGCCCGTGTATCTAAATATAAAGTATTGTATCAAGCATAATTTAAGTTAGTACATATAATATTAACTGTATTTTACTTTATAATACAAAATACAGAAATAAATACAACTGTAATATTAGTGATGACGTTAAAGATTGGTTTGCACTGTTACGTACGCATGACTTACGCTTGAACTTTATCCGCAGTTGCCTTTTGAATTTGTAAGAATGTCCAATAACCTGAAAAATTCTTGAGATATTATTACTAGGTAAATAGTAATAGTTAAAAAAAGATATGCATATTATTTATAACTATTAAAATAATATCTTTATTTGAAAGATAGCTGTAATTATTTTGTGTTAAGTATGTACATGTTTTAATACCTATACCATGAAGAATATTTAACTTTAGTTTGATACTGTAATTACTGGAATATAATATAATGTTCCTTTTCAATCTAAACTGCAAAGAAAAATTATAAACACTGTAAACTAAAAATAACAAGAGAGGTGACAGTTTTATCTGTGAGAAGACAGAGGTAAAAGTACCTTGGGGTTATAATTCACCTGATGGACTGCATTGCAGCTTTTATTGTTTTGCTGCGGATTTTGCGTTTAATACTTTATTAGGTTAAATACTCTAATATTAATAAATTCTAAGATACCGTTACAGTATGTTATACATATATATTCATTAAAGTTCAAATGCATTAAATATAAATGGCAACAGCCGATTTTTTTGTCCCGGTGGATCAGTAATTTTGTGATTCAATGATTTATGTGTATACTTATATGTGTTCTTGCGTGTGTGCGTGTGTTTGGATATATATTTTCATGCTTTTCACTTTAAGAATTCTTTTTCCTGACAAAGCTTATTTATTTTCAGTGATAACGAAATTTAACCGGTTTCATATATTAAATAATTTCGTATAGCATTAGATGTAAATTAACATTTTAACAGAAAAATTCAGAAAAGCAGAAGTATTATTGGGTGAAACATAGTATTATGTTTTTTCTTTAGTGCTGCACTATTCTTTCTCAAAAAAGGTGGGCTTTTACATTAGCATTACGCATTTAGTAAAAGAATTCGAATATAATTATATTTCTATAGTTCCTATATTAAAATACTCAGCTACATGATCCTGATATGTATATGATATATATGATACATATGTACATGATATGATATGTATTTTTAATGTTTTTATAATTACATAATTCTATTTTTATTGTATAGTACTAGAAACGACTGCTTTCGAAAATGTAAAGAGATGTTATCTTGAACATTTTAATGATTTGTGAGAAATATATTTGTCTAAGGTGTATGCAAATACAATAAGTACTTGAGGAATCTATTAGTACATGGAATATTTCTTTTAATACACAAAAATTGCTTATGTCAAAATAATTTCAGGCAACATTCAAAAATTACTTACCTTATTTTATTAGGTAAAATTATGATAGACTAACTTTTGTGTTTACTTAAATTACTAATAACAGTCACATGAATTACATAGTATGATAGTTTCTATACAATTAGATTAATCAGAATACACAACACTTCAAAGAACCGTCCTTTTTGTAAGTTGGTAGAAATGGCAATAATTTTTACTTATAATTTTTGGTTAACCGACTGATACTTTCCAATTCGTAGAACTGAATTTATCCTTAGGTTTATTTATAGACATCTTTTCGTAACGACTAACGTAACGAATGACACATGTTATTCTAAGTCCATTGGACCGTAAATATGTTTATTTTGTCCATTTCCTAAAAATGAACAACTTGCTGAATTATAAATTTAACTTTACTCTGTTTGTCGATATGTCCATCTATCCGCACAATATTTTGAGATCCTACTGACCTATTGATTTGATATATATATATATATATATATATATATATATATATTATATATATATATATATATATATATATATTATACATGACGCCTTCGCCCAAAATCTAGATTTGGATTTATCTTATGAGTATCAACGATAGCATCGATAAAGTTGCAGAACCAGCAAGTTTCTAAGCAACCTATAACAACTATATATCATTTAAAGTGGAAACCCAGGGGATATTTTCATAAACGTCCTTGAAGCCTATCACTTAGTAGGGTAGCGTATATTTTGTTTGAGAGTGCATCTATGTTCTGTATTATATAACCCATTTATGTCTTAACATTCTCTCAAAAAATTCTCTGTAGGAATTTCATATGCAACCTTAAATAAGCCTGTTTTAGCAACACGAGTTGAGTAATACTTCTAATTTGTAAAGATCACAGGGAATATATTTAATTAATGCTTTAAAATATAAAATTAAAATACACATATACAAAAAATACGCATATATATTTATTTGTGTGTGTGTTTGAGAAACTTAGATAAGTTTTTATGAAGATTACGATGGAGACTGAACCTATAATATTCTCTAAAAATATCCGATGTTGAGTGATCCAGGATAAGTAGCATCAAGTTAAGCTGATGTCAGCACGGATTTGTGCAACAATGTGTAGGCCGAGCTAATATTGATATCTTACGTAGCTTTGTGTAGAGGTATTAGTTATTCTTGACTGCAAGCAACTTATATTCTATGCCTTTTACGTATTGTATCTACACATTCAAATGTAGAAAATACAGTAATATTATAGTTTTGGTTAAATTTTCTACGATTTTAAACAAATATCGAAAAATGATATTTATTCACTTCATGTAATATATTTTTTGTTAATTATACATTTATATAATATATATACATTTATAGTCAATCAGTGTTATAAAATAACGTGTTTTTTAATATATTATATAAAACTAAAACAAACAAATTCTAAAAACCGTTAAAAAACCAACTAGTCTACTGCTGAGTTTGAAGCTCTCTTCTGTGCTTTACACACCAGGGAAAGGCGATGAAAATGTTTTGAGTATGGGAATATCGCTACTGATGTTGTTATAGCAAGGCACCACAATAGGGTACTGTGAGTGTGTCAATTGAAGCAGAGTTTGATGATAGTGGAGTAATAATATATCGATCCTGGTTTTTATATAATAAGGCACCACGTCAGTGGACTGTGAGTGAGTCATTAGAAGCAGTAGTTGTTAATAGGGGAGTAATAAAATATCGATCCTGGTTTAGGTATAGTAATGCACCAAGTTAGTGGACTGTGAGTGTGGCAGCTGAATCAGTAGTTGCTAATAGAAGAGTAATAAAATATCGATCCTGGTTTAGGTATAGTAATGCACCAAGTCAGCGGACTGTGAGTGTGGCAGCTGAAGCAGTAGTTGCTAATAGGGGAGTAATAAAATATCGATCATTATTTGGTATAGTAATGTGCCAAGTCAGCGGACTGTGAGTGTGGCAGTTGAAGCAGTAGTTGCTAATAGGGGAGTAATAAATTATCGATCCTGGTTTAGGTATAGTAATGCACCATGTTAGTGGACTGTGAGTGTGGCAGCTGAAGCAGTAGTTGCTAATAGGGGAGTAATAAAATATCGATCCTTATTTGGTATAGTAAGGCACCACGTCAGTGGACTGATAGACGAGTAATGAAATATAAAAACAAACTTTTGTAAAGGACTTGCTTCTGTTACAAACATATAGTATGTAAATAATTAGAACGTAGTTAATTTTTGAGGAACATTGGTAACAAAAAGTGAATATTGTACACTAAGGATAGGTTCAAATTATATATTGAGAATTAAAACAGTCCAATGCTAAATTTACATTGAATATAGAGATATAGTTACAAGAACACTCCAACGAAAAAAAAGAAAGAAAAATTAGGTCCTGTAACATCAAAGGTGTATTATATGTCAAAATTTAGACACACCTCCTTAACTTGCTGTTAATAATCCATTCATCTATGAAGCTTTATGAAGAAGTCTCTGTTTTGTTTTTTACCTGGAGAAAGACAATTTCAGTGAGAGGTTGCTCCGCTTCTTGTTCTGTGTAATAAAGCTGAGGTTCAGTTGAAATTTGTTTTAAATACAACAGTAAAAACAAACAATTAAATTAAATTGTTTTTACGTAATAAACACATATTACATGTACTAATTCCTTTTCAACTTTTCTATTATACTTTTTTATATCTAAGCGCTTCACATATTTATATAAATATAACTTATTTTAAGTCGTTAAAACATTTAACATCAATGTCTTGAATCATTACGAACTAACTTTCTAATAAGGTTTATTATAACTGATCTAAATCTAAAGTAGCTTTCATTCGTTTTATTAATTGACCTTAAGATTTACTATACGAGTATAACACTTGTTAAAAGAATACGAAATTAAACTTTTGTATCAGCTTTACTAATTACTAGTTCGTTACTTTATGCTGTTACATGTATTCTTCATATCTTCAAACGATAATTTTTTTTAGGTGGATGTATCGAGAAATTCTGATAAAAAACAAAATTTTAAATATTTATATGATAAAAAATTTAGATTGAATTTTCAAAAGCGAGCCACAAATGGAACCATTAAAGCAAACATTGCAGAGCCAAATGTAAATGTGGTAAATTGAACAGTAAACTCTGTTTCGTAAAGCTTTTATACAAATCACCTTCAATTTCATGTTACAATTCTAACTAAAGGATCCCTTTGTTTAAAACCATAATGATATTGATAATGATATTGCTTAAAACAACTAATATTGTATCATGTAATGAAATTAGTATTTTCGTCTAGTGTACGATTACTTAATTACAAATTTTTAACATCATAAATTGTAAAACACTGTTATAATTCTTATACTTAATGAAATTATATATTTAAATTTAGTTAAGTTCTTACGAAATTTACATCCATTCATGTATGTTTTAAAAAACGCATCAATATCCTCTGATAAACATTTTGATTTAAGATAAACATGTAATATTTTTATAATGACAAATAAACCCATTTACAATACCAAGAGGTATTGAATTACAAAATTTGTAACTGAGGTTAAAAGACTAAACCTTTTTCGATATCACTTGTGCTTATATTGAGTTTTTTACTAAGATAAAACAACTGTACTGTTATTATTACCCATCTTCTCCTTCTGGTCTAATACAATAAAGCAGAAAAAATGACAAGAAAGAATAAACGCTAAAACTTTTGTCACATAAGACTTATTTATTATTTTGAAAGCAAAATTCCGAACACCTGTACCTAATATCTCTCTCGTGACGTTTTAAATTCAGATGGGACATACAATATACAAAAAATACATTTTCACATACAACCGCCATAAAAATAACAAAAATTATGACGCCCTCCTGATTTTTAAGCTTAAAGGACCCAGCGCTAAATTCCAAAGTTGAACATTCACCATAAAAGAAATCATTCCTCTTTGATGTATAGATGATGTTTCATAAATAAATTAAAAATTGTAGGTGATCAGTATCGAGATATTTTGCAACGTGATACGTTTGTGTTAATTTAGTCGCGTTTCTTGGCAGGATGTAAATGATCAAGTATCAGACCGGGTTGGAAGGAACAAAACGCCAGTGTTTGTTGAAATTAAATAAAGTCTCTAGCCTTTAACATTGGTTTTCATTCTAGTATTTTTTTATCTTTACTGATTGAATAAAGTATATGTGTTAATATGTTAGTTTTCTACTTTCTACTTATCAACATGGTTACCTATTAAATAAATTTAATTAAATCTTGTAATGAGCAATCGTTGAAATAAATCGCATAGAGCGACAATTACCAATATGATATTGTTGCTATTATATAACATGCAAAATCATACAAAAAATCAAGTCTGTAGTTTAGTTCATTTTCGTGGTATCGTGCACACAGCCAAACTTATAGACCAACAAAAAGTAGAAAATTTAATATTTTCTGTCAATTTTGCTTATGCTCAGTTAATTAAGCAGGCATAACATAAAATATTATCCAAAATTCTTTTAATCACATAATGTACAACTGAAAATATTTACGCCAAAACAAAGATACAGTTTCGAGCGACCGGAAGAAAACAGAGTACAGTAACATTCTGTATGCAATAGGGGGTGATATGAAATATATTATGAAAAATAGTACAAATCATGTTATCCTCTCTAATTATAACTTTTTAAAATATTATTTAGGAATATATAATGTTCGGAAGGTTTTACATTTTTTTACATTAATATCTGCATGACATATCTTAGAGTTTGATCCTTTTTCAAGAAAACTAAAGAGTGATATTTCTCTTTTAAGTATTGTATCAATTCGATAAACACTTAAAAAACTAAAATATCGTGTTATATAGGAATAGGTAGCAACAATTTATTCTGGAAACAATTTTAATTAAGTAATGTAGAAAAGTATTGTGCAATCAAATAATAACTGTTATGATAATTTTAAACCGGGACTGTTATTTTTCAACGTAGGTAGATAACTTAAATGCAGTTATTAGATAAACTGTTATTTTTATATGTATAAAAGAAAGTGAACAGAAAGTTGTGAAATTTTGTAGGGTTAAAACCACATTTCGTAAACTTACAGCTGCTTTTAAAGGTAGTTTAGTGCTTTAAGTGTGTGTCATGGTTCGTGTAAGTGGCAGTTTCCTGCTCTCATGTACTGAGTGCTACCGTTCTTTGCTCATTTTTCTATTTATTAGAGCCAATAATTTTGCTTCTTATTAAAACATATATGTTTCAAAACTTATTGATTACCATTTTACAACATCAAATAATCTTGGATAGAAATATGTGTCAATAAATAAATTATAAGATAAGTAAATTTTTTGTTTTAGCCCAGCGTAGGAACCCTATTATGCATAATTTAATGGTGCGTTTGTGTTAAATAACATCAATCGTCCTGAACTAACATATTTTACATGATTTTACATATTTGTTAATTTCAGTGTCCCTTTATTTACTAAAGTAAAATATTTAATTAAAATATATAAGTTCCACCCTTAATACAGCAAGAAGTTACGAGGTAGTGCACTATCACAAAAATTATTGTATGATGTGTAAATCATATCTTTCGTAAAAGAGACAACGAATATAATAAACTTAGCTCACTGGCCTGTGTCAGGATCTTATAAAACGTAATGAGGAGGATAATCGATAAAGTACATGGTCGATGGTACTGATAAAAAGAGCTTCGTTCTGAGACAACATTTGAACCTGCGCTCTAAATATTATATCTAAAGTTGAAATTTTTACTTTCTAGCAATCGGCTCTTTGACAAAATTGAATTATCCTCTCACATGAATGTGCGATAAAACAGTATACCAAGGGATTGAGACTATTGAAACTTTTGAGTCTGTTTAAACTACCTAATACAGGAAGTAACCCACGGCAGGATGGTATACTGGTTCTATGGGATCGCTTAAGCATCACTTATTAAATGGATTAGTCACATCCTTTTACTATTTGGGAAAAGTTGAGTTAGTAAGCGCTACAAGAAAAATTACATAGTACAGTTGAAAGCCATACCTTTAAAATCTTTGTTCTTATGTCAGAATGTTTCCATTATAAAATTGTAAGAAACTAATAATAATAGTACATAATAATTAATATGTACTTTATACATGCACATTAGATAAATCGTTGAGTTCTCTGAATAAGTTTGTAGCTCAAACAAAATCGAAGTGAATCTAAAGGTGCTATTATGTTTTCCACTTGTCATATCTCACCTATCTCATAATAACTTTGGAAGGCCTTATTGTAAACAGATCTTCTACAACGTAAGAGTACATCTCGTACATCTTTTACGCATATATTATAATTGGCTAGTGATGTGTTTAGATTTATATTATTAAAATATTAACAAATGAAGGTATAAGTAATAATAAACACCATAATTTCCAACAGTAGTAGGAGATGATATACATAAAAAGCGTCAGGAATACATTTTATGCGGAGAAACTGTGAGCTCCGCTGAGGGACCTCTGCTCCAACCCTGCTATTGTCTTTATCATATTTTGTGCGTAAAGTTTTATCTGAGAGACTTATCTTTGTTGTATTATTCATCACAAGTTATATATAATTTGCTCTTAGAATCATACACTATACGGTATCATTATTTGTCAAATTTTATTTATTGTCATTCGTAAATTAAGAACAAATTAATATTTCTAAATAAATTTACTATGGTGAATAGTTGCATAATATATCCTCTACACAATTGGTAAATTTTGTCATAGAAAAATCTACATTAAAAGTTATTGAAAATATTGAGCACTCCAGATTACCTTTAAGCAGCTACTTAAATGTAACGCTAACATACTTGACTCCTACAATTTGAAGTCATTTTCGTTTGTAGAGAACCCTGAAATGTCAGTAATCAGGGCTCAAAACAGCTCAAAACAAATTATTAACATGTATGTAATTTCTTTTCCATTAGGCAATCCAAACAAAAACATATAGTGTAATGTATACGAAGAGGTCTCATCAGATCCACAATTTACGATATCTTCGAGTCTTCATCGGAACATCTATACTGCCATTACGCTTATAAAGTTTTAAACCGTCGATTTATTTCAATACATATGCAATTTATTTCAGTTTTAAAAGAACAAATGAAGCTAGGAAAGTAGAAGCTAGAAAAATTTAATTTGTGTCTGTCTGTCTACACAATATTTCGAGACGACCTGTAGACTTTTAGCACTAAGCTATGAGCAAATTGAATTTGAGTTATGTGGAAACACGAACTTAAAGAAAAAAAAAATGTGAAGAAACCGAATATAATCATTTTAAATTTTAAATCAACGTAAAAGGTTTGTTACAAGGCTTCTTTTCAGAATACTCTTGTGTTTTGTTACCTGCTTTAGCCCAACGGAATAGTTATTACTAAAACACTGCTGGCTTATACTTAACTTAATCAGTAAACATATATCGAATAAAAAGACAACTCGAGAAAGATTTCATATTAAAAATTTAAATTTCAATGAAAAATTATTTCCGGATAGGCAAGAATAGGTTCTTTAATGGCGTATGTCCAAGTATGAACTTTGGCTGAGAGCCATTGAAAACTATCTCTCAGTACGCTGACACAATTTCTACCGGTGAATTGGGGTGTAAACGTTTATATTCTGTATAAAGGTTCTATCAGTATATCTGTCCACAGGACAACTCGAGAATATGCTCTGTACCTTTTAAATTCTGCATACAACCTCAGCGGGGCCTGTAACACGGCGCATGTTGTAGTGTACTCATACCTAGTTTGATCAAAGTATTATATTAATACTTAGTATTAATAACCCTGTGTTTTAAAGATTAAAGTTACCGTCTAATAATCCATTTTCATAATCGCCCTTCGAAATGCCATGAAATATTACAACTGTTCCTGGATGGGAGAGATATTTGCAGGTAGATTTTCTCAAATTTGTTTACATTTAAAAAATTAATTATAATTATATGGAGTCCACGGATTCCCATTAGTTCTGCCAAGAACTGCTATTATTAATAAAAGGTCAATAATTATTAAAATAATTGTTTCGGGATCTTTCACACATACACAAATTACTCAATCAGATATAACTGTAAGTTGGGGAGTCAAACCTCAGACTTGAATACTATATGCTTTTTGCGTTTGAAAACCAACTTCTGCATTTTAAAATATTTCCTGTATAACGCTATAAATTGTCTTAAACAGTTTATAAAATATCACCGAATTAGCAATATTTAAATAATCTCAAGAATAAGGCTTTTTAAAAAGCAGTTTTTTTTAATACAAATAATATTGCACTAAAGGAAATTACGTTTTTTAAAACCACAGATAATACCTAGCAACATCTGAATCGTAACCAACAATATTTCTCTACACTATTACATAAATCCAATTTGCATGTATCAACATAGACTGCTGAAGTCTAATTATGCATACATATGTCATTGCCCAAGCTGTAATAATACGCTAGAAATGTAAATGAATGTCACTTGTTTTACTTTAGTAATTTCTGTATAGAGTTAGATATCTTTGTTATTTTCTTTAATTAATATTATTTATATTGTTAATCAAAACGTGGTAATAGTTGTCCTAAAAATAATTATAAGTTCGTACAACTTATGTCAATATTGGTTACAAAAAGATATATTTAAAATTCTTTTATGTAAGCATGTGTTCGTATATATTTGATATGTAAATAAGTCACATTTCTATTAAAGTATATGTAACAACATTAACATAGTAAATAAGTTAAAGTTGATTTTATTAAACAATTTTGTCAATTGAAAAACAAAAATAATTTTTCCAATCTGATGGAATTAAAGAAAACTAATAGGAATCCTCTTGCAGTTATCGTGCTCTAAGTTACTACATTTTTATATCTTTGTAATCCACAAAGCAGTAAATACTTGCGCTATAAGCGAACTTTAACCTAGCATTGTTACCCCAAACGTTGGTTGCTATGTAGATATTTTATACAATTATTTGTACATTTTCATCTTATGTAGCACTAGATGTGTATAGCTTTTTGCCACCATAACAATATTTTAGGTTTAAGGAGAGTTTTTTTGGAGACAGGTGCTTTTTAAACATTGATCATTAATTACAAAAAATATTAGTTAGTCGAGCTGTATGATTTTATCAAAATATTCAACTTTTTAGAGGGTTTCATAGTGAAAATAGTACACAATAATAACTTATTGTCTTTGAGTATAGATGGCTATCTACAATTCTTACATTGAAGAATAAGTTTTTTTGAATTGAAATCAAAATATAACAAGATACTATCCAGTTTTATAGCTATTACTTACGTTACTAAAAGAGAAAATGAAGCTATCAATTCACTAAACAAGACAAACAGATAGAGATGCATTAGCTGTGGGATTTTAAGTCTACAGAATATATCTTCCAGACTATTAATTCCATTTGGTCTAGAGACATCTAAAACTATTTTGCAGTCAGTTTGAACTGACGCTCATTATCATCGATTTCAAAACATCCAAGTCAATCTTCACTACAGAACTTATACTGCGTCTTAAATTTCAAGACTGAAAACTTTGATTTCGGTATCTGCACGTCATAGCCATCTAACCTAACGTAAATATTGCCATTTCTAAGTACATTTCTTTAACGTGGAAGAGATGCAGTCTCAGGAACCAAACGAGTTTGAATCGATTCTAGTTATACTATTAACACATATTTATTGAATTTAAATTACTATTTTTGGTACATATCATGGAAAACTTATTGATAAAACAGGCACTTTTTAAGTAAACACACACAATCATAACTTGGCATGTAATTTAGTTAATATCAGTATTATAATCAAGTAAAACTCTTTTCTTACATTTATTTGACAAAGGCGTTTCGGCATTTCATCATCTTAGTTGTACCTCTAAATAAAATAATAAACGACTAAATATGCACGTGTGTACATTTTAATATAGAGATAATAACATAGGATAGTAGGATATGTTGTTTATTCTGCTTAGTAATTGTCTGATATTTAAACCCCTTCCGAATAAGTATTGCAATAGAACATCTTGAAAACATATTGAGATAACAAGTTAAAATATTATAGAAAACTAATATTTTGAACACATAATTACAAAACCATTTTTTAGATTCTAACTTCAGAATTTAAATCCCGGACTTTACAAACACAGTTCAAGAAAAGACAATCTGATATTATTTTTGAAAAAAAGGGAGGGTGCTCTAAACAAAAGCCTTTCGCATATATTTAATTGTTATTTAAATCTTTAATCTAGACGGAAAGCTAGCTTGAATAAACAAGTTAGGTTCAATTAACTTTAAAAACTGATTGCACTTTACCAGTTGGAGAAAGTTGTCTAGAGTTCAGCTGTTAATAATTTATTCAGTCAGTGTCCAGCAAGTAATTGGTACAGCTGATTTATTGTCTCGTGATTTTGTGCTGACTTCGCCAGTTCAACTAATTTAACGACAAAAGTATTTTTTTAATAAAAAAAATACAATATAGAGGTAAATTCTTTAAATTACTTTAATTTTGTAAGTAATTCTAATCTCATAATTAAGAATAACTCTGTTCCTATTTCCACTAAGTTTAGTGGCAGCATTTTTATTGTTATATTATTATATTTAAAACTATTTAACCTATAGACACCGTATTTGGCACCTAGGTTTGAATAGGTAAGAGGAAAATAAAAAAATAGTTATTTTTAATACTACCAAAAACCGGTATATTGAAAAATTTTTAATTCAATGAACTGAAAACCAGTAAAATTGTATAGCTATTCTAAAGGTAGCAGTTGAAAGAAATACGTCAAGGCATAAACGAACACGACCTATAAAGGGTACGCTTGCACAAGATGTAAGCAGCGAAAAGTTAACAGGAATTATATATAATAATTATAATAATATATATATATATATATATATATATATATATATATTATATATATATATATATATATATATATGTAATGAGAAGTAAACTAAAACCTTTTTTAAAATGTTTTTATTGTCATACACTTGCTTCGGTATTCAACGGCCATCAGTGAGTTAAAAAGTATGCATATACAGGGTGTAAATTAAGTCTGTTGTGTTACGCTGGGAAATATTCCAAACGGGTTGAGAAATCCACGTAAAATCTTCACCGTACATATTAAAATACTTTTATTAACTTTTTGAGGGATAAAGAAAATTTAAATTTTTTATAATGATTATTTTTCAACCGTAAAACTTGAAATCTTGTATTTGTTCTAACTTTAACATATTCATTTAAAGTAATCGAAAACATATTTCTTTTCACGAAAATTTGAGTCTACGTTCCGTGTAGGACACAATAACGTTACAAAATCACGTAAATACACTCTACAGCAAAAGTACTAGATAAGTTTTATTCTCAACTACACAAATAACATTTCATATCACGTTCGAAACTGTGTTTAAATAGAATCACGTTTTGAAAAAAGCGTTTTATCTTAAAGACGTTCGAAATTAAATAATTTACGATGTTCGCATCCATTTCATATTTTTTAAAAGCCAATTGAATTCTTTTTTTAATTTTATTTCTTATAGAACGACAACGTTTGAAAACATATACATCTCTTCTCTTTTTGAACGGAATATGACACAAATAAAAATACCCTGTTTTCTCTATTTTATTTTGAAATGTGTAGAAAATATTGGGTATAAATATAATCCCTAGTTTTTAGAGTTCTTCCGCTATTTTAATATTCTGAAATATTTTTAAAAATCGCACTGAAATGTTTCCCTTAATTATATTTATAACATTAAAATGTATTTTCCACCATTTGAAAAAAAAATTTATTTTAGACAGGTATTGAAATAATCTCTTTTATAAATTTTAAGAAAATATTTTGGGTAAATTATCTGTAATATTTCAATTTTGTTTCTTTGTTATATCATACAGTTTTCTCCAAATACATGTTTACGGCACGTCAGCGGACTCATTCTGTCCTGAATAGTAACAGGATTATTATTTACCGAAATACCAATAAGGTGTAATGTTAATGTTCTTCAAGCGGTACTAAGGCTTGTAACACTCTAATGAGGCATACATCCTTGAATAACATACATCTCAAATATGAAGGAAACAGGTTTTTTTCGGACATTTGCCATCATTCAGTGAAACAATAAATCAGTAACACTACGTTTCGAGATCTGCAATCTGACCTCTTCTTCAGGTAAAGAACTAACATAATAAATAATATTACAAACTAGGTTAAAATAGGTAAATGTCCGGAAAAATCATGTTTCCTTCACAATCCTTCCATCGTCAAAAATAACCTTCAAACAAAGAATCTGAAATATGTTTTAACCTTATTTTCTAATTTACTGACCTACTAAGGCGGTATTTGTACTTCAATATTGATTGTATGAATACTTTTTAATGTATGTGTCAACAGATTTTTGAGTGTGTTCTTTAAACATGCAAATCTATACATTACATTGTTACAGTGTTTTACACAGTATTGGTAAAAAGTTTTAATATCCATTTAAATAAAATATTAATATAAACATAACCTCTAAAAACCAAATTAAATATAGAATTTTACATATTAATGATGAGTGGTGATCTCTTTACTAAGATAACGTGTGAACCAATGCGAATAAATAACTATTTTTAGAAGTCAAAATAAGGTAACCTAACGCTGAAATAAACATTTTACTTAAATTATGCACAGATAGTAAAACTATTAAGAGTTGAAATATTAAAGACCACTAAATTACTTCAAAATACATTTTAATATTTGAATAATTAAAAAAGTAAATTCCATGAAAATGAAATGTAGTTTTGTTTTCAAATCAGCTCACTAATTATGAAATTAATTGAAACGTTAAATCAAATAAAATGTGTGTTTGTGTGCATGTATTTTTCCGTACATTATAAACATATATTAAGTAAAAATTACCGTATAAAAACGAATTTTTTACATGTACACCTTTATTTCTTTCGTAATCGTTATTAAACTAAAATAACAATATTTGTAATATATTAGAACATTATACTTTTAAAACATTTTCAACTAATTAAATTTTATTTGTCTTAAATTTTAAGTTTACTTGTAGATTTTAAACCAATTTAAAAACGGTTTTCGAATAAATTTTGTTTTAGTTGAATAAATTTTGATAATACCGTTAACAATTAGTGTAGTAGTGCAGAAAATTACATGTACGTTCTCCTACGCTTTCTATCTTATATTTGATGAATTAGTGATTTTCTATAAAAGAATCATGTAATTATGAAGCTGTTAAAACAATACTTATTTCCTAATTTCAATGTAAATTTTGAATTACAAATGGTAAGGAAGTTCATAGTTTTGGTCAGATATGTTCAAAGTATTGTTTTCGATTTTTGCCTCATTATTAATTAATTTAGTAAACAGTTAACACTTTGACATGCAAATACTAAGTCTTAATCGAAATGTGGTTTACAAATCGATACGTCCTAATTGGCAGAGTATATATATAAATGGTCCCACATACATTTTCCGTAAGACTACACGGTACAGGCCACTTGAACATATTGTCTAGTGAGAGATAATCAAATTAGGAATCTTTAATCTCCAAAAGTGATAATATGCAGGTTTTCTCTCAAGAAAAGATATTTTTATTAGTTTATCTGCACCTCTGTTTCTAGTTTTAAAAGTATTATTTAATGTAAAATATTGGTAAAGGCGGACAGAAAAATACTTTCTAAATTTATTTAACTATTTTTTAAATCAAATTTTATGTAATCATGGAAATATAAATTTTCCTTTGATGAAGGTAAAGAGGAATCCTAAGGAATTCAGATTAAATCACCAACTAGTTACTTGTATTAGCCACTTGTCTCCAAAAAGCATTTGCAAGAAATTACTTTTTTTATAAAATTATTTATATAATATTTTACTTAAAAGGTAACATTATTATATAACTGATATAAAATAAACATATCTACATGTAATTAAAAAAATTCAAGTTATTCTCTATTATAAGACTAATTAAATAGTGTTAAAATTATTATTTCGTAAAATAAGTTTTTTGTCACGTATTTGTTTTTTATAGTATGCACAAATTCCATGTTTAAACAGTAATCATACTAAATTTCTTTGTAATATATTTCGTTCAAACTTTGATATTGTAACGTATTCATTTATTCTTAATGCAAAATATACCATTTCTTTTTCAAACTACATTTAAATTGAAAACAATAATGGAACAAAATCTTTACCTGCGTGAACATTATTATTTTTAATCACTGTCTTAAATATTTATTTAAGTTTCCTTTTGCCTAATTTTATTAAAATAATACAGTATTCCCTTTGTAAAGAAAAAATTATTAGTTGCCACAATAAATAATTAAATAAGAAGTAATTTTTCTGGATATTGGAAATTTGAACATACAATTTGTACTCTCTCAAAATTTCCCGCTTTATGTTTTTTCACAATAAAAACTTAAAACTCTAATATATAATACGCTAATGACTACGCTAAATGCAGTCAGATTCATGAGACAAAACCTTACGTACCACCCTTTCCTTAACCTACATTAACTCCTGTACAATCAACCGTTTGATTGGTTTCCGACCACCCAATCGTAAGCCTGAAGAAAAAAACTATTAACTACCCTACCATATCCTAATCAGTTATCGCAGTGGACTTCTACTTAAACAGGCGTCTTTCCCATATTATTGCCTACATTCTTGCATCCTTTATTGAGAAAATTTATTATTAATTCAACTTAGTAGCATTACGAATTCTTCTTATAATGTAAATTATTTTTGTCTAAAATTTTCCCATAATTCTTTATTTACAAAATATTTAAAATAAAATGAAGCAAATTCTCTACATACTGCATTTAATAATCACAAGTGATATTGAGCTATATCTATTTGATTATAGTATACATTCTAAATTACATTGAGTAACTCAGAATTATCAAGCAATATATTACATATTTAGAAGAATATAGTATAATTTGTGTAATGTAATAAGAAATATATATATTTGGAATTCAAAATAAACATATTTTGCACGACCCGGATGTGCTGGTCTTTTTATATTAAAATATTTTAAGGTAAACCCGATTTTTCATTTTAGTAATATTAATATCCTACTAATAATGTCTCCAAATCGAAACCTAAGGTAAATTCACTTCAATGTACACTAGAGTTATATCTCCACGACCTTTTTGAGAAATAACACGTTTTACGAGTCACCATTACGAAGAATAATGTCCACATACTGTCTTCAAAATTGCGACAATGAGAGTTATACTTGAAAGTGAGTTTCACATTTATGCACACTAAAATGATATGTCTATGAGGTTTAAGGGATAGTAACGATTCACGAGCAACCATTCCAATGACAAATTTTCATATAATATTTGAGATATTTCCAAGTTTAAATCTAAGATAAATTTTACAACTACATAGATGTACATGCTGTAGCGTACCGTTTTAAAAGATAGACACGGGTTTAGAGATATAAATGCGATGCAAAAATTCACATACTTACTCTTACTCTTACTCCCAGGGCCATTTATATCGGAGGTGATATTTAGCCGCACCAACAAAGCTCCTCCATCTTGAACGGTCCTCTGCATCTTCCTCTGAAGCGCCCATCTTCTCTATATCAGCCTTCACCTGGTTCCACCATCTCACTTTTGGTCTCCCCCGGGGTCGTCTTCCTTCTGGGTTACCGTACATTACCCTCTTCAGTTTGCATTCCTCTTCTCTTCTCAAAACATTGCCTGCCCAACGGAGTCTTCTGCACTTTATTTCTCCTATTACATCCGTACTATTGTAGAGCTGCCTGATTTCTCTATTATGTTTTCTTCTCCATACCCCTTGTTCGTATGATGGCCCATAAATTTTACGTAGAATTCTATTCTCGAAAACTAGAAGCTTTTTCTCATCCCTCTTATTTAGCCTCCACGTTTCGGATCCGTACAAAAGCACTGGACATATATCTCGTATATATAAAATCGTAAAAAGTGAGGGCTCTGTGGTGTAATGGTAGCACATTCACCCGGCAAGTGAGAGATCCGGGTTCGAGTCCCGGCGGAGCAAGTACTTTTTGCGATTCAATGTTTATTGAAATTAAATTAGGCTATTGCCAGTTATACAAATTTAATGAATATATATATATATATATATATATATACAGTATGGTAAAAAGTCCCCGGAACGGTTTAATATATTTTTTGACCAATATAGATAAAGTAATGAGACTTTGTATATCAATAATAGCCATAAATGTCTAGTTTTTTAAGGTATTAAAACTTTTTTATCCCTTATGGGGGACGGCCCACGAGGAGTAAGACAAAATTCTTAAATAGCAGCATAGGTCGAGTTTTATATCAAATTAAAGGTCTTAGTTAGTAGAACACATTGCCGTAAACCGGACCTCAAAAGGTTCACTCTAACTGAAATGGCGGCGTTTTTAAAGTTATTCGTCATTTATCTGTGATTCGATGAATTAGTTCTTCTGTGTTGGCAACATTCATTGCAACAATGGGATTTCCGGATAGTGTATTGGTCTTGAAAACTCATTAATGTTTTACATCTTTTCTATTCAGTGAAAGTAGTTTTTGACATTCCTGTTGAAAGTCCAACTGCAGGGTCATTAAACTGTGTATCTTATCATTCTGAGGGTAGAATGCGTTTAGACAGGAAACTTAATTTCCTCATGAGCTATTACAAAGTCGATCTTAAGTTAAGATTTGTAAAGTGTAGATTGGGTTTAATTTAATTGTTAACAGTGACTAGTTGTGAATCTTGTGATAGGGATGTCTCTGACTGAGACTGAGAGAATAAACCTGCTTATGATGAGGGGGTTATGGTGACCGTGTACGATCATATGACGAAGTTGTGTATTTATTTTAATGACACATTTCCGGACCGGCCACCAATATCAAAGTCTACCATCTGTAGAACAGTCCAACGATTTCTAGATACCGGCAATGTTAAAGACCGTCCAGGAAGTGGTAGACCTTTATCTGCTACTGACGAAAATACATCCATAGAAGTATTACAAAATTTCATCTAAGAGCCACACACATAAACAAGAACTGCAGCAAATAATCACGGAATAAGCCATGTTTTCAGTGTTAAACGTTTTAAAACAAAACCACTATTATCCGTATAGGGTCAGATTGGTCCAGGAGCTTTCGGAAGACGATTTTTGACAGAAGAGTGGAATTTTGTGAGACAATGATGAATAGATATGTACAAGATCGAAATTTCTTAGCAAAAGTTGTATTTTCAGACGAAGCTACCTTTGCACTTCATGGCGATGTAAGTAGGCATAACTGTCGTTATTGGAGCGATGACAATCCTCACTGGATGAGGGAAAGCCATACCCAGAAACCTGAAAAAGTTAACGTGTGGGCTGGGATTGTTGGACCTTTCATAATCAATGGAAATTTGAATGGGTTGACATATGAATTGATGTTGAGAGAAACCATTATACCGGCTATTTACGTGCTGTGTTGGGTCGAAGTTATAACACAGTATGGTTTCAACAGGATGGTGCACCACCTCATTATGCTTTACAAGTACGAGCGCTGCTTGACAGAGAGTTTTCGCAATCGTTGGATAGGACGTAGGGGAGCAATAGAGTGGCCACCTAGATCACCTGATCTAAATCCTCTTGATTTCTTTTTATGGGGTTATTTAAAACAAAGGGTTTTTTTTAACTAAGCCTGCCAACACAGAACTAATTCACCGGATAACAGAGGAAACTCATCAAATATCTCCTGAGATGATTCAAAAAGTTATTGAAGGCTTCTACCACAGATTGGGCTATTGCCAAGAGAAACTTGGACAACATTTTGAACACTTTCTATAACTGTAGGTACTAAATTTCAATTCTAATTATTAAATTAATGTTATATTAATGTAAGAGAATGACTTATTTGGATAAGAGATCCGGTTTGCGGCAATGTGTTCTACTAACTAAGACCTTTAATTTGATATAAAACTTGACCTATGCTGCTATTTAAGAATTTTGTCTGACTCCTCGTGGGCCGTCCCCCATAAGGGATAAAAAAGTTTTAATACCTTAAAAAACTAGACATTTATGGCTATTATTGATTATACCAAGTCTCATTACTTTATCTATATTGGTAAAAAATATATTAAACCGTTCCGGGACTTTTTTTACCATACTGTATATATATATATAATATATATATATATATATATATATATATATATATATATATATATATGCAAAAAGTTACATAATATAATATAATTTTTGGGAATATTGAACCTGATATATGTAGTAGCAGGACTTTAATGAACTGAAATAAAATAAAAGATTGAGGTACGTGCTCCTATATATTTCTATACTATCAAAAATTCCCCCTTTTTAATTGATAATACCTAGTCAAAATCTCTGCAGTGTCATTTCATTTTCAACTTGTTATTTTTTTTAATATGAGATATGTTTGTTGCTACACACTGACGAATAAGAAAACTTTAAATAATACATATGAGTTTGCAATGAATATAGATTGAATTTTGTTCCCCACGAAATGACAATAGAATTGTACAATATAGAGAATCCACATTTCGTTGACGAATTTGTTTTCAGCCTAAACCAGAAATATAACAGCCTACTACAAATATTCGTGTAAGTCCCTAGGGAGTGCTGTTCCAATACCTGTCTGGGGAATGCTTATATGAACGTACCTTGTTTGGGTCATGAATGCAGAATTTAATGAACGTGATGTATTGAAGCCAATTTTTCCTCGGAGAACAACGAGAATGTTGTTTGTGTTAAATACACTGTATAATTCAAATTAAAAACGTTCTTACATACTTTCATAAGTCCTGTAACAAAATTATATATCATGTAGCACGGATTTTATAAAATAATATAGACATGGAAACAATTGTCAAATATGTCAATATGTCAAAGTTGGAGTGTTTCAATAAAATTGAAAAACACTAATTTAGTACAATTGCGAGTTGTTTCAAAGTCGTTTACTCATATGTATAGGTTTAAAATAATTAAATAACTTAATACGACACTTTTAAAACGGTATTAGACAACACCATTTATATTTGTTGTACAAAGTGCATTACATGAAATAAAAATCTAAACAAATCTATTTATAATTGATTTATCACTTTCTACAAATCACTCCAAAATGATCCTTTAATGATTAATTTGTTATATTTATTAGGAAAATAGATTTAGGATAGTTTAGCAAATGAACTGAATGCATTACATATTATCGGTATTAATACACGTTTTTTGTCCTACATAAAAGATCAGATGGATATAAACAAGAAATAAACTAAAGTTTTGCTCCAACAATCAAAACAATGATTAATTATATGGCAGAATAAACCATTTATGTAAAATAAAATTGGTGTAACACAAGACTCCATTTTTTTAATTGCAGGGATCTTGAAACAGCAAGAAAAATAAATTAGGTACAACCAAGCAAGTCATATTTGTAATTATCTCAAAGGAATAAAAATTATGTCCCATATATATATATATATATATATATATATATATATATATACATCATAAATAGGAAATTCTAGAATAAATAAATATAAAATCTTCTATTTATGATGTATTAGCCAATTTGTTCTGTAAAAAACAAAAATTGAATTATTGTAAGGAAGAATTCAACATCAATAATGATATTTTATGCGTAAGTTGTAATAGAAGGGTTTTGAAAGGGTTAAATGTGTATTTTTTTTTCAAATTATATTCTTCTTATATTGATACACATAAAACTGAACATCAGATTCGTAAATAATAGTCACATAAATCTTAGAACAATTTGTAAAGAATATGAATGCTTTAGTTCTAACATATTGTCAATTTATTCCTTAAGGGAAATTTGCTCTTAAAGAAAAAAGTTACATGTTGAAAAAATGTAAGCTAAATAGCTTAATGCTCTTTTAATATTTTTAAAGGCTTTAAAAATCAAATCAAATTTTCAGGTAACATAGAAGCAATCTTAAGTTTAACTTCACCATCTGTTTGGAGTACTACTTTACTGTCTCAAATTGGTTTAATCCACTTAAACGAAAATATTATTTTTGGCATACATTATGAAATTCAAACAGTTTAAATTAGAACTTCTGATTGATACTTTTTAACACTTTTACGTCATACAGTTTTGATGAATTTATTTGATGCTTCTTAGATATATACATAAAAAAACCAATACAAATAATACGTTTTCAAAACATGAAGTGATGACATCCTTTACAGGTGTGACTGGTTATGTTGTCCAATCACACATATGACACGTATAAATAAGCAATTTTATATTCAACTTCAAAGTTCGCCTATTTGATTTGAAAACTACTTTGTTAGCCATGAATTTTAATAATTTAGTACGTCACATTAAGATACATTGAAAGTAGTTGTATTGGATTTAAATTACGAAAGGGCATAATGTAATCATACCCTTATTTGCTAAAATTATTTTGGTAAGAATCTTGATTCTTAAATTTTTCTCAAAAACATTTATTTTTGAAAATAAAATATTGAATTACTAAATTATTATTTTTAACTGTTTTTAATCCATCGATAAAAATTATTACTATTATTGGTACATATTATTAGAATTTAAATAGGTTAAATTAGAGCGTAATTTTCAACACTTGTACAAAATAGACATATTATGTTTTAATTTGTTGCTGCAAATAAATAGAAAGAAAACTTCAATACAATTGAAAAATTTTCAATACACGAAATGACATCCACAAATGTATCATCAAAACGTTATTTATAAACTATATTAGGCTTAGTCCAAACATAACCTATTTTTAAAGGCATTTTTTTTTATTTTCAGGACATACATACGAGGAAAATACATGTTTAATTTGGTATAAACATCTCCATTTTTTTTCGTCTAAGATATGGTATATAGACTTGTATATTACTAATATTGGTAAATAAACATAAAACACTTTTGAAGATTTTCATAAATAAAAACTCAAAACAAAAGAAATCCATATCTTTACAACGTGCTTACAATATTAGATTATTTTTATATTTTACATCTGTATGTTTTATAAATACCTGTAAAATATTACAGTTTCAGTCAGATTTATTTCATAGGAAATGTGTAAATGTAGTTTCCTAAAATCTACAACCTGATACAACTCTAATTGATAGTCAATCATTTATTTTCATAGGTTGTCATTGTTTTCACTGTCTCTATTAAAATGTTACAAAAGTACATTTTCAACAATTACTGTCTGTAACATTAACAGAATTTGTATAATTTCTAAACATTGATTTCAATTTTTTTTTTAGGTTCGGTCAATTGTACTAAAAGAAGAAACGACAATAACTATAACACTACAATATTAGTTTGGTTCAAACATTAATTATATCAGCTAGTATTACATACCAATGACCGCAAACATAACACAGGTCTACACGTATAAATCGGTATTACTACGAAATATGGTAAAATATTGTACTCCAATGTGATTTTGGTTCAAAACATTAATTATATTAGCTAGTATTACATACCAATGACCGCAAACATAACACAGGTCTACACGTATAAATCGGTATTACTACGAAATATGGTAAAATATTGTACTCCAATGTGATTTTGGTTCAAAACATTAATTATATTAGCTAGTATTACATACCAATGACCGCAAAACATAACACAGGTCTACACGTATAAATCGGTATTACTACGAAATATGGTAAAATATTGTACTCCAATGTGATTTTGGTTCAAAACATTAATTATATTAGCTAGTATTACATACCAATGACCGCAAACATAACACAGGTCTACACGTATAAATCGGTATTACTACGAAATATGGTAAAATATTGCACTCCAATGTTAGTTTGGTTCAAAACATTAATTATATTAGCTAGTATTACATACCAATGACCGCAAACATAACACAGGTCTACACGTCTAAATCAGTATTACTACTAAATCTGGTAAAATATTGTACTCCAATGTTAGTTTGATTCAAAACATTAATTATATCAGCTAGTATTAAATACCAATGACCGCAAAAATAACACAGGTCTACACGTCTAAATCGGTATTATTACTAAATCAGGTAAAATATTGTACTCCAATGTTGGTTTGGTTCAAACATTTCTATCAACTAGTATTACTTACCAAAGACCGCAAACATAACACAGGTCTACACGTCTAAATCGATATTACTACTAAATCAGGTAAAAATATTGTACTCCAATGTTGGTTTGGTTGAACACATATCTATCAACTAGTATTACATACCAATGACTGCAAACATAAGACAGGTCTACACGAATAAATCGGTATTACTACTAAATTTGGTAAAATATTGCACTCCAATGTTGTTTTGGTTCAAACATCAGGTACCTTACTTCTCGCAAGTCCTGGAACATCTTTTCCGTAGGTAAAATGTTCATATCTCGTAATATAAATTATCCCATTCGTGCGAGACATTCATTTTAAATGTATTATAAAGTAAATGTATACATAAAGTAAATTAAACTACCAGATATGTGGTTTTATTTACAAGATTGAAATGTAAATAAATTGTGGTGATATCCTTCTGACGAGAGTACGTTTCGTATTTATATGCTGTCTTCGAGACTTTGTTTTAAGCGAGTTCTTTTTCAACTTCGAATACTTCTTCTCCAAACTGTCTTCTTTTTTTAATACAGCTGCAATGTAGATCCAACATCCTGACACAGAACGTGTTAGTCGACATCTAGAGTGAAGGAAGTTTTAAATACAGTTCTTTTGAAAAGTAAAATTTTGCCGAATGGTTCAATCAACAACAACAGCAAGAACATCACGTGTTCACTACTGACGTACGTGTGTAACGTTGGTTGTTATGTGACACTTGCTGCATGCTGATTGTTGCTGATTGCTGAGGAAATTACAGTAAATAAAAAAAACATGTCATTGTCACTACTGATCACTGATTTGCTGTGCATCAAGAGTTAAAGATTTCAATTAAAGTAAAGTTGCTAAATCGTTTTATTTGTACCAATTTACAGTCTGTAAGACATACTTAATTATTAGTATAACAAAATTCATAGAATCCATGTAGATAGTTGCTGGAAAGGAAGTCTTGTATTACGATTCGATAGAAACATCCTCCGGATGTAAGTGGATATGCACATCCGCCCAGACACCGATGATGAACAAACAGGAAATGCTTGTTTAAGCAGCGGAAATGCTTATTTCTAAAAAATCATGCGACGATGTAAGGGACAGCCATGCTGATATGAAAAATTGGTACTCACCAATTATGATGGAGAGATTTGGGGTAGGCGTGGTCAGGAGCTCTGGTGGAAGAAAAACATCAAAAATGAGGAACAACGAGGGAGGGAAGACGTCGAGAACTGGGTTAAAAAAGCGACGTTCGGGAGTGCCAGTGCTTGTGTTCGTGTGCGGGGAAAATCTTTTAGGCGTAATAAGTGTCAAGTGCAAACAAAATGTAAGTTAAGAAAATCTTGTATTTCATTTTTTGAACGTAGTATTATATATCAGGGTTATTAATAATTTTAATACGTCTCATTTACAATTCCAAGGTACCTGTACCTAAAGTAATGAAAAGGAAAGATTATAATGTGTAGAAATCAGATGAATAGTTTGATATTGAAATTCATATTTTCTTATTCCACTTATTTTATTAAAATGTTCTTAATTAGGAAAAGTCACTGATTTGTTTTAATCATGTAAATTTATGTAAATGTTTAGATATTGTAAAAGAAAGTTTTCCACATTAGTTCATGAACACATATTTGTTGCAACACTACAAAAATTAGTAATGAATGTTATACTTAAATAAATTAAATATCAATTGTAATGAATAATTAAATATTAAACATATTTGATATGAAAGTTGTGTTCAATATATCGCTTGAGGATATCCATTGTTATTTAAAATTTTAATCAATATAATGAGATGATATTACAAATAAAATATGTGTTGGTTCATTTGTGGGTGTTGTATTGCCAAACGAACCTATTATTTAAATCCTGTCACAACAGCCCTCGCTCACAATACATTATAATATTTCACAACCTCAATCTAGACAGAACCAACCTTACAAGTCATTATTAAGTTTTCGCTCAAATAAATCTTTACCTACCAGCAATGTAACTACTCATTGAATGTATACTTATTTGGACGCATTAGATTTTTTAATAGCCAGTTGGTTTGGTATGGTACTCTCTCGTTTCTTTAAATATTTCTAACTAATTAAAACTTAAAATATTTCTAAAACCAAAATCTCCCTCTCTCTCTCCTTCTCCTATCTCCCACTCCCCCTCTCTCACTCTCCTCTCTCTAACCCTCTCCCTCCCCCTCTCTCCTACCATCCCACCCACCCTCCGACCAGTTTCTTTAACGTTATTGTAGTTTTTGGATTGTATGCTTATTCGTCATGGAATCTAGACAGAATATTTTAATTTGTTGTAAAATAAAATGAAACTATTAAATCTATTTTTCTATGTTCTCTTTTTTACAGATCCATATGCAGAAAAAACAGGAACTCATTTTTATATCGATACTGTCTGAAGTTTACTTAGGTTATTGTCACCCCGTACAGTTCAAATTATCAATATATTTCTGAAAAAATGTAAATAAATACTAATTGATTGATTGTTTGCATTAAGTTAAAAAAGTAAATCTGAAATATTTGTACAGGAAATTATTACTACATGTACATGTTTTTAGGGAAACTAGTCTATTTTTAATATTGTTTCATCAGTCTTCAAAATGTCTATGATTTTTGTTTTTGAATTATTCATAATGTTTTATTTGACGTAAATAGCCGTTACATCTATAGGCAAAATTTAATTCATGAGGAAATTACAAAATCTTTTCTCTACAACACTAAGTTGTAATAAATGTTGTATAAATTTTAATTTTTATTGATAATTTACAGAGAATGTATTAGGAGAAGAAACTCTTTCTACTTATCTTTCAAGAAAACAAAGGCTGAAGAAAATGTGTTTTTAAGATTTATGTAATATTTCAGTGGATAGATTATTTTTTATATTTCCTGGAACCCTTTCCAAATGCCAACACTATTGTATTATTTGAACGTTTAAAATTTGAGGAAAACAAGAAAAAATGTGGAGTATAATTTTGGCACTGCTTCGGTGGTATTCTGATTTGATGAATTGAATCATTTAGTTTTAGTATTCTTAACCGTATAAATTCTAATTTTCTTAACCAAACAAATTTGAAAGTTAAAACCATGCTGTAAATGTGTACAATGTTTATTATAGGCCCTATGGGATTATTAGTGATATCTCAGTTATTAATTATGGTTATTGCTTACAACTAGGTGTAAAATAAAAAAAATTTGATGTGCTCTATTTACTTAAAATAAACATGGACGTTTACAATTTCTTTTATTCTTTAACTCAAAATTGGTTTTATTGCTTTTAAACTTTTTAATGCATAAACCATAGTACGTAAAACTTTATTTGACACGGGAATCATCTTTTTTAAAGCTCTGATTATACTGCTCTAAATTATGACTTGTTTTTCAATGATATCTCATGTTTTGTATCTTTAAATTCATCTTCACTTCACCTGTTTACACTTTCTTGTCTTATAATAAGAAAAACGTTTTTAACTGTATTTTTATTGGTTGGAACTGTGTAGTTTTTACAGTTTGATGAAAATGAATCTTAATATAAAGGAATATGAATTTGATGATAAATATTTTATAGCTAACAAAGGCCATATTGTCTGCAGGCTTAAAACCCAGCAATGAATCAATTTATATTTTCCGTCTCGTTTGGTCAAATTACGCATTGCTTTATATTTTCTTTTAAAAACAAAGCTAAATACTGCAATACTGTACAGTTTATCGTATTATATAACTTGAGAACAATTTTATAAAAGTTATATTGAAACATTTGATAACATGTATATATATATATATATATATATATATATATATATATATATATATATATATATATATATATATATATATATACAGGGTGTTTGAAAAGTATGGGTAAAAAAATAAATACCGATGTTTTTTAGTTTTATTTATTGTGTTATAAATTTATGACATAATTTGCTAATTAAAAAAATTCAGTGAAAACACATTGGTTAGTAGAGTGAAACGCCGCCAACCGCATCAGAATACGACGATCCAGTCAGAAATGGCAGCGCATAATGTACTTCACAATGTGTACCTAAAACAACCCGCCATTTCTGATTGGATAAACCTTTTAAGATGCGGTTTGCAGCATTCAACTCTAATAATTGAGCTCTTTCAAATGAGGTATCACTCGACCCATGCTTCAATTTAAGATTTCCATGTTTTCCTCTGTGGGCCGTCCCCCCATGGTTGGCATGTCATGGTAATAGCAAGGAAAAATTGTTTACATAGCCATATGACACTGTGCAAAGTTTATAGCTGTTATCTCCTATGGTTTTTAAAATATTAAGCCGTACCCATATTTTTCAAACACCCTGTATATATATATATATATATATATATAAATAAGTTATTAAAAGTTACAAATATTTTTAAAATTGGAAATACTGAGGAATATTTAGGACGATACTTTCACAAGAAATAAACAACGTTATTTTTAATTCTTAAAAAGGCAAGAAACTAGTCTTTTTTAAATCAAGGATAAATTAAAGCAATTAAATAATCAGTTAAACGGGTAAATGTTTGTGGAATACACTCAGGTTATAGTGCAATTCATAATTTTGTTTTCTATATATCAATAGATTGTTTTACAGGAGGGTTCACAACACATATTAAGAGTGTACATGTATAAATGCTTTCTATGACTAAATTAAAACATTTTTATTAAAAAAAAACTAACAATATATTTATAAAATATTAACTTGCAGAAATGCTGATTATAGAGTACATACGGTTCTTATATAAGAATTAATGTTGTTTATTTTCAATCGTAAACATTTTATAACAAAAGGAACTGTAGCTTGTTTACAGTGATATTGCTGTCACAATAAATTGTATAACAATTTATTTACAGAGCTCAATAACTATACAAATATGCTTACCCACAGCAGTTTGAAAAATTATTCAGAAACATCAATTAAACACTTTAAAGGAGATTGAGAATAATTGGTAAAAAATATATCACTACACTTGGATCATGAATATAAAATTATGTTAATTAAAGGATAGAACAAAACTATATAACTCTAAACTGAGCTTACCTAAGCACACAAAGAGACATTCATTAACATTTCTAGCGTATTTCTACCCCTGGGGTAATGAAATATGTATGCATAATTTGACTGCAGCAGTCTATGTTGATGTATTCAAATTTGATTTATGTAATAATGTAAAAGAAAATGTATGCTTATTATTCATATGTCGCTAGCTGTTCCCTACACCGTAATATTAGTTTAGTTGATTAAGTGTATTTATCCTGAAACATAGAAATGTACTCATCACATATTAAAACATAGTATTACGTTGAAAGCCTTTAAATTTGCAGATTATTGGTATACTTTTCCTTTATTAATTAACAAACTTAATTTACTTATGAAAATGAGTTCATATGCTTTATTTCTTGGTCATAGATTTTTATTTTCTTTATAATTAGTCACTGTTTTCAAGGTAGCTATTTACAGAAATCAAAAAGTCTGTTATTTTATTAATTACAATACGTAGTATATTAATTACTAAACGTATAGATTTTTTTTGGAAAATTTCATTATTTGTACATTAAGATATATTGATTTTTAGTTTTTTTGTGCAGCTTCAGTCAAATGCATAAATGACTTTTAATTGAACAAATATAGAAATGAGGTCTGTTAAGGCAAATTTTTATAAGACATATTAGTACGCTAACATACTTCAGTTTCAACGTGGAAAAATTATAATTAAGTTAATATACTGCTATTTAATTAATGGTATTGCTTGCAGTGTCCATATAAGACCTTTTATCCAACCTGCAAAATTATTAGTTTCTGAATGTTATAATTTCTACACTAAAATGAATATATTCCAGTAAATACAATACCTTTAAATTCAAATGTTTTAGGTATTTTGGCAGAGGTTGTAATTATTATCACTTTTTAAAGATATATTAAAGATAAGATGTAAATTGTATCACTACAATAATTATATTTGCAGGAGTTCAGTTGGTTATATTTTAGAATCATATTATTATAGCTTCTAAATAATAATCAATAATTTGAGTAATTATATACTAATCCTCTGTATTGTCCATAAAAATAACTAATACAAAATATTAAATCCTGTCACACCTCTTGGTGACGACAATTACAAATACAGTAATTTTTAAAAGTGAAATTAGGCTGATTAGTGTAATCAACGACAACAGAAAGATCAACACGTAATCACCACTTGCACGTGTGGAACCTTGTTTACATTGTGTTGTTGTCAGGTGACAGTTGCTGCTTGCTGATTGTCGCTGATTGTTAAGGAGATAACGTGTTTACAGTTAGTAAAAAAGTCACGATATTTATACGAAATACGTTATGCATGATGAATTAAAAAATTTATTAACGTAAAATATTTTATCTCAAGATTCTTTTATTCATACCAAGTTATTAAGAAGTTAAATGATATTGTTCTTTTCATCGAAGTTGTAAAACTGGTGATATTCCTTATTCCGATATGACAACTTTACAGAAATTCTAAATATCACCGTTACTGATCCCGGTTATTGCATCCCCGTTATAAAATGGGAACTTTTATTAATGCCATGTTTATAACACGTTTTTTATGTTTTCTGTAATAAATATACAAACCAATTTAGTTACAAACAAATACTAGACAACACTGTAATTTCTACTCAAATAAAATAATTTATTTCAAAAGTTGCAAAAGAATTTAATACACTGAACTTCAACGATTGCTTTTTCAGGAAGAAATGTTTCATATGTCATTTTATAAATAAATATATAATTCATGTTGTTCTGTAATAATTGGTTTTAAATATATAAACAATCAATTAAATTCACCGGATGGACTGCATTGCAGCTTTTATTGCTTTATTGTGGCTTCCATTAATATTACTAATAACGTAATAACGTTAAATGAACATTACATAAAAAGGGTAAAGCCATAGTAAAAGTGTATTATTTTATATAAAAAGTATTAGGGATATTTATTTGCTTTTTTATCTCAATTATTTTTTTCCAGAGAATTTTATTTAGGGTAAATAACAAATCAATTCGGTGGGGGTTGTGTCCAATCTGTTTCATCTCCCACTTTTTTAAGCTCAAAGAAACATAATTGATTTGGTATTCCTGTATTTGGAAAATCGGATCCTCAACCATTCTACGCATTATAGATCTACATGCACCTCGTCGTAATGAAACTTACTCATTTAACTTATATTTTGCCCACAGGTTAATTGTTATAGAGATATATTGAGTTTTATATTGATATTGCGAGTAACGAAAATGGGAACGAAAAACTTCGCAGCACGAATAAATTATAAACGAGCTATGTACAACCATATTACGTTACAAAATGTAACGTAGTGGTTATTTGGATGAGTGTTCCTGAAGCCTAACACTCAGTAAACTAGCGTGTATTTTATCTGCGAGTGTATATTGAGAGTTATTTTCTGTATGATTGTCTGTCAGCGAAATATTTCAATAATTTAATGACATAATACTAGGAAATGTATATGCAATCTTTAATAATCTTGTTACAAAACGCGAGTTGTGGCATACTCGTGCAGAAAATTTTAAAACGCAGGGGAGTAAATTTAAATTACTGTTCTATATGTTGCTTGTTCTCAAAAATATAAACAAAGATAAGATATATATTTTATAAGGATTATATTTTTGAGAGTATTACTGACAAAAGCTTTTAGCAAATGATATATTAGAGATCAGTTATTGTTAGGCTGAAAACAGCCAGGATGATAATGGAGATTAAACCCTTAATATTATTCAAAAAGTACCAAAAATTGACAGATCCAGGGTAAGTAACATCAAGTTAAGCTGACGTCTGCACGGATTTGTGCAACAATGTCTGTCCTGAGCTACTACGGATATCTTACATAGCTTTGTGTAGAGGTATTAGTTTATTCCTGACGGCAAATAACTTTTATGCGGGGTATTTGTGTACCCGAATATATAGATACAGCAACTTTATGGTTATAGTAAAATTTCCAATGATTTTAGGCAAATACCTAAAAATATTTTTTATTCATTCCTTGTAGTATTTTAATTTGCCATATATCTATAAACTTTTAGTTCACTATTATTATAATTTGTAATTAAAACGTTTGATAATTCAAAAACTGATTATTTTATGTTTTATCAGTTAATCATAGTAATAACTCAGTTACAGCTTAACACAGTGCACTGAACCGTCTTTATATATATAAACAACATGTATTTCTGTGATGCTACATATCAAAACATGATGGATGAGCGTTATTGATGCTTGTAACTCAGCGGGAGAACACAATTAGTTGACGTGTTGCCTACCAGAGGGATTTAAACATTTATTTTCTGTATGATGGTATGTATATCTATCTGTCGGTCTGCAGGACATCTAGAGAGTGAGTTCAATTGCAATTTTGTAGGCATCCCTGCGAGTCCTGTTAAGTGACACGTACTGTGCCGTACTCTTATACTGCATAGTTTTCGACTACGATTATTTCTGATCTGACGTATTCAATAAATCTTATAACAATATTATATGTTTAATATAAATTAAGAAATAAATTTCTCTTAAATTTAAATTAAATGATTTAGTACTAAATTAAAAGTAGTGGTTGTAGAAAAAAAAAGGTCACGTAATTAAAAATAGCTCGTGTATTCTTCGTTGCAAGTGATTTCTTGGTTTTAATAGTTGAAATACTACATGTAGTCCTTACAGTTAGATTTTTTTATTAGATCTAAAAGGTTACGGTTTGATTTATCTCGTGGCTACAAAGTTATATCTATAGGATTAAAAAAATTCAGATTTAGTGTTATAACAATATAAAACAACATACCACGAATTTGGATTATACTTAGATTTACTAAAAATACAAAATATTATGACACAAAATTTACTTCAATCATAAAATCGTACATTGGTTATATAAAAATATAAATAACACATATCCTGCTTAAATAATGAATAATTTTGTGAAATTACTAACTTAAGAGTATTGTGCTAATGTGTAATAGTAAAATGTTTTAAATTTATGAATATGAGTAATATTCTTGTTTAGGCAATAAAGTGTACAATTTTAAATATTTTTTTGTAAATTGGTCAGTCTTATTTTACTATATATGACTAAATTGTGTATATGAAATATGTTATACAATTCTTAAAAGTAATAAATCAACTTAATGCACTTTATTCGGGATGTTTAGAAAAACAATATTTCAAATAGTACACGTAATAGTGCTAAATTTGACTGAAAATTAAACGATGTGTATGTGGTAATTGGAACTTTAAAAAAAAAAAACATTTTTAATTTTTTAAATTTAAAATTTTAATTTAAAAAATTAAAATTTTATTTTAGAACATTTTATCTTTTCATTACATTCGTAATTGCGTTTTGTGTTACTGAGAATATTACTACGTTGTTCGCTGTTGTAAATATCTGATAAAAATCTAATGTTTGATAGACGGCCATAAAATAGTGGTAGGTATTCATAATGTTATGAAAATGTTTATATAAAATTGTTGTATAACTATGTTTTAAAATTCATCGCACACAAGTAATTTATATTTTAATCTTTTATTTTTTAAATATTGATTTTTTTTATTTACATTGTAAACGTGATTTCCTTACGCTTCTAATAAGAGTACAAATATCCCAATATTGTTAGTTTAATCTACGTCAGACTGTTTTAATTATTTATTGCATAGTTCAAGTTTAGTTATGAATGTGTTACGTGGAACTTTAGACATGAGGTCACGTACCATACATAAAAGCCCCAAAGACCAAGGGCAGAAACCAAGCAAGAGATGTCAACAAACGTTTAAAAGCTTTGTAATTATGGTCATACCCATAAAGCATCACTCACTTACTCATGACATTGGCCTTTGTTTGCATTCATCCTTAAAATCTAGGTAAACCCTCTTTTGTCTGAATGAAAACGATTTCCCGTCTATATATGTGTTTATTTAAGAACACCATGATTAGAATAATTCTGATAATAATTGCGCTTATACTTTAAATTTTATTTATTATTTTCGCTTTGACGATTAGGAGTAAACCATTTGTTGTTATATTTTTGTAATGTTAAGTACACCTGCATTTTATGATGTAAAACATAATAAGAATAAATAATTTTGTATTTTACATAAAAATAATTAATAATCATGAAAAGTGCTCTATAAATTTCAACTTCGACAGAATTAAAGTGTAAGTGGAAATTTTATATTTCAACTTTTTAATACAATGTAAAAAACATAATAATTTTATTTACGATAATTGGTTTTTTCAATACAAATAGCACAATTGAGTAATTTATTGGATTATAAAAAATTTCAACTTAATTACAAAGTGTGGTTTATTGTAGTCTTTCAGTGTATATACACATAAGTATTTAAATACGATTACTTGAAAAATGGAAACTTCTTGTTACTTGCAGTTTCTAGGATAAGTAATGTACATTGTTTTAGATACATCAGTATCGTAAATGGAACGGCTAAACTTCGAAACAAAACCTATTTTCAAAACAATTTTCGTTTAAGAAATAATTAGATTACAAAGGGAGTTTAAATTTTAACAGATTATGCAGGGTATTTACCACATCTAGATGGTTTCAGTGCGGAAGAATTATTTTAAGGATGGCCTACATGAAGTGTTTGAAGCATTTTGTAGAAGGATTTGGTGTGATATTTGCACGTGGTCCCATTGTCATTGTATATTACAGTAGTGTTACGTCCCCTTATATATTTATGATTTACTTAAAAGAGTTTCAGTGCACAATGTACCCTTCCCACATACATGTAGACGTCAAAGTATGGCATCTGGATTTTGATTAAAAATGTTCACAGTTCCTAGCTGTATATCTTTTAATCTTTTTCATTGTGAATAGCGTCAAATATCCCTCGCACCAAACACATTTCTCTCCGAATCATTTTCATGAAAGTGTAACCGTAGTTGTAATTATTTATGCTGAATCGCGGTAGGAAGTAGGCTCTTGCTAGACACGGTGCGCTGGACATTGTTTGTTGGTTCGAGAACCGGTCAATCAGCGTGATACGTGTTATAGGAATATTTTGGAGTTTGGAGTATTTTGGAGTTTCGAGAATATTTTGAGGTGATACGTTCCAAACCTGTATGGGTGGAGAGAGGGAGCGCAGATTTTGGAGTTTCCACGAGAAGGTGCACACGTCCTGTTGAGAAGCGGCAGCTCTTCCTCTTACCCTATAGTTTGAGATTTAGAGTAATTTCTTTTATCGCGTGTAAATTTAATTCACAAGTATTTAATTTTTCTTCAGTTCGTATTAAATCCCTATCAGCCTCCGTAATCTTCAAAGTAGTAAGTCCCGTACCAGCGTTTAATTATTATCTTTTAGTTTTTATACTGTTGAAATTAAAATTCTAAAAGTTTCCCATCTTACAGAGTCTGAGAATTAATTAAATTTTTGAAGTATTGTCAATTAAATTTTGGTCGTAAAGTTAGTATCAAGTTTTGTGTTATATTGATTTTTTGAATATTTTTAGAAGAGAACTTTTTATTTTATTTTGTTAATTTAAAACCATTTTTGGAGTAGTATACATTTTTAGTTTCATTTTAATTTTAATTCATTTTTGATCAGACTCTTAATTAGATTTGTTTTGATTGTGTGAAGTTTTGAAGAAAATCGAATCTAAAGCCTTAAACTTTTGAGTGAACTTTAATCTCGGAAATAAATCAAGTATTTCCGAAAAGTTGTTTTTGATTTACGAAGTATTAGCTCCATATAAAATTTAATATATGTACTATAATAACGGTACAAAAGTAAACATCGTTGCGTCCTACTATATCTAAACTCGGCAATGTTTTAATATTTATTTTTATTCCTATGAATTTTAATTGGTAAATACGTTGTCAGTCACAATGTTTTAATCTTAAGTCTTAAGGTGAAAACGCCCGTGATTTTATGAAGGAAAAAATTCATTATGTTTTTTACAGAAGATAAATGCTAAGTCCAATAGGGACTGTAATTACTAGTTGACAACGTGGACCTAATCTTCATCTAAATTGCTTTCCATTTTGCAAACAGAAACCCTGAGTTCATTGATCAATCACGACGCTTGAAATCGTGAGAGTAGTTCAGTTATAGGGGTTAATCACAATCAGATCATAGAGTGTTTACAGATCACCAATGTCTAGTCCATTAACTATACTAGGGCACACGGTATAATTTATATCTAATAGCTTTCCCTTGACAAGAAGGAATCGCAGTTTAGTGCTAAACGCAACCGTGTATGTTTGAGTTTAATTCAATTCTGTGGCTCAATATAAGACTGATTATTTGCGTGTTTACATTTTGGCAACTTCCATGCCAGGCCAATTCCATGCCACCAAAATATTTACAATTGCGTTAAGTGATGTACCACTGGACATCCACAGGATTTTACAGATATAAAGGAAAAAGACCATTTTTTTATAACCAACAAAAGTTTATATTAACATTTAAAGTCAATATAGAAGTATGGAATTGGTTAGTACACACATATTCTATATATTTGAGGTATACTTTACGTTTATCATCATTGGATATATCTACATTAGTTTTTTATATAGATGTTTTTTTTTATTTGGTACATACGAGTCTAGAAAATTTTCATTTATATTTAAAACCTTTTTCAATGCGTTTTATAGATTATTCACTTATTAAATTTCAAATACAAATATACAACATTATGTTTTATAATTACATATTTCCCATTCAGTTTATTAACATAAAGTATTCGTAAAAAATTAATAATAATAGAATTTTGAAAGAGCTCTTTTAAAACTAATTATACATACTTTCAAACATAAAGTTCAATAAATATTAAAAAGTTTTAAATATAGAATTGAAGTTATAAATAACACGACTTTTCATGGGTTAGCAATCGTTCAACGATAACAGTCTAGAACAGAAAGTTTCGAAATCTGTAATCTGATTATCTTCCTTAGCTGAATTAATAACGTAACACACAAATACAATCAAGGTTGAACCAAACTCACAAACACCACACAGCTGTTGACACGCATAAGTAGGGAATTCACAATAACCATTGTTGTGCGTCAAATATACTACCCCGGAGCAGGTCAAATTGCTATAATCGTCAAATATAATTTATTATAACGGGTGATTAAACAAGAATCAATGTTTTTTTGTTATAAGTGCGTGTTTTATAAATGGATTGCATAGCCTATTTTAACACAATAGGTTCCTGACTCTTTTTAGTTATTTTCACTAAGGAAGAGATTAATTATTGATCTCGGTAACGTGGTGCAATTAATAATTTGTAACATTGAGGATGGAAAAATCACATTCAAGTTCACAATCTGTTTAACTATCAAAAAACAAACTCCCCCTGTAATAAAGGAGTGTTATTTATAAACAATACATTAAATAATTATGTAACTATTAGTGTTTATGGGTACTTGGAATTCAATTGCTATCAACATTACTAGTGTTTTATGTATAATGCAGGTTATAATTAATTTTCAGGGTTTACAGTTTTTTAATAATTTTGCTCAATATTGCTTTTTTAATATTTCAGATAAGCAATTGATTAACTTAACTTTGTTTGACATATTTGATTGATCTAATTTTAACATATTTATTTTGCATAGCTTCTTTTTTAACTTAAAAATATATAAGTTATTTTATAATAAGAAAGTGCCGTAATCGATATAATATTATTATAAGACTATATACATATAATTGATTTATTACATTTAGAAAATATTAGATTACATGCAAATATAATTGGCATTGTAAAAAGCACTATATATAAAAAAACGTGTTAAATTATTTGCGAGAATTATTTCAATTTAGCCAAAACTTAAAAACTATGTAACTGTTTTAAAGTTGCTTATAACAAAGCCTAGTTGTCCTTCGATACATCCGAAATACAACACACGGTTAGTATGTTTTAGATGTGTTATTTCTTAACTTAAATGTAATTACTAGTGGTAATTTAACTTTAAAAGTAAGTATTTGAAACCGCCCCCCCTCCCCTTAAAAAAGCCCATTTTGGAGAAAATGTTTCGCTTTTGTTTCCTAGAGGATTGTGCTGAATTTCATTTTATATATTTGTCTATTTAAGCTTGAACAGGGTCCATCCTTGCCTGTAACTTAACACGCGGGCACACGCAACTATTTTTTTTTTTTCGCGAGGACACGCACTAACCGGCAATTTGCTCACATTTTACTATATTGTTCTCACGGTCTTTGACATTAATCCCCTATGCTGTAATACTAATTGTTGGGTGTAGATCCGTTTATATTACCTTGTTCTAGGTATTAATATTCTTTGATAATAGTTTTCCAATTTATTTAATTAAATATTTTACAAATATCCTGTAAAAATCATATTTTCGTGTTTTAACTACGCCCCCCCCCGTGGGCCGAGGCACGCCATGTTAGCAAATTACCGCGGTCTCTGTGAATCTCCGGTCGTGGCGCGGGAGCACGCGCCGTTAGAATATTGCCGTGTTTGTTTGAATCGGGTTTAAAAGTAATAATTATGCCCCACAATTGTAAAAAAAAATCAGTACAATTTATGTTTTAGTGTTTAAAAAGATAGAAATATGTCATTATGATATGATAATTTTATATTGATCCTAATGTATGTACTAGTTATTGTTAGAAATAGAGTACTGTCAATTATATGTATAGTTTAATAACAAAATATTTAACTTACTTTATACTATTTTCATAACTAGGACTACACCTGATATACAAGAATATTTCTAAAATTATATAAATTATTTACCTTTTGATAAAAATTAAAACAAAATTAATATTTAAATTACCTGTGTAGCCCTACTCCTGATGTTAAATACAATGAAAATCACTTGTGCATTTATTTTTGTGTAAAAAAGGAAGAATAATTTCAGTATAAAACTTGAAAAACTTGATGAACTGGATTTCTACTCAAAATCCATACTTTCATTATTGGTGTCTTCTTGGTTCACCTGAACATCTTGTGCATTGTTTGCACTGTTGTTTTTTTCGATTTTTCGGAATATACCAGACATTTTTTTGCATTGTTTCCTTGATGAGTCCTGCTGCACATCGACAGGAATATGAGAAGGTCGAATCTTGAATATGTCATTGATTTGTTTATGTGTCAAGGTAATCTGTCTTTGATTTGTCGAGGTAATGATAGTTTGTCATTTACTCTTCTTTTGTGCAAGGTCCGTCAAAAGTTGTCGTCCTAGATTTGAGAGAAACAAACACTCTTCTTGAAAGGACTGTATCAACAGCTACTCTTAGATTATTTGCTTTGTGTATCACATAAGCATTAATACCTCCAACATTGAGAAGGAAAAAAACAGTGTTTAGTGGCCACACGGTTAGAGATTGACACGGAATATTGTTTTTTTTTGCATGGCATCATTTACATCAACACCCACGTTGGTCTTATTGTAAAATGTAAATTGATGGAGCGTCTAATTCGCTCGTTCGTGGTTCTGGAACAGACTAAAAAGTCTCGTATGCGTCACTGTTCCTCTTCATATGAATCCATATTTTATCCTTATAAAGATGTTTTTAATTTCAATATCCAAAACTTGCGCACTAAAACTAATTTTCAAAACACTATGTATCGATAATCATATATTGAATACACCAGATTACACGGCAGCACGCGCGTGAGCAGATCGCTAACGGTAAAAAACGCGACAGCACGCACGTAGGCAAACTGCTCACAAATTGGGGTAGCGCTTGAGATAAGATAAGGACTGCACATCCCGGCGGCCGGCAAGACACTAACCCAGCCCCAAGGTTCACGTAGGGGGATAGTTTTTTTGCCGAGGATTACAAAGCCGCCCAACCTTCGGTGCGGGGAGTCCCGCAAAAAATGAAACAGTAGCACTCCCAATATTACAAAAATTGCGGCAATTTGCCGCTGGTGCGTGTGCTCGCGTGCTAATTAATTTAATGACCTGTCCATTTTGTCCTGGGTTGAGGTATTTTCTACTGTTCTGCTTATTTTCTCAAGGACTTTCAATGAGAAGGTATCATTTAATACATCTTTAAGTTATTTAAAATGTTAAGACGCGCCCCTTCCCAACCCCATTTTGGGGAAATGGGCAAATTTGTAACATCGAGTAAATTTCACTTGTATTGCCTAGAAAGGTTTATCGAATTGCATACCCTTTATCTCTCAAAAACTAATCGTAGTGTGTCTATACATTTATCTCACAATGTATATACACTCATATAAAACAAACTAAATAATTATTGGTTAATATTTCGGCTAGTTTTCCTCACTAGTTTTGTATGCCATTTCGTTACAATATAGCAGCCGTTCAATCTGAATAAATTTAAAACTCACATTTTACAAAACAAGTAAAAAAAAAACAAAAACATATTCCTCTAACAATTTTCGAGATATTGATTACAAGTATATTCAAAGACATGTTATATGACAAAGACCTGTTGCTAAGTAATGCTGAAGCAAGTTAGGTAAAAAAATGTTCCTTTTACAAATTGGTTACATTTTAAATTACATAAGACCTTTCTATCAGCAAGAAATAGTGCTAGGAATGCTGAATAGTGTTTAAATTAAAAAAAGAATCAATCTTTTAAAAATCCCCGACTGATAAGGCTTTCCAACTCGAATAATTTTTTTTTTATTCGCCATTTCTTTTAAATAGGATGGCCCTTAAAATAAATAAAATTGCAACTTTGTCACTTACGAACCTGAATAAAAAAACCAAAACTCTTCGTGAATGATTTTTAATTTTTTAAAAACCTCTTGTTATTGAAATTTTGTTGTTCTCGTACACACGGTTTTTTTTTATATATTGAGAACATGTCAAATCCCATAATAATATATTAATAATATTTAAGTTCACGAAATCTACCTTCTTCTTCAAAATGTGCCAAAAGAACACATGTCCTCAAAAAGGGTACCTTGTGGTCCTCAAATCACTGAAATTTTTGCCCTTCTTGATAGCCACAAATTTGGCTTTCTTTTTTATAATAAAAAATTATCAATTTTATTATAACTCTTTTGATAAATTCTTATATGGAATATTTTGTACAATATTTTACTTAACTTTGTAATCTGAAATTGTACTGCTTTACAAAAACAAGTACTTTATAACAAGTTGCAGTTGTACTTTTTTACAGGCAACAAAATGTAAAAAAAAATAAAATGTTGGCACTCTATTAATCATTTTTTGGGTTTAAATTATCACTGACAAATGAAAGACAAGTAATGATGGATCCTTAATTTTTTTAAATACGTTCAAAAATGTCACGTAAATATAAATCAGATGTATATTGACTCATACTATTCATAGTTTGCGTAAGTTTAGTACAGAGATATGCGTCTTACCACGTAAATAGTAAACTAAGTAGTAATTCCATTATAACGAGTTTCCATCCACCGTCATAACTTTGTAAATACTTCGAAACTTTTATTCTTTACAGGAAACAATTGTGGGTGATGTAATCTCTCAAATGTGATCAAGTATTCAACATCAACCAGTGCTGTTAAGTTCTTGGAAGGCCTTTTGTTAGAGAAACACGAACCCGCATCAAATGCTGGAATGGCGGGTTTAATTAATTGGTGGGAACTGTCAAATAAAATCCATCCTACTTGAATCTGTTTCGTTGGAAAAGGCAAAACTCTTTCAAACATAACAGTTGTAACTGTAAATGAAAGCGGTGATGTTTGGTATTTCTTTGTATTAAAGTATTTTTCTATTCCATGGTAAAAGTTTTGCTTAGTTAATTTTTAATTGCTTTATACCAATATTTTTGCAACAAATCTGGAAAATATTATTGGTTAAACATTGCATTGTACCTTGTTTTTTTGTAACTTCTTTTTTATGTTACTTCTTTAAAATAACCTCTGGGTTTTGGTTAGTAAAATCTAATTATTTAATACAATTCCTTAACAAATTACACCATTATATAAAGAGTTTTATCTTCGATAATGTATAAATATAATTAGTATTATTCAACTGTGTTTTTTACTAATTCATTATATATAAAACTATGTTTGAGAAGTATCTCCCGAATGTATATTTACATTACTTACCTATGAAATAACTATAAAACCTTATTTATTCAAGTCTCTCTAATTTAACTAAAACTATTTCTATTTACAGGTTTTATATACCAAGTACATTTAACCGCGGCTTCAACTCCAAATCCTCAGCAATGCATTCTATATAAGATTCTATTTGTTTCATCGAATAGTTATAATAATTTCAGCAACACTAGTATGGACTGATGTGAAGAAACTCTAGTCAAAGTTCTTAGCTTTCTTAGTGAACGCATTCATGATAAAGAACGATGAATTGAAAAATGTACGCAGTGTCTTTAAACAATTATATATCTTTCAAAAATGTATATTAAGACCTATGGCTAGGTATATACTTTAGGAGGCTTTACACCTGTGAACTTCTGGTAGGAGAAAATTATATTTCTGAAGCTAACTGTAAGTTTTTCTCGTTTTTACGATCAAGAAAATGTGTAAAAATGTGTATATTTATTGCAGCTATAATTTACTCGGGACTTAGTATTTTATGTTTTATTTTTCCTTTTGCTTTTTTCCCGATTAAGGAAATATGTTAATGTCTGAGCGACTGGCTTCTTTAAAATTTCTAGAAGGTTTATACAAATGGTGGTCGAAACAAACTAGTTAGTCTAAGCTAGAGGGTACTATAATCACTTAAGTTCTGTACAATAAATAAGTATTATTTTCAATACAAAGCAATACACAAGGAATATATATATATATCGGATTACTATCATTAAAACTTTGCTGAATGGTTTATTCAATCAACAAAAACACGGAAACATCCCAGTGACATGCAGGGGCCCTTGATTCCACTCTAAAGTTACGTTACAGTTGTTGCATGCTGATTTTGAGAGAAACCAGATCTTTAAAGCTAGTAAAACATATAATCACAGTGACTGATCTACTCCGTACCCCATATATTCAGTTGTTGTATGCAGTTTTTCTACGTAAGGTTGAATCCCAAAATTAAAATTCTTTATTAAAATCCAAATACTACCTAATATTTAATTTTTCCTAGTAATAAATATCAAAACATACAATATTATTATCTATCGTTATTCAATTCGAGTATTTTAAATATTTTTTTCTTTTTTCACTCAATCTGTAAGTTTTCTCTTCCACGCCCATCAATGTGTACAATTTTTTTTAGCTAAACCTTAAATGGAATTCTGTATTACCTCATTCCTTCTTGACATGACTCCAAGCCCTGACATTGATAAGATACCATAAAGTTGGTAATGATTTGCCAATAAGCAGTAAATTAGTCAATATAATTAGCCAATGCTTTGAAAATCCAACTGTTCATTAGGTTTTTCAACAAAATATGATAATGAAATATTAATCTTGAATTGTCTTAGGAATAATTGTTTAAAATTGAATGGTTCATCTTTATTAATTTCTAAAATAGATATTTAATTTTATACACACATACATCTTGGAAAATAGTAAACTGGGCACAATTATAACCCATATTTACACGCAGTTTTTTGTTTGCCTTATCGCATTGAACAAATCTAGGAATCACTACGGAATGTTTGTCAACAGTTTGGTACGTATCCAAAAACAAGTGCTCTGAAACACGTGCTTACCCGTATATAGACAAAACTGTTTTAAATACAAGCACTTTGGTTAATATTTAAAAAATATTTTAGCACGAGAAGTTTTAAATTTCAAAGAATAGTTACTGAGTGATTGATTGCTGCCCTTTCCATCAGAGATCGTTATGAGAGGTAACCGTATTACGTCAAAAGGGCTGTAGCAATATAATTGTCCAATCGGCCTCAAAAGAGGTTTGCTCAACATTAGCTTCGTTTGATCAGAATTTAACGTGTTTGATCTTCGTGTTTGATTTACTCTGCTAACTGCTGCACATTTTGTTTTATTTGACGAATTATAAGTTTCCTTAGTAGAATTAGAGGCCTTTGAACATTTTGAATTAAGTTCAATCAAATTTAGAACCATGCTCACAACGTTACATCATGTGGCAGTTGCTGCATGCTCATTTTGCCAGATATAACACGTGTTGACAGATACATCTGTACAGGTGTGTGTTACAAGTGTTGGTTGTATGTGTGTGTCAACAACGAATGGCAACTGTATGTATTTAGGAGTATTACATAGTTTCGTTTATACAGTTAAAAAACCCTTTCTGGTACATTTTAAAATTTTCTTTGGAATAAACACCCAGACCTACAATATTGGAGTTTATTTTTATTCAATTCAGTTATTTTAACAAACATCTTTAATTTCTTTCACTCAGTCTGAAAATTTTATTTTTATACTCACTTTTAATGTTAACAAACAACTTGCAAACTAAATAGTTTGCATTATCTGAGGATAAAATTTAAAAAAAAGTTATTAATTATAGCAAAGTTTTATACATTTATATATATACTAAGAAACGTACAATTTTATGTCAGTAGTAATGTACTTAATTGTTTGTTTTGTATTTTTATAGTATTCCCAGTGATAGCTATTAAACTACAATATCGGTTTAGTCACAAACGTGACCTCGTTACCAATGGTAAACGAACAATAACCGCATGCAAATTTTCAATACATTTACGAATTATAAGCTTCAACAAACAATTGTTTACTAAAGGCTGATGTTAGTTTATGGTTTATGATTCATTTCCAAATACCTGTTAGTATTATTGTTGTTTACCTAAATTAAAGAATTGTTCTTAAAGTGATCTTACTATACTTATACCTTTTCATATACGGTTTCAACCATTACATATTCATAGTTGTTTTATTGCTTGTCGCGTTAAATGTTTAATCTATGTCTGTTTTGTTTTTTATATAGACAGCAGATAGATATTTTATATCTGCCTTTTTTATAGAACGTGACTACATGCATATATGTCAGACATTATATATATATATATATATATATATATATATATATATGTATATATATATATATATATATATATATATATAATGTCAAATATAAAATATCTTTCAGCTGTCTATATAATTATAACATATATAAAACATATTTTTGGTATGAAAATTAAATTTTAATGTTATTATGTCTAATTTTATTAAATCAAATTATATTTCACACATAAAGTTCTCCTGGAATAAAATAATTTATTGCTAGCTCCGTTTTATAGTGCTTAAACTACCATTTATGCATATCAAGCCCTAATAAATGGAACCATCAATGAATTAGGTTTAATCCAGAATAAAATTGTAAATAAATTTTAATTTGATTTTATAAAATGACATAGAACAAAATAAGAGTTTACGTCAGATAGTAAAATATCATTAAATATAATAATATAAATATTTTCAAAATGGTGGCCTTTAAAACAGTACATCATGGATATCTCCTGTATTTCACATCACATAAAATATTACATGTCTTGAAGACAAAACTGAATGAATAAAAAAAAAAAAATTGAGACGCAAAAGTTAAAAAAGGTTAAACATAGCTGTTTTTACAAAATACAAACATTAACGTGATTGCTGTTCGTTTTTTAAAATTTATACTCTGTTGTGAATATCTTTTTATTGTACGATTGATTCATTCTTTCCAAAATTAGAGGCTTTCGAACACTAAACATAATATTTATTCAGAAACTCGAGTTAAAGTGAACGCTATATACAATTATTCACTTCGAAGTATCAGTAGTACAATTCAGAACATCATTAAGAGATAATTAACAGATATAAGGTAATTAAGAGATAAGCATTTTACATAAATAATTTCTATCGTTTCTGTACTCATGCTTGTAAATATAGTCACTGATTAACTTTTAAATGCAATTTTAAATCTGGTTTATTTTGTCAGAAATAATGGTAAAAATAAGGACGTGCTAGATTGTCGAACGTATTCAGACGTCAGAAAATTTGGAAAATCTGAGACGTGATGTGGGGTCGGAAAGTACCGATTAGAAATGCGCCTAGCCATCAGTGCGGGTTTCGATGGCGCGTTAGGTATAACGTCTCACTTATGGTGAAAAATGATAAGCATCCTTTGATATAGTACCCTAGTTCAAACTTAGATCACATGAACCCTCGTAAATGTTATCTTTACTTTGGTACCACTAATAATGTACTCGTATTTATGGTAGCCTAATCTAAACCTACTTATATAACGTAAAAAAAGAGTAAAATAGAAACAGAGTAGCCTGCTTCTCGACGATATCGTTTCTTTCAGGGAGGTAGAAAAAAAGAACCAATAAACATAATGACATGTATTTTTTCACAATAATTCAAATAAAGAGTTTGATCTGTAATATTGTAGTTTTGTTACATATGACAACCTGCTATAAAAAGTGGCTTTCAGATAATACTAAATCAAACATTAACATAATTTTCCATTTCCATTCTCTCATTATTTATAAGTTTTCTTTCCTAACGTATAAAAAGGTATAATTGTATTACCTTTTTTCAAATAATTTCTCCAACGTATGATATAAGCTAAAAAAAAAAAATTAAAGATAGCGTATTAGCATAGCATATCGATACTATATCAACAACCTAATTATGTTGTTAGGTATAGTATTTGCTAATTATTTATTCACAATAAAACAATATATTACCTAACTACATGTTAACTTTAACTTTAAAGTTCAGTTACTAGAATATGGCATAGCGTGTTACGTGTATTTGGCCAAAATACACATTAGTATTGGGAAACGTAATAAAACCTGCATTAACGAGAGTGTTTACAATTTTATATGGGTCGAGACAACAGCAGTACAGTAGCTTGAGGTTTTAATTCACCTGATGAACTGCATTGCAGTTTTTATAACTTTACTGCGGCTTTTTAGTTTATTCCAGACTTTTTAAAACAGAAGGAATACTATGGTTTATGTAAAAATATAGGCAATTAAGGTGCTTACTAACTATCTATTCCAATTTTTTTACTGTAAATTTTTCTTTTCTCCCCTGGGAAAGATAAATTTCATATACAGCTGTTATTAAACAATATCATTTTATTGAAATAAGTTAAATACTTTCGATCTTTTTAAGATTTATATTTCAACTACAAGTGTCCATTGATTGCTCTATAATGGTTCACACCTGGGTTTATAATAATGACTAATGTACATAAACAGTGAGATGTTAACACTTGCTTAAAATTGTTCAGGACTTAATCTTTAAAAACATGTGTATGTAAAAAAGTCTCCGGGTTCAATTGAAATGAGCAAAATATAGGCTAGTTATATAGGCATGTTCAACTTTAATACTATTGTACTATTTTGCAAAATATCAATAATTTACCATAACCTAAAAAACGTTTGCACATGTATTGCAGAATATTGTAACATGCTAAGGCCTAATACAGGGATTCCAATGGATTCTAAAAAAGTTTTAAAATTACTAAGTAATAATTCATAAAATGTATAAAAAATGTCATTATATTCCTTTTACGAATTAGACCTAAATTTTAGTCTAAAATAATACTTTAATTCACATATCTCATAGTAAATCAACATATTTTTAGTATCAATAAAAATTTAACTAACTGTAAAGGGAAGTTTAAAAACACGAACTTAATAAATAAGAAATTAAAAATTATTTTAGCCCTTGTGTGTGGTTGATCAACATAAACTGTATTTTACTTTTGTTTTACGAGCATTATTGACATGTGGATCATATTATTATATAACGTTATAGCAGTTTAATTTCCTATACTATTTCAAAGAGAGTTAATGTCAATTTAGATAGTTGAGAAAGACGTACAACGCTGACTGTATTGCTGCGATAAGAAATAAACGCTACAAATGTACGAGTCACAGTAGTTTGTGACTCCTAATGGCTGTAATTTACGATACTTGGAATTATATTCGATGTCATATACTTATTTAAATTTGTTACAAATCATTATTATGTAATGGTGATACTACTATGAATACATTTACTTGAGTTTCATGCTTATAATGTCTTGAATATTAAAGGAGGGTTTCTCTCAATATTATTGGTTTCTTATGTTATTTAACATTGTTACATTTTAAACAATTAGCATTAAAATACTTTGAAACGTATATTTTATGATATGTAATTTTACCATACTGACTAATCATTATATTGCATATTTAAAAATTATATATGTAAATAGTTGAATTCGTTTTATACTTTGATAAGGCTTTGAGAGCACTGCAACGCATTGTTACACTTTTAGAAATTTATATTGCATCATCGGGTCTAGCAATACTACATTCCCTCATGTTCTTGACATCGTAACAATGTATTAGTTGTTAAAGAACGCTATAGGCCTACAGAAGATAATTAACTATTGGTAAATTTGCTAGACGGAACATTGTATCAAATGTGTACAACCGTAAGTACAGCTTTTTTGGGTTGTCCTTATTTTTCCATTGCCTCCTAGTTTCATCTGTTTATTTAATTTTGGTACGATATTTTTAACATCGTTACTTACTTATAATACAGTTACGCATTGACAGAGTCATGTCGTTCTTTTCAATTATTTAAATATTTATATTTATTGCTCAGGATACATTTTATAGGATACAGGAGACCGTTATCTAAGTATTTTCAGCCAAAACCGATAATTGGAAATAGTGTTTTTTTTCTTTGTTTTGTTTGGTTTTTTTGTTTTTTTTTTTTTTAGGGAGAGAGACAGGAAAAATGCAATTACGCACGCAGGTGGCCAGCCTGTAGTGTGGGAAACCCCTAAAAACGGGTTTACCCACTAAAAAACATCCTCTACTCTTTAGAATTCTAACCTGGGATTGTTTATCACATTACTTCAGCCTAGGCCTAAATTTGGCTTAAGCCCGTGGGGCTCGCTCCTTATACAGCCGCTCGGTCAAGGGATCTGGGCCACTTCGCGGCCCATATCGGGTTTCTTTTCCAGGAGGATGCCCCGGACGAACTGTGACAAACATCCCAGTTCCCCTCATCCTCCATAATCTTTTCACAGACCGTATCCACCGAAAAAAACCCGAGTTTTCTTGTGGCCTCCAGGCGGGGCTTTCCCAACGCGGACAGCGGAAGGCGTGTTCCGCGTCGTCGGGAACACCCGGACAGTAGATGCAATCCGGTGAACCGGTCTTGCACATCCGGTTCAGGTACGACTTGAAATAGCCGTGACCTGTCAGGAACTGCGTGAGGAAGTAGTCCACCTTGCCATGCCACCTTTCGACCCATGGTTGAACCTGCTTGATGAGTCGCGCAATCCATCGTCCACGGGTTTCGTGCTCCCAGCTGTGTTGCCACTGCTGGAAGGTTCGGGCACGCTCTTGGGATCTTGCTGCGTCCTTGCCGATCTTGCCTTGTCTCTGATAAATCGCCTTCCTCTCCCCTGCCAAGAGCTTGACAGGGATGTCTCCGGCAACCACCAGGACGGCAGGCTCGGATACTGTCCGATAGGCGGAACACACCCGGAGTGCAGCTTGACCCTGAACCCGGGCGAGTCGCAACCTTTAAAATTCCTTGGTAAGCGCGTCTGCCCACACCCCTGCCCCATAAAGGAGCACGAACTGGACTGCGGACATCAATAACCGTCTTTTGCTGGACCAAGGACCCCCGACACTGGCCATCAGCTTACTAAGATAAGACACCACCTTAGCAGCCTTGTCCGCCAAACGGAAGATCTGGTCTCTCCAGCTTAACTTGTTGTCCACCATGACTCCGAGGTACTTGGCGAAACTCGTTGACTGGACCACTTCCCTTCCCACTCGCAGCGGGACGACGGTGTAAATTCTCTTCTTTGTGAGAATCACGATCTCCGTCTTGCTTAGAGCAAGCGAAAGACCGTGATCGGACTTCCAGGCGTTGACCACTCCCTCAGGGGCAGTGGGCTATCCACTGTACGTGTGTTTTTGGCGACCCCGGGGTACCTGAGCCAAGCTGTGAGAACCTTCTCACAAAACTTCCAGAGCTACGGCCTTTCTTCCCATCTTTTAGGTCTTAGCTCACTGTCTTTATTCTTTTCTGAGCTAACTTTGCTCGCCTTCTTCTTCTTTTCGACCCCGCATTACGGGTATCCTTCCACCTTCTTTCGACCGGCGCATGCTGGGGAGTCCTGGGAGTGTCCCTGTCTTGTTGCAGGGACTTATGTGTGCCTCGCACTGCCGATGGCCCCCTCCAGTGTGTTGTCAGAAGCCAGCTACTTCGGTCCTTAGTCAGGAAGTGCGACATGGATGCAGGGATCGGACTCTGCATTGCCACGGGTGACCCCCACCAGCACGTACGGCACCTTGTGTGTATCGGTGCTGGGCAAACGGAGGTTCGGGCCCCGGGGAACTGGGGTAGGGGCGTCCTCCCTCCTACGGGAGGAGGACCTCCAAGGGTACACCCGCTCTCGGCCAATGAACGGGCCGCTCCTTGCCGCACGATGCGCTGGTGACAAAGAAGTATGGACTGTCAAACCACATACAGGAGTAATGGAAAGGAGAAGGAGCAAGCCGCTTTCAAGCGCAGCTTAATTATGCAAAGGTCTCCGACCTTGACGACTGGGACGCCGACGAGGAGACTTAAAACCTCCTCTCCGCCGGTGCCCTGTTAGTGACACCGGATCGTCGTCCGGATCCGGAAAGAGGAGGTTGATCTGGTGATGGAGGTGATCAATAGTGTTTTGTTAATTATATTATATTTATCAATAATTTAAAACAAGTTATATGCAAGGTGACATTGTAGTTTAGACATTTCTCTGAACCAAAAATACCCTCCTAGTTGTCCTGTCACCTCACTCTGTTTGTTTTTTCCTTAGATTCACAATGAAAATTAAATATTTGATGTTTATTTGATAGTCTGCGTTTTTAAATGATATTTGGTATAGTTTTAAATAAGGAAAGATTACTTCACATTAATTTTAAGGAGAAATTTGATCATAATAGGGCTTTTGTGAGTGATTATTACAGGTAGTTATTAACAATGGATGAGTACGCTACAACACTTGTCGCTTAAGTGGCTGTGCTGTAGTTGCATGTAAACTTCCAAGTCTATAACTCATATATTCTTGACATTTCCTGTGGAGAGACAGACAGGCAGGCATTTATTTGGCAGATAAATAACTGAACTTGTTTAAAATTTATATATTTTTCACTTTTTGGTTGCTATTATGGTTAAACAGAAGTGTAGTTATAAATTATATTCTAATGCTCAGCCCTACCCTGTGGACTGGCAAGCAATATCATAGAACTCAATGTTGTATACACTAAATTATTAAGCCCCGTGCAAGATTTTAAACTCTAGATCAGGTTTTGAAGTTATATTTTGAACAATAGACAGATTGACCGACTTTTTGTCAAATTTACACAAGTTTTTACAGGTATTCGAGTGATTCTTTTCGTTGATGCTCAACAAATTAGAAGGCCCCTTATATAATATTAGGTATTCATTATTCTCTTCCTCTTAATATTTTAATAACCATTAAACCAATTTAGGTTTACATGTAAGTCAATTAGGGGCTTTCATGGTTGTGACATCAGACAAGGAGTAAAACTGAATTATTTTTTAACTGAAAATTTTCTACTATTAGGTTAATGGATGTTACTGGTCCTTGTGATCAGATGAGTCGTATTTTACATGTCAATTAAACTATTACCTTTTGTACCTCTTAAAAGTATTAGTTTCAAACTGTTTAAAGTACAAATAATATTTACTCGCTCTCACGAACGATACTTCGATATGTATAGTATACGTAGTTAATAATATATTTTACCAATGCCATAGTTGATTGTTTATAATACAGTTATTTCAAATCTTGTACAAATAAACATTAATTATAGGAAACGGATGTTTTCATAAGAATTCAGTAAATGTTAATGTATGTAAATGATTGTAAATGTAATCTTTTTGTAATAATGCAAATTAACTCTCTCATCACCGCTAATGCATACGTATCTAATTAGTGAAACATATTAAATTTTGCCGGTCCAAAAAGCAAAGATACTTGAATGTAAATTGAAGATGTAAATTGAAATCGGGAAATGAACCGAACAGGTACGTTATTGGAACCATCGGTAATTCAATATTTAATAAAGACCGAATTTACGTTTGAAATGGTTCCTTTGCAACGTCACTTTCAGAAATATCAATTCATATTTGTTTTTATTTAATTTAATACTGCTATCCTCGTTACATGATTTAAGACATTAGATTATCAACGGATTATACATAATATAAATATAAAAATTAAAAAAATAAAACTATGATTGTTCTAGTTATATGGTACTTAAAACGAAATACATAAGTTTTCCTTTAGTAAATATGAAAAAAACTAATATTTTTACTATAAGATACGAGTAAAACATTTAATTAAGATATAATTTCATGCAATAAGAGACTCGTCAAACTAAAAGTTTACAACCTTTGACAATTTACAATGATTCGTTATAACATTTTGTACGTATATTAATTCCACATATTCAAGATTATTTAGATATTTTTAAATCACGCACTCTCAAAATTTGAAAGGATCTATTGAAAATTACCTTTTTTAAAGTGTTAAGTAACGTAGTATTACAAATGATATGTGTAAAATTAATACATTTGCTTTTTAAGAACACCATGTATTTGGTTAAGCTTAATTTATTATTTGTATTAATGTTCCTATTTGAAAGACAGTAGATGAAAACAAAAAGTACAATATAAGATATTTTTTACATTTTTAAATTATTAGAACTTATATACAGATATAGTATTACATATTTTTATATTATTTTCTTTAGTGATCAACCTGTTCAATTCTTTCTTAAGCTCAAAAAAAAAAAAAATTGTTTCGTCTGTAACCAACAGAAACGAGAAAGTTAACTACCTTGCCGTTATAAAATCCCTCACCAACACGTTATATATATATAACGTATATATATATATACGTGTGTGTGTGTGTGTGTGTGTGTGTGTGTGTGTGTGTGTGTGTGTGTTGTTGGTTATGCATTGAATACTGTTTGAATTTATCTTTTAATAGACATAATGGTTAGACATCATGTTTATCCATAAGACAAATGTAAAACTTTTTGCTAAGTGAAATAAATAGTATGGGTGACCAGTTCTGGTTTCTGCATCAAAGTAAGATTTTGGTCCTACTACATAGTCTTGATTATGTGTACAAGACGTATGACCAAATATGACCAAGACGCGGTTGTCCAGATCCTGGCCATACATAAGCCAGGTGATCTATAAAAACAAACATAAGTCTCCACATAAAGCACCAACTGTAGTTTCGTATTGCTCAACTATATTCCTACAAATAACAAGGCTTCGAGAAGTATAGTAGATTTACTATTTTGTCAGCAACCAACAAACATGCATAACATCGAAAGTGGTGAAGGTCTAAATAAACAGAAAGTATCCTATTTAGCATTGGGTTATAAATAAATTATGTAGCGGGGTACTGTAGACTATATAATAATGGTGTTATATAGGTTACAACGTTTAATTACTAAATGTGAATTATTCACTAACATGCTACCTTGGACAGCCTACGCTACTTGCCAAATACAGGTGATGAGCCCAAATATATGTCACTCGGTAAATTATATAGATTTCTCTTCTCTATTTCTACCTCTGAATACTGTACAATATAGTTTTAGGCTAATGTTAGATGGTACTAACCAAGCGTAACCTAAAAAATTATTTCCTGCAGCCTACAAGCTTGTTCTTTTTTCCACTTTATCAGTGTATAATAGAAGATGTGTTATTGTTAATAACTTTTGTTACGATAGTAGTTTTAGAATATCAGCACAATTAATTATTAAAAGAATTATATCTTACATTTCTTTAGTGCAAATGGTGCCTAACACAGAACGGTTGGTTAAGACCTCTAAAATTGCTGTTGCGCTCGAATGTTTTACTTATTTATTTAGCTTTGCTTAGCTTAGCGCCTCGTATTTCATCAAAGTAGAGTCTTTATTAATTTGTGCATTACGTCTTGTAATTATTATTTGTCATAATGTTATTGAAAGACATCTTTGAGTAACTTACGTGTACATATTCACAATAAATATTATTGATAAAATAACATATTGTAATGAATTTAAAACAATAATTGAAATTCCTTGAATGGTGTGAACTTATCACTGCAGCCATACTATTGTAAATGTAGTTAACACTGCATTTCTTTGCCTCACTTGAATGATCAAACTGTAAGAATAGCTACAGCACTGAAGCTTATCAAAATTATTAAGTTCTCTGTGAAATGTATAATCTGATATACACGGAAATATATAGTAGGAAATAACGCACTTTAGCGTAAATAAAAGGCTGCTTAGTCAATCGGAGTCATGTCTTGTTTTCCAGGAATCGACATGAGATCAAAGCATTGAAGGTTATAAAAAATACTGACTCCTCCCTCAGATGTATATTCTGCTGGAACGATATTGACAGTGCGAGATAACAACATTTATCTGTCAATAAATGTCAGCTCTGTCCAATGGATTCACGTATCTTTCTGAAAGGTAACACTTCTGTTGTTAATTCACCTATTTATAATGAGAATATATTCACAAGCATAAATCATGTTTTATATATCATATAAATTATGACTAAACACGTTTCAATAAACAAAACGTAACTATTGTTTATGCAAACGATATAACTTTATTCATTATGACTTTTCAGTAATGGAAAGAAAGGAAATTTAAAATGTCTGTGTATAAGCTTTACATAATTGGATTTATTACAAATAGATTTATGAACACTGAATCGTGTCTTTACTTACCTTTAAAAGAACCATAAATATGATATCTAATACATATAGAACAATCTTCATTTACAAGCTATAACGTTCCTTTGAAGTTAAATTCTGGGATCCATTTATTTCGTAACTTTAACAATGGTTCTTGAATTATAATTTACAATTAAACAAGTGCAACTTCACAAGGGCTATAAAATAAGCTAATTTGATCTCAAATTGTGTTTTATTGAAATGTGTTTATTAGTTTAATTACCAGAGAACACATGAAATTAATAGATATAAGTTATAATTTTGAAAAAAAAATCATTTGCAGTATACTTAAATACTAATACTAGTACAGTGCCCAATATAATTTATATTCCTCTACAATTATAACGTTATATGTATACTGAAAGTAACTTATAGTGATGAAATTGTGTGTGTGTGTGTGTGTATGTGTGTGTGTGTGTGTGTGTGTGTGTGTGTGTGTGTGTGTGTGTGTGTGTGTGTGTGTGTGTGTGTGTGTGTGTGTGTGTGTGTGTGTGTGTGTGTGTGTTACTTTTAACTAACCGGTTGCTTGTAGATATCATCAATAAATTGCTTCAATTAAACTATATAAGTTGCTATAAGGCATTATAAACTTAACAGTGTCATATATTAACTGTACTGTTAAATATAAAAATGCGTTAACAACAAAATTGTACCATGGAAGTAACGAATTTCGCACGAAACAAAACTCAACATAATTATTATATCGTTCTTTTCTTTAACGATAAGGATAACGACTTAAGGGTCTACAAATTCTAAATCCGCACTAATTTGAAAGTACACAGTATTATTTTGTTTATTATTAGCACCATAGGCCGTATGCAAAATTAATTGTAATAGCATAAAGTTTTGGTATATTATTTGTAACGCCATAATATTGTATCTTTACTTTTCTTCATTCGATTGATTAAATACATTTAATGACTAACAGAAACGAAGTGAATTATATAGTGATGAATTATAAATAAATAAATATATATATATATATATATATATATATATATATATATATATATTATATTATAAAATAAATAAATATATATAAGAATTTGTAGACCCTTTTAAAGAAAAGAACGATATAAATAAATATATATTATTTTGAGTTTTGTTTCGTACGAAATTCGTTACTTCCATGGTCCAATTTTGTTGCTAACGCATTTTATATTTTACAGTACAGTTAATATATGACAGTTAATAAATGCCTTATAACAACTTATATAGTTTAATTGAAGCAATTTATTGATGATATCTACAAGCAACCGGTTAGTTAAAATTTGAGTTTGTTTCACCATCATAGTTAGTTTACGGCTTGCTAACACTTTCCGACATGAAACCCGATTGAAAATATACATTACGTTTTAAATTAAAATACAGGGCTGTAATATTGTATTGTAAGTAATATGTCGCTACTGTTATTGTTGAGATAAACCGCTCAAGAACACTGCAGGTCTAGGTGGAGAGACACATCACTTTAACAGATAGCATGAGCCTCCGCATACTAATATTATACTGTCTGATTCTGTTCATTGGCATATGACTTATACATGCGTATAGTATAATTACAAGTAGTCTTTATACATCATTCTTAGAGCAATGTTTATATATTATATATACTATTTAAATTGTATTTATAAAATAAATATTATAAAAATGTAACAATGAAAATGTTATTCTTCTTAATAAATATAGAGGTGGTTAAAAAAATTTTAGTTTTACATATATCTATTAAAAATCACAAACGAAAAATTTTATTATCAAAGTATCCAGGATACACATTGAAACCCAGCATCAATGACTCGAAGACCAACGTCCAATAAATAAATGTTGTTGTTATCCTATCTGTGATCCACTTTGTGATTATATATTAAACACCATTTACTAACTGAAATGAAAAAACCTGACCTTTTCTTATTGCTGACACTGAATTTAAATGCATGGTTTTTAAAGCAGAGTGCTATTCAAGCTGTTACGAACTAGTTTAGGTTAATATTCTTAAATAATATAAGTAGAATATTCTTTAGCACAAAGTGGTGTAATATATTTAATTCCTGAATAAGAACCAAATTAATGTGACGTTATATTCATCGTTACCAGATGTTATGTTTGAGTGTGCTATATCTCCTATTATACAAATACCAACACATCTTCCTTTTATTAAATAATACTAGCTGTTCCACGCGGCTTCACACACTACTTTTAAAATCAAAATCCTTACACTACTTAGTAAATGCACTTATGATGAATAATGATGGATTCTTCAGAAATTGTCCAAACATAGTAAAAACATGCATCATTTACATAGTAATGCAGTGTTTTTTTATTAACAGGTCAAAGATTAATCTGACTCTTACACCTTTTCTTATATACAAATATCCTCTTTTATATTTTCACATTTACAAGAGAAAAATCTGTTTATCATATTTTAAATACCTGTTGCCCTAACTGTGGTCTATGAACTATATGTAGATTGGTATTTCCGGAACAATATTTCTTTTCAGAAACTCTAATAGTTTTGACAATGTTTACAAATTGATGCAGTTACATTTACAATAGTTATCATAAGATACGGCCGTCCTTAAAAACTTAAATAGTTTTAGATTGACAGCACTAAAGAGCGTCATATATTTTCAATCATTAATCGAAGCAGTTACGAATGTAATCGTTTTAGTATATAGGCTACTATTTTTAATATATTTATTTATATCTTATTGTGTATGTATGTTGGACTTATGTAAGTAATTCCAGTAGTTTCCTAAGTTGACTTTTTAAAATTATTGCACATTTATTATTACTCATTGATATTGCCTATAAAAATACTTGAAATTTATATTTTTACCCCATTGTATGCTCTAACGGTGTTGCTGGAGTTAATTTCAATCAAATTACAATTACTACTGGGACAGTTTGAAAATAAATCTAAATAATAAGGATGATTTGTAAATTATATTTTATAAAGTCTCTCAAGTATTCAACTACTACAGCAATAAATTGTAAGAAAAGAGATGACAAGCCTGAAGTGGAGCAAAGGTTTCTTTATATCAAAGGAAGTTTCTTTTGTCACACTAAGTTCCTTTTTGGACACAAAGTTATGAACTTGACGAAGCAGAAAAGTTACATTGAGAGTTGAAAATATTACAAAGTTTGTCCTAGCTTATGCGTATAACCAAAAACTGTATAGGTTTGTCTACGCTAAAAATAAATATACATATACACTACGCTAAGCATTGTAAAACAAACAAATACACGTATATTTTAAAAATAGTTTGGCAAATTAACATACACTTAATTTAGTTAAAATCATAAATATAATAAATCAACTTTGACATGGTTGTGAAATACTTGGCAAAAGAATGACAAAACATTCAATAAATTTTACTGGAATGGACTGTGGAATAGGCCTTCCAGGGAATCCACATTAAAAACACTCGCTAGGAACACTACCTCATAGGTGGCGTGGACACTTGTACATATTATAGACAATACAGCACAAGAAAATGTTGCAATTGCTTTTTCTCAGAAATTGTTAGTGTTATGAAAAAAGCCTAATAACAATTTTGTAGATAATTGCATAATTTACAATTTATGTTCCATTATCATAAAAGTAACAATTTCGCTGAAAAATTTAAAAACCCATTTTTTTCTAAATTTTACCTTAAATAAAACTTTTTACAGACATGGGATCGATGGGGACTTTTCAAAATTTCATAAAAATGGTATAATTATTAACATCTATGCAAATTGTTTAGCGTTCTGGGAATTTTTGCAAGGGTCAATGTCTAAATTTACCGGACTAATTAGATATAAATCATACCGTGTGTTTGCTAGTAATAGTTAATGTACTGGACATTGCTGATCTGTAAACACTCTATGATCTGATTGTGATTAACCTCTAGAACAGAACTACTCTCACGATTTCAAGCCATTACACCTCCAGACCTATAGGTATCGTTACAACAATGAAAAATATTATAACCTTTTATGGTAAATAAATCTACCTCGTCACTATTGATTAATGTTTCAAAGAGAACTATAATAATTATACTAATTTTAACTTGATTTATTTCTAGTAAAAAACTATTGAAATTTCTTCTTAAACTTCTGATATTTGCATAAATTATATTTATACTTTTATTTTTATCTTCGGGATAAAAAAAAAAAAAACTATTTAAAGAATATGAAAAATTTGAAGACATTGGCCTACTTATCATACAAGATTGTCTTAAATGAAAGATTATTAATAAAAATTTTCTAAACTATGATAAAATAACATAACATAACTTGTTTTATAATGCTCACTTACTAAACCAGATTGTCAATGTCCTTGTATGATAAGATTTTCTTGAGAGGGTCTCCCTCAGCTTTCCCGGCAAAGAACTTGCTATCACAACTCCAGGCAAACGTATATCTGGTCTCCCTGCACTTCTTCTTCAAACTTGCTTGAAACCATTTGTTTTCCAGTGACAAGTGGTCGCTGATGTACACTCGATGTGCTGGAAACCGCTGATATACCTCCCGAGTAACAAGTGACCTCTTCTTCCGGTATGCGTTGAGCGACTCAGCCTTCCTCTCCCTGTCCGTGAACTGGATGATCAGCGCAGGATCCTTGTTGAGTAAATAGGACGGCACCCGGTGAGCGATGGCGACATCGCTGTCCTGCACCTGCACTCCTATAGCCGCACCCACGTCTTTCGCCAGGTCTTTGACGCTCTCCTCTCTTGTAGATGGCAGACTAGCTGACTTCAACATTGTTCACACCGGTATACTGCTCAAGATTTCGCATCCTATCCCTCAGGTCCAGAATTTCTTTTGTGAAAGAGTCGTTCTTAGTTTTGAAAAGGTCGTTTTCCTTCTTTAGTTCAGCAAACTGCATAGTAATTGGCTCCATTAACTTGTTGGAAGCATAGATTTTATCCGACACAAACTGAACAGAGGCTGATAAGTCGGTCATCTCAGACTTGAAGGAATTCATCTCAGTAAATACGTCCTTTTTAAAACCTTCCATTACCTGAATTAGGAAGTCCTTAGTAAGAACATCAGTTAACGAAGAGCCAGAAGTAACAATGTTCTAGAAAGAGTTACCTCTACAGTCTTTACACTTGTAGTCCCTCGTCGACCTCGTCCTCTTCGCCTCGAGATCTTCCTTTATGCAGTCAGCATGAAACACAATGTCACACACTCCTACACATTTCACATCATTCTTGTCACTTGAAGATTTTTTGCAGACGCCACTGATTGCCATAGCTAATATTACTTAGAAAAAAATCACTTTCAGCTATAAAAAAACACGCACGACACGATAAGAGCTGCACGTATGCATTACGACCTTGAACTTGGTACGGAGTGATAGAGTAGACATCTTATCGGCTCGACTGACTGACTGAGCTGGACTGAATGTCCAGCTATCATAAATAACTTATTCTTACAGGATAGTAAAAGACATGTGTAAAAATACGCGACCTATGTTTATAATATATTGAAGAAAATTTTTTATTTATTTAAATATTGATTCTTTTACTGTAATAAAGCTCAAATTTATTACAGAACCTTTAAACTGATGAATATGTTTGAAATCTGCCGTACAAAATGCAGTTAAAGTTTCAACTTTTAAAATAACGCCTGTTAAACCTAAATTGAGAGGATAGCTAAAACTTTTTAGCAGGAAACTCCACCGACTACCTCTTTATACAGAGTGCCCCGTAACTCTGAACAAACGTATACCACGTTATTGCTCATGGCAAGACAAACATATTTCACCATATGAACGTGGGTTTCGGACGCTTAGTTTCCCATCAATCTATTTATATATTTGTGTATGTGTGTGTGTGAGTGTAAAAAACCTAATATGTTAAAAAATAATAAAATAATTATACCTAAATTAGCTCAAATTCTTACAATAATACGATTATTTACTGTAAAAATGTCATGAAAGTATCTTTGCCATTTTAAAATTACCGTCCATTAAAAGTGTTAATGCTTGAATATCTTTAAAACAAGCAATGCTTCTCAAGAATTACAGAAATAGCAGCTTTTAAACAATGTTACCATAAATCTAATGCCACAAAGTTTATTTCAATGGAACAATAAATAACTTCAGTTTTACTGTGATAAGACATTGCCCACATTGATATATAACGTTTATTCAGTTTTGTGTTGATGACCTGCTATTTGCTGAGAACCCCACATGCGCTTGATAATAACAAGAGATAGCTTAAGGCTATTCCTTATCTGGAGACAAATATTCCAGTCCCTTTGTAATAACACAGCTAAATAAACTCCTTATTTGGCAAATAAGCAGTGAGTATAAGTTTTAAAAGTGTAAATAGTGATCATCTTACTTGAAAAAAAAAACATCAAGAGATTAGAACATTTATCTCATTTTGATAAGACATTTAAAAAGCATTGTGATTAATATGTTGTAAGTTCTTTAGGTCTGTCAAGCCTATTGTTATTCTTAAAAGCAATAACTAATGGTCACTTAATATCTCAATGTACTTTTTCTAGAAAACAATACACATATTTACGGTAAAAGTTATTAATCCTCAGTCATAAAAGTTCTAGTAGGATTTAAATTCAGATAATATAAACAAATTTATAAAATAACAAGGTGTAAGTTTTTGGAAGTATTATACAATACATAAATTTCAGAAGATGACTTTTCATTTAATTCTGTTGCATTTTTGGCCTCTCACTTGGGCTTCCTTTTCGTGCTGACATTTAATATTGATTAGTAAAATCTCTTTATTGATGCTCGGGGCTTATTCCCCATCGCTCCGCCCCGGTTAACGTGTGATTACAGCTTACGGTGCCACAAACCCCTGTTTTATTGTTTTTACTCGTTTATTGGATGATCCCTTTAGTTGTGTTATCAGTAAGGCATCCTAATTTTAACTCCCTCCTTTATCTCCATGGACCGTTTGCACTATTTTACTATTGTGCACACTATTACTCGAGACTTTGCAGTAACCTAATACGATGTAGTCCCGTAGACTAAACCAGTGTTGCGCAGTATCATATTAGTGTAAAACGTTATTGTCGTTAAAATGTGTAGCTCCTATTTTGAATACCCACACCCAAACTTTCTTAAACGTATAACCCTCTCCAAACCAGCCCCCTTTGTTTTATATTTTAACATGGTGGTACCGTAAATTCAATCCTTACGAGTCTAATTTATTTTCTGTTCAAATCATCAATGCTATTACCTTTATAACAATTAATTTTGTTCCCTAACAGCTAAAATCGTTTATATAACCAACAAATACCATGACTATGATAGTTGACTAATAGTGTTATAGTAGAATAATGTGTGATAAACAGTTATAGTACACTACTATGAATTTTTCACGCACACTTTGATACATCAGATATGCCGTAGAGTAACGCGATTATTATGACTAAAGACAGTTATTATACATTATCGTGGAGACTTATTGGTACGAGAATATAGGTACCAGTATAAGTAATATGATAATTAACCAGATTTATGTTATACTAAAAATTCATATTTATACATATGTAGTTTGTTGAATGTGTATTGAGGACTGGATAATAAATTAAATCTGATTATTAAACTACAGTATGATTTTTTTTAAAGACCAACTTTGAAACTAGTATGGATAGGTTAATATTTTATAATACCATTAGTTAGCTTTGAAATTGCTGTTATTAAAAGTAAGTTAGATGTCACAATTAGTAATAAAACGTAAATTGTATTTAATTCACACAAAAGATTTTTACTTTAATTTTATTAGTGGAATATTTTCGTCTTGTCTTTACATTTTACGAGATTAGAATAACTCACATTTTTACAAAATCCACCCTCCAGGATTTTGGTGGATTTTAAGTTAATCTTATCTGTGCAGTTAATCAGTGTTAATTAGAGATTATTAAGAGTTCTGAGCCTCATGTTGTAGATCGTTTAATTGTTCAACAACTATGACTATATTTTAATCCTGTAGTCTGAAGTTATCTTGCATTTTACATCATTCTCTGGAGCGCAACTAAGACTAAAATTAACATTATCCTTTTAAACCCAATTTAAAATGTAGGAACTTATACATATAGCCTCCCCTTAAGGAAATCATGCTCAAATAACACACATTTAATAGATCCAATCAATACGGCAAGAGCGCTAACATTAAAATTTTGAAGAACTCCGTATTTAATTGAACTTTTCAAAAACTGATACGTACAACCAGTTTGTTTTGATAATGTTTACTAATTTCAATTAATTTATTTTGAAAAACACGTATAACGGTTTTATGATTTGTCAGTTATAACAATCATTATCATTTATCACTTAGATCTTTTTTGACAGATTTTCCAAAATGAAAAATATTTATTTACATTAAAACTAAGAGTACACCTGTCGAAATACTCCTTTTTCTGAAAAATTATTTTTATTAAGATTTTTATAATTTAAATTCGTTTTTGGTTACTGAAGGTTACTTTATAATATTATGAAGACCTTTATACATTACCAACCCTTTTATATAGGTAATTTAAATATTTGTTAAGTCGATAAATATTATTTGCTTTTATTTAAACCTCAGAATTAAATTTCAATAAAATATGATTTTGAATATTTATTGGTATATACAAAAGATAGAAAGCATTGATGTAAGTAGAGAAAGAAAGTCCTTTTATAATAATGAGGTTATAAATATAATAGTTATACATAACACCGCCATGTAATGAACATATACAATAATTAAGGTAACAAAATACGATTTTGTAGAGTAACAAGTTAACAGTAAATTGCAATACCAATATCCTGTTACGTGCTTGTGTGTTCAAATAAGGAGACATCAAAGACACGGTTGAAATATTCCTTCCTTCAGGACATCCTACAATACCTTTTAGAATTTACAACCTCGTATTTTCTATACTGTAAGATAAAAATTCCCCCTTTTCTTTACATAAACCTAGGCAAGCTAGTTGTTATTTATTCAGGATTATGAATTTTAGAAATGAAACAAAAACCCGTTAACTTTTAAATATGTTGCAATATAAAAAATAATATTTTCAAAACCTGTATGAATTTAATTTCATATAATACAACTTAATTTATTAAGAATTCAAGGATGTCGAGATTGATAAATTAATTCAATGTAATTTTTAACTGAAGAAAACAAATCATTATATTTTTTCATTATTTCGTTAATTTATTAGCAGTTTAATAGACCAATGCAATATTTTCGGGTTGAAAAGGAACATAAATTATTGTAACAAATCAGAACGTTTATGGGGAAATACATCGTAAAAAAGAAATAAAATTAAGTAGAATATCCCTTCTTTCAATATGCAATCTTAAATATTTTATAATATTGATATAAATGTTACAACCTTATACTTTTCTTTTGCAAATTGCTTTATAAAGTATCATTCTGACATATATATTAATATTTATAATTTGGAACAATATATTTTCTCCGGTTAAGTTTATTAACAGAAAAATGTTTATATATATAGAGATTTTGTAATGTATTAGGGTAATTATTCATAATATAATATTGTTATTTTCCGCATAAGGTATTACACATATATTTGAAATATCATTGTTTTCATTAATTTGTAATTATTGATTAATGCATATACAATGTTTTAGTTCAAATATTTCACGCATATTTTATGAATTGTGGTCATACATGTGAATTTTAAATAGTAGAAAAATTTGGAATTTCGCACTAAATAGTTTAATTTCTTTATATCAAAAATAATTTAATTACCTAACCACAGTATGCAGTGCTTAGCATTAAATTAGTTTGCTATGCACAAACTATTAATGTCTTATAGTACGACAATGCATCTTGGTCACTCTGTCAAAGACTGTTCATGACTTACAGTTAATAACATAATATAATACAGTATTATGTATATCCCAACAGTATTATAAATACAAACGCAAGTATATAAGCTTGGATGTTTAAAATGCAGCCAAACAATACTCTATAGATAGATTTGGACAAGATTTGGCCGAGTCATATTTTTATTTAAAAATACTACCTTTTTATGTATATTAATAATAATATTAAAAAATTGGAAAAATTCTTTACAACTGATTGAGTCATAAAAGGCAACGAGCAACACGTTGTATAAGAATATTGTACTTGATTTATTGAAAATCGGCTCTTATAGTATGACATAAATAGTAATGACAAAAGGGATACTTCAATTTTTATTTTATCCTGTAGAAATGAAACAAATTGATCTTTTCTGGCTTATTCTCGTCATTTACTTAAGAATCAAAATTGCGAATGTGTGCATATATACTTTCGAAATTTTTTAGCTTAGCTAACAAAAATTAATTACCCATGCATTCCCGAGCAAAAATTTTTTCTATAAATCTTTTTGTTATCTAATGCTGTTCAGTGCTATTCGTGCAATCAATGGTTAGTCTATGCAATTGAAACTCCGTTATGCTTAAGGGGAGCACTTCGCCCTATCTTCGTAATGTTAACATAGGTACACTTATCTCAAGAACTACTTGAGGTATCTTCATAATTCTTTTTTTTCATTTAAAGAGGGCTTCTAGGGGGAACACGTGGGGAACCAAAAAATGAAATTTTTTTTGGCATATACCCTAAAAGTTATATATTTTTGTTTTAACGCTTGTCAAAAACCTATATAAATATGTGTATATGTATGTATATAAATATTGAACTCAGTGAAATGTGAATGTTTTTAGTGGTTCCACATATGTAAAACAGTGCTACAAAACATACAAAAAAAATTTCATATTCCTACCATTTGTAGTTTTTGAGAAAAATGTACTTTTGTATTGAAAACCGCAACTTTCGGAGGAAAAACACAAAAAACGGAAAAAATACTGCTTTATTACCTTTTTCAGTACATTCCAGGTGCATAGGCTGGCTGATCTCCTTCCTGCTCCTCATATTCATCCTCCTGACTTCTTTTTAGTAAGTTTTTCTTCTGTCTAATTTTTTTCTCTATATCTTCTTGAGCTTTCTCTGCCTTCCAAATTCGCCGCCGGTCAAGCTTTTTCATTGCTGTAATAAAATGCTGCCCTGGTGACACTCCTATTTCTTGAAATACTTTGCATTTGCCAATGTAGCCATCATTAAAAGCTGTAACAGCTTCATATATGCCAAATTTCAAAGTTTTAATCTCCACAAATGTTCTTTTAGGTATGTAGGTCCAAAATGACATCTCTGCAACCATCATTATCCGATACAGCTTCTTGCACAGCACTTTGCATTGACTTCTTACACACTAACTCAGCAATTGAACCCAAGTAATGCTCATGTTCATGATATCTCAAAAGGCGGAGGTGTAAGATTCATAAAAGCGCAAATTTTCTCCGCAGCCACTCTACCTTTGCCTATGTTACGCATAGCATAAACCAAACGAAGATTTAGGTCATAAAAATGTGTTAGGCCTATCAGACTTTGCTTCATTCTGATTAGTGTTAGGCCTGACTAATTCAGAGTTTGTCACAGTAATAGTGTTTTCCACAATCAGAAACAGCTGACTATAATTTTTGATGCTAGGGCCTACAATGTGTTTTACTTTGTAAACAAGTTGGCCATGGCAATTTTTACACACTGAAACGTTACTAAGAGCCTCATTCAACAATCCTATATTAACTATACAGTTTTTCAGACTCATCATTTTCATTCAATTGGTACTGTTTCAAAAAAGGACTGACCTTCTTAGAAGATGCACTTTGAGGTCTTGGCCTATCCACATTTTGGAGTATTGGTACCTCGATTGTTACTTGATCCTGAAAAAACTAGGCCTAGGACTAGTTGGAGGGTTATGTTGATTTCCTTTGAAAACGCGTTTCTTGAAAAGCAGGCTTTGAACGTGGCATTATAAAATTCACTACACTTATAACAAAAAATACTCAGAACTCTCCACTAAACTCACAAAAAACCATAATCATTTACGTAATTTTCACTCTCTAAAAACAGAAATGTCAGTAACCAAAACATGTATGCTACCTAGGTTATAAGCAATGGTTATAAAACAGATGTTTTGTTGGTTAGTGTAAGTTGTTGACATAACAAACTGTCACTGCCAACCAAATCATGAACATGACTGCAACGAAGTAGTACTATAACAGCACCATTCAAAGTGTGACTGCTACAGGCCCGAAACTGCCTGCAGGCCTATTTAAAAAAAAAATATTTCGGACACTTCTAGTCATCATAAAAAAAATTTAATACCACCATTGTTATCGGGAAATTCCAAAACTTTAATAAAAAAAAAAAAAAAAAAATTTGTAATTTTTGAGATTTTTTTTACGAAGTGCTCCCCTTAATGGAAAGTGCGCGATACACGTGATAAACACCATCGCTATGACACGAGTCACGGATTGAGAGTTATTACGGAATAGTACTAGGCAGTGTCCATCGTATTCAATGTGTCAAAAACTGAGAATAGGGACTAATTTTTCAAAATTGTCTGTACACGATAATACATAACAGGACCTTCGCCATCATCAAAGTCAATCTTGTCTTTTAAAAAGCATACCGATATATTGCAGTATAAGATGAAAAATTAAAGTATTTCTTTACCGAAAAACCCAAAATAGTGACATCTTCAAATGTTGGCATCTTTGGTGTTGAAATGCTTCGTGTGAAAAATATGAGTATTAGACAATTTTGAGTTTTTTTCACAGAAAGTAATTGAAACCAATATAAAATTGTAGGCTAACGCTGATCCAAGTTCGAAGTACTGAAATTCTCCGTCATCGAACCAGATTTAGCCTATACAGATACTAAGCATTATGAAAATTTCAAGCCTAAAATAGACGAATTTGTTCTATTGAAATAGTGCTATATAAGGATATACAGAGAGTGTTTTACAGTCACTCGACCGAAACTTTGCTAGCGTTCTACCAATTATAAAAACGTGAAAACACTCAGTATTTCTATTTCTGTTCTACCGGTCGAAATATTTAGACACAAATATTTTAATACCTGGGTGTACTTGCCATGCTGCTTAAATATGTTTATATGGTTAAGCTAATAAAACAACATTACAGATTCAGTCCAGTGAAAAAAGTATGTTGTAAAAACAAACTTTTACATTAAGGTAAGAGAGCAGAAAATACCTTGCTATTAAAAAAAACTATAATGAGAGAAACTTTTTATGCAGGAATGAGGCTTCTGTTTCAACTATCGCTCTGATTTCACTTATTTATAAAAAATTTATTTATTGCTACACATTTTGGTGAATCTCAATAAACACCAGTACTAAACACTAAACGAACAATGTACTGATCATTTAACAATCTTAACCCTTACTTTTTATAAAACTACTATTATTAAAATCAATCTTTGTAGATAAATATTTTTTTGAGAATTACGTTTAAATAATAATCAATGAAATTTACAATGAATGTTATAAATTCAACAATGAATGTTTTTGTAAATAGCACATACATAACCAGATTTTAAAATATTATAATAAATTGAAACAAGGTTCAATTATCCGGACTAGGAGTTACTATTACGGCAATAACATTATATTAATGTTATTTTATACATACAAAACAAGTTTGTCCGTTTTAAATCTTTGTCATTGTTGGTGTTTCAAAGATTTAAACCCAAATGGATAAAAGCTGATAAGGAAAGGATTTAGCGTTGTAAATATTATTTTAAAACCACGACTTGATCTTTCATTAAAAATTAAATACCTGGTTATTGCTGTTTGGCAAATACAATACCCGACCTAAAGCTTAGTCAGCTAAGTAAGGTATTGGATAGATGTTTCTTTCTATAACTAAGAATCTCCATTATGAGATCATTTCTGTTTTGTTTACAATGATAAAGTTATGAATTTTATTGCCTGTTATATACGTTACAAACCTGGAACACTGTCACCTACATATGACTTGTTATTTAAATTAAATTACAGTCAAATAACGACGATTACTTTACTTCACATATTATTTTTTTAATATATATGCTTTTTTTAGATTGAGGTCGTTTATTACCAAAAATAGCAACAATTTGTCAGGTTTTAACGATGATACAATGATAATTCCTTGTAAACATTTTTTTACAAACTGACATAGCGGCCAGTTCCAATAAATCATACAAAATAAAGTCAAAGATAAAATATCGAATAATGGAGTCTAAAGATTACATAAACACTGGCTTCACCCTACAATACTAAACTAGGTATACCTAGCCCAGAGAGCGTGTTCCATCCGACAACGCGGTCTAATCTACATCTAATTGCTTTCACTTAACAAACAGGAACCTGGGCTAATCGCTTGTAGCTTAGTCCAAACAGACTTTGATAATTGGTTGTAAGTGAAAATTAGTTAAAATACGTTTATTGATCTAGTGATTGTAGAAAATAATGACTTATGTATGTTATCTACATTGCTATTATCACCTCAGTTCCATTTTTGTACTTATATAAATAAAAATCTTTAATTCGTTTGATGAGAAAATAAGAGCATTTGTAAAACTTCATTCTTTTCTAGATATCAGGAATAAATACAATATAAGATTCTTTAAAAAGACGCAATCCCATCTCAAGATCCTTCTGCAAATAACAAAAAATTGCTTTTAATCCTCTACATAATACATGAGTTACGTGTTTGATAAATTTCCTATTTATAACGTATTTGGACGTTTGCTACAAAATATTTGTTCTTCAATGGGTTTTATTGGGTGGTGTGGGTCCTGTCCTTGCAAGCAGCTCACCTTCCCGGCCATGGAAGGAACCAATGGGTGGTGGTTCGGAGGCCTCAAGTAAAGTGTATGAGGGGGGCAGTAAGTGTATCCTAGCAGTAACGTCGCCTGGTAATATAAGATATATTTACCTTTTTTTAACAATAAGTCCATTTAAACCTGTATCGGTAGTTATTATAAAGAAAATGATTCTATTAGTCTGTTGAGAATTTAAAAAGCTAATGTATTAAATTTCAAATTTTTGGATGTCGGGACATTCTAATCTAAAATACAGATAATTTTGTAGTTTGTTGTAACCGCAAATCAATTTATATAAATGTTTTATATTCATTAAAATGGTTTCAATTCATAATACATGACAGGTACCGACATATGTATGTTTTATATAAGTACTGTACTCGTTTTCAAATCCTCGGAGTGGTTTTCATTCATATAGATTATTTTGTTTCTCTATTTACCTGATGACGGATATGGGTGTGAAACTTAATCTTCAAAGGATTGTAGGAAGTTTTAAAAAAATTATAAGCAAAAAATAGTTCATCTAAGAGTTGAATCTCCTCTTTGAGACCCTATTGGTGGTTGATAAAATAGTAGCAGATAACTTGTCGAAAATAAAATTATTAATAATCTAACGTAGTAAACATTTTTTTTAACGTGTTAATTTTAGCAGGATATTATACCGTTGTACATACAACAAACTTAATGTTTAGCGGCTTTTAAAATAAGAAATATGTTTCTTTTATGAAGATGCACAGAGTCCAAACTTATATAAGTACTCGCTATTAAATAACTAAATTAAGAGTCTAAATTGTAATGGAACGTTTAGAAAATAGGCTTTTACGTCTAAGAAAGTCAGAGAAAAAATTGACGATTTGTTACTATGAAGACGTTCCTGCCATGGTGGTAAAGTTCTTTACTGGCATTGAGAACTTGGCTGTATATGGGTAATTTCACATTTAAAAATTAAACACAAGTTGTGTAGAATAATGAGTAACGTCACAGTAGTAACAAACACAAGTTTTACGATGTTACTCTGAGTATTAGGACATTAGTTAAAAAGTATAAAGTAGCGAAGTCTCAACATGAGGAAACTATCTTGATTAAGAGATTAAATCGCTGCCAAAGAGTCAAAGACTTTACGACATATAAAAACTATGTCATCAGTATTACCGTGTTGAGTTACTGACATCCTAGTGAAGCTGAGGGACAGTGACGGATAACTGGGATCACGTGACCTCAATGCTGTGACGTAAAATCTATGCTCAACTTCTTGAAATCAAACGCTTTGACATGTGTTCTGGTAGCAGTTCTTCATCAAACGCACTGCAATTATATGTATATGTTTTCTGGATTTCATTTCCTATTAAAGCTTAGTATTTTTCATTGTTATAATAATACTTAGATCTTTTAAATTTTAAGTATTTGACTTCAGTGTAATAAAATGATATTGTAATTCCGAACTTTAATTGTTTTACGATGCTTAATTCAATCAAAATATCTTACACCCGTGCTATAAATTAATTAGAAAAATGTATCATAGAAAAGAAAAAAGGACTAGTAATCAACTGTATTCCAATAGCGTTTATTCAGCACACTTTTTAATCTGTTTAGATATTCAAACAAGGGTTTTGTTTAAAGTTCGTAATGTATTCAAAGTTCTAACGTCTGGAAGACCATCACTTTATCTTGCCACACGTATTAAGAAAGCACAAACCGAGTTGCTTTGTTAAAAAGTGACGTTGCGTTAACTTGACATATGTGTTGAGTGTTAAACAGATTATAGAAAACACCTTTCAACAAAAGTTTAATAATGTAATCATAAGTTCCTACTTTACACTTTCTAGGACTTTAAATTTGTTATAAAATCAAGTTCAAACTACACTGTAAACTGCAGGAATATTTACCTAAAATATCCATACATTTGAAAATGTTAAGCTACCATAGCGGAACTTTTTGCAATGAATATATATTGTGAAAAAGTTATATCCTTTTACGGTTTAAACACTTTTGGAACATACATATTGGGTTCATATATAGAATTAGATTATATTTTTTTAACAAAGATTTCATGTAAAAATCTGGAATAACAATATTTTTATATCTTGATTATCTATATATTACTTAAAAGTCATGTTTAACATTTTACAGATTAAAGCATTCGTAGAATTTTAATACTCACTAAAGCATTACTTATATCTTTCAATGGGTCGAAAGTATCAAAGTGAGAGTAATTGTCCATCACTTTTGACTTACTGCAGATTTACCTGCAATTCGCAAATATTCATATAAGCATTTAAGATATAATATTATAAAGTCATATGAAATATATCACACGTATAAAGGCATACATAAGGCCCATTTTATTGCAGTGTTAATAGTTGGGAGGTAACATGCAATTTTAAGATCAGAAGGATCTACAATACCTATATTTATGACCAACTCCTATTAAATAAAAACCACTACTCCTTATAAAGAGAGAGCTCTTTTTACTCAAATAGACCGCTCTTCACTTCCTTACGCATGATGAAAGGAGGGCCCTTTAAGAGTTTGTGTTTTAACGCTTATATACGCGTTTTATATAGAGCGGGTGTGCGTCAAATAATACGATCGTGAATGCAGAATGCAATTTTCTTTTGAGTTCGAGATGTTTTATTTTGTACTGTTCTATATTAACTCTTTGCTAAACTGAGATTTAAATTTAGTTTAGCAATTGCTTAAAACTATATTAATATAACCAATACATTTATTGAACAGGTGAATTTTTTCCTAACAGGTCAAATCCATTCCTAAAAATTTTCACTTAATCGCAGGTGAATAGTTAACATTTGTAATAGTACAATATTGAACTCTCGTGCTGAAACGTGCAATAAGGGTTGAAACTTTCAGGCTTAGCCAAAACATCACCTTAAGCTTCTTAGGACTTTGTAGCAGTAGAGAAGGGTGACAGGAATCTGGTCTCTTCGCTTAAAGAACAGAACTTTTTGGTTTAGGATCTCAAAATTTAAGTTATTTATATATATATATATATATATATATATATATATATATACATATCTAATGATAATTTTATCAATTGTGTAGTTTCTGATGATACTTTATAATCGTTAAATAAATTTTCTTATTTATGTTTCATACCTCTTAAGAGTTGAAATGCCCTTTGTAAAATTATTTATCCAAAAGTTGTATCTATTAATGTCTGAAATATTTGCAATACAAGGTGTTATTTTATTACAGCTATTGATATGTGGTTATAATTTAATAATGTGCAATTAATTTGGTATCAATTAAAAAAAACATACATAAAACTCAATTTACAAGACAACATGCAGCAAATTTATGTAACAATCAAATTTTAAAATGTCAAAATTATTGTGCTCTTTATGATATGTCTGCATTTATTTATTCATTGTAACGTTGAATGCCACCGCTAACACTGATCTATGAATGTTTTTTTCTTCCTATAATGCAAATTAATAGAGAATACAAACTTATATTTGCCACACATTTTAAAGTATATTTCACATTATATTGTTTAGACGATATAGTTTTGAATAATAATCATGATTTTTTTATGTTGTAAAAACATGCTTTATTTGACTATAACTGCTTGGTGTATTTAAAGAAGTATTTAAAAGTAAAGTGATATTTATATCGATAACAGTCGATGAAATGTAGATTTGTATTGGCGGAGTTTGATTCTGACAGATCAAAATGACATGTTACTATATAATACCTAGCGTGGAAACTCGTCAACACTTTGATGACGTTTCATTTCGTGTGGAGCTCATAAACTTGTTTACCTCCATAAATTTACAGTTACAATTCGTGGTTGAATGTTAAAGCTAAATACTTGAAATGTTGCTTGAACTTTCATTTCTAAGTTTGATAATGAGGCATATCAGTATGTGGAATATTTATGAGCTTAGTAGTAAGAAAAACATTACTAATAAACTGAGTACAACTTTATTACTAGTTAACATTCGACATAGTATCATATATAGGCTAACTATGCGAAAAATATCTCAAGAAAGACTTTGCTGGTGAAAATACACTTTGACTCTTTGATGACTGTTAAAATGATTTTTCAGTACGACTAGGTTTCTATCCACAAGAACATGTCAATATTTAAATGATATATAGACTAAAATGGTTCATGGAATATTTAGCAATATTTGTTCACATATACAGAATGTTCAAGAACTGTCTACCTTTTCTGGTATTTTTTCTGAACCTAAATATCATATTTAAACTATATAGAGCTTCATAATTACCTGTACAGCCACCACTTTGTATTTTTATCTTACATTTTTATTTGAGAACAGCATGGATAAATAAACATGTTATATAAAACATTACTTATAATGATGGGAAAATTTTTTTTTATTGGTGGTTTCTTAAGAAAAGTAAAAAAATAAAATTTAAAAGAAAACATAATAAAACGGTTACTGCTGTTAAATATTCGATAAGCAATTTAATATTACAAATCGAACCATACAAAGTTTAAGAAAATCGCTTCAGAAATAAGATAGAAAAAGCCAAGTGCTGAAAAATTTTGTATCATAAGGTGACAGCTCTACAATTGAAAGAAAAAGATTAGATGCTTTAATCATATATATTTTAATTTAGCTGTTTTAATCAGGTGATTATAACAGTAAGTTCCTAGATTGAGATAGTAAAATCATTATTCTATTAGTATTTTGATTTAATATAATCATAACATACTGGAATTAAACCAAAATGAATTCTATATGTACTGAAAAGTCTAAATTTTACGTAGGATTACTTATAAACTTAACCTAAGTTTCATATAAAAACATGGTATTGTGCATCAGTTATAGCATAACCATTGAAATTCGCGAAGGAGACGAAGAGGGTGAGTGTGTGGGGTTACAATGTGAATTATGGGAGTGGACACAATGCTACTATCGCAGCTGAGTGTTTTCGGCTCATGCCCAATCGAAGGCCAGCGACACGGTCGGCTCAATCAAAGCCAATTATCTGTGGGAACTGCTAAAGTCAGTGGCTCTTTGGTATTGCATTACATCATTATGTGTATTGGTTGTACTTGTTCTTATGTTGTAGGTTATTTATGATTACGAAAATATAACTTATAGTTTTGAAATATTTTTATAAAAATATTGCTATATGCACTTATCTATATTCCAGAAACTTTATTCTATGGTAACAGAAACAAAAGTGGGTTTTTATAGAATTTGTATAGAATTTGAAATGTATGTGAAATACGGATATACGTTTAATTTACATGATAAAATAACATAACTTGCTGTAAATTAACAGTTATCAATGCCCACACATTTCCTATTAAATCACGTCTTTTAACACATTCAAATAAGGATTACAATGTAGCCCGTTCTCCATTCTTTCAATGGAATTAATCCTTTACGGTTCTCCGAACTACACCCAAAACGACATTGTCCTGATCACCTTTAATATAAGTAAATTTCCTCACTTGTTGGTATACTAAAAGATGTGCTCACTAGAATTGTGTTTCCTACATTGGAATACGTCTTAGCATACGCTCTGAAATTCCAGTTACTTGAACAACACGCTGTTGAAACCTTTTATCGCTGTGTTCGTTTCCACTTCACTTTTCATAAAGTGGTATACATTTACAATTACTTCGAGTGTTTGGATGTGTATAAATTTTCACTATCTTATAAACAATAGTGTTTTAATGACATCGCTCAAACATAGTTGCTGTACATCAGATAAAGCACGGCAAATGACTAAGTTGTAGGGGAATGTGAATGACCAAGCAACCCCATTTCCCCACCACTTTATTCGACTCCTAATCTTCTGCGCATGTCGAGGCCACCGGTCATGCTATATATGACGCACAGTACTATATCGAAAATGGAAACCATGTTTAGTTTTGTTACATGGTTGTAATCAATGTAGCGGTATGGCAATTGAACACCGATTGTCCAAAATTTGAAAGGACGGATTAGAGTGTTCCGAACATTTGCCATCGTTATTTGTTTAAAAATGTATAACACAGAGTTTCAAGGATTGAAATCCATCCTGTTCATCCAATAAGATGAGTTCATGAAATAAAAAGGAAGAAAGAGAAAAAAGGGTAAAATACACCTGAAAACTGCTTTGAGTCTAGACCCGAGGAAATGAACCACTGCACAGGAAGCTAGTAACGAGCTCAAGTCAGAGCACGAATATCCAAGAGCATTCTCACACGTTACAATACAGGTAATAGTTATAAGGTTCGAATGACATTTGTCTAAAATAAAAACTACTTCAAATATGTCCTCGTATTGCATTACTCCGAGGCTTAATTTTAATGGGCAAGATTAAAGTAAAATGTTCATTTTTAATTTGTATTACTTTATGTTGTTTACTTTTATATTGCTTTTTACTTTAATTTTACGTAATATAATTTTAACTTATTTTACCTGTAAAGCATTATAATTAATCATACGTACACTGGACAATCGTTAATTTTAAAACATGTAAGTTTTATATAAATTCATAGATACAATTTAAAAATGCAATTAAAACTATTACCTCAATAAATCATCAATTAATCTCGTACCAATTAAGATAAAATGTAATAAATTATCCCAGCCTTTATACTATTTCTAATGGTAATAAATGAGAGGAGGAAGTCAATTTAAATCCCAAAACGTAATATATTTCCCATGCAGGATTCAATGATGTAATTTTATCTTTTAGGACTACCATACCAAAATAATGTATTAAACAAACTGATGATTTATGAAACAATAAGTAAATTACTCATTTAAAGAATAAGTTAAGCAATCACAATATTGTGTTAAACATAGTTTAAGAAAAGATCTAAACCTGTCGAAAGGTGTTTGTTTTTGTGTAAATATAATAATATTAAAAAATAAAACTCTTTCAAGTTTTCAAGAAAATATCACCTTTTTGAAAACCAATGAACTTGCATTATATTTTAAGGCTCATTAATTTTTTTATATGCGATAATGAATGAGTACTGCACAATTTTCGTACTTTTTTGTGCCCATTAACGTGATACATTTAAAATAGACCATTTCAAAATTTAATGATTTGATCATTAAGCAAAATCTGTCCAACAGATTTAGTATTTAGAATCTGTTAAATTTAGTATTAGAACTTAACCTGTTGATGAGTTCCTGAAAGTGGTCAGAAATGACTTTACAGACGTTTACGCTGTCTAGTGGCGGTTTTACGTACTTTGTGACTGGGAAAAGTTTGATGTATTATGTCATAAGTTGCTGAATCCTAGCGACAGAATATATAATCAAAGTATAGATGAAAAATTGTCCATTCAATTTTTTGCACTCACTCCTTTTTAGTTTTTCTCAATTATTGTACTGGAGTGAATATGGCTGGTTATCGAATACAGTGGTAAAATAAGTGATTATCTGGACTAAAGTGATGTTATTAAGGCACATGTAAAGAAAGAAACACTTCTTCTTCGGGTGAGAATAATAGATAAAGAAACTAAAATGCTTATAAGTGGTCTGATTGTGAATTTGAATGTGTAAACATTATAATAATTTGCTTAATTCTAAAAAAGTACGGTTTTAACGCGTAGATGATGAAAATAAGGCATTACTTTTTTTTATTATACTTCATAACGTTGTTAATGAATACAACTATTAAATGCTCTTTATTACCGGAGCCTATTAGTGATAATTTTGTCTACTCTATTACACCCTAAGTAGAGTGACGGTTATAGCCTTTAGTACTCTCCAACAGGTTGTATAGTGTGTGTTTAATCTGGATGTATATGAGTAAGCAGGTTTATATAATATATAATGATAATGCTTGAGTTCCTAATTGGATTTTTAGGCCGTAAAATACTTGTACATTGAGTAAGTCAGATAGGCATTGATGTTGACTTTTCAAACATTTTTAGGCAAGTCAATTGATAAAAGTTTTTGGTATTTACATTGTAAAATTGATTTACGTGTTAAATTGACCTATATTATCTAAGTGTAGTTAAATTTATTTACACATTATTTATATAATTGTTTTTAAATTATTTAAATTCTTGGTTCTTTATTTATAATTATTTTAATATAGTAATTTATACAAACTCCAAACTGCGTATTGATGAGGTAACATGCAAATCTATATGTAATTTTATTTCATTAATTTCTATATTTAATTACATTTTAGATATATACCGCATACAGATTGACAGGCACGTATATTATAGAAGAAAAATTACATCTCCCCTACAGAAAAAGGAGAAATGTTGTCGTCCTAGTGAAGGATAGGCTTCATTGACGTTAAATAGAATTAAATGTTTGGACATGCACATCTATGATCATCATTTCTTCTCTATTCAAAAGTAAAGTGTAATGCAGTATTTGAAGTCTTTAGATAATCTATTTAGAGACATATTGCCATGATAAACGTATTTATTATTTTTTTAACTTACTTGCCATACTATTGTTTTAATAATGCAAATCTGATTTTGGTGATGTTGCATCTCAAATGACGGGATATAGCTGAGCTTTTGGATATATATTTGCGTTACTCTTAAGGTTAATTAAGATTACAATGAGAAAGTAGCACAAAAAAAGTTGTAATCAAAATGAGTAAGATTTTATCAAGTGGCGTATTAACACAATTATTTTCATACAATAACAAGTAAACACAATGCAGTGGTGTTAAAATTAAATTTGTTGATATGATTTGATTTCAGAGTATTTGATTACAAATTATATTTAAATGATAACTGCATTCAAAGCGCCTGCGTATTTAAACGGGAATTTCGAGACAGCTATGTATAATAAATACCCAAACTCTATTTCAAGACAGTAGGTTTTGATGTATATTTGGCTTTAAAAAGTGTAGACCGCTTTATAATAAAGAGTAAAGTGTGGATGTGTAGCATGCGACGTTATATAACTTTGATGATGTTTAAAGAACACCTTTGCCTACAAAAAATATTAATTATTCATTAAATCAATTATTAATGTGCGCAGTCAATACCAACATCCAGAAATTTACATTATTTATTAAAGGTTACTTGAATTATCTTTTGATTGTAAATTTACTTGATTTTGTATCATAACTTACATGTGAAAACTGTTGCAACAGATAACTTTATTTTTGTTACCACTACTCAAAACTGTATTTACAAATCCTGATCCTAATAATACGATAAGTGCCTTTGTTTGCTTGTTTTACAATTAAACTATTTACCCAATTGCGTTACAAGTAGGCATGGGCATTATTAGCGTCCCTGGGATGAAGACAGGCATATTTTTAATTCAAAAATTCCACTGTGCTACGTCCCACTGGTTTTCTAATTAGCGACAAATTCCTTCCTTGGTCTGGAAAGTTGTAACGTATTAATTAAAAAGGCATTTCTATCGTAATCAACTGTTCTGCGTAACAATTGTTTAGGAGTTTCAATTTTTTTCATTTATAGTGAGTACAAATACTTGTAACGCTGTTTTATGTTTTAACAGTTATGTAAGTACTCATCTATTATAAAACAGGCCTAAATCATTAGGTGGACAGAATTTGTTACCTAAAGACTCCCTCTGAAGCAGTCGGCAAGAACTATATTAGATTAAATTTCTCTGGACCGTCCTTTAAACTAATTATAATAATTCCAGGATTACATGTACCAGAATACTAATAATACTTTTCAGTTTATAAACAAACAAACGCGTAGTCACATTCTAATCACTGATTGCTGCCACAGCCACTTCTGATTGCACTGTGACTGCCTGCCGTAGTATCGCTTCACCGCCAATTCTCTACCACACGTAGTTTTATCCCTCGACAAAATATTCCTATTCACATATATAACTCATAGGAATATATTCAAGGTTTTTAGAGCTATTAAAAATGCTACTCTTACTTAAATAAATATCCCTATAAATTTTTTTATTGCTTTAGGAGGAAAAAACCGAGTCTTAGAAAAAGTTTCGTCACTAAGTATTAGTACGCAATGTGGAATAAAACGCTAAACTATGGCTAGAAATTATGGTATTTTATTATTAAAAATTAACCAAAACGAAAAAGCAATAATCCAAACAGATTTAGAAACAAGTTTTAAGTGCGGTTATGGAAGATGAAGAAAAATAATGAGTAACTTTTGAATAAATGACTAAACCCACCTATAAATGGAAGAGGAGTTATACACTGCGTTAAATAACTCTCTAAAATAAATTTACATTGATATTTTTTCAAAACATATAAAAAGCTCGTTAACGTTATATATTTAAATAACTTTTAACAAAGCTTTAACTCAAGAAGTTTCTTTGTGGATAATCTAGTTAAACATAAAGCATTGACAAAATAAATAAATAAGCATACAGTTTGACAAATGATTGTACAAATATATTGCATTCGATTACTTTGCATTTGTTAGTTTCCTGTTTTTAATAAAGCGCTACCATTTTAAATCATATTATTTAATGTATTGAATACTAAGGAAATTTTCTAGTTTTGAACACCAAGAAAGGATTGTGTAGGAGTCAGGCTATTTCCGGACATTTACAATCGTTCATTGATAAAAAACTCATGATATTTTTGGTATCAATGAACGATGGAAAATGTCCGGAAATATCTTTTTTCCTTCAGAAGGAACGTTTAAATTCATTAACACAAAAAGACATTGATCTATTAGAAATCTTATGTTTGTAAGGATCTAAAACCTTAAGTACATTAAAAAAAGAATATCCAATCTGATATTTTTGTATAATTGAATGGATAAAAATAGCATTATAATTATGTCAGAGAATTGTTTTAATGCCAGACTTGTTACAAACAGCGCGTACTCGTGTTCCCTCATGACCACCGTATTTATTTAAATAGGGTTTACAATATTGATGATATATGGTACGGGTAGGGTTACAAGTCTTTTTATCAACCCAATACCAAATTGTTTAATCTGTTTAACTTCAATTAAATCAGATGTTTAATAGTAAGATATGAAACAAATCTGTTTGTTCAAATGTTCAAATGATCATATGAGTTACTTTATGTATTTTATCATTGTCGTTGTATGTCCCTTTGGACACATCCCTTACGCAGATAGCACGAGCCTCCGCATACTGATATACTGTTTTCTGATATTACTGTTTAAATAAACCGCTCGAGGATATTGTACGTCCCGGTAGACAAATCACTTATATATATAGCACGAGCATCCGCATACTGATATACTGTTTTCTGATATTACTGTTTAAATAAACCGCTCGAGGATATTGTACGTCCCGGTAGACAAATCACTTATATAGATAGCACGAGCCTCCGCATACTGATATACTGTTTTCTGATATTACTGTTTAAATAAACCGCTCGAGGATATTGTACGTCCCGGTAGACAAATCACTTATATATATAGCACGAGCCTCCGCATACTGATATACTGTTTTCTGATATTACTGTTTAAATAAACCGCTCGAGGATATTGTACGTCCCGGTAGACAAATCACTTATATATATAGCACGAGCATCCGCATACTGATATACTGTTTTCTGATATTACTGTTTAAATAAACCGCTCGAGGATATTGTACGTCCCGGTAGACAAATCACTTATATAGATAGCACGAGCCTCCGCATACTGATATACTGTTTTCTGATATTACTGTTTAAATAAACCGCTCGAGGATATTGTACGTCCCGGTAGACAAATCACTTATATATATAGCACGAGCCTCCGCATACTGATATACTGTTTTCTGATATTACTGTTTAAATAAACCGCTCGAGGATATTGTACGTCCTGGTAGACAAATCACTTATATAGATAGCACGAGCCTCCGCATACTGATATACTGTTTTCTGATATTACTGTTTAAATAAACCGCTCGAGGATATTGTACGTCCCGGTAGACAAATCACTTATATATATAGCACGAGCATCCGCATACTGATATACTGTTTTCTGATATTACTGTTTAAATAAACCGCTCGAGGATATTGTACGTCCCGGTAGACAAATCACTTATATATATAGCACGAGCATCCGCATACTGATATACTGTTTTCTGATATTACTGTTTAAATAAACCGCTCGAGGATATTGTACGTCCCGGTAGACAAATCACTTATATATATAGCACGAGCATCCGCATACTGATATACTGTTTTCTGATATTACTGTTTAAATAAACCGCTCGAGGATATTGTACGTCCCGGTAGACAAATCACTTATATATATAGCACGAGCATCCGCATACTGATATACTGTTTTCTGATATTACTGTTTAAATAAACCGCTCGAGGATATTGTACGTCCCGGTAGACAAATCACTTATATATATAGCACGAGCATCCGCATACTGATATACAGTTGTGTGATATTACTGTTTAAATAAACCGTTCGAGGGTATTTTAGGTCTCGGTAGACAAATCTAAATGAAAAATTTGGATTCAGAAAGGGCAAATCGACGACAGACGCAGTAGTGAGTCTTGTCGATATGATTGTAGAGGGAATAGAATGTCGGAACCACACAATGATTGTGTTCTTAGACATGTCTAAAGCATTCGACTGCGTGACCATAGCATACTGTTTGACAGACTTGGGTCCCATGGCATCAGACGCGTGCCCCTTAAGTTGTCCAAATATCAAATCAATTGTCAAAACCAATAGAAGTGAGGTACAGTGTTCCCCAGGGATCCATTCTCAGTCCTGTGCTTTTCCTGCTTTATGTCAACGACATAGGATCATCACTTCTGCATGGAGGACTAGTGCAGTATGCTGATGATACGACTCTCTGTTTTAGTGCAAGATCAAGTGTTGGAACAACAGACCTTTGTTGACATCAATAACTGTGCACAATACTTCCAAAGCCTCAATCTCACAACAAACTCTTCAACTCTCAGGCATTTATGTCTTGAGATCCTTAGCAAAATACTGACCAAGTCAGATACTGATAACGGCGTATTATGGCTTAATTTACCCCCATTTGTCTTACGGAGTGGTCCTATAGGGAGCGTGCGCAAGCTCTCAGTTTCAGAGAGCATTCAAACTCCAAAAAATAGCTATTCGAGTAATTGCAAAAATAAAATTTAGAGAGTCGTTCAGGCAAGCTTTTAAGGAATTACAGCTGTTAACTCTCCCGTGTCTGTACGTTTTAAACACCACTTTGTTTTGTATGTATAAGTGTGCCTTAACTAGAGGCCGGGACATACATACGCATGAGACACGAGGTAGAGAATTACTACGAACTGCAAGCAACAGCACAGTGGTTTTTGAACATGAATTTTGAATTTTATTAACAGACTGCCAAATTCTATAAAAAATTCCCTAACGCCCAAGGCGTTCAAAAGACGCCTTAAACACTTCTTGGTGTCACAAGCATTTTATAATGTAGGGGAGCTTTTAGCATTGGGACTGGGAGACCGCCCAATTACACGACTGATTCTGCTTTTTAAAGTGGGATATATTGGCGAAGGATGAAAGGCGCATAAGTGTAAAATTTTATGTGTAAATGAGAATTTTGTGGCATGAATGTAAGAAATTTTAGATAAAAATTTGTGACGTTTGCTATACATTGTAATATTGTCGCTGCAATAAAGCTGATTTGATTTGATTTGAAATCACTCACGCAGATAGCACGAGTCACCGCATATTGATATACTGTTGTCTGATGACACTGTTTAGATAAACTGCTCGAGGAAATTATTGGTACCTGTAGACACATCACTTACATAGATAGCACGAGCTTCCGCATACTGATATACTGTTGTCTGATGACACTGTTTAGATAAACTGCTCGAGGATATTATTGGTACCTGTAGACACATCACTTACATAGATAGCACGAGCTTCCGCATACTGATTATACTGTTGTCTGATGACACTGTTTAGATAAACTGCTCGAGGATATTAATGGTACCTGTAGACACATCACTTACATAGATAGCACGAGCCTCCGCATACTGATAAACTCGTACCGTTGTATAATGTTATTGTTGAGATAAACTGCTCAAGGATATTGTACGATTACATCCCGGTAGACACATCACTTACATAGATAGCACGAGCTTCCGCATACTGATATACTGTTGTCTGATGACACTGTTTAGATAAACTGCTCGAGGATATTATTGGTACCTGTAGACACATCACTTACATAAATAGCACGAGCCTCCGCATACTGATAAACTCGTACCGTTTGTATAATGTTATTGTTGAGATAAACTGCTCAAGGATATTGTACGATTACATCCCGGTAGACACATCACTTACATAGATAGCACGAGCTTCCGCATACTGATATACTGTTGTCTGATGACACTGTTTAGATAAACTGCTCGAGGATATTATTGGTACCTGTAGACACATCACTTACATAAATAGCACGAGCCTCCGCATACTGATAAACTCGTACCGTTGTATAATGTTATTGTTGAGATAAACTGCTCAAGGATATTGTACGATTACATCCCGGTAGACACATCACTTACATAGATAGCACGAGCTTCCGCATACTGATATACTGTTGTCTGATATTACTTTTTAAATAAACCGCTTGAGGATATTGTAGGTCCCGGTGGACAAATAACTTACATAGATAGCACGAGCCTCCGCATACTGATATAATATTGTCTGATTTTATAGGATTAATACTTACATGAGCACATTATGTTTCCACTAATAAATTAGTTTATTTTACATTTACTATATAGATGTATATAAAATTATCTAGCTAAATAAACATTATACGGATTTCTCATTAGAAGATTTATAACGTTATTATTAATTGTTATTATTACATTTACATTAGTACATTATTATTATTTATTTATGACATTATAATGTATTAAAAGAGTGTACACAATAAAGTAATTTTAGGAGGATGTAACACATCCTATTTAAAATATTAGAAATTACATGATTGAAAATTCACAATTTATTTAATGACTAACATACTAACTTATTTTAATTATTCACCAAGAGACTTGATGTACGGTACTAATAATCGACCTCAAGTACTTTAAAATGTGCCATCAACATGAATTTCATTGTAATTTATTTAGTACTGTGAAGTGTAAAACTATATAGAGAGATAAAATGTCATTTTATTAGTAAAATATTATATTTAAACTTTTAAATTTCATATCACTAGTATATAACACACATATTTTCCAACATACATTTTTTTTCGCAATTTCATGAGGCAACTTCATAAATGTGCAATTTGGGATTCATCTAAATAAAAAATCGTAGGTACCTTAGTTTGAACGCTAATCGCAGATTGAATGGTATAGCTTCAATAACGGGAGTTATGTATAAAGCTAAAGGTTCGTTTATTTCTGCATTCAGACATAAAAAATGTACCAAACTCAACTACTAAAAACATAAATCAGAAATACAAGATCAAATTAAGGCCAGTTTTGTTCTATGCATTGTCTTCCAGTCTCTTCAGTAGAGAGCAAGCTAAATTCAATTGTAAATTACTATGAAAGAGATTATTAAATTAAACCACTACATCAATTAAATATTAAATATAATAAAAAACATTATCTTAAAAAAACTATAAATTGTTCACTTCTTATACCCAATACATTAGCAGAAAAAAATCATAAAAAATAAATTAGTTTCAGTTTAGAAATAATATTTATTACCTTTTTACAGAAGTTAATTTGTTATAAGCTTTCCATGTAGATTTAGTTGTGCTTTTTTAATAAAAGGTTGTGCCTTAATTTATTTTTAATAACAGCTACTGTATTCGTCTACTGGTTCTGTTTACTGTCCCATTGTAAAATATTTTAAAATAGGAAGAAGTTAGTAATATTCATGTCATAGTGTATAATTTTTGCAACACCGATACTATATATTTCTTTATCTCCGTAATTTAGTTGCAGATAAAAAACTTAAAAATAAAATTATTTTTCCTCATCTTTATAAAAAAAGTTCTAATAATAAGTTTTAGTTCTTTCATAATTATTAAAAAAATACCGCGACTTCCATAATAAAAAGTAATTACTTCTGGATAGTTAAAAAATCTAATTTATTCGCAGCATAAAAGTAGTTTTTACACTACTTGGGTGGATTAGTGTTACAAGGCGATAAGTTTTGAGTTTGCCCCCTCTGGAAATAAATGTTGTTGCGGCTCTGACTACGAGAATTTTCATTAGTGGTATTTCATAGTTGCAAGGTCAATTATTGAACTGTATGCTCCATGCTAGTGGTCCAGGAGCAAAAAGCCAATTCTAATGGCATAATCGCACAGTTTTTCTTGAAGTCAGTATTATAAAAATAATTTGTATTAAGAAGTAAATAGTCAGCCATTGAAGATGTGGTAAAGGTCAGAATTGAAAAGTTTTAAAAGGGCTAAATTATTATGCTTTTATGATATCTTACTTTCATTAGGTTGAAGCATTGCATAAACAAACCATCCGAAATGTAAGTAATATGCAATATTAGCACCCACCTAACCAAATAAATACCCCTAGATCGACTACTTACTGTTCTTTTATCTAGTTATAGGACAGTTTAAAACTATTATCTGAGTGTCTTTTGGTAGGTATTAAGTGTATCAGTCTCGACAAAATAATATCTTAAAAAATTCTTTTATTATTTTTAACCTGATGGCTTCTCATTTTCACCTCTTATAAAACCAATGTGGCTAACGGTAAATTTCACTATCGATTTGAAAAAAACCTTGGTATGTGCTTATGAAGTGGAAATCGGCTTTAAGCACTTAGGCTTAAAGGATCGTATTTGAAAGCAGGAGGCTTTCTCAAATATAGAAATGTAATCTTAAAACTTAATTTTATCTAGTGTTCAGAACATAATACACCAAATAATATCAATTAAACTCTAAACCTTAAGGTAAGTTTAATTATCAAACTATGGCCAAAATGAATGTACTTATTTTTCAACTAAAAGCGATCCTTTAGAAATGCTGTCAATGAAATCTCTAATATCTCCATAGAACACCACGTAACATATAAACAAAGAGCATCAACTTAAAATTATTTTAAGGGTTTAAAAAAATTTGATATAACGTAAGTGAAGATTATTTTCAGTAGCAGAGTTGTCATCGATATCGTTGTGTGGCACTCACAGATATAGATACGATACTATACTGTACAATATATGTAGATGTGGAGGAGATATTTCCTGACGCAATACTTCTCAGTTACGTAAGTTATATCAAATAATGTGTCTTCAACACAAATAGGAAAGTAGCTTTCGATGTCTATATTTGTTATGAATATTTAGGTAGAATAAAGGTTGTGTAATATCACGCTTATAAATGGTCACGCAATATACATAATTTTGGACCGCAATATACAAGTAGAAAGGTTCCTCCTCCCTCTAATATTTTTACTGCTGATTTTTTTCCAATAGTCTATTAAATAATAACCATTAGCATCAATTAAAGTTGTATTAAATCCTTTTTTAAATTACGCGGTCTTTCTCAAAATTAGGCAGGAACAAACGAAAATCATTAAAAGGCAAAAACCACTGAATAGCACCTACAATCTTAACTCGTAATAAAAAAAAAACTACGTGCAAAAAGAAATAAGATATTAAACTAAATATTAACATTTATTAAGTTAGTATAGTTTTAAAACTATGAAACTCCAACAGAAAAACTTAATATAGAAAAATAGAAAAGTTTTGGAAATTATAATTATTTTTTTTAGTTTTATACTGTATTAATGTTAATAATGAAGAAACTCCATTGTAATTTAGAATTTTTCAATTCACAGGAATGCCAGTTCTGAGAATGCGATAGCCAGCAGGGTTGAACAGTGTTTCGTGTTTAAACAATCAACGTCTACTGTCCGGAGCACTGTAGTGCAAGTTTTAGTAGGTGTATTCCTGAAAAAGAGGCAAGCTCTAAAATCGGTAATTAAGTAGGCCCATTGTTCAGCTATCGTAAGCAGTAGGATGGGTAGCGTTGTGAGTTGTCTAGGGCTAATTTGCATTATTAGGGGAAATTATTAATGTAATACTCACTCGGTGGCTAGGTTGGCTTAAAGAATATTGAGATAAATTGGCAGAGTTACAATAATTTACAGAAATCAGTCCTCTGCAAAAGTGCACCCTTTGCAGTAGCGACCCCACTAGGTTACATGCAATGAAAATATTGATAAAGATCAAAATTAAAGTCTTAGCTTCCCAGAAAGTCCCGTTAATTCGGTACCAATAGTAGTTTCTACAAAAGCTATAACTTTTTTCATGTAAACGCTCTTATGCAAGGAAAATAAATAATTGCCGTTTCAAAGCTCAGAATTAAATTTTATTATCATTAACAAATTTATGATTTCAGAAAGGTAAAAGGGCAAATTTTTTTATAAAAGTCTGATTTATGTTATGGATTACTTGGTATGATACGTTGAGTCTTACGAAGACCATTATTTTTGGGTGCTACTCGATGGGTCTCCCGTTTTAAGGCTTTGTAGTTAACCCCTATTGTGGAGTGAGGGTTTGTTCGTAATATAAAATTGTAATAAAATTGTTGTTAAGATAAACAAAACCTCAGTTTATCTTTTAACAATTCTCTAAGAAGCGTTAAATATGATTCAAACATTTACTATTGAAATAACACTGATATGAATAATTGATGAAAATATATTCAGGCAAAGTCTTAAGAATAATTGTAACAAAAGAATGTTTTAAAGTTTATTAGAAGAAAACATTATACACAGTAAAGTAAGGTTTTCTGGAATATTCATTAAGGAAGATTAAACAGGAATGTTCATTTTAAGTTTTTTATAAATTCAGTGCTAATTGATTTTTATATAATGTTGGATATATTTCTAGGACATATTTCCTTCTCAATATATATTCCATATAATACAAGGGATTCATAACAAAGCATTGTCTAAATTCTTATTATCTAAATTTGTAGACGCTGAATAAGTTTAAATGGACAGAGCTGTCCCAAGAGGAAAACCAATAGACTAGCGTTAAGGCCTTTGATCGGAATCGCATAGTAATATCTGTAACAGGTACATATATTCTGTCAGCCTCATAATCGTATTAGTCCCGCTATCCCATTTCAATGAAATCTGCTTATTATGTTATTACGATGAAATAATCTTATTAAAGTAACCAAGGATCCCAAGAGCATAGCTGTTTTAATTTAACAAATCGGCTAATGAGTTTATCATCTTACATGACATCTAACATGACATAACAGTCTTAATGGAAGTAGTCTCGTATTAATACCATGAGGAGAAGAGGGTTCCATCGTACTTTTACATGTATGTTTTTCATGTTCAATCTTATGACATAACCCATCAAATACGCATGAAATATTTGTTCGAATATTTGTCCAGTAATAACGCACAGTCCACTCGCTAAAGCAATTTTAATGTATTTAAGACTGCCTTGATTGTAAGAGCCTTTACGATTACTTATTTTATTAAATGACGCGATGACGGGTTAGAGCCAAAACCCGATTTGTATATTTAAACTTTTTTAACCCTATGGATCCTCTGTAGCGGCATATAACTAGCAGAACATGTGTAGTTATTGGTATAAATAGAACACTGGAGCTATAGTGATTTCTCACTGAAGATAGTGGAGATAAGTGTTAGCCTTTGTATTAAAAGCGTTATGTAAGTAAGTCATTTAGTACGTGATGTATACTCCTGTTCGAAAAAAGCTGGCTTCCCTGTCTTCTAAGGCGAAATCACTAAGATAATGATGAAAAATTTTCCGATTACTGTGGCAGTACAACGGAGTATATGAAGGAGGCGGTTCCAATATCCTATTTATGCCTATTCTAAATGTATTTCGATTCCAGAAAAAAAGTGAATAGGACCTTTTAGATTTCAATACGTTCTAGTTTTTTCTCAGGTGTAATGTACTGCGTGACCTATTTCTAACCCCAGATTCAGTCTTACAGTTGGATAATGTTTAAATTATCAAGCATTCAGATAACATAGAATTGCCATGTTTTAAATTGATGGAAAATTTAAGTAAATGAGATTAAAGGCCACTATCAATACTGTAATTGCAAGATATATAGTTACAAGAGCTTCAAGAAAGTAGTAAGATATTCAAACGTTATACAACTTCTTTCAGTAAACGTTAATAATAACAGTATTTCTTTCGAAAGCTTAGTTGGTAATCGATTTGCATTATACACTATAAGAAATTAAGTGGTAGGAATTTGTCACGCCCTTTTTAATGCCAATTTTTCACCGCTTTGCTTTCTGTCTCCCAGATCTGTCTCTGCATTGTTTACAAGTAAATTAAAATTATTATTTCCAAAAGGGCGTGAAACCCAACAACCATCTAAAATGTTTATACATAGGCTATCATTTTATCACGAACCATTAATTATAACTACATAGACTGTATACGTTTTAACACTATTGTAATATTTAAGCAAGATAATGAACCATGAAATTTACAAAGCGAAACAATTACATTAAAATCCGGATATTGTTGGATAAAACTTCCTCCTCGACGGCAACGTTATTTTATTATATTTTGTGAATATAAGATTTGCTTTGCATATGTAATATTAGGATATAATATATAGATTTAATATTATTTTTTTTGTACAAATTACAAGTACTATTTGTTCATAATCTAAAATTATATAAATATTTAAATACGTGTATCATAATATAAATATTTTAAAACTTTGAGAGCTGTTGTTTCCAATAAAACTTTTAATTTGCTCATAAATTTCGCGGAATTATACTTTTTATTGCAGATAATAATCATTAAATAAAATATTTTACTGTTTTAATAAATAAATTTTTACTATTTATGTTATGTTTTAGCTCCTTTATTTTAACAAACACACAATTGTCCTAAAAATTATTTAGGAATAACAAACAATCATTTATTTCGTAAACAATTCCTCACAAAAACACATTTATCAGCGTGTCATAACACAAAATTACGTTTCTGTATGTAGTAACAAGTTGTTGATGTAGTAACAAGGTAAGCTCTACTTTGACAGTGACATATAATTGTCTCGACTCAGAAATGCTGCTTAAAACTATACACTGGAAATACGAGCCAGAGAAAATTGTATAACAAATTGTAATTTGGGCCCCTCACCTGACATCGTAGATGCTTTCAATAAGATTGTTTAGGACATAGTATTCCTCCTTACTGGGAAAAAAGTATGCTAGTTTTACTGACATATTTGAGGCCATACATTTAAATAATATTTTGTGTTGCTGATAAATGTATTCAGTTAATTGGTTCATCTCTTCACCCTCCCACTATAGTAAGTTCGCACTATAGTCACATTTAAAATATAAATTTTCAAGTATTTTTAATCATACCAGAATATTCTAGTATCGAAAATGTCCTACAGTTAATTTAGGGAATGTTTTTATGCTATTTAAAAGGTTTATATTTATGACAAACTTTTTCGATAAAAGAAAATTACTTACAATGTCGCAAGTAACTGATATATGATGATGTGTTTTATCGTTAATTATCTGGCAGATAAATAATATTATTAACAAACTCTTAATTTAAACATTCATCTTTAATATTAGACACACACAGAAGCGCGCGCGTTCGTGTATATATATATATATATATATATATATATATATATATATATATATATATATATATATATATATATATATATATATCTAAAATTACTCGGTTTTAAATACAAAGAAAGTCAATTGTATATATATATATATATATATACCGGTTGAGTTTTTTAAAGTGATCCAATAGCTAACTTTTTAATTATACGACTTAGCACATCACTTTAAATTTGGAACTTGCTCAATTTTAAGTTTCATTCAGGAATACACTTTCCTATGTTTTTAAGATGGCCGCCATTTTCCAATATGGTGGTTCCAATTGTTCAGGTGCTACGTCGATTAATTATTAAGTAATATTTTGATAAATATGACTCAGAGTATTCTAGTTCCATACTGTATTTGGGTTGGCAGCATTGTTTACAAATCTAATTGTTGCATTTTGTCACTATCCAGGTATCAATTTCTACTCATCTTTTATCTTTTATGGAAAACCCTGTATTTTATGTTGTTTTTAAGTATTAATCTAAAAAATAAAATCTTTGAAAAACTTGAGAGTTTTTTTAATATCTCTAATGGTTCTGAAGCTACGTGGACTGGAAGTTTTCATCATCAGTTGCATGAATTCTTAAGCACGTTTAATCAATGTTAGTTTTATGTGTTGTTAGTGTATTGTCATGTGTGCAATTCGTATGTGCTTTGATATTTGACATATTTTACGCTGAGCATTAATCATTTTGCTTTGATACTCATCGAACTTTTCGACTAAATATTTGTTAAAAAAGATTAGAGATAAAAACGATTTCAGAAACAGCGACTTAGATAGATTCAAACATATTTAAAGAATACATATTTCATTGAACACAATACAAAAATATCTTAAAAATTATTATTGGAATAACAATACCAAAACAAAGGACTAGTTCTAATAGCTTAGTAACTTTACAAGTTCAAATCAAATATTCAAAGTGCCGCCCTTCTGCCTCAATGCACTTTCTGAGTCGTTGCACATGCACTCTTTGTACCCTTTTTGAAACGTCTTCTCCAATTGAGCTGCACTCGTTGCCTATCCTTTCACGCATGTCTTCGGGATTTGTAGGGGTCGTGCGGTACACCTTATCCTTTATGGCTCCCCACAGAAAAAAATCCAAAGGAGAAAGGTCAGGTGATCGAGGAGGCCACGCTACCGGCCCACCTCTGCCTATCCATCGCTCTTGAAATCTCTCACTCACCGCATTTTGGGCAGCTTGAGCGTAATGCGGAGGGGCGCCATCTTACTGATACCACATGGTGTCCAGGGTTTGAATAGGAACATCATCCAATAGGACAGGGAGAGTTTCTCTGATAAATTCAGCATACTGCGGACCGTTGAAGTTTCCATCAAAAAAGTGGGGACCAATAATGTTACTGCCTAGAATGCCAGACCACACGTTAAGCGAACATGACCTCTGATGACCTGCGGTGCGCATCCATTGTGGATTAGTAGCAGACCAATAGTGCATGTTGTGACTGTTTACCTCACCAGTACTCACAAATGTTGCCTCATCGGAGAAGAGAACCATTCCTAAAAACATGGGATTTATTTATTTATTTATTTCCTTCCAACGGTCAAAAACCAATTTACATTTATTAACTTATAATATATGATTAAAACATACTTAAACAGAAGGGTCAAACCAAACATGCAACTGGACTCTAAATCAGATCTAGGCATAGTTAACGTATAAATAATGTAATAAGAAAGTATAAATTATATTAAAAATCAGTGAAAGTATATAATAAATTAGTGATAATATTAACTTAATACACTACTGTAAGGTGTGATACAATATGGAGGATTATTTTCAACTTCCAGTAGCAACCAGTTGCACAATTGGAACCTACGGAGAAAGTCTGTATCCAATAACTCTTGATGTAAACTCATTTTAAAAGGATGAAATTTGTGCCGTTTTAATATGTTTACAATGGAAGTTTGACTTGCTCCTAGTCCATCACTAATTTCACGAGTTGAAATATGTGGACAGTCATACACTGAAGCTAAAACATCAATTTCAGCTTCTTCTGTTGTAACTCGCTTTGCACGTTGGCGCTTTCGAGGAGTCAAAGATCCTTTAGATCGGGCTTGTTTTTCAAGACGAGCAAACGCACTACATGATGGATGTGGCCTATCAGGATACCTTGCAGCATACAAAGTTGCAGCATCGCGTTTGTTCTTGTGACACTCACCAAATATTCACAACATATCCACCTTTTCATCGAACGCCATAACTTCCAAGAATCAGGTTTGAATTTGAGTAGAAATTGATACCTGGATAGTGACAAAATGCAACAATTAGATTTGTAAACAATGCTGCCAACCCAAATACATTATGGAACTAGAATACTCTGAGTCATATTTATCAAAATATTACTTAATAATTAATCGACGTAGCACCTGAACAATTGGAACCACCATATTTGAAAACGGCGGCTATCTTAAAAAATTTGAAAGTGTATTCCTGAATGAAACAAAATAGAGCAAGTTCCAAATTTAAAGTGATGTGCTAAGTCGTATAATTAAAAAGTTAGCTATTGGATCACTTTAAAAAACTCACCCGGTATATATATATATATATATATATATATATATATATATATATATATATATATATATCTAAATTTACTTTCTTTGTATTTGAAACCGAGTAATTTTAGATCTAAACCAATTTTTAAATAATGATTAAATTTCGACCATGAGTTCTCGTTGAAACCACTAGAAAATAGAGACTTATACTTGGCTCACCATGTTTCGGAGATTTTTATGGTACCGTATGTTTTTATTATCTATCGTATCACCCAATTAGTGTTTTTATTTTGTTGAAAAAAGTGATAAAATAGTAAATGTGCATAACTAGTTTTGTAATGTAATAGCGTCAACGGACAATTTCATCATACTCCAGTTACATCATCACCACAATTATCTTATTATTAAACGTTTATTGTTATTAAGTTAATAAAACATATAAAAATTAAGCATATAGAGCGAAGTATTTAATAATATAACAACGTTTCTCGTACTTCAGTTACGAGTACAAAATCATTTAAATCCTAAAATTTCAAGACAGTTAAAAATGTTTATTTTTAACTTTGTTTTTAAATATAAAAAGCTTCGAACTGACAAGAAGAAAAAAACGTACAGAGTAAAAGGTATTTGACAACTTTATCATGAAAATACGGACAGTAGCCAAATCAAGATGCTTTATAATTAAAGTGTTCACACTAATGTTACTATCAAAAAGTAAATATTGATATATCTTCATTTACAAGTTAGACGGCAGTACAGTCACGGGTGATCAATGTGGCACGACGCCAATTACTGTTGAACGTGACTGTCATGTTTTGCTCTATACAGTGAGACAATTTCGTTACACCTCTGCAGCAAAACCTTGGCAAGAACTTTAGGTCTTGTTATCTTCGTTTATTATTGATATTGTTTACATTTGAACTAAATTAAACAAGAACTTGTTAAACTAAATTTGTAATGTACAAAATGTATTACTGATTCAAGAAGACAGGCCATAATGGCTCGAAGACAATATTAAACTATTTACATTGTGCAAGGAAAGTCATTTAAACACTATAAAAACTTTCAGGCTATTTACATCTATTTTAGGTTAACTAGTTAAATGTAAAATAGATTAAAACGCTCTATGCTGTTTGATTAGGTTATATTGAGATAACCACTGTGCACGTTCGACGTTGCCTTATTTAATAATAAAACGAACTCCAGAGTGTGATAAAGAGAATCTCCAGATTACCCTACGGTAGTAATCTTATTGTCTTTTTTGTTTTAGGCGTTTAGTGTTCCAAACTTTCATCGCCAATCCCTAAAGTCGGCTATGAGTCAGTAAGATCCCCTGTGCGAAACTAAAATCTGAAATACTGCTTAAGTCTATTTTCCTTTTGTAATAATCTACTTACTAAAGATTTCATGTAGGTAATCTGTATCAAAATTTGTAATTTATCGATGATTTAATCTGTATTTATAAAATTGAAAGTGTGAAGTATTTAATTATTTGTAAATGTATGACGTTAAATTGTTGTTTCATTTTTATACTAATGTAAAAACACGCAAATCACGTTTTAGTGTAAGAAATTTTTATTTTTTATTTTTATTGTAATATAAATACACAAAATTAAGTAATATATTGTATAGTTTTTGAACATAGTTTGTACATTTAAATATTCTAAATACTATAACTATTGGCATCAGTGACATAACGTAATGAAACATACTAAACATAGTTTAAATTACATACAATTAAATATGCAATAATATAACGAAACAAATTTATGATTTAAGGGAATCAATTTGTGGTAAATTTTATTAGCTCTGTTTTCCCTTTTAAAATTTTTTGATGTATTTTAAAACGTCTCATGAAGGAAATGTCTTAGGCGATTTGGTTTACACGTTTAGACTCGAAATGGCTCGAAATAGTCGTCAATTTGGTCTGGGTAATCGAATCCTTCTTGATATAAAATTTATTTTTTTTAAATTTCTAAACTTAAAATATGCTACTTGATTTAGGCTTCCTCCGAAAACTTTCAGTGGACTCTTCATACACAGACCCAGTAAAAAAAAAGTGAAGACTGACTGACATATAATATTGTTTTTGTCTCTGCATCAATTTTCATAAATTGAATGAAACCCTTAAGAAACGTGACCTAGTATTCTTATTAATCCTACGTAAGATTTCATTAAACCATTATTGTTATTCTGTAGTAATAAAGTATTTCTTGATTAAATATATTCCACATTTCGTAGTATTATAACATTATGTTAAATTTCAAATATGTTTTACATTATAGTAATGAGTAATTAATTTCATAACAATCTAATAAAAGCTTTAACGATAAAACGCTAGAAAGATGGAATATTTGGTTGATTTTTCGCGTGTGAATCACAAACGGAACCCTTAAAGCAAACATTGGAAAGCCAAAGGTAAACGTGGTGAAGTGAACAGTAAACTCTGACTCTTTAAGTTTTTACATCCTTCGCCGTCAATTTCATGTTACAATTCCAACTCAAGGGTTTTATTTTCTTTAAAGCTATAAGAAAAACTCTTTGCTGTATGACCTATACTAACAAGATTTTTATGGTACCGTATGTTTTTTATTATCTATCGTATCACCAATTAGTGTTTTTATTTTTTTGAAAAAAGTTATAAAATAGTAAATGTGCATAACTAGTTTTGTAATGTAATAGCGTCAACGGACAATTTTCATCATACTCCAGTTACATCATCACCACAATTATCTTATTATTAAACGTTTTTTATTGTAATAAGTTAATAAAACATATAAAAATTAAGCATATACAGCGAAGTATTTAATAATATAACAACGTTTTCTCGTACTTCAGTTACGAGTACAAAATCATTTAAATCCTAAAATTTTCAAGACAGTTAAAAATGTTTATTTTTAACTTTGTTTTTAAATATAAAGAGCTTCGAACTGACAAGAAGAAAAAAAACCTACAGAGTAAAAGGTATTTGACAACTTTATCATGAAAAATACGGACAGTAGCCAAATCAAGATGCTTTATAATTAAAGTGTTCACACTAATGTTACTATCAAAAAGTAAATATTGATATATCTATCTTCATTTACAAGTTAGACGGCAGTAAAGTCACGGGTGATCAATGTGGCACGACGCCAATTACTGTTGAACGTGACTGTCATGTTTTGCTCTATACAGTGAGACACAATTTCGTTACACCTCTGCAGCAAAACCTTGGCAAGAACTTTAGGTCTTGTTATCTTCGTTTATTAACGATATTGTTTACATTTGAACTAAATTAAACAAGAACTTGTTAAACTAAATTTGTTAATGTGCAAAATGTATTAAATGATTCAAGAAGACAGGCCATAATGGCACGAGACAATATTAAACTATTTACATTGTGCAAGGAAAGTCATTTAAACACTATAAAAAACTTTCAGGCTTACCTTGAACTAAGGTTAACTAGTTAAATGTAAAATAGATTAAAACGCTCTATGCTGTTTCATTAGGTTTATAATGAGATAACCACTGTGCACGTTCGACGTTGCCTTATTTAATAATAAAACGAACTCCAGAGTGTGATAAAGAAAATCTCCAGATTACCCTACGGTAGTAATCTTATTGTATTTTTTGTTTTAGGCGTTTAGTTTTCCAAACTTTCATCGCCAAATCCCTAAAGTCGGCTATGAGTCAGTAAGATCCCCTGTGCGAAACTAAAATCTGAAATACTGAAAAGGTTATTTTCCTTTTGTAATAATCTACTTACTAAAGATTTCATGTAGGTAATCTGTATCAAAATTTGTAATTTATCGATGATTTAATCTATATTTATAAAATTTAAAGTGTGAAGTAATTTAATTATTTGTAAATGTAATGACATTAAATTGTTGTTTCATTTTTATACTAATGTAAAAACACGCAAATCACGTTTTAGTGTAACAAATTGTTATTTTTTTATTTTTATTGTAATATAAATACACAAAATTAAGTAATATATTGTATAGTTTTTGAACATAGTGTATACATTTCAATATTCTAAATACTATAACTATTGGCATCAGTGACGTAACCTAATGAAACATACTAAACATAGTTTAAATTACATACAATTAAATTAAGCAATTATATAACGAAACAAATTTATGATTTAAGGGAATCAATTTGTGGTAAATTTTATTAGCTCTGTTTTCCCTTATAACCATTTTTTGATGTATTTTAAAAACGTCTCATGAAGGAAATGTGTTAGGCGATTTGGTTTACACGTTTAGACTCGAAATGGCTCGAAATAGTCGTCAATTTGGTCTGGGTAATCGAATCCTTCTCGATATAATATTAATTTTTTTAAATTTATAAACTTAAAATATGCTACTTGATTTAGGTTTCCTCCGAAGACTTTCAGTGGACTTTTCATACACAGACCCAGTAAAAAACAAAAGTGAAGACTGAATGACATATAATATTGTTTTTTGTCTCTGCATCAATTTTCATAAATTTTGAATGAAACCCTTAAGAAACGTGATCTAGTAATTCTTATTAATCCTACGTAAGATTTCATTAAACCATTATTGTTATTGTGTAGTAATTAAGTATTTCTTGATTAAATATATTCCACATTTCGTAGTATTATAACATTATGTTAAATTTCAAATATGTTTTACATTTATAGTAATAAGTAATAAATTTAATAACAATCTAATAAAAGCTTTAACGATAAAACGCTAGAAAGATGGAATATTTGGTTGATTTTTCGCGTGTGAATCACAAACGGAACCCTTAAAGCAAACATTGGAAAGCCAAAGGTAAACGTGGTGAAGTGAACAGTAAACTCTGACTCTTTAAGTTTTTACATCCATCGCCGTCAATTTCATGTTACAATTCCAACTCAAGGGTTTTATTTTCTTTAAAGCTATAAGAAAACTCTTGCTGTATGACCTATACTAACAAGATTTTTATGGTACCGTATGTTTTTATTATCTATCGTATCACCCAATTAGTGTTTTTATTTTTTTGAAAAAAGTTATAAAATAGTAAATGTGCATAACTAGTTTTGTAAATGTAATACGTCAACGGACAATTTCATCATACTCCAGTTACATCATCACCACAATTATCTTATTATTAAACGTTTATTGTTAATAAGTTAATAAAACATATAAAAATTAAGCATATACAGCGAAGTATTTAATAATATAACAACGTTTCTCGTACTTCAGTTACGAGTACAAAATCATTTAAATCCTAAAATTTCAAGACAGTTAAAAATGTTTATTTTTAACTTTGTTTTTAAATATAAAGAGCTTTCGAACTGACAAGAAGAAAAAAACCTACAGAGTAAAAGGTATTTGACAACTTTATCATGAAAATACGGACAGTAGCCAAATCAAGATGCTTTATAATTAAAGTGTTCACACTAATGTTACTATCAAAAAGTAAATATTGATATATCTTCATTTACAAGTTAGACGGCAGTAAAGTCACGGGTGATCAATGTGGCACGACGCCAATTACTGTTGAACGTGACTGTCATGTTTTGCTCTATACAGTGAGACAATTTCGTTACACCTCTGCCAGCAAAACCTTGGCAAGAACTTTAGGTCTTGTTATCTTCGTTTATTAACGATATTGTTTACATTTTGAACTAAATTAAACAAGAACTTGTTAAACTAAATTTGTAATGTGCAAAATGTATTAATGATTCAAGAAGACAGGCCATAATGGCACGAAGACAATATTAAACTATTTACATTGTGCAAGGAAAGTCATTTAAAACACTATAAAAAACTTTCAGGCTTACCTTGAACTAAGGTTAACTAGTTAAATGTAAAATAGATTAAAACGCTCTATGCTGTTTCATTAGGTTATATTGAGATAACCACTGTGCACGTTCGACGTTGCCTTATTTTAATAATAAAACGAACTCCAGAGTGTGATAAAGAAAATCTCCAGATTACCCTACGGTAGTAATCTTATTGTATTTTTTGTTTTAGGCCGTTTAGTTTTCCAAACTTTCATCGCCAATCCCTAAAGTCGGCTATGAGTCAGTAAGATCCCCTGTGCGAAACTAAAATCTGAAATACTGAAAAGGTTATTTTCCTTTTGTAATAATCTACTTACTAAAGATTTCATGTAGGTAATCTGTATCAAAATTTGTAATTTATCGATGATTTAATCTATATTTATAAAATTTAAAGTGTGAAGTATTTAATTATTTGTAAATGTATGACATTAAATTGTTGTTTCATTTTTTATACTAATGTAAAAACACGCAAATCACGTTTTAGTGTAACAAATTGTTATTTTTTATTTTTAATTGTAATATAAATACACAAAATTAAGTAATATATTGTATAGTTTTTGAACATAGTGTATACATTTCAATATTCTAAATACTATAACTATTGGCATCAGTGACGTAACCTAATGAAACATACTAAACATAGTTTAAATACATACAATTAATTATGCAATAATATAACGAAACAAATTTATGATTTAAGGGAATCAATTTGTGGTAAATTTTATTAGCTCTGTTTTTCCCTTATAACATTTTTTGATGTATTTTAAAACGTCTCATGAAGGAAATGTCTTAGACGATTTTGTTTACACGTTAAGACTCGAAATGGCTCGTAATGGTCGTCAATTTGGTCTGGGTAATCGAATCCTTCTCGATATAATACTTATTTTTATTAATTTATAAACTTAAAATATGCTACTTGATTTAGGCTTCCTCCGAAGACTTTCAGTGGACTTTTCATACACAGACCCAGTAAAAAAACAAAAGTGAAGACTGAATGACATATAATTATTGTTTTTGTCTCTGCATCGATTTTCATAAATTTGAATGAAACCCTTAAGAAACGTGATCTAGTATTCTTATTAATCCTACGTAAGATTTCATTAAACCCATTATTGTTATTGTGTAGTAATTAAGTATTTCTTGATTAAATATATTCCACATTTCGTAGTTCTATAACATTATGTTAAATTTCAAATATATTTACATTATAGTAATGAGTAATTAATTTAATAACAATCTAATAAAAAGCTTTAACGATAAAACGCTAGAAAGATGAATATTTGGTTGATTTTTCGCGTTTGAATTATAAACGGAACCCTTAAAGCAAACATTGGAAAGCCAAAGGTAAACGTGGTGAAGTGAACAGTAAACTCTGACTCTTTACGTTTTTACATCCATTGCCGTCAATTTCATGTTACAATTCCAACTCAAGGGTTTTATTTTCTTTAAAGCTATAAGAAAACTCTTGCTGTATGACCTATACTAACAACAGGCATTTAATATAGTATTTTAATGCCTGACCATGTATCAGTTTATTATTAAAACTTTGTTTTGTCTCCCTCTCTGTTTATATTTTATACAAATTCACTAATTTTTCAAGATTTATATCTGAGTTACTTTTTTATTTAATGTGGTACCAAATGAATAATCGATTATTTTATAAGTAAATTCGTCATATTTGAATTAAATATTACATGCTAAATATTAGTAGTAAGTAGTTTTTAAATATACTGCCAAGTAAATTTTAATTTCTGTCTGTCTGACCAAATGTCTAGCTCACCGTTCGAACAATAAATTTAAAACAAATTTCACTATGAAAAAATTCTACATGAAGCTATAAGATTCAGAAATTTGAACGATAATTCATGTCATTCCATGCGATTTTTTCAAACTTTACTGAACACTTTTACATTGGTTTATGAGTAACCATGATGGAAACTCAAAATTCAAAGAATATAATTTTGTAAAGCAAACTAAGTAAAATCATATGACACTTAAATGGTAAAATATTGAGCATTTAACTTAACAAAATGAGTTACAGGTTTTTTTCTAAATATAAGCGCAACACGTGTCATGGAGTACTCTCAGTTTATCCCAATAACTTACTCCAAACAATCTGGGATATTCATACATAATAATAACTATTGAAGCAGTATGAATAACTATCGTATGAAACACACATAGAAATTAGGAATCTTCATTGATTTTCCGTACATTCTGCATTCTGCAGTCTGTTGTGTTCTGTTTTTCTGATACCATAATTAATTGTGCCATATAACATTACCGAATCAGTGATGCATGTTTATGAATGCTAACTTAACAAAAAAACATGCAAACCTCCAAATCCGTAAACTTATTATTTGTTGAAATATGGTGTGGACAGACAGACTAACATAGGTAATGTTTTCCAGCTCATAATGGTCTTTTCCAACTCTCAAACAAAAAAAGCTGATAGCAGGGACTATAAATTCTATGTAATCCTTAACCATGAAGTGAATTAACTTAATCTTAGCCAGTAAATGATAGTAAGGAAATTAAAATCCTCATGAAACGTACTTTACGGTGGACCAGGCATAGAATTTAAAACATTGTAGACATAGTGCCTCTTAAAGAAATTGTATAAATTTCCAATTTTGACTTGTTATTTGTTGTAGGTATTTTATTTTGAGTTTGTCTTTCAAACCATCCTGTTTTTTTTTTCAGTAGGCAACCAAGGTAAAGTAAGCTTGGTTTTTTGATTATCACGGATTTACCCCGGCTGGGAATCAGGTTAATTCATTCCGTTCTCCAACAGAAATTAAATTTTAAAGTCGATGGAAACTCTTAATTTGGAGGACTACCTACTATCCTATTTTTGTAGTATGTGTTGATAGACATGCGCCAGACAGTCTGTTTTTTGTTTTTATTTGGACAGAAAGTAGTTTTAAAAATCAATATATATATATATATATTGATTTTTAAAACCACTTTCTGTATATATATATATATATATATATATATATATATATATATATATATATATATATCTCAAATGTCTGTTATGAAGTCATGTTAAGCTCTAATACATAAATATCAAAGAATTTATTATTGCATTTTCTATAGATGTATGAATAAACTCACTGCAATTTTAATATCAAGCATTTGAATTGCTGTTAACGCAATATGCACTAAGTGATTGAACTATGTGGGAAAACAAATCAGGAATGTGGACAAAGCAGCACATGGAATGAATAAGTAGTGGTGTTATGGTCCTATTTTGGAATATAATTAGTAAAGTATTTAAAATAGGAATAATTGATACATCATAAGGGTTGTAGGAGTCGCAATACAGGAGGGATAATTAAATACTCAATAACAACCATATATAATCACGCAGGGATGGAGGGTCTTAATATCAAGAAAATACAAAATTATGGTACATAAATGAATTTGTAACGTATAGTATCATAAATATCCCATTTCAAATTTTACCTAACTTATGGTTGGTTTATACAGAGCAGTAGAACATATAAATGAGGGCCTGAGAATGAGAAGGGGCTAAGCCACAAAAACTAAATTTTGAGATATAAAAGGTTTTATTAGGTTAAGTCTAAATGTATTTGAAACCAATTTTTATTTATTAAAAAAACATATGTTTTCAACTGGATAATATGTTAGAATATTAAAAAATTTTTGAAATAAAATATTTTTACTTTTAACAATAAGAAAACTGATAATAAAGTAACTTCATACATTTTTTGCAACACACATTGAGAGTTTAAAAAGCAAACTTTCTAGATGCATAAAAAGGAAAAAGAAAAGCAGTTTTCCAACAAAAGTTTTAATAAACGATCCAATAAACGATTTTGATATTTCACTTTTCTAACTTCTTTCTTCTTATTCTGTCATTGACTGTGCAGGTTTGAGACTGGTATACACATTCTGGTGTACAGCAGGTATGTAAGGCAGGAGTGAAAGTAAATCACGATGTTTAAGGGAGTTTATTTCTCTTCCAGTAGGATAAAGATTTGGCACTTCTTTTAAAGCTTCTCTCATCATACTTGCTGAGAAAAATTCTTTCAGCTCATTCTTTCTAAGACGTCCTGCCTGTTTTTTAAACATACATACCTTAGTCCATGTTTCAATATCTGAATATGAATACTTTAGAAATAAATAACTAGGGCTGCTTTTACACACTTTGACTGATGTAACATTCTTAATGCCAACTTTTTTCTTATCTTCACTTACATTGTCTTTTGCTATTGTATCTAAAAGTTTTTTTTAGGTTAAAAAAATCTGAACTTTCCATACTGACAACTTGAAAAGGATCTTTCACTCTAGCTTCTCTAACAACTTTCTTCCAGTCGTCTACAGTAAACAAGTAGTCTACTTTCCATGCTTTCTTTTCAATTGCTCCAAAATCGCTGTCACTAGGCATAAATGTATGGCCTGGCACGAGAAAAGAATGTATGATTTCATCAAAATGTCCAAGATGGACCAAAACATAGTAGAAAGTGAAAATTACCATGTTCTTATTTTGACCACAACATGAGTCTGAAAAAAAACCATAACTTCTTCTTACAAAGCACCAAACTAGAGTTAGATAGAATCTTATATACACAAGAGCCTATTTCACAAGATCCACGAGAAGCAACATTATCTGGCCACATGCACATTATTCCTGTGTTATTATTACAAATATGAAAACCAAGGCTGTAGACCCATAGGTGTCTCAAATAAAACACTCTTTCTGTAGGAACTTCGGGCAATGGCATCGCTTGTTGCAAATCATGTCATTACACAATATCCAAACGAAGGGTCCTTTGAGTTTATTTTAGTATCAGACAGTAGTTTATACCCCTGTTTTGCTTTGATTTTGTGTAAGCGAATAGCATATGAAACTTTTTCTTCATCTCTAAATTTCACATACCGAATAGGTGTCAGACAGGGGTTGCTTGAAACCAATGTTAAAGCGGGTATTGAAAATATTCAGGTATTTCTCATATTTTACCGGAGGGCGTATATCTGACTGCGTTGAATTGTCAATCAAGTAAGTTCTGTACATTTCACGCACAGAAGAAACAGTTCTGATATAACTTTTGTTAGGATTTTTTTCCTACTATAGTGGCTTGTATAGCGAGGAAACATTTCTATGTGTTTCACTTCAAACTCAATTTGAGAGTTGTCAAGTTTTCCTGTATGCTTACCATGTCTGCCTCGTTTGTCAAATTGTGGTATAATAAAACTTCGTTCATAAGTTTGGTTGATTTCCGGGTCACTTTCCTCTGAATTTTCAATACATAGGTCTTCAGGCCTCGTACTGGCACTATTAGTGTCAGTAGGCCTATTGCCAGAACGGACTACTATGACACGTTTTCTACTGATGGCAAAAATAATCATAAAAGAATTTAGACGCACCCTGACATCGTCACCTTCCCCATTTTTCAATATGTATGTGCAAGATACTTTCCTCCTGCTTGAATCAGCATCATTCCTTTTGTTTTTGTACTTTCTCTTACAATTTACCACGTTTTATTAGTCCCACCAAAAAAAGCATTTTGTGGAAAGCAGAGTGGCGCAGTCATTATATCGTCTTGGATGTCTCATTGATAATTTAAATATTAATACACTGGAATAATAATATCCACAATCCAAGTCGTTATATTGACTGGTAGGAGAGCGTGGTTACGATCCACGGACCTCTGGGTTATGAGCCCAGCACGCTTCCACAAAGAATTGACAAAACTTTTAGTAAATTTAAATATTCCTTTGGCAAGAAATTAAAATATTAATCCAATATATCAAACTAAAAATCAGAGCTCTCTTCGAAAATAAAATAAAAAGATTTAAAATAAAAATCAAATACCACTTGGAACAAACTAAAATAAAAATGTTCACTTCTAAATTCACTCAAAATTCTAAATAAAATTTTAAACTTCTCTATCCACTAGTTGAACCTTAACTTTCAAGTCTCTGCAATTCAGATTACAATCTCAAACCAATATTAATGTTCAATTAATTTCTAATTAATAATTCAGAATAAAACAGTTCCAGTTAAATATTAATAAATTGCTACTTTTCCAAATCTCAATTAAAGTTATTAACAAAGTTCAATTTTAATTCACTTTTCTTGCAAGCATGAACCTAATGTAACTTGTATGACTATTATGCACTATTGTTCCTCGAGAATAAGTTATTCAGATTGCTCTGTAGTTTCTATGAATTTAATTTTTTCCTATAAAAAGACAACAAAATTAATTTACAATATATATGAATGATAATATTCAATGAAATCCACCTTTTTGGATGCATTATTAAAGGCATATACCTATTTATTTATGAAGTAATTTAAGTTATGATTTTGTCTTTCACGGAAGAAAACTTATTCTTAAAAAGATAGGGTTTTACCTTGTTTGTCAAAATAATATTGTATTATAAATGTTGAGTCTGATACGTCTTAACAACAAGGAAACTATTAAAGGTAACGTATGAAAAACTTAACCCCTATATGCTAATAGATCTGTTATTAAAACTACCAATAACACGATAGTAAATGCACATTCTTTAGTCTCTAACAGTTTTATTTTGCTCTAATGGTTAAGTGCAAAATGTTTTTACCTGTAAGGAGGAAAAAACTTAATACAATTTTTCTAACCGTCAAAAACGGTAGAACTTCTTACAGTCCCTTATGTGTATTTGTATTCTCATGATATATATATATATATGTGTGTGTGTGTGTGTGTGTGTGTGTGTGTGTGTGTGTGTGTGTGTGTGTGTGTGTGTGTGTGTGTGTATGAAGATTTATGATTGTAAATTTGCACGGTACTTTCGCTGAGAATGCGAGACAAATTCTCATGTTCAGCACACTACGAGAATATGTCGGTATCTCACAGCATGTGTACACTCAACATCAGTCATAGTCTACTTGATGTCTTCTCAGACATTCCAAATGTAATATTTACGTATCTTATTTTACTTTACAAATAGTGGTGGATACTCACGTTGAAATACTGTACTGGAGAGAGAGTTTCACCTTGCATGCACGTTGTAAGTAATATTATAAAAACACTACATATTAAATATGTGAACCTTTTAGAAATATTTTAGTCTGCGTGAGTTTCATCGGGAACTTTCTTTAAAAACTCAAAATTTACTAGGTCTAAGTCTTTATAATCGATGTATTTTCTGCTATATTTCTTTTTCTTTTTTTATTAAAAATCAATTTATACAAACAACAAGTTAGTATATATTTAGGAAAAGTGGAAATATAAAATAGTAAATTAAATGGTACGTTAGGATTTCGAAAATACTTTCAACAAGTGATCAGTAAAAAAAAAGCGAATGTTTGTATACTTCAGTCATACATTTCCTAATGTCTAAACAAGATTGTGCATTTGTGAATCTTTTGGGAAAGATTGGGAAAAATTTACTTGTTATTAAAATAAATAAACACATACAATTGAATGTATTCTAAATAGTTTCTTAGTTCATTACTGTTTTTCAGAAACACTTGCGCCAAACGGTGTACGTCCAATAACTACTTAACAAGTAAATAAAAATTACATACATAACAACACACAAACTATAACAAATATTACAAAAAGATTTAAACGCCGTGACTTTAAGGTGGGTAAAAACAGAAATAAAAATTGTGGAAGTTAAATATATAACAATACTGTAAAATCTGAAACCAAATATAAAAAAATCAATACTTAAAATGCAGTTCCTGCAGTATCATCTAAGTTGCTGCTGTTATATATTTGTTAATTCTATTTTTAAACATGCTAATAGCATAAGTCTTTATGGAAACAGGGATATCATTATACATGGTGGAGCCAAAGTAACTGAACCTTCTCCTCTCGACGTCAAGCCGCACTTGAGGAAAGTGAAGTTTTCGGTCTTGGTGGGTGCTTCTTTGAGCGATGTCTTCCCGATACGACAGTATGTTTTCATGATACCAAGGTTCTCTAAGACATAGGACTTTGTGAGTCTTGCAGTTTGTTAGGACTCTGCATACGTCTCTCATTTAATACTTTCTACTGATAATTCAACTTTTTTAAGAAGACTAATGAGATATTATGTCATGAAGAAAATCTTATTTAGACTTACCAATTACACTGTAAACCACCCACGTTAAATGTGACTGAGACAGCGGCAAACGCGTAATTGCCCTGGTAAGAGCGCAGTAAACTATCAAAGGTTGATGTCTTCATTATGGAGTTTTAGTGCTTCAAGAATTTAAGTAGTTCATCCTTAGCTAAAGGTGTTAATAACAGAAAATGAAATTTTACCAAATTAAATAAACGTGAATTTAGGATTTGATTAGTGATTAATTGTAGTAGTTTTAATTTTAATTACATGAATTTTTTCCATATAATTTCATATTTTTATTTTATTTTATTTTAAATAGTACACAGGCCTCTTCAGTTGCAAATAGCCAGATTAACGTAGGATCTATATTATTATATTAAATGTACATATGAACCTTTAGTCTGTTGTGTAATGTGTCATATATTAATGTCCACAGATATTTTGAAATAAATTTGACATATCGTTTCACTTGAATAAAAATTAGTATCCTCAAATTTTGAACGACATAGTCAGTGATCGGTTGAAAAGTTTTAGACGTGGCCCTTTAATCCACCCTTCCTTAAGAAAAGAGAATATTAAAAATGTATCGCCATTTTAATAAAAATTTTAGCTATTTAAAATAATATTTATCGATCAAGCACTCAAACATTAAAACCACTTAAGACGGTTCAATGAAACTATATTAAATTTAAGACAAAAACACTAAGACCTAAGTTAAAAAGATGTCCATAACATATTTGCACATATTTCCTTAACCTTGGCAAGAAGCGAAATATATATATATATATATATATATATATATATATATATATATATATATATTTCATAGTACTACTATACTATTACCACTATAAAATGCTTATTATTTAAATTGCAAATAATCTGACAACAGTATTTAATCGTTTTAGAAGGGTTCCCTTCCGCCTGGTTTATACATTACAAATTAATCAGCACTGGGTACACCATAAACCAAACTGTCACATATCTGCGAAAACGTGTTGACGTGTAGGAGCTACACATTACTACTATTCCATTAGTGAAAAAGATAATGAAGTGAAACGGTAGATGTCTGGTTTACAGGGGGAAATGGAGTTTTTAACACTGCCTAAGTGTTCAGGGCGGTTGTTAGTCTAGATATAAGGGTTATACATCCCTGGCCGGTTTTGATTATAAAGGCTGATATAAAGTTGACCTCCCCTGTTCAAATTCAAACTTGGCTGAACATATATTTTCAAAATATATTTTATTATTAGGCGGGCTCTACCCCCAACCATACCCATCCCGAGTATCTTGTCACTCCGGAAGTAGTACAGGATCCTTTTACGACCAATAAGCTTTTCATCTTCTTGTTATTAGAGAGCAGAACAAGTGTATCAGTCTACCCTGTTTCAGGTTGGTTTAGTTTTTTGTAATACTACCCCTGTAGGAACTTTACTAGAACAGTAGTTACTTGTTATAAGTAATATAGCATTTTCTGTATAGAATATGTTCCAAAATAATTTGTTGATATTAACAGCCGTAGACATCTAGGCACATTGATATGGAGTTATTAAAATGAATTTTATCTATGAACCTAATAGCCTGGCTTGGCGTGGTTCGGTCTTACAAGTAGTGTATCTTACTTTTATAGTACTATAGTTGCAAACATAAGATTTACGTTAACTCATTTACAACAATGGAGTATTACTTTTATATCAAAACGCGGTATATATTAACATTTAATACTAAAATAAGTTACATTGATTGCACATCTCGTCTAAATGACAACCATTGACATTAAAAATTTCAAAATTATTTAAGAAATTTCTGCAGCCTCATGTTAATATTTTGTAGTCACAAGTGATTTAAAAAGAATCAAAGGAAAGAGGAATTTTACTTGAACAAAATCTTAAGAACATTTATCTTTCCGGAAATTTTATGAAATCTACGCAAGTTAACGAAGCAACTGCAACAAACTTGTATCCAACACCAAGACTAAGCACCTGACTGCCATTTAATCCATGTTTTTGGTTAGTCTCTCAAGCTTTTTAAATTGATTACAGTCAAGAGAAGAGTAGGTGAGAATGAGGACACGCCTATACGGAACATTGTCTATTTCTGGAAAAATTGTGTAAGAATCAAAATAGTCTAATTTTCAAATAATAGTTAGTAAACCTTAACATTTAAAACTAATTGTGGTGAATCTTGTATTTATCTAATAAGGTTAGACGCTGCTGTTTAAAAGTTGTTCAAAAAAACTCCAGTTAAGGTAAAATAGGTGGCAGTGATACAGGCGTGCATAGACCGTGTAATGAGCTGTCTTGTAAATAAATCAGGTTAGAATTTATTGCTTTGAATCTGCCGCACCTCGAAAATTGACGAGGAAAAGTGAAAGTAAATTTGTTACCACTAGATCCTGTAGCTCCATACACTTAACTGTAATACCCTTAGGCTTCTATAAAGGTGGAAATTAAACGGTGTTGAACGAGGGGGTCCACGTCTTGCCTTAAAAGCCCATTACAAACTATTATTTTTGTTAATTTACCAATAAAACATATAAGGCAATTTTAGTTGATACCCTTCCGTCTATAAATAGTCTAATGCAATGTTTATTAAATGGTCTAAATCCTCGGGCTATGCCCCATTGGGACAATAATATATCGTAATCCCATAAAAATAAAATCTATCGTGAGAATATAAGAATTGAGTGAGAATTTCAATTTTAAGTAATTATTTAATATCCAGAAATCTGAATAGAGTCTTTAGTAGTAGTTTAGAGAAATTCTAAAATCGTTTTAACTTTTTCCACCTGCTCTAATTTGCTAGAGCATACCAAACTTGTGAAACGCCATTCACTTGTGAAACGTCGATATGTACAGTTACGTAAAGAAGAGTTATGAATTGCAGACGTAATCGTGATAATACATACATATGTAATTAATGTGCATTTATAATGTTGTTTATTTATCATCTAAATCAGTAGTTTAGAAATATAATTGATACAGAATTGTAAAGTTTATTACAGGTTTACTGGTTGACCTTTAGCAAAGACTCTAGCCAAAAAGGTTTAACTCTTATTGCTTCTTTTTGATAAGAATACAGCCATAAATTTAAATCCGTCCAATTTAACAGAAATTTAGATTTCTTCATAAAATATTTTTCAGCAGGGGATAAATAAAACACTAGTGTGGTAATATTCACCTCTAATGAGCAGATTCTTTGTAATACAAAATAGCCTAAGATAAGTGATGATTTAGATATCTCATGTGCAGAGCTTAAGAGATTAAAAATAATCAGTACATTATTAAAAATTTTTTTACCTAACATAAATGATAATTTATTTAAAACTATAGTATTACTTATTTTATTATTATAAAATGTTCTTTTCACTTTTATGTTAAATGACATTATTGTTAGTAAATATTTACAAAACACTTCATGTTTTACGTACCGCAAAATTTTTAAGCAATTATAGTATATCGTAATTTATTATTGCATATGAATCCAGAGTTTATCTTTGACTTCTAAAAAAATGTTTTAAATTAATATAACAGCGAAGATATAGTTGCAACATGAAAATTGTATCATAAATTATACTTAAGCTACAAATTCCTACTATTAGAAAGACAGCACATCAAGGAGACTGTGTTGGTCTTAGGTCTGAGCGGACGTATGTGAATAATGGTACAGAGATATAAACCATTTAAAATAAAAGAATTGGCTTCTGGTAAAACAAAAAGAATATAGTTAGTAAAACGAGACTTAATTTTGAAGACTACAGTTGCTGAAAATTTACCTGGTTATTTGCAACATCTAAGGTAATGATTAATAAACGTCCAATGCAAATTTAAATGAAATATGAAGATGTATTCACAAGAACACTGGGACCAGAACAGCAAAAACAATAAATGTATGAAAGGTCCGAAAGAACAACACGTAAGGGTTGGGTGTATTATGAGTCAGAACTTTTAGCCTTTCAGCGACTCATTAACCTTTCGTTAACGACTCATTCATCTGTGGGGCTTTTTAAAATATGGTGAGTCCCTGTTTTGTTTGCACCTGTAAAGTTCAACATTAAACTTAGCTTTCAACCCGTTAAATTACACATTCAGAAAATAGAATATTTTATATTATAAGTTGTATTAATATTCAGAACGTTTTTATTTAACTTGCAAAGATCCAAATGCATATGGATTTTTATTATGAAAAAAATGTTATATACATACAACGTGTTATTAAATTTCCACCCCCTTTAAAACTCTTTAAGAATTGAGATGGATTGATTTACCTACGATGTTCTTCTGAGCAAACAAGGGAATTTTTAATTTTTGAAGATTTTTGACTCCCCCCTCTCAAGATTTTTTGTAGGTAAGTAAACATTTTTAAAACACCTAGCAAGTAGCATTATTTTAAAGGTGTTATATAAAGAAAAATAATATCACAATATATTTGGCTTTAATTTCACTGCATAAAAATTGGTGGATGATTTGAATTGTCTTATAAGACCGTTACAATTTAAATTTAAAGCTGTTTAATTAGATAAAACTATGACTCATTAGTTATTTTTACAGGAAATCATAAAACAAGTTAATATAAGAATATACACACATAAAAAAACCATGACTCTCTTATTGGTTACCAATAAGAGATTAATATTTTCTTAATAATCTTACATAATCTTAATAATGTAAGAGTTAGTATGTTAAATACAGTCTGTCCAGTTACTGTGTTAAAGTGATCTGAAAAGATTTTGCCGCCACAACTCCTCCATATTTTTACAACTGAATTTATCAATTCTCAGATAATCTAAAGAAAACTATAAAATTAAATATAAAACGTCAACTAGCCTTATTACATAAAAAGATATTATTACTAGATAATAATTGTGTAAATGTTTATACTCGTATAAAATAAAACATTTGACTTAAGTTAAGTTAAGGCTGAAACTGTGCCCTTATTGCTAATTTTCAGTGATTGTAAATACTCATAAATGCCATGTTATACTTATATATGGATTTAAAAGCAGTTCACGACTGTTTTCCAAAAGATTTACCGTCACGTCTCCTCCAGCATGCTTAAGTCTAAATTTACGTATTTTTTCCTTTTCACCAATTGGAAGAAAAGCGATGATTATTCATCCTTATGTGTAAGGAAATTGTAGTTAATTAAACCAAAATAGTTGTTGGGTCACAGATTGCATATATATATATATATATATACAGGGTGATTCATGAAGTTCTCCCCCCACTTCTACAGCACATTGTACTAGTATAAAATAATGAAAAAATGTTATATAAACATTAGGTCCGAAAAACGCTTTGTTAGCGAGTTACAGCTAGCGAAAGATTTTACCTGAATTCCTGGGGTAAAGAGTAAAAATAAAAGCCATACTGAAACTTTTCGACTGAAAGGTTAATTAAGTAAGAAATATCGTGGATTCTTATGTATTTTTACCTGATAAAGCTAAATAAAATAGGTTTCAGAACTGTACCTGTAGTAGTTTTTGAGGGATTTAGGGTTAAATGCAAAAAATTGGGGCACGAAACAATGTTTTTTTAAGTTTGATGTACAATAACTTTGTTAAATTGGTAATAAATACATAAAATTAACGAACATTAATTGTAGAGAATTTAATTCTGAGAACATTGATATAATCAAAGTCTAAAATAAAACAGAAATAAGTACCAAAAAATCGATTTTATTCAGTATAATACATTACTAGTTTGAAGCAAAATTAATCAGGTTGGGACAACCGTACGCACCTTTTTATAATAGATGTTCGAAAATGAGGCCATCATTATCAATACATTTTGCAGCACGTTTGTGTATTGCTTTTGTGGCGTTTCTTAATTTTTTCAGGACTCCCCTGTATCTGCACAGCCGAATCCATAATACGGGCAATTAATTCATCACGAGGAATTCACTTTTGTCTTGTATACACTGTCTTTCATCCATCCCCAGATGCAATAATCCAATGGAGATAGATCTGGTGATCTTGGTGGCCAAGGGTGAGGCCCTCCACGACCAATCCAGTGTCCAGGAAATTGATGATTTAAGTTTAGCAGAAACGGCACGTGAAAAGTTGGGAGGTGCTCCGTCATGCTGGAAAGTACAAATTTTGTCTGAGATGTAAAGGAACATTCTCTGAGCTGCGGCAAACTCTTCTTGAAGGAAATGCAAATAGAACTCAACATTTAGGCGTCCAGGTAATATGAAAGGTCCAATCAGCCGATTGTGCAAAAGGCCACACCAGACATTGACGCTAAATCGGTGTTGAAAGTTCTGTTCCACTACCTCATGTGGATTTTCTTCTGCCCATGAGTGTTCATTGTGCAAGTTATTGACACCATCCCGAGTGAATTGTGCCTCATCCGTAAACAAAATACGCTTGTAGAGTTGATTATTAATATTCAAAAAGTTGCAAAACTCCAAGCGAAGCGGACCATCCCCTAGCTGTAGATGTTGAACCTTTTGTTTATGAAACGGATAAAATTTGTTTCGATTAAGTGACCTCCAAACCGTTGACCTGCGAAACTCCTATCGCCTAGAAATACGTGTCGGTGTACTTACACACTGGACTGCGCGATGAACAGCATTAATAACAATATCATCATCAAGTTGGACAGCTCGTTCATAATTGGTTCTAGTACTTTGGTAGTGATCCTGTTTCCCGAAGGAAGAGTACGAAAAAGTTCCTGAAATTGTTTTGGTATCTGGAATCCTCCTATTAGGGTAACGTAGTTCATATTCTTCTACAGCAGCTCTAGCATTACCATTACAGTAACCCAAAATAAAAAAACATATCAGCGTATTCCTCTGATTTAAATAAGTAAGGCAATTTTTTCGCTGAATAAACAATCGAATTATAACTCACAGAAAAATTGCATTTAATAACACGATTCACAGAAACCCGATCTCCTGCTGTTAGCTTGCAAAACACCACTAATACACAGTTCTAACGTAACAGTACAGAATACCATTGTTGATCAGCTGTTATTCGTGCGTTACCAACTTAGAAATTAATAAAAACAAAAAACTGCATTTCGATGATTAGTAAAAAAATAATGGGAAAATGTTTTGCTTCATTTATTTTCGAACATTTGATGTAAATTCTTATTTAAAAAAAAAAAATACAACGTAATAAAAACATGATATTTTTATTTACAAACATATTTATTTAACAGTTAATCTTGTTCTCAATTTATCTCATCATTAAGGAACAAAACATTTTGTTTTTGTTTTATAATAACTAAATACCGTACGGTATTTCTTTACAGCTGGTAATGTATTATACTGAATAAAATCGATTTTTTGGTACTTTATCTGTTTTATTTTAGTCTTTGATTATATCAATTTTCTAAGAATTAAATTCTCTACAATTAATGTTTGTTGATTTTATGTATTTATTACCAATTTAACAAAATTATTGTACATCAAACTTAAAAAAACATTGTTTCGTGCCCCAATTTTTTGCATTTAACCCTGAATCCCTCAAAAAAACTACTACAGGTACAGTTCTGAAAACCTATTTTATTAGCTTTATCAGGTAAAAATACATAAGAATCCACGATATTTCTTACTTAATTAACCTTTCCAAAAGTTCAGTATGGCTTTATTTTACTCTTTACCCAGGAATTCAGGCGAAATCTTTCGCTAGCTGTAACTCGCTAACGAAGCGTTTTCGGACCTATGTTTATATAACATTTTTTTTCATTATTTTTACTAGTACAATGTGCTGAAGAAGTGGGGGGGAGAACTTCATGAATCACCCTGTATATATATATATATATATATATATATATATATATATATATATATATATATATATACAGGTGAGAGATCCGGGTTCGACTCCCGGCGGAGCAAGTACTTTTTGTGATTCAATGTTTATTGAAATTATATATATATATATATATATATATTATATATATATATATATATATGTGTATACAATTAAAAAACTTTTCGGCCATTTCTCTTAATAATTTTTGTTATGTAGATACCATTAGCTTATGAAAACAATTATAATGTAGGAAATAAGATTTATGGAGCATAAATAAGCGAAATTATGTAATTCTAACTCGTTTTTTCTTAACATGAGATCATATGCATTGCGTCATGCACATACATAATAGTACACATTACATTTTTTTACATTTATAACTTCTGTTTCAACAAATTTGTATCTTTATAAAGAAGGAAATTTAATATCCAAATATTATCCATGTGGTAATTTTGACTTGTGTAAACTTCATTTATATATCTAACGCAGTAATCCCTGGTAAATCCATGTAGACTTGTCCTTTCTATTTGTTTAATCATGACCTTATAAACCACATTATGTTACTGGAAACATACGCTAAACTATATTAAAAGGGAAAAAACAGAATCCCCTTCCAACTATAGAATTTCAAAATCAGTATTTGTAAAAGCAGTTTTTAGATTTATTATTTGCTTTTTAATTGTGAGAGGTAGTATATAGCAAGTTGTATGTGCTTATTAATTTAAATATAGCTATCATAAATTTAACTTTTAAACTAATATATATTCCACTGTATCATTGAAATTTTCTATAATAGTGTGTCTACCATGGTCATCTTTATTAATAATATATTGTTTATGTCTATGAACAAATTTAAACATGTTTGCATTTATTCTTTTAAATATAGTGTAATTTTTTATAAATGAACAATTTTAATATGACTTTTAAATACTTCTTGAAGGAACCAACATGGATGACTTGGTTTGCAATGTTAGATAATAAACGGCCATCAATTACTTGTGTGATAGAAACTTAATTTTTTCGTTACATGTACTACAAGTAGTTAAGACTTGAAAACATTAATTTCTGTTATTGTCGTTTGAAATATTTTCTTCCGTTTCTTCTCAGGCGGACTCAACCAGACGGTGGATGCGTTTGGTTTAGTATTCATTTGAATAAAAGTTAAAGAATTCATTAAGAAATCAAGACCGAGGATTCTTATTTGCCATTTAAAAATTTCATAAAAAATTAAATGTATTTTGTGTTCTTAATGAACATAATCGTGTTTATATAATGCCACATATTTTTAATTTTATAATACTTTTATACATTAAAACATGTGTTGCATTATTGCAGTTATTGTCTTATTTCAAAGGAACTCAATAAAAGGGTAAAAACTTAGAAAAATCTACGAAGAAAAACTGTCCATTTTTCTCGTGAAAATCACACAAGTGGAACCCTTAAAGGTAACAGTGGGAAGACGAAGGTGAACTTGGTGAATTTAACAGTAAACTCTGGCTCTAAGCTTTTTTCATATATCAGTTTCAATTTGTTTTTGCTTTTATAACACAAAAGCTTCTTCTGTTCAGAATAATAACGGAGCTCCTGCTGTATGACCTATGCTAACAGGAAACTTTTGTTATAACGTTGTAATTCCTCATAAGGTGCTAGGGCTGTATATAAGAACTAATTTGTGCCCTTTTAGAATTTATAAAAGCTTACTAATTAGCTAAACATATTTATAAATATTAAATCCATTTAACGTGATAAAATTATAAGTGAAAATTTAATCATTTTCAAATGAAATTTAAATAAATTCTCGTATTTAAGGAACTTATTCTGCATTTTAAATCCGTTACTGGCGATAAATAAATATAAGTAATAACATGCCAATGGAAAGTTAGGAGTAAAATAATAATGATCTCATTGAAATAGTATTATATCCCCTTTTTCAAAATGTTAAAACTCTAATACCTGAATCGTTGGGCGGATGTTTAGAAAGCAATTTGAAAGATTAAGTTTAAAAGAAATAGCACTTGCTAATGTTTATAATTTTGCATTTTTATAACAATTTTCATGAATTTTTTTATATATAGAATCGCATTGAGTTGTTTGTACAATTCCCTCTATGGCATGTAAAAAAATGTTAAAAACATTTTTATAATGGTCTAATAGGTATCTACGATAGTGACGTTAAAGTAACAAAATAAAAAAATATTCCAAAATTTGTTAATAACAGACTTATAATTTTAAAGAAAAAAACATTTAGCCTGATATGTGGATCTCTTAATTAGAAAATCGTCATGTAGCCTCAGCCTGCCTTGTCATGCATCACGTTGTCTGGCTTTTTACTAAATTGCTCTAACGAATGTAAAGAATATTCCTAATGATCTGAAAATTTTTTATAAAATTAAAACAATTTTTTTGTAATCTAACATTTTGTAAAAATATCTCTAAAATCTGATAATAATCGAAATAAAATTAAATATAATTATCAGTTAGAGTTCTAATTATGAATAATTTACTTTTCATGCAGCAGTAATATATTGATCAATCAAACAGTGATGTTCTAAATTGGTACTAATAAAGTGAATAATTTATATAAAGTACTGTAATAAAGTATTACATTTCCGAAATTTCCTTTGCATGTATGTCATGGCACATGTAAGAACCATTTTCCTCCTCTCATTTACTAATGCCACAGTTCTTAGTTCATATTTGTATTTGAGACATGAATATTTTATTATAAAGTATATTTCATAAAAAATCAACAATGGTTTACAATCTTGATAAATAATCTAGGATCTAAGTCCAAACACCGACCAGGTCCAGTTCTTGAACTTAAACCTAAAAGTAAATATTTGTACATGTTACTTTATAGTTGTATACTAGATATGGTCAAGCTATCCAGAATGCCATATAATGTTGGAATCTCAAAAAAGAAAACTCTAGCGGTTATATACTCTATAAGATCTTTTTCTTTTTTTTATTTAAAAATGCTCTTTTAAAATAAAATTTTAAATGAAATAAAAAAATTAAATTAAATAAGTTTAAAATTACTTTATAAGTAATTTTAAACTCTTATTCTAGGTTTTACTATACAAAGATAGATTCCTGGCAATGTCAGCGAATTGTGTTTTAATGTTATGATTATCATTGACGAAACAGTGGGATCAGATTTTCAATTTCCCAAAAATTGTAAGATAATGGCAGTAGCTCCGTACACAATATCAATCAGACACTGTAGATGTTCGTTGAAAGGTGAATATCGTCTGAATATACGAGTTTGTCACGCGAGTAGCTCTGAGCACCGCTTTGGGAATTATATATTAACACTCTGCTTTCCTCTTTATCATATAATGTGAGCAAACATATATATATATATATATATATATATATATATATATATATATATATATATATATATATATATATATATATATATCTCCATCAAAGATTTATTTCCATTGTAATTACTCCTATATATTAATATTATCTTTTAAGTTTCAAAGTGTAGGGTACTTAAAATATAAGATATACCTTCTTCAATTTAAAAATCGAAGGCGTATTTAATTAATTAAATTATTTTTCAGAAGCAAGTGAGGTGGGTTTGTGTCTTCTACTGATACCTGATATTGTTTAGACTGTTATACGGGCACTCAATAACTATCTGGTATATACATTTATTTCTTTGCTTTAGTTCAAATATATGGATTTTATTACATGTAAAATGTATGTAATACATTTTTATAGTGTAATAATGAATAGCGTAATAAATTATGCTGTGTATAACCTTAAGATTCACATGAAATTAAAATACTGTAGTAACAAATAACAATTTTTAAAGATTATTTTTTTTCTTGCGACAAGAGGCTTGAAAATTGCACTTACTCCTGTAAAAACCTTACCGCTACTTCCGAAGTGACAGGATATATCCAGGATGGGTAAGAATAGGGGGTAGGTGCCGCCTCCTATCGAGATCCATAAAGAAGAATTAGGACACTAACCTCTAAGTCATGTACCCAGGGAAGAAGGGGAGGCCAGCTCTGAACCAGCCTCTCCAGTCAAAACCGGTAGGCAGGTAGGGGTTGGCACATCCTTGTTGAGGCCAACAAGAACCTCTGATAGTTAAGGAACGAACCCCACGAAACTCCTACAGTCATCTCTCGCAGTAGACTAGACATATCAAATTGCCTTTGTACCGCAGAATCTCGACAATTACGGTTAGTGATGTGCCGCTCCTGGGCATCCATATAATTGTCCAGCTAGAAGTGATACTTGGAGTTTTGCTGTGCATAGTGGTAAGTACAACTGAAAAGTATAATCCTACCAGAAGGGATCCCTGCGGGTTATTATTAAAGTTATCTAGTAATGATTTTAGACCTGGATTTCTCACCCTTTACCAATCCCAGTTCTACATGGACTGGAATTATTACTTAAGCATATATGCAACAGAATGGCTATAATATTTGTTATAAAAAACATCATCATATAAAGTCTGGCCTATTTAGTTTTAAAGTAGCCAAATTGACTTTAAAGTTTTGACGGTGATTTTTTCCGACAAATTTTACTCCGATTGTTATTGAGATTCCTGCAACTATGAGATACGCTGTGTGAAAGAGTTGAAAATACATTTTATGTTTTATTTTTTGGACATTACAATAGGCATTACAGATCATATATCCAGTAATACGGTTATATAGGATGTAACAAAAATATTGGGCTACATATGCATTTTCAGATTCTACGTGTGATTCTAAGCTAAAAATTTTTTTTTTCAAATTTCCTCTTTGTTTGGCAGCTTTACGCCATGTTTTTAATTTTTGTAAAACAATTTTACCTTTGTTGTTATTTTTACGATTGTTACAAAACTTGGTAAGCAGGTCCATTTCAAACGTTATTACTTCAACAAAATATATTTTTAAATAAGTTTTTTTTAATTAATACTATTTGATTTTTATTTTATGAATTATCTAATACACTACAGTCTTTATCAGAAGTTTAAAAGACTAAATAATTTAATATAGTAGATATCCTATCAATGATTCTTTAACCTTATTTCACATCATATTTGTTGAGACTTAAATGGTGCTGAAGATTTTCCAGATCCAGGAGGATCGGTGTTTCAGCAGCTCTTTATACACTCAGTAAATTGGATTGCGAGGCTCTCGGGATTCTTTTATTAAATCTGAGGGAGTAATATCGTCCGAGTTTCTGCAAAACTTATCCGGCTAATAAAAAATATGATAAGATATATTTGGACAGAAGCATGCTTTTAGATGTAGTAACTCAATGATTTAATATTAAAAAACGCCTTCCTCAGTATATAAGATTAATTTGTAATTCGTGTTACAATATTTAGAGGACTACTATTAAGAGCTTTATGATGATGAATATCTATGTATTTTATTACTTTTACAACATTAAAATACTAAAAAAATTGGTTAAATATCATATAAATTATTTATAGTAATATTGAGTTACTTTGACGTTTAAAACTAACCACACTTTGAAACTAATTTTATAAAATTACAGTACCTTTATTTGATTCAATAGCCTACGATACAGGTATATTTATTGGGTAGTTATCTTATTAAAACTAATGAAAGTTATATTTAATTAATTTAATATTTCAATACATTTGGACAAATTATTATCATTTATTAATAAATCGTTGAAACATCCCAATAACTGCAAGGTTTATCGATGTAGTCACTACCATAAAAATATGTTTTACTTTCCATTATTATCCTTACATAGGTAGGTAATACTTTCATTTACAATTCCCTATGAATGTGCAATTTAAAAACTACGGTATAAGGGCAACTTTTTCTAAACTGGAGAAGCATTCCCTTTAACGGAAACCAAACGTGAATAGCAACAGTGTTCGTGTAGCATATGTGATGAGTATTGAAATTCATAATACCAGTACGTTTTGTATTAAATAAATTAAATACAAAAAGTTAAAATAAAATTATCGTTATTCTTTACTAGAAAATTTATGTTTAGAATTTTATTTAAATAATATTATTTGAAAGGATATTGTTACGGCGTTCTTATTTGCACTATCAATTCACTTATTTATTTTAAATCAACATTTGGAGCCTTGCTACAAGATCTAAGTACCTTTCTACAAACAATATTTTACAATATTTAATTATGTTTTTTCTTCCAATAGATCAAAAAAACAAATTTATAGTAACTAAGGAAACTGTAAGTTTATTTATCTTATTAAGTTTTTATATTATGACACAACTATTACTGTAAAATTATAAACTCCTAACTACTTAGAAAATAAAATAAATCAAGCAAATAACATGCAAGCTGAACTGTGATTTATGGATATGGGCTACTGCTCAATAGACATGAATGCCAAATAAACATTTCCTCAACATAAAAATCGAAAAAAATCACGTACGTAGTTTGTAAATAAATAACATTAAACAAAAATAATGAACAATATTAATCTCACTACTCATACAAATAATTTATTGTTTAGCTCTAAAAATTATAATATATTGCCATCAAACTTATAGAGTAAAACTCCATAATTGCATGTAACATTTCATTTTCACTTTGTAGATTATACTTCATTGAACTAGCATATAGTTCAGTGTGGAAAATGTTAATTATAACGATAATTATGTTTGTTTGTTATTTAGAATAAGCTCACTAACTTATACTATTTAATAGAACTATTTTGTTTATAGATTATTAGTTTAAGTTCAGATATCGATAAACGCATATTTATCTTAAACAATACTGAATATTATAAACGTATGTAAAGTTGCAGCTAATATAAATAATTTTTTTTCTTTCTTGCATGAAACTCCACACAGTCCGGTAATGATTCTCCGCAGTAAACTAGTCTGGTCGATCTACACTTTGACCACAATTTACATATAAATAATTCAGTTTAGTAACTAGCCACTTCTAGGAATCCTAATCTTGTCCAAATGTAACGATTTTTGCTGTACAGCGATATAGGTACAACAGGAAGGTTTAAACAAGTCAAAAGTGGAGCATATTAGGTTTAGCATTATATCATTTTGCATGGTCGCAGGGTATGGAGATTAAATATCACCATTTCGTTTCTATAAAATAAATAAAATATTTGTATTGCCAGAATGTATAGCAATGGTCAATACTAACCTAAAATTTCAAACTGTAATACATCATTGAAACCCCAGTCTAAATGTACAGGTTTATCAATTATACTTCTTCCATTCATGCCAATTTTGCCAATGTTTATAAACTTGTCAGCACTGTACAATTCTTGACTAAATATTTTACACGATATTTTAAGGCGTAGCGTTATAGCAGTTTTTATCCACTTATATGCTATAAACTTGTCAGCACTGTAAAAATCTTGAGTAAATATTTCACACGATATTTTAAGGCGTAGCGTTATAGCAGTTTTTATCCACTTATATGCTATAAACTTGTCAGCACTGTAAAAATCTTGAGTAATATTCACACGATATTTTACACGATATTTTAAGGCCTAGCGGTTTTAGCAGTTTTTATCCACTTATATGCTATAAACTTGTCAGCACTGTAAAAATCTTGAGTAAATATTTTACACGATATTTTAAGGCCTAGCGTTATAGCAGTTTTTATCCACTTATATGCTATAAACTTGTCAGCACTGTAAAATTCTTGAGTAAATATTTTACACGATATTTTAAGGTCTAACGTTATAGCAGTTTTTATTGCATCAGGACATCTGTTGAAAAAGCGAACCTCTGCCTTTAAAGGCAAGTGTTCGTAAACCCATGTTCTGTCTCCCAGTGTTTTAGGTATCTCTCCCTCGTGTTTCGTGCGTATCAATTTCTCGACCGCTAGTCGCATAGCACATTCCATCTCTAAAAATAGCACAGACCTTGCAGAGTCAGTTTTTTCAAACATTTTAATGTCTCCTTGCATGACTGTCTGATTTAAATGATGCAATTATCCCAACCGGTTGTTTTTTATATCAAAAACTCTAGAAAACTGGCCCTTTGTGCTTGCTCCTGAAAACACTAAACCGTAGGGGGCAAATCAAGCCATAATACGCCGTAATCGGAAGCTGAATATGGCAGTACTTGGCTAAGTACCTCAAAACATGCTCAAGGACGTTTATGGGTCAAACATAGTCCATATGAGCATTCTACATCAATCGCCAATTCGAGAATATTCCAAAGTATTTGGAACAATTAAATTCTTACAAAATAATGTTTTTCAATAAAACGACCATTTCGTCATTTCGATCTACTTACGTCAGTGCGAAAATTTCAGTTCCGTGGCTTGAAATTGAGGTGAGCCTCTTAACGCAATGAAGCATGCCTTTAATGCAATGCTATACAATAATGTATCGAGCAGTTTAAAAGTTTACTATCATTAGGTTAAGCATAATCTTTGGAATTTTGTAATTTATATTAAAAAATAAATACTTTGAAACTATTTTATTATTAAAATTTTCTGGTCATTTTACTATTACATACAGGCAAACAGACACAGCTGATCGGTAGTCACCACGAGATTTGTAACCCTTTGTGATACTTTGCAACTCTAACGGGCATATATTTTGTACAGCACAAGAAATCTCAACTCATACTTATCAGTAAGAACGATATTACAACTATATAGAAACTGTAAAGCTTTTGTGATCTTTAGTCTTGATACTTGTTTTGTTTCTATACATTTGAAATTAGAGTTAGAAGCAACTGCTTAAAATTCTCCATCGAATTGTAGTTATTGTGGTTGTTTATTAATGAAGGAACCCTCCCCAGTGTCTCAAAGCTTTTAGGGCTTACATGAACAACATTGCGGGTTACAATAGACTTAGCTGCTGTAAATTACTGTGACAAAATGTAATAATATTGTGGAAATAATGTTATTTAATAGTTGAACAAACACCGTACTGTAATATAAAACAATTCAGTAACATAAACCATAAATTCTAAATGTAATATATATATATGTATATATATATATATGTGTGTGTGTGTGTGTGTGTGTGTGTGTGTGTGTGTGTGTGTGTGTGTGTGTGTGTGTGTGTGTGTGTGTGTGTGTGTGTGTAATGTATATAAATAAAGTGTTGTTATAATTTTCAGACTAATATTAATGTAAATTACAAGGAGTACTAACATAACTTAACTTCAAGAGACATTTATGAATTCACTCATTAGACATATTAAAACTTACTTATCCATTTATTAAGACCCAAAGCTCTATTTACATAATTTCATTGGTTTCGTACAATATATTTTAACCTCCCTTAATATTTTAACTGATGTAAGTTTTTATAGTAAACTTACTCTGATAAATAAGTAACCTAATGTGACATTAAGGTTATTGAACTATGAAATCTCATAGATGGGTGACTCTTGAGTGAACCTGCCTCGACGGAAGTAAGCAGCTTACCTGTTACTGATAGTCGTTCATACGGTTACTTTAAGTACTACTTGTACCGAAACATTTCAGACGTCCATTTCAAAGCAGTTTTTGCTAAATCAGCTTTTTATTTGTTACTTGTTACCGAATAGTTTTACATGTAGCTTTATACGAAACGAATTAACCAAATTAGTCACATCTAAAAGTTCGCTCCAACTAACATTGTTATTATTTTGTTTTATTAAGTGTCTAGGGAAATTAATACCACGAAAATTATTGTAAAAGTAGAGTAATTCTGTATCAATGCCTACAGATTTTAAAAAAATCCCACAAACGCTATGTACGAATATAACGGATTAAATATGGTTCATGGTTGAGTATTGATTTAATAATATGACAATGGACATAGCTACTAAAAGTATGATTAACTGCGAACACAACTGAGTCTAGCAACAGAAGGAGAATCCTTAAAAAAAATTACATTACAGTTTCAAAATTGCGCGACTAAGCTCAGATATACAAATTTCTAAGAAATCGATAATTAAAAAAAAATACCTCTGCTCTACCAGGCATTATTTGAACAAGCGAATTTGCTTCATAGAAGAGAACGACATATTCTATAAAAATAATTCTGTAAAATATTAAATAATTAAATCAATTGAGGAAATATTCTTTAGAAATAAATAGTTTGTCACATATAGTAGTTTTTATGATGATTTTATGGAGTGCATGGATCTCTATATTCCTGGATTGAGAGTTACAGAGTTACTTGAAGGATTGTACATTAAGGTTCCTCCCATAACATATGATAACCTATCAAAACCCATTTCTATTGCATCGAATATTTCGCAGTACTCGCATATAGCAATTTACCTGTTCGCGCTCTTTATCAACGATTACCAACAGGCAAAGCAATATCTCAATACTACCTAATTGATGACGATCTCAAGATATTCAGTGGGATAGCCACTGCAGATGATTGTATCCAGTTGCAAGATTACCTTGTTGCTGTCAAGTCGTGGAGTGCTGAAAACTGTCTGGGACTCAAACCCGGGAAAAAAGGTGTTCTCAAATTGTCGCGAAGCTCAAATTTATTCAGACGCGATTACGTTCAATATTATTCCAACGTGAGCAGTTTTGATAGTATCACAGACCTTGGTGCTGTGGAGTCGTCATCTTGGAATCCTGTGGGACAAATACAGTATTTCTCCAACAAAGCATGCCAACAACTCAGGGTCATCTTCATATCGTCCCGAGACTTTACTTCAAACTCTACTCCGATTAAGCTGTACAACACACTTGTACGCCTATTATTGAAGTACGCATCAGTTTCCTGGTGCCCCTACATGAATGAGGTTACACACTGATCCCTCGGACAGAATGAGACTGTTTGAAACCCTCATGGGCTTCCTTTTTTCGGAAGTACCAGTTATTGAACTTTAACTGTTCTTTGGACGATTCATGATCAGCAGAGATTAATTCTTAACCAATTTTTACTCTGTACATTGCTCAGCGGACTTATCTACTGCCTAGAGATTCTAGAATCCTTTGACTAAAGTATTAACAGTTACTCGATCCAGGGTTGTCTTCGCTAAACTATTCCAGAATACTACTTATGGTCAAGAATGTATTCCTAATCTGTTCAACGACACCAACGAATTGGGAGTAGTGATGAAATATTCGGCTTATAGGGTATGTCTCATACGCCAACTGAAGCCTTAATTTTCTTTTTTCCTCTTTCCCGCGTTGTTTAGTTCATAAATTGTTCTCTCTATTGTTAGAGTGAGAGACCTATTCAACAAATTATCTCTAACTGTAGTCTTTTTTTTAAGTTTATAGTTGTTTTTACTTAATTTATATTTATTGTTTTGCGTTTTTTATAATGTTAATTTTAATGTACTTTAAATTATTTATTAAACAAATTCCTACCTGTTTGTCCATTAAATAGTTTTTTGATAAATTATAGTAGCTCCACCCTAGACTTGATCTTAACTTTTATTTTTGTTAATGATATGCAATTAAATTTCCCATCTGCTTTGTATGGATTATTACGTAGCTAAGGTATTTTTATTTGTTTTTGATTTTTTGTAGACACATACTCAATAGGTATAAAAAGCAAGGACTTTATTTAAAACTTCAAGTATTATCCACGGTTACAAAGGCCGGTTATTAAACTTCTCTTATATATTTTTATGATTTTTCCTTAAGATAGAACTTTTTAATATCTAAAAATCAAATTTACTTGAGATACAACATCTTATTCTCAATAACGGTCTACATCGATTACCAGAACTCAATCTCTATTCATGATTTCACCCCTCTACAATATGATATCGTAAAAATCCTAACTCATCTCATTTTTACTGTATGATAAACATGTGGCATCCAAAACTCAAGAAGAATTTACTTTTATTGTTACAATTCAATCAATATTCATGATTTCACTATATTGCATTATATCGTGCAGAATGTATCTATTATATGGCCCATGCCTTGCAATCATAAACATTATCAAACGACAAGCCCTTATACAAAGGATCTCACAATGATTGAATCTGAAAAAAACAATCGATGTACATCTGTTTAGTGTCAGCGAGAGATGGAAAATAAGCCAACCCAAAATAAATGGGGGTTGGTAGGCGTGACTATGTTTTGTATTAATTTAGTTATTTGATTTAATAGGTTACTTTATATTAATAATATGTTTCCTTAGAAATGAAAAAAGTTCAACGATTTTGAATTTCAAGTCTCGGAAACTTGTGTGTGAAAGAATAAGATAATTCAAATACGTATAAACAATTATGTAATACAACTGAAAAATATCCCTTCCCGTTTACCAGTAAGAAAAATTACTGACTAAAACTTTCATTAGATTTCACGTGAGGCTGACATCTTGAAATGCTAAACTGAAGATGCATTATAAGTTTATATGTTTGTATGTGATGCATACAACACAGATGAGACAATAACATAACATTTTGTTATGTCAATATAATACAATTAGAACATTTTAAAAGTCTATAGTCGTAACATTTACTAGTCAATAATGTTTAACTATGTATTTTTTGCAATACACTTCAATTGATTGAGTTACAATTCTGATTGAAAACGTATTCACTTATAAAATGTTAAATTCGTACTTTTATAACTTTACATAACCACCATCTGGAAACCTGAAAAGCTATCAAAAATAAGTATGTACACATATTTCTTACAATAACTCGAAAAATATATGAAGTTTACAAATTTCAATTTATCTTGTGAAATACTAGAGATAAAGTTTGCCAAAATCAAAGAACTGCCAACCTAATATATTTTAATAGGTCAATATTCCCTAAGGAACTTATCCAATTTATATTGAAACACTTTATCTGCACTATGTTTAAGCTAAAAGACATAAAACTTTACAAGAAATTTCACATAGTCCAGACAGGGTACAGTTATAAAGATATTTATACACCGGTGTTGGCTAAACTTTATCGAAGTAACAGCATGATATATCTCCATGACTTTCTACATATACTTTAACTTTAACATTGGCAACACAGAAAATGTGATGTATTTGTAAGTACCTCTACAGAATTTTAATTTTCGTTAGTGAAGTGGTATTAGTGAAAAGTACTGAGTAATATTCTGTTTATTAAAATAAATATATACTTATGACCAGTTTTTAAAGAACACCTTCCTTCCTTATTTACTAATATCGTAGAAACCAATGTTTGAACAAGGAATCTGAAGTTTAGTCAGCCAAGTTTCTAAATTTAAAATTTTAAGATTTAAATTATCTTATCCATGTGTTACAATTTTACTGGATAATACATTAGTAGAAGGCTTCATTAGTTGTAAGAATAAAATGTTCCAATAAATAAACTGCAGTCAGTCATAGACCATTACTGTATTTATTTTTTATCAAACTTCGGTCGATTTAATGATGTCCGAAAGTTTGCATTCAGTATTGTAAAACGCTCCATTTAAGTAATTATTGTATTTGCTCTGTTTTCGATGTCTCTTCATTAACTCAGGTACCTTCACACTCTCTGGAGTTTAAAATTTTAAAGAGTACTTGTAAATGAGATAGAAATTGTCCTTCCATCTCTGCATAAAATATTTTTACAGATGCCTATTTTAATCTATATATGAACTAAAATAATTAAACGAATCAATATGTTACAACAGATTTTGTCTCTAAAGTAAATATAAGTTTTCAAATTTATTCAAAATAACAAGTACAGCATTTTTAACTAAACATTATCATAATTCTAGATTTTTTACCGGAATAACAAATCGTAAGATCACAGCAAGTGTAAAATTGTTATCTCTTATTTATTATTATTCTAGAAACTTCATGGTACACAAAACTGTTCTAAGTGATCTGTTCAACATTCAACACACATGACACGATGTCACGGACCGTCACTTTGTAACAAAGCGTCTCGGTTCGTGCTTTCTTGTGCAGTGTTAATACGTGTGGCAAGATAAACTGATGGCCTTCCAGACGTTACAACATGGAATGCTTTTCGAATGGTAAAGATGAAACCGTGTTTGAACATCTATATAATATAAACGGTGTACTAAATATCCGCTATTGGCTTTGACAGTTGTTTACTATTTCGTTAAGGTTAAACTGAGTAAAATATTTTGATTAAGTGATAAGTAGTTCTAGAAATGTTTATTAAACGGATAATCCTTGAGCTCAGAAGTAAAATAGCATAAGATAATGAAAACAAATATAGTAGAAGATTACTTTAAAATAAAATAAGTAAATAACAAATATTATTCTAAGGTATTTCATGAATTGCATATTTAAATTATTGGTATAAATTTACCTGTTATGTTTCTTCACTATTCATAGTTGCTACCTTAAATCAATTCTACATAGTTTTTACGACTTTTATAACGGAAGGTAGGAGTCAGATATACCATGTGTATCCTAACTGGCATCACCAAGATAGCACGGAAGTATATAGTCATATAGCTCATTATATATTCAAGATAACCTCAGTGGAGATACACAGATACATAATTATGCAGAAAATACATTTTTACATCCAATGGTAGGGAAAAGGAAATTGTTCCAGGCTACTTAGTTATGGGTTCCTATGACGATTAACCAAATTCCATAGCTGCATATTGTAGAACTCATTAATGTCTAGAAATGTAGAAATGGGTTTTAAGGAATTACATTAATTCAGAATATAGCTTTTCAAATGAAATTAGTTTTTAAATATTTGCCACATGATACATTTACAGTTTTGTTCATTAAGTTTGGTTTCATATCAGTTTTTTGGTACAAATAAAGTTATTTTTACTATATGACAACATATCATCCAAAATATTATATTGTATTTAATAGGTTAGGCATCATTTGTTAATATCTCACATGTTAAAATCCATATGCGTGTATTCAGTTTGTTAAAAATCATATTTATTTTGCTATTTTTCTCCTAACCCTTAATAACAATGCAAAAATGTTTTGCTAATTTTAGGCCAAATCTTTTGGAGTGGTACGCACTATAATCGAACTAAGTGGTTTTTGTACAGAAATGAAGCTACATTCAACAGTTTAAGTTCATAGGTCAGTTTATTTTACTATCGTGAAGATACGGTCTCTTAAGAAATATGTTTAGCCAGTCAATTAATATGTTTCATTGAAGCTTAGTCAATAAAGAAAGGAATTCTTATATAAAGTGATCATGAATGGCTCACTTTTATATTTTTAAATAATGTAATATACTATATTTGGTTTTATTATTTTATTCTGATATTTATTTAAGTTATTACAAATGCAACAATCACAAAAGAAATAAATTACAAAAAACTTTTCTGATGTAACATAAAAAAGAAAATGATATAACTATATTAATCATATTCGTAATTCAACATACTATTTATGCTATTTTAAAAGAGATTTCGTGAATAAATTAAAATTTCGTAAGTATTATTTGCTCAATTAAAAATATTAAACTTATCTTGAGAAATGAAAATAAGACAACAAATGCATGTTATTTCGGTGTGTTATATTGCTCTCAGATGCCGCATTCTTCCAGAGTAAATTTCAAGGGATTTGATTCGACAAGTTGGGGATAAATTTTTCCACATAGAATATATGAGTCATGTAATTCTTTTCGATCAATGTCACTTAAATATATCATGCTATCAGTAACACAACACAGGAGTGCTGATAGCATGCCTTTAATGAGTGTGTGATTATAAGACTCTATAAGCTGTAATTTATCTCATGTACAAGGTAAACACATTGAGACTATGCATCATTAATTAAGAGACTAAATGTTTACTCATATATTTACAAAACGAGTTTGGTTTTAATTGTGAAATTATTATTAAACAGCCACTTTCTGAAAATAAAGTATTAGACGTTTACAGACCGCTTTTTTAAACACAGTAGAAAAAGTACCCATTCTAAAAATTACGGCTCACCAAAACATAATAATGAAGACAGATTTTTATATTTTTTTACATTTCAATTATTTAAAGATTTGTATACAGTATTAAGTAACTTAAAACGCACTTTCACAGAAGAAATAAAATATGCAATATAATTTCTTGTTTCAAATCTAGTCCTTTTCGTGTATCATCTATTTAAAAAATCTTATATTTTAAGGATCGTGACATTTTTTATATATTTTTTACTGGGAGGAACGTAAGACTATTTATTTATGAGGACTTCCTTAGGGTAATATTGCCCCAAATAACCTATTGGGTTAAAGGCTTTAATAAATAACACAAACAAAGCTTCGTAGGCAGAGCCGCAAGACGATATTTGTGTTCAGAATTAATGAACTTGGGGTTTTATTAGTGTAGTTTTTTTTTCACGTGATTTTACTATTTTATAGGTTCACTCTAGCGTGAAAACATGTTTTGAAACGCATTCTATATATAGTGTGCTACACGATTTATAAAACGTAGAAATATTAAACAAAATACAATCACAAATCCATTCCTACGCAAAATGTTACAAATGTTTTGCGATGTCTAGTGTATATAGACTGTTATTTTACTACATCAGTCAATGGCTTTGTATCAGACAGTGGCTTCGGTTTGTTACATGAATGAAGTATTTTCTGAAGCCGTTGGCAAAACATAAACCCTTTGAAGACGATTAATATTTAAGTTATACATGATATAGCTATTATATTTATGTATGGTGTATATTCAAGGTTATTATTAACCCTTTCAGGGCCAGGACCAAATATGAGATGTTGCAAAATTTTTTCACATATCATATCCCCTGTGACTAGTCTAAAAGTGCCAGGCTAAAATTGGCGATTTTGCAGTCTCTAAGATTAAAATTTATAACTTTTCATAACAATTAGAGAATGACCTAAAAGTTGCACCAAATTACTCGTATAGATATATACTATCAAGAAGAAAAATGTAGATGTAGTTTTAAGTAATTTAAAATTAAAAAAAAAATAGTGTTTTAATAGATTACATTACAAAATTTTATTTTTTTATTTTTTTTTTAAATAATTAAAAAAGGAAAAATAATTTTACGATGGGAAGCTATTTTATTATATTGTAAATTTATAAAGGAACAACCATACAAATTTTTGTGTTATTTCTCTCATAAATAAATTTTTTATGACACATTTTGTATAAATACGCATAATTGCACTTCGCAACAAGTGATACAGCAACTGACTCTTACACTGCAAGAAACTTAAAATAAATATTTACATTATGGATGTACCGGTAAACAGTTGATTGTAGGATCCATAAACACTTTCAATACAGTTAAAAACACTATTTACCAAGAAATATTTACACAATTTTAATTGAAATTTATTTACACTTTTTTTATTTACAAATATGCTACTTACAATTTTACTCCCGTGAGATCGCAAATTGTCAGTCATTGTAACTACTACACACAATAGCTAAGCACGTAACTACTAACAGTACTAATATTTACAACCACAAAATAAAATAATAAAGGAGAATCCAGCATACAATAGTACGATTACACTAAAGCATAAAGAATTATCAACAATAGATCGAGTCAGCTGATAATGTCACGTGACAATAACGAAATAAAAATGCATAGACCTCCAAAATAAAAATGATATTCATATTAATTATCTACAAATATACCAGGGAATAAAAAAACATAAAACTTTAATCATTTGACGTCGTATTTATTTAAGAAAACGACGAATGTCAAGGCGGATATATATCGCCGCCTGGCACTTTTCAGATGCGATCTGTGGCGGCAATATATTGCCGCCTGGCCCGGAAAGGGTTAAAAGAAAGATAATTGAATCCTGAAAAGTGAGGGCTCTGTTGTGTAATGGTAGCACATTCACCCGACAATTGAGAGATCCGGGTTCGAGTCCCGGCGGAGCAAGTACTTTTTCCGATTCAATATTTATTGATATTAAAAGAAAGAGCTATCTATAATTCTCGTAACTCTACGCTTTGAAATTATAAACTGCAATTTGATTTTAATAAAATTTAAATTTAATCAAAATTGACGAGATGAAGTAAGTTGAATATAAAAAACCTCTAATTGATATCATGTTCATGAATGAATTATTTATGACACGAATGTAAATTAATTTGTACTTACATCAAACTATCAAAGTCTGGTAGGACTAAGGTACAAGCGATAAGCCCAGGTTCCTGTTTGTTAAGGGAAGCAATTAGATGTAGATTAGACCGTGTTGTCGACAGGAACACATTCTCTGGGTTGTGTGTTAGTGTACGCTATCCAGCGGTGGTAAGGCTTTTAATTCTCCTGAATACCTATTCATCGACTTTCTTTTGTATGCTTTATAAGAACTGGTGGGTATGTCAAATGGTCGAATAATATTAAGATAAGGTATTTTACAGAAGCATATTTTAAACCGGAAAGCATTTAGGTTATTTTGATTTTTACTACAGCGTTTCTATTTGACTCGGAATATGTATAACATCCATTTATAAACTTTCTGATATAAATGACGTTTTCAACTCAAACATTAAACTCGAATGTGAGGACTGTCAATCTATTGTGGCCTATCTTTTATATTTTATACTACATGTTTATGTCATATGAATTAGGAACAAACCAAAAATAATCAATTGCCCATTAGAATAGAATAGAATAGAATACGAATACGAATTTATTCCTTCGATTATTTACATAGTTTTATGAACACAATACAGATTTGGCTCGGAATTTCTAGCGATTGAATCAAGTAGAGATGGCTAGCACAAAACGAAATTGACAAAGAAAAACGTCTCTTACAGTGTAACTAACCTTACATTCTAGTGGTCCACCGTAGTGCTCGCAATCTAAATAAAACAACATACAAATAAATAATAATACTAAAATACACTTAGCAATAAAACATTATTACAAACCCAGAAATTACGTATTCCACAATACAATTTATATATTTTTGTGTATAGTAAGAGTTTAAGATACAGTAGTGTAAAATATAAAACAAAAGAATAATTCCATTCAGATTCCCTAAAAACATTAAAACTTCAGTACCGAATCTCAAAAAAACCTTTGTGTCTTCTTTTTCTAGTAGCCATCTTTTAACTTCTCTTTTGAAAAAAATTAAATTTTTTGAGTTTTTAATACTGTGGGGTAACATGTTAAAAACCTTTGGGCCTATATAAATAAAAGTTTTTTTCTGAACATAGTTTTATTTATTTTTGCTCTTATGTAAACAGAGTTGGTAGCAGCACGAGTATAGAGTTTAAATTGTTTATTTCCGTCATTTCCACTTCGGATGTAGAATATTTTCTAAACTTTATTGGGCTTGGCTGAGCATTAGCAAGGGTAAACCTCAGGATGTGCAAGAACGAAAAACGGGAAACATCCTATATTTTACAAGTACTTACACATTAAAAATGGTTCTGCCAAATATTTAGTATATATATATATATATATATATATATATATATATATATATATATACATATATATACAGTATATTTGTGTTTATGTTTTTGCTGAATGTATAAACTTACATTTGTAGTATTGGACTTAAAATTTTGCATATCAAGTATTTTTTGTCATTAGAAACTTTGTGTTTAATAATGGGAATGTATAAACTTAAATTTGTAGTATTGGACTTACATAGTCAACCTATTCCCAGGATATCTCTAGAACGTTTTTTTTAGACTCTAAACATTGAAGTCAGTAATAATTCACGTGCATAAATCAGATTTCACTGAACGTCATTGAGAACGAACTAAAGGACTTTTTTAAATCAACAGGAATGACACCTAGAAATATAACTAGAATATAAAAATATTTTCCCGATGTTTATTTAAGTAAGTGACGATTACAAAAGAGCAGCTCCATATCTGAAACCTAATTTGTTTTGTTACTGTACACCATCATAAACCTCAATAAAGAAAATATCATTTTCATTAGCACGAATGCTATCAGAAGTTCTTTACCTGAGGTTTGTTGTAATAATCTGTGAAAAATATATCCATCCTGTTATCTGCTCTTCCATGCTGCTATCACATTTAATTCAATATCCAAAGGTACTTTAAACTGGAATAGTGACAAAAAATATACCTTTTATTACTGGACTTTGTGGTAGCGTTTTGGCAATACACCATTTAAAAATCTACAATAACTTTAACCTTAAAACTTATTAAAGAATGTTTTATATATATATATATATATATATATATATATATATATATATATATTATATTATATATATATTATATATATATATATTATATATATATATTATATATATATATATATATATATATCTATATATATATATATATATATATATATATATATATAGATTTGCAGAATGTGATAAAGGAAAACTGCTCTTTGTGTCATTGATATTGCTCTACTCGTTCTAAGAACCTTTAGGACACCTAAAATTGTTAAGTTGAATATAGTGCCTAATTTTCTATGTTTTTTACACTTTTAATATTATAATACACTCAGTAAAACAAATAAGACTCAAATGTACACTTCAACTAAGAATGGCAATGTTTTGATGGAATTAGCACAATAATGAAGTTGTATAACATTTAAAGAACTGTACGTAAATACTTGAGTAAATAGTTTTCCAGATTTACCCTGTTTCTTAATAATGAAATAATAAACCAATTATTTTTATTTTTTAAATTATTATTTTATTTTACATTTAATTTGATGTAGTTTGTGATTTAGATTTTGATATTATCATTGTGTCTCAATAAAAACTAACTGTTAAAAACATAATTTATTTTACATTATAAAAGCAGTTTTCAAGAAGTTGCAAATGAAGAATTACAATGTCAAATTTAAGCTCCACAAGAGAGTTGCCGGTAAGCTTCTTAGTCACTCCTTCAAAGTACACGTTGACAGGATCAAACTTTACAATACCCTGTAAAATTCCCACTAAACTATTTAGCACTCTAGGTTAATGAAACGCCATAAGCTGACCTATGTAATTCATTTTTCCTATTTATTTTATAACAATCACAACATTTCCTGTATTGTATGACTTATTCTGTGTATTGTATTAAGCCTATTCTTCGAATTAAAATGTGCTTACGATACTGAGTAAAAAGATGTAATTGTTTTAATTGAAAATTAATAAATTTTATTAACTTTCTAAGATTAGGCACAGTTAAACAACGCTTTATAGTTTATTCACTACAGCTTGTAGCAAAATATGTAATTATAATTTTAATTTTATGCACGTAACATTTGTATTAAATGTTATATTTCGGGATTTTCAACTATCGTAATGGAAAATTTAACAAGTTTACAGCTATTATTATTTTTATTCATAATTAGACATCTTCTTACCTTGTCACAATAAACTTTCAAGCACAAATTTAACTAACAGAAATCTCTATATATAAAAGGAACTTTCTTTTAGTCTATTCCCAAAGTTACCCGTAACCCAGATAAAATTTATTTGTCAAATTTACGCCGCATTACTTAATATTAAAAGTAAAGCATTTTCGTAGAGATGAAATAATGCAACTTCAACAGCTGTTGAATTAGTGTTTCAGCCATTCGATCAGATGAAGTTTCGTTTTTTAATCTTTCCAACGTCTTAAGAGGATACATGTGACACACATGATCATCACCATCTACGTAGTAGAAACAATTCATAAGCATCAACCACACATAGGGGTTGATAGTTGGGGTTGCAACGCGGAGGAAAACTAAACATATTTACTTTCGACGAGTTATAGAGTTAAAATTTGATGGCGCAAAAAAATTTGCATATAAAAGAAAACTGTTAATAAAATTATCAACAGGGGTTGAAATCGGGTTGTAACTCCTAAAAGAACTAAACTCACACAACATTCTTATGTCCTCAAACTAACCAGTACTCTATGAAGAGGAGATTTTACACACTCTATCTTTATCATCTAAAAACCAAAAATCACTGCTATGATGTACGACCCTCCTTGTGGTTTCAATCGGGTTTGTACCACAGAAAAACAATATTTTATCTTTTACATCAAGAAAATGTCTTATCAATAAAATAAAAGGGTGATATTGTATTTTAAAATTGTACTTCGCAAAAGATGATTATTCGACGAAACAAAAGATCAAGGTTGTTCAAGTCTTACAAAAGTTATAACTAGCCAAAAAAAAAAAACTTTAAAAAGTTTTACATTGTAAATAGAAAAACTTCTTAAAATAAGAAGTAATCTTTTTCATCTTACTTCTTTTTATGACGACCGACGCTTTAGTTTGACATTCTCTGATTTATACATTTCAGTCATAATTTTTTTTTAGTCTAAGAATATTCTTTAAGATGATTGTAAGTATGCATAACCACTTAGAATTAACATATACGGAAATGGTTTACTGTGTTAAATAATTATTAAAACGTTATTAAAACACTCACAGAATATAATTAGTTTTTTATTATCAAAGCTCACATTGAGTTATAGTGAAAAACTATAGACATTTCATCTCGAAACTGATAGATTTGTAATATATTATCTTGTATGAGTTTATTAAATAAATAGGTGTTACCCGTGGCTTCACACACAGTTTTTAATTTAAAACCAAAGTTAGTAGGCATATGATCAGGCACATATTACTCGTATATCCGTGTTCATAGTTGGACAGTCATAAGTTGAGGTACTAACAGTTATATGCGGTTTTTGGGCATATAGAAACATATCTGATTTGTCATACTTCCAATGCCAAAGCTGATTTTATCTGGTTGCCCCGATAAAGAAAATATTTATTTTCTTATATATTTTTAATGTGACAGTTGAATTTGTCTCCTACTTCTAATGAGGGAAATATTTTGACCTAATTAGGACTGAGGAGACAACTTCTGTCCAAATTTTCTACTTCAGAGCGTTTCAATACATTTTTTTGTTCATTTTAGTTTGCTTCATTGTCTAGGAAAAATTTATCTATCTATGGCTCAAAGATAAATTAATAAATATATATCTATATATAGGTATTAGAAATATGTGTTTAAAGGGTCTACTTAGATCTCTTGCAATCTTCTTGTGGCCTAGGATATTTTCAGTGTAATAGTTGAGTTTGTTGCATGGGCTTTGTGGCACAATAAAAAAAAAAAAAACTTGCATACGTATTACTCAGATGTATACTATTGTTTAAAAAATTGATTTATTCCTGGTATATAAGAGAATTTCTTACAAATATTTTCTTACAAAATTTAAAAAAAACATATTAGCATTCATTTATGATAATTTTAGAGTTGAACAAACCTTGTTTTTCGGACTGAAGACTAATAAATATTGGCTCGTTAAAGCATGTTTGTGTAAAATTAACACATAATCGTTGTAATATTGTTTATTGCTTATTGCTAGAGAAAATTTACAATATTTATATTTTAAGTGCCGTTAATGACGTAAATCAATTGTTAAGATTGGATTTAAATAAATTAATACTATTTATTACTGGTTAAATAAATAAAAAAAAATTTAGTGCTGTCATAATACAATGCTTACACCATAAATTTGATTATATTCAACTTATCTTTCAAATAGTATTCTACAACTTTAAAGTCTAAGATGGGATTTTAGCTAAAAGATTTTCTAGCGACCAGTGCGGCGTAATAGTAAGGGAAAAAATATGCCTTTATTTTTATTATATTTTATGCAGATCAGTGACAATAATAATGTCCTTGTAAAATTTCAGTACAAATGGTTAAATATTTTACGCGTAAAGTGTAAAAAACACAGACAATAAAAGCACCTTTTCTTTAACAATAGTTTTAGAATGAACTATATTGTAAAAATCTAAATTAATATTAAGAAATTAAATTTCTAATTACTTTGTTGCAATGCTAGTGTACAACATTTTTTTAAATACAGAAAGTCGTAACCCTGCATAACAAACTAATATTTACTGTATTTCATTTTAAAGAACCGAGAGTACTGATATATAACAGTTATCAAAATACGAGTTTGTAAGTTGTGAAAAGTATTCTCGTATATCTTGATAGAAGGATTATTCTCTTCATTTTTTGATATATCTTAATTCAAACACACAGGAGCGTACCAGAATATTTTTATTTGTTGTCAAATTCTTTTTCTGTTGCCAAATATCTCTTCTTGCTACCAAAAGTATGCTAAACCACTTTAAATGCAATTGTGATGAAATTATCCATCAATAATGATGTTTTATTCTGTAAATCTTACATAATATGAAATCGGTAAACCGTTCAGCAAAAGTATTGATAATTAATCCTGTAAGTAAGAACTAAAGGAATGGATATTATGTTCTTTGCATATATACTATTGGACATATATCACCTACGCAACCTGAAAATATTTAAATTTTTTATTTCACTATTTATGCTAAAATATTAAACTAATAAAGAAATATAATATGATATAACACTGTTAGATTGTTTAAATAACGGAAGCCCTGGTTTATACAAGACTTTAAAATAAATTGAAAATTAAATATATTAGTTCATTTATATTATTTATATAAATTATTTTTGTTATATATCTCAAAATTAAGTAAAACTAATACCATCGACTTTTAAGTAACAGTCCTACGCGAATATTACTTCCAGCCCTCGTTCAGTAACAGTCTTGACAACGTGTTTTCAATTTTAAAGAAACATAGTTCAGAATGTAGCCTTAGTTAAGCCAAAATATATTAAGGCGCACCTTTGTTTTGTTTGAGCTATGTAATTCTCGTTTACAATTTTATCAAATATCACACGAATTCTCTAAATCTCTAATATAAATAGATTTGAACTAGCCGTTACAAAAACTGGCAGCTAGAGCACAGCTAGACAATTATTAGGCTGCTGTTAAAAGTATTATTGTCTTCATAATAACACCATTAGACGATTTTGTTTGAGTAACATAGCGCAAACATACGATTACGAAGCTTCCTCTACAAGCATTATTTATCACTTTATAAAACCTATGGAAGATTCTATTGTCGTTATATAGCGGTATTTATACAGTACTAGTCATAACATAATTCGGCGATTTAATTGAAGTGCAAGGGAAGAGCTCAGAAAAATAACAAGCCACTAAATTGGATTATTATTCCCGATTTGATGTCATTAGATGATTTTGTTCAAGTAAAATATTTTTATTCTTAAAATACGAGGCTTCTACAAATAGGTTTTAATTGGACGATAAAGGCATCCAATATTAATATGGGAGGTTCATCGATTTGTTCCTAAAATTAAAGGTCTGAACAAGACAAAACTAACTACACCAAGTAGTGTGTAGCAGAAATGGGACTTTCCTAAAAGAATTTCATAAACTATCATTGTTTACATACATTTTATTTTTGAGCTTAATAAATGGCGCATACAGCATTATAATCAATAAGGATGTCTACTGACCAATGGTAACTTTTTCCGAAACTGGCATTTGTGTACTCAATTATTTTTGAGTAGAGCTATAGCTTTAAAAAATTATTTAATTGAACAAAACCTATTAAAATTACTTTAAATTAATAAAGTTTTAATTCTTTATTCACTGCTAAGTTTCTTTTCCATTCATGAGTTCTGTTTTACAATTGAGCAGGTATTATTGATCGCTATTACAATTTATATCTCATAAATTTCCATCGATAGATCATTTTCCTAACCTGCAAAACTAGGTATTGCTAGTGAGTACATCCCTAGTGAGAAAATATCATAAAGAAGCTTCGAACCATGATTTTTGCATTCATGCATCTGGCGGAGGTGCTGTCTGGTAGTGGTGTAGAAAAGTGTATTCTCCTATGTACAGTCGATGCTGCGGTACGGTAGTCTGGTGTGGAGAGAGGTCTCTTATACTACTCTCGAGCCGCTAGCGGTTTCTCAGAGATCCATGATGAAAGTTATCCTTAAGAAAAATAGAAAGTATTCTACCAAAATATTATTCGAACGGTTTCCTCTTCTGATTTTAAGACAGCTTTTTACTAAACCCCTATTAATATGTATCCGCAATAATAAAAATACAATGTTTCAAGATATCACCCATACATGTTTAACAAGAAATAGAGTAAACATGCATTATATATTTCCGAACGGCACACACTTTGAAAATTAATAATTCGTTTAATTTAGCTCATCAACTTTATAGGAATCTTCTAACTGATGTGCTGCAGGCCGAGGGTGGCGGTGCTGCCGTGTACAAGCGAAGGGTGGGCGAGTGGTTGCTCAGCCTGTGCTGGGGGGCGGCGGAGGTGCTCATCAGTCACTGTACACAAAATGGTAAATTGCACACACGTTACAATCACTCACTCACAAGCTCTCTGAATTTCCTTACACACGCACACACACCCTCACACACACAAACACGCACACACCACCAACAAGTTCCGCAAGTTCCGCGCTTCCTTTCATCTATTCTGTAACATAATGTACGATTAACTTGACCAGCTCCGATTATTCTGACAGAAACTTATGTATACTTGGTCTTAGTTTTGGAAGAGTGCTTTTTATTTTCAATTATTACTAGAATATCGTACAATACAGCAAATTTTGTTTAAAAATTTTACATATATATATATATATATATATACATATATATGCTTCATGAGTAAAATTATTAGTTTATATTTATATCACGCTAAGCAGTTTATTTATTTATTGTAATGTGTGCTAACAATGTTCAAGTAGTTTATTAGTGCTGCTGAACTGACTTAATAACTCTAATCACTTAAAGTACGGCCAAATGTACGTTTATAACACCTATGACTTTGTCCATACGAAGAAATGTAATAATATTTACAATTTGTATTCTTATTAAACAGATAACCCGTTTATTTATTTGCTACATTTTAGTACTTTATGAAGAAGAAAAACAAAAAAAGTTATTAAAAAAATATACTTAGAAAATAACAATATATAATATTAACAATTTTCAAATTGGAAAAATATTCTTTTGTTATGTAAAAGACAAATCGAACAATATCTCCCGTTAAATATGTTGAAAAGCTAAAGTCAGCACAAAATCACGAGACAATATATCAGCTGTACCAATCACTCGCTGGACACCGACTAAATACTTTATTACCAGTTGAACTCCAAATAAGTTTCTCTAACTATAAAGTGCCAATTAATTAAGTTAATTGTTACTAACTAGCTTAATCAAGCTCTCTATCAGAACAGACTAAATTTGAATGCTCTAAGAATACATTCAAAGAGAGTTATTTTTTGTGTTAAGTATTGCTCATTATATTAATTTATGAAATGATTATGCTTATTTTAATTTATTTTATGACAATAGACCAAGGAAAGCTGGGTTCACTTAAGTTGCGCAGTATAACATTTTCTTAAAAGCGTCATATAATATTGTTATAAAATGTAACTGAGGGAAATATTTAAAACTATTTAAAAACTGTTATATTTAAAATGTAAATGCTATATTTAATTTACTATTATTACTGTGGATTTAGCGTACACGTTTCTATCCGGGATAAGACTCATCAATATATAACACTTTTTCTCCTATCCTGAATTATTAACAGACAATTAGTTTTCAGAAGATAAAATATATATCTTCTGAAAACATGCTATATATATATATATATATATATATATATATATATATATATATATATATATATATATATATATATATATATATATATATATATATTACAACAGGTTTTGATAAGTTGTAAGGCTTAAGATAATTTTGCATGTAAATATTTAATTATTTCAGGATACGATAATTCTATAACAAGTTTCCTTACTAACATAATACACAGTGGTTCTCTCACAATTACCGGAGAATCCATCCATATTGGAAATTCATCAGGTGGATGTTGACAAAGCCGATGATGGGACAAAGATGTTACTTGAAGACCAGAGAAACTCCCAAGGATCAAGGACCAATACGCGTATCGGAAGTAATTTGCATAACAACGTAACTAAGCTACTACTCTACAGGTGAGCCTCCTTAGAGTTTGATTCAATTTCAATATGAGTATTAGGGTTTGAATTATGCGTTACTGCTACATTTATGTTATCATCTAATATATTACGTGGTTTACATTGTGGTAGTGTAGTAAACAATATTAGGAAATTATAAAAAGCCTAAATTATCCCAATTCACTTACATAATTTGAATACTAACAATGTTTTATATTATACATTTGTAGAAGACAGTAATTTTAGTGAAACGTTTTGATAAATGGAAAATAACTCTTATAACTATATGTAATTTGTAGCTGGTACAAAGGAGACAAATCTCAAAAGCATAGATTAAACATGTCTTGAAGCTTTTAATAATATTTTACGTCTTGTTTATATAAATGAATTGTTTATAAAATAAATAAAAAAATATCGTAGATATATAGATTTGCACGCAATTTCACTGTGCATCACACAGAACACAATTAAAATTCATCATCTAAACAAATGTAAACCGATTTTCTTTTAAATTTGTAAGGAAGATGTCAGTCCCATTATTATTCGTATTCTAGGATGGGTTCGTGCAAGGACCTTATCAAACAGCATAAGAAAAATAGTTAAAATAACTGATATATAGAGCAAAGGTCAGATACAAGATATTACCTATGCTGATATCCAAACAGGGAATCATTCAAACACTCGCCCATCGAATAGCTCAAAGTATTTAATTAATAATATAAATTTCGAGATAAAAACTGTGTAACGCGGCATATACAACTGTGTCAACTATAAAAATTTGTTTTTTTATAAAGACTGATTTTACTGGACTATAGTATTTTACAGCATAGTGTAACAATCGTAGAGAAAGAGCGATGAGCTTTTAGCGACTACTTTCAGCGAATTGGTAGAAGCAATAAAAGTCAGTATAAACATTTAGCAGAAAGAGAAGTGTCAAATATACCAACAACTACTGACGAAAGCTTATGAGTCTCATAATATAACGGTAATTTGTTTATTGTTTATGTTTATATCCATTCAAAGAATGTATTATCCCACGAATTTCATGCTGTACATTGTTATTTAATTTTATTAATTGATAGAGATTTTGTGAAATATATCACTAGTAAGGCTCTAAAATTTCATTTCTCTCTCTCTCTATCTATCTGTCTCTTTCTCTCTTTCTCTCTCTGTCTGTTCACAAAATTTCTCGAAAATGAATGACCTCTTTTATATTCAAAACAATGGAAGAATCTTTATTTCTATCAACATTGAGTTAGATTGGTGCACGCCACTCCATGAAATTTGGGTTAATAATGTTTACATTCATTTTATGAGTAGCTACGATGGCGACGAGAAAAAAGCTAAATTAATTATTTTGTCAACAAATGCAATACACCTATAATATATTACACTTGTCAAAAGCACTAACTATCCCATCTCATACAACATCATTTTATAGTGTCCTAGTGTGTACAATTTTATTATTTAAACATGCACTTAGAACCAAATTTTATGAATATACATTTAAATGTATACATGTCAATTTATGTCAAGAAAGATTTATATGTAAGTTTAAACTTCGCATGGAACTCCATATGTCAACAAGAATGAGATGTATAGTGCATAATTGTTTTTCAGTTATTTTCTGTCTGTCTCTCTTTTAACATGAAATCTCTAGAATTAGATGAGATATTGGATTAAAATTTGGCATGAAGCTTATTACGACTTAGGCGTGACATACCATATTAAAATCTAGTGATATTTCCTTTAAATATTTTATTTTTAACCTATTAGAACCATAAAAGCTTTAGCTTTTAATACGTGAGATAAAGTGGGTTTTCGGATAGTTGTGACTGTACACTAGGGTGGAACGTTGGTATAGGTAAAAAAAATGTTCCGTTTTATACATTCTAATATTGAAAGAATTTGTCTTTTTATGTGAGAAGTAATTCTACAAAGTTTTATTTTGCTAGAAACACATCTTGAGGTGTCGCAAAAGCCTTGAAAATGGTTTTGTCTATAAATTTTAAAATGTTCTAGAATTTTATTTTTTATAGTATTTATATTTTATTATTTCAATTGAAATAAAATTAAGCCTACAATTATAATAAAAAAACCAATTTAATTTGCTGCCATAATCATTTTATAGGCCCACTTTGTGGGTATTAAAACTTCAAAAAAACTTTTTAAACGTACTTTTTTGGCTTTGCATTAGTAAGGTATTGGTAGATACTGTGATGATGTGTCTTTACCTAAAATTTTTGAATAATTTCTCCTTTTATCTTTATAGTACAGTGATAATACTAAACCAAATTAAAGAATAGAAACCTATGCAATAAATCAATATTCACATTTTATTCATTAAACACACTTAAATTCATAAAATACATAATTCATAATAATAGAAAACTTAAAAATTGTAACAAAAACTAAATCAATATTCAACATTCTCAATTATACATTGTAGTTAAAGTGTCTCTTAGTTTCAAATTTTGGCATCATCTTGTGTGAGGAAATTCTGGTTTTGACAAATCCATTTCTTTCTTCGAGACCGCAAACACAAAGTGATGATTCTCTTACAAGCGTGATTACTCTTTCCACTGTTTGTTTATGACAAGTAAAACGTGAAAAATCAATAGAATGCATCAGGCCATCTTCTCGTGTTTCACCTATGTACTTGGCTAAGTCCTCATCAGTCACGTGCTTTGACATTGGTGGTTATGTGATTCTGTTAGCCCAGTTGATAATGCCGATGTATCTTCAGCTTTGAAGTTTAGTTTTAGTATCACAAACTTCCGTACCTCATTCTTCTGTTCTGACCTTGACTTCAAAATTCGTTGGAGGCCTAATGTGTTTTCCCTCTTTACTTAATATGCAGAGCGACAGATGTGAAGTGCTAACTTTACTGGTTTCTTCATAGCTTGATCAGGGAGGGAGATTTCCACTTAAGATTGATTTACACATTTCAAGTAAATACTTTTTATCGGTATTTAGATCTTGTTTCACTTCTAAGTCAGGAAGGTTGTCCTCTATTAATGAGTACATAACTACTGGAAGCTCATGACATTTTTCAAGTAGTTTGCCTAATACTCCTCCGAACTCATTAGGTCCTTTTCTCATTCCATCTAATGGACAAAATAATTGACACAATGGCAACTAGTTGCAATGAAAAAAACTATCAGCCACTGCAAAGACTAATGAATATTCTTTTTAATAGAGTGATAACACCATTAAAACCACCACCTCCAGTCTTTGTAGCAGTGCCATCACATCCAATTGCAGTTACACTGTTCAAGTTCAAATCACAGTTACTATTAAAATACTCAATAATAATTTATTTGATGCCTTCACCTGTACCGGAGCGTGCGCCAAAAATAAAGAACCAAATTCTTCAACTAAGGAAACGTGTTCTTCAACGACAGTATTTCTGAAAATTTGTTCCTCTTTTTCTCTTTAACCATTGTCTTTTATTCTTTCTGCCACAAAAAACAACCCCTCATCTCTCCAATTTTATTGTTGTCACTGCCTCAATAAATCTTTTTTCGATTACTGGCTCTAGCTCTTCAAATTTTCATTCTGTCAATGACGTTACTTTTGTTCTCCTCAGAAATACAATATTTAAGAACCGTACTTGCTGTAGCTGCTGCAACCCTGTCTGAAACCCGAGGTTTGTCACAGATAGACGCTAATGTCGGTAGCTGTACCATTTTTTTTTTAGGACTTGAGAAGAGGTGGAAGGCTTTTCATTGTCAGTTGATTCTGCTTAAAGCTCATCTTCTATATCATAACCGTCAGGTTGAAGTACATCAGTTCCAATCATATTATCTGATTTTACTACATCTTAGTCACCTATAACTGGCTTTTTAAGCATAAACGGAAAAATACAACAATATTCCTTACAGATACAAATGTATTGAAATTCAAACTATTTCACTACAGAATCACAATTGCTAACCCTTTGCGGCACCTCTTACCTTACTCCAATAATGTTTAAATTTTAAAATTGATTAAATAATAGCAAAAGGCACCTTTTTATCACTATTATATATTGAAATAAAAATATATATTTTTTCATTCCACCCTACTGTACACCAAGTCATTGTGCAAGCTAATGATTTCCATAAAATGTAAAATTTATGTTTATATATTTATTTTATTATTAATACGTCTGAAAATAAATTAATTTTAGAAAGGTGTAAAGCTATTAAATTGAAGAGTTAGAGTTTAATACTGCTATAAAATAAGTGTGTTGTCAAATTTCCATAGGTCTCAAATTTCGAGGAGCCTGTAGTTTATAGTTTGAAAAGTTCTTCCTTCTACCCTTGTGGCAGAGGCAAATAAAGTACAAAACCCCATCACAAAATACTCAGGCGGATTTTACTGCATAGATAAAAAGAAGATTTAAACAATCTCGAGACTTAAATTAATGTAAGTATTAAGAATATAAGACATTCAGTATCCTAAGCCAAAACTACATAAATGAGTGCAGTGAACACTTACGTTAGCCATGATTTTTAAAATATTAAGGTTAATAGGCATACATGGTTAACCTAATATCATTTTAAATTTTACATATTATTATCTTAAATGTGCTCAACTACAGATCAACGTTTTAGAACGAGTTGTGGTTAACGTTAGCTTATTACTTCTGGGTTAATTTATGGAAAAGCATAGCTTATAGAATAAGAAGATATATGAAGTACATGTCCCTGTGTTAGGTATAAGAAGAAATGTGTACTTTCAAAAAAACGAGAGAAATGTGTGTGGGGTGAGAGACGTTTGTTGTTATTTATAGCTCACAATGAAAGAGATACCATACATACAGCCACGATCTGTGAACATTTTCCTTCACAAGCCGGATGCCATATCTTATCGTCTATCATGAGTGTAGGAAGTGGACATGTGTACTGAAAATGTTCTAAGCGTGTATGTACAATGTCGTAATGTTAGTGAAATGTACAACGGGATAGGTCACGTTTAAACGAAACACTAAAAATGTCAAAAATGTTAAAAACTCATTATATATGCCATTCATAATTATATATTTTGATAATTTAAACATTTTTCCGTGGTGCGTTTTGTGTACTGACTCGTAAAATATTAATAATCATATTTTTTATCCTTATAAGATCAATTCATAAAACTAAATTTACGAAGTGCGGACTTTTTTCATAGCTTTGAGTACAATTTAAATTTATTGCATCTAAAAAAATGCCTTATTCATCCTAGTAGTATCGAAAATAAGTAATTAGAAGGTAAATTTTATGAAATTATGCACAGCACAAAACAAGGATATGCTACTGTTCATTTTCATTGTTAATTTATTCTCATCTTATAAAGGTCCAATTACTGACAAGAAACAATGCGAAATATTTGTTTTAACCATGATTATATTATTTTTTTGGTTGAGTTTATTCCGCCAAGAATTTGGTTCCAAGAACATCGGATGCAACTTATATTAATCAGTAACGAATAAGAGGGCTGCAAAAGTATGTGCTGTATAAAAATGCAACTCAGCAACCTTACACAATAATAACATTTTAAGTTGAAATTCTATGTTAAATTTAAAATAGACTCATAAAACTTCAAAATTAATGGTACTAAGTAAATAAACAATAATAATATCATACCTTTTTGTTTTCTATGTAGGGATATTTATTTCTTCATATCGATAATTTCAGTACTCTATAATACAAAACCCATGGCAGTGGTGAACATTAACTTAACGCATAAACGGTAATACGAATGGGTCTGTTTGTCACGTCAATTTTAGAAAAGCTTAAGTCTACGCGTTTTATCGTTTAGAGGAGCGGTAACTATCTCCTATTTTGATAAACTGCACAAGTCGCGATTCATGGACAGCGCTAGACTTCTACAAAGAGAATTTCTGGTAATGTACCCCTATTTCCGTTAATAACCTGTCGGTGGATATGTATATAGTGACACATTATTTTGTAAAAAAAAAACAGTTAAGGTATTATTTAATGAACGCGATGGAAATACCTGATTTCCAGTTGTACCGTTTATTTCACTGTGGAGCTGAAGCGCATAGATGTGATGTGCTGAACATATCCAGGGTGTAGAGCGGGACTCACAGCATGGGGGGAAGAACACGCCTTTTGATGGAGATGGAGTTGACGATGAGATGAGAAGTGTAGAGATGCTGAGGTGTTGTGCAGAGTATTATTTATGTAGACGTGGACTTAAAATTTAAAAAAACGCTCTTCTTCTAGAAAAATAATAAACTTTTAACTTACAGAAAAGAATAATTATTTATTTAATCAATAAAATTCAGATTAAAATATTACTCAATTACCTTAATTCTTATTCTGCCTTATGAGACATGTAAAGCAAAAACACATTATAAATCGATTGTTTGATATTTAAAGTCATTGGCAGTTTATTATCTTAATGTAAAATCTTGCTCTTACTTTTTACACGTGTTGGAACTTGAGTTATTAAAATATTATAATTGCAATCAGATTCAATGAAATTTATACATTGGTCAGGGTGAGGGTGTCCTAAAGGTAATAAATCCAGTCGTAAACTACAAAAAACGTGAGGAAGAAGGAATACGGGTAAGAACCACGTGGAAATGAGGACCAGAAGACATGGTAGCTACCGGCGGCAATTCGAAAACAGATCAAAATTGATGGCAGTTTTCCTGCCCATACTCTTATATACTTAACTGACCAATTGTGGAAGGGTTCAATATCGCAGGCTATTTGGAAAGAACGGTTTATTGACATTGTCCGTCAGGTATGTAGTATACTGTATAGTATCATAAGGCAGGTGTACCAAGACAGATTTATTTCTTAGCATTTAAACTTTGCATAAAACTAAATTTCAATATGAAGAAGAATGAGCTGTATGGTTGAGCGGCATTGATCCCTATCATTCAGCAGGTTGTAACAATATCTCTCAGCGTACCTGCACCTAAGGGTCGTTTAAATTTCTTTTATTTATGACTGTGCCTACCTGTCTTTCATTCCAGTGGATGTCTCGAGAAGGAAACGAGTTATAGACTTAAAATTGTAGCTGAAGTAATCCAAGAATGTTTTTTATAGTTACAATTAAAAATTGGTAATTTGTAGTAAACTTAGTTTTTCCAAGTTATAAAATTCTTTTGCAATATGTACGAATATGTCTCTATAAAGATTTATTAATACTCACTTATGAAAGATATACAAATGACACATATTAACACTTTTAAATATTAATTACATATACTGACATAAACTGCTATTTAAGACCAACATGATAGAGTTTTGATAGAGTAATGGCCTCTCCGTCTATAACATAGACTAACTATTTATAGATGTCTTAACGTCTTTTAAATTGAAATTTAGATCTCTCTTGGTCGCAGAAAACCACCTATTGATGCTGGGATAAATTGTGGTCAAGGATATAAAAGTTAGTTTGCCTTTCAGCCTGTATGATAACTCCTGATAAAAATATCCTACAGATATATCACTTAGTATATATGTTCCTATTGGTCCAAGGAGGTACTGTATTTATGTTACGGTCATAAAGTAAAACATATGTTTTAGGCTATTCATTACGTCCTGTTTTGTCGTTACACATAGAGCATTTATTTGATAAATATAATAGAAATTATTGTGACTCTATGAGTTGTGTTCCAAATACATAAAATAATAAACGAGTTTCACGTTTTTACATCGCTGATCAGAGAAATAGTGGCTGTTACATGATTAGGTAAACAATATTTCATGTGACTGTCATATAAAAGCATGAAATTAAGATAAATTACTAACATATAAATGTTTAGTATGTACAAAAATTATGGTACAAAGACAATGTAATGGTCAGTATATAACAATAACATATTGGTGTTATTATGTGTATGTTATTTATATGTTTACGTACATTATATTAATACTTACGTACATTTATGCACGAGTAGTGTTTCATGTGCATAAATTTAGGAAAATATAATGTCAGAAAAAAATGTTCTTTATGCGTTTAACCTAATAAATACATTTTGGATCTCCTATATACTTAGTGCAACTGACGATACAGTAGTTATTTTTTAGTTTCTTCATTTTATTTAATTAGTTCATCATAGTTCGTTTGTTACACAGGTTATGTAAAGGGGAATACATTTAGAAAAAAACTTTTATGACATAGCTCTTTTGTCATAGTTTGGTATTGAAAATATAACAATACAGTTAAATCTGTAAAAAACATGAAGTAAAGTTAATGGTCTATCTATAATGGAAGACGGAGCGTACAAAGACTCGTCAGCTGTATCGGAAAGACCCCCCACCCCCCCCCCCCCCCACCCCCCCCCCCCCCCACCCCCCCCCCCCCCCACCCCCCCCCCCCCCCACCCCCCCCCCCCCCCACCCCCCCCCCCCCCAGTGGGACTTAGCTTCTCGTGAGGGGACGTTTCATTCCAAAGTATTCGATCCATATTGGTAACTTGTCCGCAAGTCTCAGGGTATTTAATGGCAAAACACTGTACACAAAACACTGGTATGAATGCAAAAAAGAAGTATGAATGTGGCGCCTATATAACAAAACACTACACTACACTTGTTTACGATTTAATCGCCTTAAATGCCCTTATTCTTGCAACGACCCGCAAATTCTAAAACGCTGCAACGTGCACTGCATGAAAATAGTTTTGCCTAAATTGATTTTCTATTTTTGGTCCCTAAGCGAGCAGTCATAAAACTGCATTTGCATGCGATCTAGCGGATTTCATAGGAAACTTTTGAAACCCCGCGCTATCGTATTGTTATGGTTGAATTTGAATTTATGTAATGAATAAAAGGTTGAATTAAGTTTGTTATTTAGAATATGTTTAAAGTAAAGCTACTAACTAGGTTGCGAAATCAAAACAGGGGGGATATTCTGTACCGTAAATTAGTTAATTAAATTTCATACAATGTAAATTTCGCAACCTAATCAGCCAGTATAATATAATATTATTTTACATCCAATGTTCCGGAACTAAATTATTGGGCGGAGTAACTACCTAATTGGCACGCGTATGAATTTTTTCTTCTAACCCTTTGTAGCAGCCCAACTACGTAACCGATCAGACCTCGCGCGCTTTGTCCGTAAGTAAAAATTTATCTTTCGTATTATTAAATTAGCCCTTTGATGCCAAACGTATAAAAATGAATGTAACGTAAAGTAAAGATGTGAATAGTGAAGTAACTTATCCTTGAAGATCTTTTATTTGCTTGATTGGGATAGATAAAGGTTGTGGCGTCGTCCGTATGGCAACGAGCACGTTGTTATAAATAGTAATTTGTATCATTAAATGGCTAATACCGTCGCGAATTTGTTTTAGGCTAGTATACGTAGCTGATGTATCTCACGTGTTGTTTGCATAGATGGCTACCACTTTCCCAACTCTACTCCTCTTCTAGAAATAACCGTTCTTAGACTACCGCTTCAATGTCTCGTGCCAAGACGCCCGACACCCGGGTTGTGAGTCTACCTATTGCGAAGGGAAGTGAAATATTATTGTTTTGTAAAGTAAAACGTTCGTATGCATAAATCAATAGAACATTGGATCTTTTAGGCCCACCTAGAAGATATACTTTTTAGTTATTATATTCTAATTGGCAGCAAACGTGGCATTACATAACTTTTCCTTTACCATCTAAAAGTGGTGCTTTTAAGTTTTCGTAATTAAACTGAACTTATAAGTAAACTTTGTATTTCTAGTATTTATTACTACGACCTCAGAAGTCACCACCCCCCATGTGTTATCGTCATACGGCACAAGCTTTTGAGCTGTAAAAAGATTGTTATTTCGAGCGACTGTAAATTTATTTGCAAACAATAATTTCTAACATTTATACACTTTAAGATCTATTATAATAGAATATATAGGAAGACGCTTTGAATCATATGCTAATAAAAATGCCTTACAAACACATTCGATTTATTATTCATTTCACATTGATAATGTTGTTCAATCACGAGCACTGTCAGCTAATTTACATAAGGATTCCCCAGCAAAGAGATGGTGCGACGCTCTCTCTAAGGACTAATCGGAATATTGCAAATCTGTAATATGCTTGCGCTACTGATCTTTCCTTTGTTGTTGAATATTAGTACGTTAATATAATTTAATGTTCCTTTATGTTTAGTCACAATAAACTATTAAATGAAAATTATCAAATATTTTAGTATTTATAAGTTGTATTTGTAACAATTTATAATAGTTAATAGTTTGTAAAACTATGCAAAAGAATAAACTACACCTCTAGTGTAAAAACTTGTAAATAGAGATTGAGCGGAAGCTATGTTTTATCCTAGTTGTTTACACCACATATTCTGCCCTTTATATTCCTTGTACATAAAATTTTTTTAGCTTATTTTACTAGAATTAAGTAACTTAAAAAAATGGTAAATTTTCCCGATTTTAATTTATATTCTTTCAGGTAGGTTTAATACTCTGACGATGTTTAAAGATGATCATCTACTCAGACCAATTGTTAGAACTTAAACTTGTGGTTGAAATTTTTTGTGTGCTCAGAGAAAATATAGAAAATGTAGCATGAAATTCATAAAGCTTAAAATTTAAAATCAAATTAATAACAGAGTATATTTTTAAATAGAGTGTTTCTAAGTGACTTGACAACAACACGCGGGACTTTGACGTAGCAGATACGTGCAACGAGCACTGTGAGTAGCCTTAAGTAATGAATTCGTTTATTTCTTTACATTTAATATCCTGGCTCTGTATTGGATTAAGTTCGATAGCAATGCATAATTTTTCCTGTTCCACCTATAAATACATTTCAAGTATTATCAAGTCCGATAAAAAAAAATCTAAGATATGTTCAAAATCAAAAGAATAACGTTTTTCTTACAACTGTTAACTACTATTGCATTTTCATTTGACATTTAGTAAAAATTGATTGCCCATAAACAATAAGTAAGTATTTAGCTTTCATCTCTTTTGCCTTAATTTACTCCGATAACTTTCAAAAATAAAGGAAAGTATATTGACTTGCTTTTGTCACATGGCACACATATTATCTGTATTTCTCGTGGGGAAATTAGATATATATTTAATGATCCAAACCATTAGCAATCTATTAAAAGTGTCTCGCCTTACTCAAATAAAATATTTCGAATGTACTGTTTAATTCGGGCGAATATGTTTCAATAATGAAATATCCGTCAAATTTGAATTTTTTTTATAATATTGTTTCTATAACGATATTTCTCTGTTTCTATCATAAGGTAAACTGGCTGCAATCTTTGGAATTGTTACCACTTTTTGTTGCATCGCCATAATATTTTATTTTTGGAGACTAACCGGTAGAGTCTCATTTGTAGAATCGATTTACATGCTGTTGTAATTCTTGACTATTAAAAAGCATTTTATTAAATAAATTTTTAAACTAATGGTAGCGAAAATGCATTATTATAGATTTGGAAAATGTTTAATCATTTGGATGAAATCATATCTAGATGATATGAGTCAGATTGAAAGCTGAGTTTTGAAGCGTCTGCTGTATTTTTTAAGCTTAGCGGTGTACCTCGGAGAAGTTGCTTTAGCCCTAATTCCCTACAAACTGTACATATAAGATGTTCCTTCATGTGTGCAAACTTCTGGAGTGCACCTATATACATATGACTCATAATAGCACCCCTCGTATGAGCCTAGCAACATAGAAGAGGCGTTTGTGATGATCTAATCTTAAAAATATCAGCCAGTGATCGGAAAACAATAGTTTCAAACTCAAGTGAGTCTGTGCTCTGTAATTCATACTTCTCTACACACGATCTGGAAGGAGCCCTAATTGTCAGGGGTCTGAGAATAACACTTGGTGGCGAGAGATTTACTGTTTATGACACCTTAAAAGCTTTCTACACGGTACTGGATAGAGACCTCACGTTCTACGACCATGCCTGTCATGCCACGCATTTGCTGCACTTTCCAGGAGTGGACATGGAACTATTTATGAGGAACTTCTCTTGCTTCGGCCCAAAACTGTACAACGACCTCCCCGAGAACCCCAAACTAGTAAAATGTTTAGTTAATTTTAGAGTCAAAGTTAAGTAATTGTATAAAAAGAGTGACTCGTATCGTAATTTAATTAATCTTCTACTATTCTGTGGAGTCTTTCTTTATTTGATTACATATTGTTTGTTTCACTTTTTTTTTATATTTCTAAGTGTTTGATCGAAGTTATTTTGAAAACAAGTCTTCTACTGAGAAACGCTCTGAAGTAAAATGTGTTTTTTTTATTTTAAAATGTTTTGGACTCTTTTGGACTTAGAGAAATAACATGACAAAATTCAATATCTTTTAGCAGTGTTTTGTCAGTGCACTCATCTTGGCACTGTACTAACCTGTACCTTTACTTGTTCTGTTTAATACGATCCTCACATTTATGCTTTAAAATGAGACTGCATTACATTTTATTTAACATTAACAGTCTTGTATCTTTTAGTTACTAACTAAACTGTCGTCTGTCTTTTTTAGAGCTATCTTTAATAATAATATACATTTTTTAATTCAGAAGCTTTTTTGCAACACCCAGTTTCCCTATAATGTATCATTGCAATATTCTCCTAGAGTTAAAGAACTAGTACCAAATTAGATGTAATCAGAAACAGTCACAATTGCACTTCGTTCTAAAGTCCAAACTTATTCTCTTTATTAGGCTACTGGAATTAATATATTCATTATTAGATTAAAGTAAATTTCTTAAATTAAGAAGTAATATTTTTATAAAATACATTACGTGAGAAAATTAAAGAAAACAATAATACTGAATAGTACAATTGATAATATAAATGGTTTTAAGGATGATTGAATAAAAAATTAAATTAACATATTGAAAACAAGCTAGACCTTGACTCCTGAGATGGCTTCTTCTTTCCCTGGATCGTTTATTAAACAGCTGGTTCTGAATACTTAATGTGCTGCATTCCATTTCTGTGTATTCCATTTAGTAAGATATTAACTGCAAAAGGTTTTTTGAAATTCTAATTTGACAAAGGTAGGAAGTTCAAGTAATTACTAAATATATTTAACTTCATAGAATAACTTACATGTTCTAATAATTCAACAGCCTTCCTCTAATTCACTTTAACTGTCTGAAGTACAAAGCAATATAAAAATTTTGCGCTCAAGGCAGTTTAATTGGTACTACAATATTTTTAACACAATAATATGAAATTTACCTATATTTTGTCATTCATTTGCTTAAAAAATATATGTTATTGATTTAATTTGTATTGTGTTACATATTGTTTGTTTAATATTTATTACCATATCGTATAAATCACACATACCCTATTCAACTGCAGTTTAAAATAAAAAGTAATCTCAAAAATTAACAATAATTTTATGGTTAAAAGATACTGTGAGTAAAACTGTATTACTGAATGTCATAAAACGCGTATATATCTACGACTATAAAAAAATTGAACTAATAGCACCATAACGAATTATTATGCTAGAAAGAAATATATGCTGTTGAATTTAAATTTTATATTTTAAAAAATGTAATGATAATTAAAACGAACCTAACAAATATATATATATATATATATTTATTTTCAATTTTGTTACATTGAATTACAAAAAGTATTTTAAATAAAATAAATATTATTTTAAAAATAATTTATATATATATATTTTTACAATATTACATAATTATTTATACATTTATTTTAAAATAATATATATATATATATATATATATATATATATATATATAATATATATATATATATATGCTTAATATAGTACTGTTTTTGTGAGGTATATGCAATGTATTTATATCAACAAAGTATGTAAATGTTTCCACGAATATAATTATATTTATATATAACATAACATTTTAATAAATAACCAAAAATATTAACTCCTCATATTTAACTCTATAATTGAAGAAATGCGTAATTTACATTTTAAAAGCCACAGTTGATTATACCGAGAACCTCTGAATCAATTATCTGCAGCCAAACTAATCTCTACAGTTAATTAGTTTACTTATTAAATTCAACGACGATTTAAAAGAAGAACGTATCAGATTAAAGGGTTCATATTTATCTTACGATTATTTTTTATTTTTAATGTCCTAATATACTTCGATTGTATTTAACTAATATTTTCTTATGGTATTTTAATTATATTGTAACCATTTAAGTCCTATATTAAGTAATATTGTTTACTTATGAAGGACTGTTTGAGTTAATTTTGTAGGTCAAGTTAGGATGTTAATGAGTTATATGAATATTTATACATAGATTGTATTATATTTCCTGTTCTATAACGCCCAAAATGACCATGGACAGACACCCTACGTGCTTTTTTCCAAGAAAAATTAAAAAATATGTAACTATTTTTATCCATAATGAATTCACTTCCTTACTCGAACTTTGGACTTTATATAACTTATTCATCCAAGCCTAAAATTCAAGGTAAAGGCCATCTTTTTTTAAAAAAGTTAACTTTCATGCTTTGTTTTATAAATTCACAATCATTATGCAACTTAAGATAATGTTTGCGCTTAACCTATATTCGGTTTCGTAGATCGCTCTATCATTGAAGCAAAGACCATAAGTTTATAGTTTTGTTCAGTACCAGCCATAACCTGTATATGTTTATAATAACATTAATTGTGAAAAAATTCCTAATTAGAATAAGATGTAACAGTAAAACTTGTTTACAACTTTAACAATATCTAAATCACAATTTTCTCCTGAGCTCTAAAACTTTTCAATTATGAACAGTAATTAATCTCCTCAGTCCCAGGAAAAAATTGTATTTAATATCAAAACTTTTGCTTGTTTACAGTTAAATATTGTTAGATTAAATTCAAAAAATTATTGTAAAAATCATCCCTTATATTTTACCCCTGTAAGCTGATGTCGACTATTGTAGACATTGGGACTATAAATGTGAACAAATTATGATTTTACAAGTTTACCAAAGTCTTTTACAATAAATTGAGTATCTTTCACTAAATTCAAACCAAAAACTACAGATTGAGGTTAAAATAAACATTTTCAAGTAAGAGTTGCCGTAAAAAGCATTTATTTAATTACAGCATATGAAAAATGTACTTACAAAATATTTATCTTACAAGGAAATTAATACCAACAAAGTTATAAATTATTGAACTTCCGATGACACTAAAAACCATTACTAAATGTTTCAAGAATTTATAACTGATGATACAAACTGAAGCAGTTTCTTTTTTCTTGAACGCACAAGAATACTCCACATGTCGTACATTTCACACGAGCTCCATTTGACGTCCATCCTGGAAATCTGCAACGGTGTTTTGTTGATGGAGATGGTATTTCTGGAAGGTGTAAAACATGTTTCGTCTTCAATACGTCAGGTGGGTGAGCAACTATAGGCTGTTTTCGTGGTGAGGGAATTTAACATTCGAAGTCATTGTAACTATCTTCTGCTTCAGCATTATTTGAACCATGTACTAAAAAGTCACTGTAAGACAATTTAAACATCGTCAAATCCATAATATGCATAAAAATCCATAAAATGCGTAATAACCCTTATGGTCCATTTACGTGTTCTAGCTGACGGTGTGTAATAAGAAATTAGGCCTGTCTAGAAAATCGACGCCTCCCATATTTTGGTTATAAATTTTTACAGTGAAAGGCCTGTCAATGTGAATGTACTGCTTTTCAACCCTACACCATCTTCTACATTTCTCTATTGGTGCAATGCCTTCTCTGTTAGACATCAGAAAAACACCCTTGTTGTCGAACCATTTAATAGTATATATTTGGCCATCCGAACGTACACTTTGATCAACAGACCAATCCTTTTTAGCTCTAAATCTTCTTTTAGTTTTGAATTTTTTTGAATTGTCTGGTTCTGAATTGTTCCTGTTCCTGTTGCTTCTCGTTCAGAGTGAAGAATATCAAGAAGAACTTGCGAGTCAAATCATCTGTCCATATAAACAGAAACTCCTGAGGGGAAAATGCTAAATAACTTTACAACAGCCTTGCCACCTATATCTAAAACCCTGGAACATCTCTTGTTCAACTATCAAATCACCCTTTCCATTGTATAAGAAGAAGTCTAGGGGAAGACCATACAAATATAAGGAGCAGCAGCTACAAATATTTTCAGACCACAAGGGTTCGGTTTAGATTTAATTACCTGCCTAGCTGGCACATTGCCCCAAAAGTGAACCATCTGCTCGTCTACGGCTACGCTTTTAGGTCGGAAATTGAGAAGGCAAACCTGTTCTCACTGATTTAACTATTGGATTAAATTTCCAAAACTTAGATGAAGTCTTCTATTCATTTGAAACCTCATTATCGTAAACCAGCTTTAGGTTGTGTCAAATATAAAAAATATTATTTTTTGTCATTATGGAAGCAACTGAATCAATTTTAGTGGATTTTTCCCAATACATTTTAATTCTTGGAAGTCCAAATACTGACATCTTTGTTGATACACCAATAAATTTCTTAATTTCATCCTTATTCTCTAAAAGTGGGCGGCCCCGGAGTTCAAAATGTCATCAGGTAAATATTTACTCACATACTCATGTGGTGGGAGGTTCAATGGAACTGTATCTGGTTCTTCTAACTCAGGAGCACGAGATAGAGGATGTAATGATGTATCCTTTTTCCAGAAAATTCTTTCGGTACCTAATGAAGGCCTAGAAGTTCCAGGTTGTTGATGGTTTTGTTCAAGTGTAAGCTCGGCAGTTTCAACGTCTTCTTCATCTGAACTATCTTGATCTGCTTGAACAGCTTCAGGCAGAAAGTTTGGATCGGCGTCGTCGTCATCTTCATCAGAGAGTTCGAAGTCACTGATGTTCCCGTTGATCTCGTTATCAACGAAGTCGGCAAATGGCTTGGAAACTGAAACGGAAGAAAACTTTTGTAATGTTTGTCTTTACAAGAACGGTGGGTGCCAGAGTGGCGTAAAAAAAGCAATACTGCATACTCAGTGATAAAAAGAGTATAGGATATATATATATATATATCCTATACTATATATATATATATATATATATATATATATATATATATATATATTATAATAAAAAAATATGCAGTTCTTGATTCGACAGTTAATTTGATATGTCTATGTTATTTTTAAATAGTGATGCAACAACTGCTCTTCCACTAGGTTATATATGGCTTTAATGTTTAATATTTATTCTTTTATATATATAGTTTTTAATTTAATATATATATATATATATAATTGGGAAAGGTATTTATATGATAAAAAGGTAATCGAATTTATAAAAATACTTAATATATATTGTCTACATTTTGCTCACTACAGACAAGAAACCATTTATAGTTTTTCGTTTTAAATGAACTTTTTCGCTTGCCTTTAAAGTGACAGGATATTCACAATGGCCAAGGTTGGGTGTAAGGGCCAACTTATTTCGGGGTCATATAAGGAGTGATAGCGGGCAATATGTCAGTCACGTCACCTTCGACGAAGGGGTGGTTTAGCCCTATTTCAGACTCTCCCGTTTAAAGCGAGTAGGGGATAGTACTACATCATGTTCATGATATCGATAGCCTTTAACACTAAGGGAGCTCCATCTACTTCAACAGTCACCCTGAAAATAACTAGACCTATCGATCAACCCTTTTATCCCAATACATTCTCGATTGTGGTTAGTGATGGGCGACTGGACATCCACAGGATTTTACTGATGTAAATTACGCACCGGTTTTGGTGTACTCCACAAAGGTTAAAGTGATAAGAAAAACATTTTAGAAGTATAGAAGTTTTATAATACATAGATATAAAATAATGTTATTTAACTGTATTACATAGAATTACGGCAGTTAATTTAGGTTTTTATCAAAGAATGTAGTTAAAATACTTGCTTGTTTACTTTTCTAAGTTTACATGTTGTATATCAAATCTAGAAAAAATGCATTATATTTAAAACTTTTCCACCTTATTATTGTTTATTTTACGTTTTTATCTTGCAAAACAAACGTAGAAAATTCGTTTAGTAATTATATAGCATGATTTGAATTTACTTCAATAGAAACATCTAAATTATGAACTTTTGGTTAAAGCTTTATTTACAATAGTTTTTATATATGTGAAAACATAAAATCCATTATTAAAAACTGGTAAATAAAGGATATACACACAAGACAGGATGTATTGAGATCTGCAATCTCTTCTTCAAGTGAATAACTAACCTAACACACAAATACAATCAAGGATGAAGGAAACAAATCTTACCAGACAGTGGATGTAATAAAATCATAACGGTCAACTCTAATTGTTATAGCTGAAAAGTGATAATGAATATTGTTGTTTTTCGCATAAGTGCATGTTTTGAAGTTGTATTCATGCAGTTTCACACGACATGATTGTTGTCACTCCTCATTTATTTGAGCCACATGCTCCGATATTATGTTTATTTGATAGTATATTTAGTTATGTTTTATTTTATTTATTTCACTATAAAAGAATAAAGTATTGATTTCGTAACGTGGTTTAACAATCCTTTTATATAACTGTGGACTTATAGCTAATGTCCAAAATATCACATTTAATTAACAATCTTTTAGTCCTCAAAAACAAAATGTTAAATTAGTATTATTTATAAAAATGATAAATTCGAAAATTACTTTACTATTAATATTTTGTTATTCTTACTATTTAATTGGTATATATATATATATATATATATATATATATATATATATATATATATATATATATATATATTATTGTCTGCTATATGTCTCAGAATATATAGTTAATCTGTATGGTTTATTATTTTAAAAATTCCACATTACTTTAAATAATCAATTACTATATCCTTGTCTAATTCATTTGATTCACTTAACTTAATATATTTATTTTTTATTACTGTTTGCATCTTTAAAAACCAAGAATTTTATTATAATAAGTGCTTAACCCACATACAAAATATGAGGACTCACAATAGTATGACAAAAAAAATTCACTTTTATAAATTTAGTATTAGTACAAAAATATCATTAAAAACACTAGTTAGTCAAAATTAGTTTTGATATATATTCCAATTTCTTTGGAACCTGAAAAGTATGTAACTAGTTTAAATTTACGACTACCAAATCCTGAACCTGAAAACAAAAAATGAATCTTGTTGTCGTTGAGCTCCAAAACGGAAATATACTCATTCAGTTTACTACTCAACAGTACACAGTAGTTTTAACCTCTGAACTTGGGTCCCTGATTGTACAGGGAAAGCAATTGTATTTAGATTAGAAAATTTTTTCATTACTATTGCAGTCCCAGGGCTATAATCTGCATACATATAGGTATACAATGATTCATGCTGCGATAGAGCCCATAAGAGAACTACTTTTTAACCTATGAACTTGGGTTCCTGATTGTACAGGGAAATCAATTGTATTTAGATTAGACAATTTTTTCATTACTATTGCTGTCCCAGGGATAGAATCTCCATACATATAAGTATACAATGATTCATGCTGCGATAGAGCCCATAAGAGAACTACTTTAATCATTCCTCTCTTGTATGCACTTTTTGAACTAGGGTTCCTGTTTGTAAAGGGAAATAAATGGGATGTAAATTTAACCGTAATGGCAGTAGTATTGTTTTATCACGCAAGGGAAATTTATTTACGCGCAGAGTGTGGGATTCAACTTGTTCAACACAGGGAATAAACATTGAACCCTTTACAAGCCACGGGGATCCATAACGGGACATTTTTCAGGATTATTTCATGCCTAACTGCGTGTCTCCCTAACAGAGCCGTGCTACTTTTCCGGGAGACGAAAGATCAATCAAGCATCCATCTTCTCGTTTAACCCAAAGAACAACGTAGAATAACACAAAAACCGGCTTTCCACGGTCAGCAGCCAGCATGATACCCGGATGCTCTAGAAACAACTTTGCTCAATAAATACAACGGTGTTCCCGTGTAGGCCTTTGCCTGACGTACTTTGCCGCCACATTTCCAGCAGTCCCTGCTCCTGTTAGGACCAGAACAGTTTCCAGTGTGTGTTGCAGTAACCGAGGAATCAGTAACATCTATCTCTCCAGTACTACGTACTCAACAGCTGACCCACCCAAACTTTCTTATGCAATTTTCGAGAATTTTTAGGATTTTCCTATGTTTTTATTTGTTGGGCACTTACAGGGATACCTAAAGCTCACCGGTCTATTCGGCGTAATAGCTTTAGTGACAGTCACTGAGAAGTGGTTCTCAGCTTCATTATGTTTAATGACCCCCATGATATCAATTAGAAGACGTAGCGCTATACGCTTTTCATAGGAAATCCAGATTTTCCATGGAATGAATGTCAAAACAAAAATTCAATCGTAGAGTACATGCCGTTCTAGACAACCACTGCAACGATATTTTGCTTGAATGCGATCGCAGGTATGTCGATAATGGTGCCCCTTATGCAAAGTCTCCCTTGCCAGGTAGACGTTTTCCTGTTCAAAAGTCACTTTCTGTGTCTACCTCCATATTCTCGACGCAGGTTGTCTGATGTAAGACAGCTGAGGGTCGAATTAGGAAAGAAAAAACTTAAAATACATCACAATAGGGTCAAAGAAAAAAGAAACTAGACGAAAGAAAAAAATACAAACAGCTACCTTAAAATAAGAAAAATGTACCCTGTTAAATGTGAGAACATTACGAGGAGATTTTAAGTCACCTTTTTCGTCGAGCTGCCAAATACCGAATGCCGGAATCTCTTTAGTATTAAAATCACTGGAATGGATATTTTCAAAATGTAAACACACAATAAATAAGTCAGTTATTGAGCCCCTGAATTGAATTACAGACATCAAACCAGACTCTTGTTTACCCCTGAATTGGGGTACCTGTTTGTCAAGGGAATACAATTAAATATAAATGAGGTCTGCTGTCAGTAGTATTAAGTTCTCTGGCCTGGACTTTGCCACAATGTAAAGACACAATGAATCTGACTGTGAATATCACCCATGTTTACCTGTTACACTCAATGGTCCAAATGTAGTTGATACCCAGATCTGAATTACTCTCAACACTCCAATATCGTTTTTATCAATTAACTGAGTTTTATTCAGGTCAAGGTAAAGCATTTAGATGTAGATTAGACCATGTTGTGCTAGTAATACTGTATCTGGACTGGACATTTTCAATCTGTAAACACAATGAATCTGGCTGTGATGAGCCTCAGACCTGAACTGCACTCAGCATTACACGTTTGCATCTACCCCTGAAATGTGTCTCCTGTTTTTAAAGGGAGAGGAATTAAAAGTGAAATAGCTAAGCCTAAAAATACAACCCATGTTTTAAGTGTTGTTGAAAAAGATGCCAAATTTGTAACTCAGTACCATCCTGGATTACACAAAGTAAATGGAATTATTAAGACCGCCTACAAAATATTGGAACAATCTCCAGAAACGAAGAATCTTTTTTAATAGACCTCCTAGAATTATTTTTAAAAGACCACCAAATTTGAAAAATCTATTAGTTCATCCAAAATATATTAAAGATAAAGACAACAGTCAAAATTTCAAACAAAAATGCCATCCATGCAATAAATCACGCTGTGGAATATGCAGTATGATGCAATCTACAAACTGTTACAAAAAGCTGTGTTACGCACAAAACATATTCTATAGCAGAAGAAATCACATGTAACAGTGAAAATGTATTATATAAATTATCCAGTCAACATTGCCCTAAAGACTACATTGGAGAAACATCAACGTCACTTAGGCTGAGGATGAACAATCATCGTGACAATGTTCGACATCAAAATTTACTTAGACCCGTATCTGCACATGCTGTCCAACACAATAAAACCTTTAAAAATTGTTTTCTCTCTAATTGGCATCAAGAATTTTTCAAAATTATGACAATAAAGACTACACCAAATTACTACTAAGTAGATATAAACTCTTCAATCAAAATCACCAGTTGGATTAAATTTGAGACACAGTTAATTTAAATATAAATTTATTATTCAAACATTTTATCTATCTCTGTCTTTAGGAAAGGTTACATGTTTAATTAATTTACTTGTTTTGATACCATATGTTTTTGTTGTTTGAAATGTTTTTTATAACCTTAATTCTTTTATTTGTTTATATTTTATTATATACATGCTTTTGATAATGTTCCTGAAAAAGTAACGAAATATTAAGCATTTCGATTTGAAGAAACGTGTTTTGTTTTCTTTTCTACCTAAATATATATTATTACCGCGTATTCTCGGTATTAATCCCTCCGATGAACTAGAAATCGGCGATGTGTAAACACTCCATCATCTGGCTTTGATTAACCCCCAGAACTGAATTACTCCCATCATTCTAAAACTCGTGTTTACCAATTAACTGTGGTTTCTGCTGGGTAATGTAAAGCAATTAGATGTAGATTAGGCCATGTTGACGCTTGCAATACAATCCTTGGAATGGAAATTTATAGTCTCTAAACAAACAATAAAGTTCTCCTTGATATTTTTCTCACTTACGGCAGAATCTATAAAAATTATGATTGCCAATGATATTACTAATCAAAAGTCTTTGGAGTCAAAATAAAATTCACAAAAAAAATCTTATATTTTGCTTATATTTTATTACTTAGGGTTCTAATTTGTGTCTTCCCCCCCTATATTATTGAACACTATCGTATTTATAAATGCATTCATTAAACCATATATTAAATAGTACTATTGGTTAGTCCACTCTGAAATAAAAAACTGAAGTAAAGTTGTGTGAAAAAGTGTCAGTCCCAATGTTAAAAAAGTTGTAAGCGTAATATGTACAACACTTATACATAACACTTATAAAATTAAACTTTATAAATTAAACGGATTGGAACACGTTTTATACATGACATTTTCGATTACACATGTAAATGTGGTTTAAGAAATTATTACATCTATATACTGATGGCGAGAGAAAAGAAGAGACCCTGGATTCTGGCCTATCTGAAAATTGCAAGCGCTACTACTAGTATGTTGCCGCGCCTCGTTTCGTAATTCCATTATTGTTTCACTGTTCCATTGCTAGGATAAACAATTCGCAGGGTTGGCTGTGGAGAGAAGCGCCTGAAATTACCGCGCGGCAACACACTAGTACACAGCTGTGCGCCGGCACGGGCCAGGTCTCTTCTTTTCTCTCGCCACCAGTAAACTACAGTGATGTAGTCCTGAGATCGAAGGGATAGATTTGTTTAATGAATTAGCAAATCTCTTTGGATGTTTTGAGTATAGCATAAAGGCATTTCCACAGTGGAAACATTTCTTTAAACTAATGTTTATTAAAACAGTATCTAAAGGAATTTATTAAGAAGTATCGACAATATCATTTAGCGTAGTGATTTTAGACTTTCATTGATTGAGCTTTTAGTTCAATATAATTTATATATAAATTCTATTCGGCAAATAATTTCATATTAGTCGAATTTTAAACGCTCCAAATAGTCATAGATCAATCTTTACCTATGTGTAACAAAGCAAAACACATACAGTTTTTTATTATTATTATTTGTAATAAAAAAAGTTTATCAAAGTTTTGAAGTGTAAAATTATAGTCCTTTAAGTAAGTAAGGTATAATTACATAACAACACATTTAAAACATAAATTATCATTTCACAATAAGCGAAAGTGCTCATAATCATAGACTAAAATAATAAAATTATCGTTTGGTCACTAAAACTATTAATATTTTATAACAGGTATCTTATTTCGTTCACTATTTTATATTGATTTTTATTTTAAATAAATGCTAATATGCAGCTCATAAATAAACGAGCTATCAGTTTAATTAATATGCTCTAGGCAAATCTGATTGCATTTATTCTTATATGAAAAAGGTTGCATAAATCGTTTACCGATAAGGCAATATTCTACGTGATTCTAAAATATCTTGGATAACCTGCAGTGCTGAATATCCTATTGAGCCAATTCTAAACTGTCTCTTTATATAAATCCAATAATTATTTAAATGAATAAATTAAAAATGTAATCTTAATATTTAGTTGACGTGTAGAATGAAAACTATTTATAGATGGTTAAAAGTAAGTATTAATTATAAGAACTATTAATATTAAATTATAGTAATACTTTTGTCAAATACATTCATATTTATTTTAATACACTACGAATTGAGTTTAGATGAAAGAACAAATATAAAAAATGATACATTTTAAAGTGAACCATTCATGTTCAGTTAAACATTTTACCATTTTAGTGCTTTCGATTCAAATATGCTTAGGTTAAAATACATTAAAAACTGTTACATGTACTATATACTAATTACTAAACATAATTTTCCGTAATAAATTTGTAAAACAGTCTCTAACAGCCCTAATTATGAAGACTTTAATAAAAGAATTTTTCGTTTTGTTTCATTTCTGTACAGGAAATAAATATACAGTTATAAAATGTACATAGCTCGAGTTTGCACGTATAATATCTGTTGTTTTAAAAAACCATTTAAAATGTAACCTTGCAGCTGTAAATATAAACTTCATCCTGACTGAGTCAGTTTAGTAGGGCGTAATTCTTATACGGAATTTGATAGCAAAGTAATCACTTTCTGATACCAGTACGTATGGTATATCACTTTTATTCTTCCATCTTTGTTTGTGTATAAGCATGACGTTAGACATTTGCATTATGCTAGTACAAAAAGCTTTGGTGGATCATAATATATCATATGGAGAATCATTTTGTAGAATCAGTATTATTACTTAAATAAAGCATTTTGGTCTAGACACGAGTCATTTATCTTTAAAAATAAATTAAAAAATAATGTTCAATAAACCTCCTCATAAGACAAAATTTTATAGTGCCTTAGTTTTTAGAATTATTTTTTCAAATACCAATATAAAATTAGAATGAAAAATTAAGTATGATCTTTCAAGATATTAAAAAAAAATTACATCTGTAGGCCTTAAATGTCGTAAGACTATTTCGACATTTTTTTCAACCCCTCCTCCTTGACCCCCTTAGTTGTTGAGCAATATTAAGTTTTCTATTCATATATGTCAGAAGAAACCTTTTAAGCAATAATATTTATGCGTGTTTTTTGGTTTAATTTCAATCCATACAAATTAATAAGAAGTTTGTAAATTTTAACTTCGTAGGTATTTTATTATCAATAATAATATTTACTTAAGGCCTAAACAGGTACATGACAACTAGAGAATGTTATAAAATTACATTTTTATATATGAGTCTTCAAATCTATGACAAGAAAGGTTTTGCCAATACGTTTCTGTCCATAAAAGTTTCTCAAAAACTTCAACTTTGATGGACTGATAAAGTTCAAAAATATTCAACGATTGCTCACTACATCAATAAATCATATGATCTAGATAGTGAATTAAAGTGAAGCCTTATGGTAAATATTAAATATAGGTAATTGTATCCAAAAGGTATAATGTAGATATACAGGCATATTTTAGATTGTTAAGAGCCTCTACGCTCTGCCATTATATTTAGTACATAATATAATGTTATAATAGTAATATTTGCTAGAATCGGTAGCTTTGTATGTGTATACACAGTATTATACTGGTGTCAAAAAGATTTTAAAAACATTTACATTAACAGACTCGCTTCCAAAAAATATGTAAAGTTTGGAATTATAACGATCCTTTATCTTAAAGGATAAATCCAAACCCAAATTATTTACTCTCATTTGAAAGCTAAATATTGTATACAGCACAATCACATTCAACATGATAGACTACAACATAGTTACCTTGTTACCTAAAAGTTTTCATGGAATGTAAGCAAATGGATAAGTTATAACATTTCCAAAGCAGTTCAATAAAAAATTTCTTATCAAACTCAATATTTGAATTTCCCGAATATACATACATTGTGTATAAAAAAACAATATAAGAATTAGAATGCCAGTTTTATGTTGATAATGTAAGCAAAATGACGAAAATATTGATAGTCATGCATAAAAAAACACGCAACAAAACTTTTGAAATAGTATGAATGTGTAACAATAGAAAACAATACTTAGCATTAGTAGTCCTTCATATTCTGTACATTACCATTAAGAAAACTTGAATGAACATAATAATAAGTCATGAAATAAAAATAAATCGATAAAACTTTTGATAATTAATCATCCAAACCCATATCACTTATAACTACAGTTTAAGAACAAGCAAAAATTTTTCAATGACATTGTTTTATATAAGATGTTTTGGTTATAAGTTTACTTTAATATGTACCTGAAAAATCATGATGCGAAATATATTATTTATATTATTATATTTTGCCCTTTTTATATATTATAATTGTATAAATAGAACACTCCAATTAATATCCTATGAATGTTTCGGCTAAGTTCCCTTGCCAGTTTTGTACGCCCTTTTGTTCAACTATTGTAACAGTTAAATATAAAATATTACGAGGAGAATACGTATCGAAACAAGAATAAAATATCTTCAACGGTTATCGAGATATGGAATATATGTAAATCCCAGGAACTTTTCCGTGACAAAGAAATGGTGATAGAAATGCCGAAACGAGTATGAAACAGTTTTTTATATAATGAGTACGCTTAAGTCCCATAAGAAGATATAATATATTTAAGATATTACAAAATCTACTATCTTCTTTCTAATGAGTCTTAAGGGTTATTCCACTTGTCCTCAAAAGAGTATTTAAGCAATATCACTGGCTGCGCTTCTTGTTGACTGCAGTACTGGGCCTTTCCTTGTGATCAACCCGTTTGTACATTGATGGAGCATGTACCAAAACCTTGTAATCAAAGAAGCAACATCTAGTTGAAATAAAGTTAAGCTTTAATCTCGGTTATCATCTTCATTTTATCATTCATTTATGTTTACTATACGGGATTATCCATTCTATCATGAAATTAAAATATCCTTATTAGAGGCTAAGTTAGTACTACAAAGTTCTCTCTACCACTTAACCTCTATCATAAGCCATATAAGACAAGACTTATTATTCATAAATTATATTGCTTTGGAATAAACAAGTACACCATTAAGAAAATTGAATTATATGAGCACTATATTATTAATTATTTGGGGTAAAACTTGTCAGGTGAGATGTGATATGTTAATTTTCGCAAACTAAGTTACAAATTCCACAGGAAAATTGAAATCGGATCTATATCGACTCATACTGTTCATGTTTTACGTAATTATAACGCATGTATGTGAATATTACCACATAAATAGAGAACTAAATATTAATTCCTCTATAACGAGTTTCCATCCACCAACTTAACTGTCTAGACCTCTCAGCCGGAACTCTATTAATTTCATTAAATATTTAACATCCACCAGTACTGATATGTACTTGGAAGGTCTTTGTTAGAGAAACACGAACCCGCATCAACTGCTGGAATGACGGGTTTAATTAATTTGAACTGTCAGTACAATCCATCCCACGCGACTGTGTTTAGTTGGAAAAGGCAAAACTCTTTCAAACAGTACATTTGTAACTATAAGTGAGAGCAGTGACTTTTTTCTTATTTATGCATTGAAACATTTTCTTTTGAATGGTAAACACTGTTAATTCATTATTTTGTAATTGGTTTACAACAAGAGTTTACAGGATTGTTACAAATAGTTTTTTTTTTTTTTACTATTTATTATATACATTTACCTTAGCTGTTTCAAAAAAATCTTAATTTCAGTTATTTTATTCTCATTATTTATAACAATTGCGCAACAAATTACATTTAAATACGTAAAACTACTTATTTTTACATTTAGATCAGAGTCCATATAATTATTTCAATTAAACTTGAAAAGTGATTGGATTTTAGAAAATAATATTTATTGTTGTGATACTTGGTAGAAGATATGAACTAATTTGAAGTATCATAAACTTTTTTATAAATTCTGAAACTAAATAATTGTAGTCCATTGTATATCCTACTTTGATTGCCGTAGATAGTTTTGTTTGACACTTTGAAGTTATAACTACCGCATTTTTGCGAAAAATTTTAAAAGAATGAAACCGGTAAAGTTTACGTTTTTTTTTATTGTTTTACATAAGTTCTTTTTCGTACAGTTTTTAATTATATAAACAGATATTTAAAATAGTTTAAATTGTTTTTAGAATTTTTTATTGGCTATGTAGGTAAAAAAATTTACTTTTTGTGTAATGAATAAATATTATTGAAACTTATAAAACCTTCCTAATGTATTTACTTTTTACTAAAACAGCACTTCAGAAAATATATTAGAATTACTAATAGCCAAATTTCGCTGATTGCTTTATTCAATCAAAAAAAGACATAAACCCTTAAGTGACAGTACTTAAGTCCTTAGTGATTCTAAAAAAATTTTCAAATAAAGCATATGTGATTTAGGTCTCACTCACTGATTCCTTTAATTATTCTAAATGACCCTGACATTGATCAGATTCGATTGGTTTTTTTATTCACAAACAGTTAATTAGGCAACATAAATAGGTAATGCTTAGAAAATTCAACCTTTCGCTAGTTTTTCGATAAGTAATATGATAAAATAAGACTGAGGACATTTTTCATGATTTATGAAAGCAAAAAAATAATTTGCAATATTTAAAAATTTATTATACTTTATTTAATAAAAAATACATAAATAAAAACAAAACGTACATACAAATTAGCTTATTTATTTATATCATATTAATATAATTTTTTGTTTGATACATTATTTTCCTAATACATTAACACTATACCTTACTACATGTTATTTTAAAACTCATTGTTTATTTACTAGAATACGAGATAGCGTATTGCTTCCATTAGGCCTAACCACACAGTAGTATGAGGAAACGTTTTAATAACACTAGAAATAATGAAAGCGGTGACAGGTTTATCTTGGTGGAGATAACAGCAAGAGTAGCCTGAAGTTATAAATAACATGATGAACTTTATGCGGATGTATTACTTTAATGCGGGTTGTGCGTTTATTACATAATTACAATAATGCTTAATACATGTAATCCGGATTTTTAAATTATATGTAACTATTTTCTTTGTATAATATATGTACAATAAATAATATTTACTAGTATCAATGTATACTCTTTCGTTATTGTAAGTATTCTTTTTCATTTCGCCTGGAAGGATATATTTTACTGTTATTAATTAATATTACGCCAGTAAAAATTTATAAAATACCATTGTTCTTCATAAGGCTTAAAGTTAAACAGCAAATATATGCGTTGATCTTGTGTACAACGGCTCATAGCATTTAAAAATACCGACACCAACTTTTAAAGTAAGCAGTAAGATGTTATCCCTTCCTTAACCGTGCTAGATATACTATTTAAGTCGTATGTTCGATTTAATGAGTATAATATTAGACTAGACCACGACGCGCAACAGGGTTCTCTAAGAGTATATCAGTGATATGCTATTCAGGGAACACGCAACATAATCTGTTTCGATCCTGCATTTAATGAATTAATAGGTAATGGGAACGTTCAATTCTTTGCCTGAATTGTTCTCAACTCTACAGACAATAGTACAGATAACCGAATTGTTTTTAGCACCCTGAGGAATCCCATTAATAATCATATATTAAATCCGAGTGACCAAGATACATTATTATTTTACTCATTCTTCCCGAAATATATGACATTGAGAGGTATGCACCACTATCGAACTCGATGTTGCATGCATTATATAAAGCTTCATGTAAAATTTAACGTTTGTTGTTATTTATAAGTCCCGATATATGCCGTGGACAGATTTGTGTCAAAATTTTGTTAATAATCTACATAAAAAGATCACCAATCAAAATGTTAGATTACTGATGCTGTTTAATTAAGTATTAATTCACATTGTGTTTTTTACTTAATTCATATGTATTCGTACAGGTCAAAGAAAATAAAGTTTCCAGTCAGAGATGGCAGATATTATTTTCAAGTTGGCTTCTCTCCAGATATAATAATCGCTCCTTATATTTTCATATAAGCTCGGCCTTTTAGTAAACCTCTCCAGGTTATCGATTCATATTTAAATATACTTTGACTCGTTTACAAAACGCTAACCTTTCAAGTTAATGATTGTAACAAGTTTAGATGTCATTCTTAAATATTCATTATTTAATTTTAATAATACTTTAATTAACCAGTTTTTATGACTGCACCTAATTTAAAACTATACGGAAAGGACAAAAATTGTAGTAAAACATTAAAACTAAAACAAACATAGATTTTTTCAGACTTTAGACGCGTTATTTGCAACCTGTTTCTAAACTATTGGATCTAATTATTTTGTAACAATAGAGTAGTAATTACAGTCATACACAATAAGTGGTTCATACGTCTACGTTTCTATTTCCATTTAATCTTACTCATGTTATGGAGATACCACAAAATATTTTAAAAGGAAACTATTAAGAAAACTGGGATGCCTATGCACACACATAAACCATAAATATCTAAATTTAACGATGCTCGTCAAGATAGCAGTCATCATAGTTATACTATAAGCAAGTATACAACATTTAAATTTTACCCAAACTGTATATTGATCTTTGTAAATTATGATTGTAAACTTTCTAAAGAATAAACGTCTAAATATGGAAGATCATTTTGACCTTACAATATTTAGAAAGGCATTTCTAATCTTAAAATCTAATAAAATATTTAAAACCTTATTGAATCTAACTACATGTATAAATAATAAAAAGTAAAGATTAATGAGTCAAAAATTATGTATTTTGTATAATGAAAAGAGCAGTCACATATGCCTCTAATTTTTTTATTTATTACTAGTTACATAAAGACAAGATAACAATTACAGACATGTGTTTTCGAACAATAAGAATATGGGAAATAATAATTGTAACTGTTTAAATTGAGACTTCCTAATATTTACTAGCACAAAAATAAACCAGATAAAATATCATTTCATAAGATCTCAAATGAAATTGAAACCTCCGAATAGATTGCTATTTGTACAAGAATTACTTCTTCATAAACAGATTTGTTTAAACAACACAAACGTGTAATTCTAATTTAATAATTAAAGTAAGTACTTTAGATAACACTACAGGATTTTCTGGGTCTAAGTAGAATATTTGAGTAGTGTACGATTTGTACTAAATATATTACTATATGTGTAGACTAATAGCAAGAAATATATACTACAGAAAAACTTTGTTTGCCAATAAGAATGAAAAAATGTCTCTGTACAATAACACATGCGGTGGTCTAAGCACTTTTATTGCTTGTTAAATCTCTTATACTTTAATTAAAAAACAGATACAACGTGACGGTAATTGTTTTACAATACTACAAAAACTATGTTTGAAACACTAGACTTGTTTTCTCTTCTTCAATTTTATATAATTTTACGTTAGTGTATATTTAGGTTAGGCATGCGCGAGAAAAATAAATAAATCATGCTGCGGAGACGTTACGTTATAATTGGGCAACAATTTGATCTTGTCATTTGACATTTTTATATTTCATAGTAGGGCCTATTTCTTTGTTTGAAGGTTATTTTTTACGATGGAAGGATTGTTAAGGAAACAGGATTTTTGCGGACATTTGCCATCGTTCATTGAAACAAGAAATCAGTAACACTACGTTTCGAGATTTAAAATATGATCTCTTCTTCAGTTAATACCTAACCTAATACATAAATACAAACTAGGTTAAAATAAACAAATCATACCAAAGGGTTGTAGCACTCCTAAGTCAGGAATCATAACCACCAAGTTGCTTGTCAACTTTACTAACTCTAAAAACATCTGAGGAACAGGGTGACCGGTTTCGTTGTAAGGCCAGTCTTTTACTCAGGAAAATTCCTCCTACAAAACCCAATTTGACAATATAGGTGAAAAAGGCCATGTCGATCCTTGGGAAAGACCACACGGTCAAAATATTACCTGCCGATAAAGGCAATGCTACTGTTGTACTTGACTCAGTAGCGTATAAAGAAAAGATTTCGGACACTTCAAATACTGGCAAATATAGAGTTTTAAATAAAGACTCGACTGATTAATTTGAACTCAAAGTAACAAACAATTTAAGAAAACACAAAGAATTTTTTTTAGATAAATTTAGATCTAAATTAACTCCTCACCATTCCAAAATCCCCCATATGTATGGCCTTCCCAAAATCCACAAACCTACCATCCCTGTCCGGAGAAATCCTTTTCCTTCAGTGCCTATTTTCTTAAGCTTTTGTTATACTTAAAGAAGCACAGATTTCAGTAACACTTATTATATTTTTACATACCTGAAGACCAAACTTTACAAAATTATGTTATCAATCTAAACTATTCCATTGTTAATTAGGAAACTAAAGTCAATATTGTACCATATCAAATCTTATATCCGTCTTCTAATAAAAATATGTTTTAATCTATACTGTAATATTAAAACATCTTGCCTGTGCTTGTTTATCTAATTTTTAAAATGTGAAGGGAAAGGAAATGGCAAAATATCTAGTAATATCTTAATCAACGAAACGACATTTAAAAACACCAATATAAATTTGTAGTCTGCGGTACTTTGACAAAATATAGTCGAAACTAGAGAAACCAGTAGCATTTTTATTTATTTTTGTTTTAGATTCTAATGAATGGACATTTACAAGAAATGCACAAACAGGAGTTGCAGTTCAGAGTTCACAAAAATCTTTATTTTCAAAATTAAATAGTTCACAAAAATAAATTACATGTCCTATAAAAAATAACGCGTGGAATATAAAATTAATGTTCTTTTTAATATTTTGTTATTGTAAAATACAGTTGGTAAGGTATATTCAAAGAATATCCAGTTATCCTTTGGCAGAGGGTGGACTTACATTTATTTAAACAAAATGTTTCAAAATGTGACATAAATAAAAAAAAAACAATTAAGAGTAGAATGCTTATAAAATAGAAAGACTAATTTGGCAGATTTAAAGTATATAAGTAAATAATACATGATTAAGTACACAAATGAATCAAAGTGTAATAAATTTATTAAGTTATGAAACAAACAATGTCAAACACTTTATCTCGACAGTAGACAATTAATAGTAAAATTCATGTACAAGATAAATAACAGTTAAAAAATATGACATATAAAAAATACAGTCGGGATACTATGCGACTATTACCGTTAGCTTTTCCATACATAAATATCATGTCAGCTTGATGGCTAAATGGGTAACCTGCCATCTTCAATAGAATAAGAGCACTATCGACTAATAATGTTTCTACAAGTGAAAGTAACAGATCATATTTGGTCAAAAAATAAACAAGGAAATGACTTACTTATCTGAATTCATTGTTTTTCTAATCAGCTGTGTCTCAACATGAAAACATATTCAGCTGTTTAAACCATGAAAGTTGAGTCATGTAGATTGCTTGTTACAATGTCGTTTTTAAAATGTAATACTAATTATCACGTTTAAAGTTTTTTTAACCCAAAATATCGTTTTATTTTTTATACTGCCTAAATACTTACATTAACTTTTGAAACAAGAAAAAAAAACTTGTAAATGTGATATGTTACTAGGTTAAGAAAAATGCCATAACTTTTTATTTCTTGAGCGATTTCAAAAAAATGAGGTACCGCTCGTTTCATAAATAAATTTATATTTTTTATATTCTAGTAAATTTTTTATAAAGGAAGTAGTTTTTGAGAAATTCACCATCAAAGATTTTAACTAGCCGCCATTTTGAATTTTTTGTTGAGTAAAAATTTTCATTTTTTTTTTAAATTGACAATCTTTACTAGATTAGCATATGTTGAAAAAGTTTAACTTTGTACCTTTAATGGTTGTTTAGAAAAAAAATTTAATGTAATAAACACAGACGGACAGACGGAAAACGATGCATTTTAGGACATACATTTATAGGAACTTTTTGGTTCGTTTTGACCTCAGGAACAACCTACTGAAGTTTGTCGGTGTATTTCAGTTACACCCTGTATATATTCAGATAATGGTACAAATTTAACAAATCCAAGGGCCACCAAGTCCAATAAAAATTCAACAGAAAATGATATAATATAAATATATACACAACAGTAAAAAATTAAATAATACATATATCTAACAAAGAATTTCAACAATAACATCCCCACAACAGACATATGATAACAAAATCTTTAATATATATCAATATTTAAACTACGAGATAAACTATATGTAATGTGACAAAAAATGACAATAGAGCAATTGAACATTTCTGTAATTGAGATGATCTTGTATTAACTATATTCTTTTAAATGTTAATACTGTCTAAAAACTTTTGGATGTAATTAAAACAATGATAGTCATAAAAATGATTAAAAGTTAAACTGTTGCAGTGACACTTGCATTCCCCTCTCTTTTAAACGCATTTAGTTTACACAACTAGTTATACAAATTATTATACTTGCATAACTCCCAACTATAACACACACATAACAAGGTGTTGGTAAATATAGCGAATCTACTTTTAGGTCAGCAACCAGCATAAATGTGTAAACCTGAATGTGGCGAAGTCCTAAAGAAATAGAAAGTATACAATTTGTCACAGATGTATAAATCAATAATCTAGATGTGCACTATGAATAATTCTAACAAAAATAGTGTTATGCATGTTAAGAGTTTTAATAACGAAGTGGCAAACGGCCCACTACGATGATACCTTAGACAGAATACTATACTTGCCAGAATACTGGTGATGAGCTTAATAAATATGTAACTAGGTAAAATAAGTAGAGTAACACCCTCTATTGCACATTTGATTATACTACATCACTACTATAGCAAACTAATGTAAATTTACCCTAACCAAGCGCACCCTTAAAACTATCTTCTACAGCCCACGTACTTGTATTATCTTCTAATTTAACAGTCTAGAAGCTGGGACTTGTGATTATTAATATATTAGAGAGTTGTTAATTTTTGATTTTCGCTAAATTAAAATATTTACAAAATTATATCTTGAAAATCAAGGTAATCAAGGTAGGAACAAGTAAGTTCAAATGGTGCTTTACTTTGTAAGAGGTTTACAGATATAAAAAAGTTTCTCTTTGTTTGGGACAAATTACTATGTTATCAATTTTACTATGGTAATGAGCTCATTGGCTCGTGTTTCCTTAAACTAAAGTAATGCTTAATTTTTATGTCAGATGGATAATATGAAATGCACGGAAATTTAAAGTTAGAGATAATACACTTTAACGTAAATAAAATTCTGTTCTGTCCACTCAAGTCACGTCTCATTAACTGAGAAGTGACATGAGAGCAATAGCATTGAAATGTAAAAAAATACTCCTCCATCAGTTGTATATTCTGCTCGAGTGATATTGACAGTGGGAGATAACAACATTTTATCTGTCAATATATGTCAGTTCTGTCCACTGGAGTCATGTATCTGTCTGTAAGTGAACACTTCTGTTGATCTACATTTATATATTTTATGTTTTTTACAATATAAGAACATATCACAGTATTACTTAATTTATAATTACATAAATGCCATATTTATTAGCAAACATAAAATAAATTACGATATTTATATAGTAATTGTTCTGTAAATAAACACTTCAATTAACAAAGCGTAAGCTATAGTTTATTAAAACCACGTAACTTTAATCATTATAGCATTTAAGTCAAGGAAAGCTAATTTTTTGGCGTATAAGCTTTACGTAAATGGTTAAAGTAAAAATAGATGTTCTATTACATACAGTAATATGCGTTACAATATCGTTACTTTCCTTTACAATGACCACAAATACAGTTTAAACGTCTCATAAGTTACCTGTGAGTCTCTAGCCTATAAAATAAATCTCCATCTACACGCTTAAATATTTCCTAGGAGTTAAACTATGGGCGTAAGAAAGCGTGTAATTTAGCATTCTCAGCAAGGGTTGTCCGGTATTTTAAAATAATTTACATCATCTTAAAATATTCTCGTTATTTCCTGGAAGCACATAGGCTTAAGTTCCTGGAAGGCTGTCATTAGTTATTTGTTAACAGAGATCTCGCTAAGAGTAACAGAGAGCTAGGGGAATTCCATATCCTCAAATCCATCCGTATCATATTTCCTTTCCCTGATGTTGAGATAGTTCAAAACCATTGTGAAAAAGATATATATTGTTGCAAACAGCACGGATGTTTAAGAACGGGATATGGTACATTTTATTAACGGATTGTCAAATAATAATAGAGGATTGATAAATTAATAATGATTCTACGTTCAAAGCTCCCAAAAACCCACTTCAAACGCTGTTTCAAGTCAAATACTTACTTACTCTTACTCTTACTCCCATGGCCATGGATACCCTAGGTGGTATTTGGCCTCGCCAACCAGCTGCCTCCATCTCTCCCTGTCTTCACAATCCCCCGACCCGCTCTCAATTTCCGCAAGTTCTTCTCCACCTGGTCCTTCCAGCGATATTTGGGTCTACCTCGAGGTCTTCTTCCAACTGGATTGTGTTTCCAAACCTCTTTAATCAATTTATCATCCTCCCTCCTCATCACATGGCCTGCCCACTGAAGTCTCTTGCTCTTTGCTTCTCCTACAACGTCTGGAGATTGAAACATCTCTCTGATTTCTTGGTTGTGCCTGATTCTCCATCCATCTCCATCTCTAGTAGGTCCGAAAATTTTCCTCAAAATTTTATTCTCGAATGTAACCAATCTCTTTTCTGCCTGTTTATCTATAACCCATGTCTCTGCTCCATAGAGAAGAACTGGTCCTATAACAATCTTATATATTCTTAATTTTGTTTTGTAAGACAGTAATTTTGATTTTAAAATATTATTTAATGTGTACATGCTTCTATTTGCCAAATCTATTCTATTTTGGATTTCTATTAGTTCATTACTCTTTGAATTAACTATTGCTCCGAGGTATTTGAATCTTTCAACCTGTTCGAATTTATGGTTCAGTATTTCCAAATCTTCTCTACCATTATTTCCTCGCCTAAAATAAATCATCTTTGTCTTAGCGTCGTTAATTTCTAGTCCTATTGACCGGGTTTTGTCTATTAATATTCCTGTCATCTCCATCAGTTCATCTATGTCATTGGAAACTAACACAACGTCATCCGAAAATGCCAGTGCTCCTATCTTAGTTCCAATGCTTATACCTAGTTTCCTATTTCTTATTTCTTTCAACGCTTCTTCCATGGCTAAATTTAATTATTATAAGACAAATACTTATAATAATATAAACTTACTTTTGGTATATAACCTGGGAACCACACAATAACAAGGCTGACTTTAGAACGAAGTGGGCGATGCAGAATGGAGGATGAGTGGTACTCTTTATGTCTAAGTGGGAGATCGATGCGGTATATATGTGAAAATTTTAGAGCGTTTTGACGTTTGATATTCAAATTAATATTTCAACCGCATAAAATAAATGACTATTTATATATAAACCTATATTATTTATTAAACTATACTACTTAATACTCTTACGGGTATTATCATTTATAATAATATCATTTATCAAGGCATTCCTGATATTGGTAATAGTATCTATAAGATGCGCCCATCATCATCATTGAACATTTATACCGCCAAAACATAATTTAACGGTAAATTTAGATTCGGTACCTCATACAATCTTCTCCACCACCGTTTCCTCTACTCTAACTCTTAATCACTTGATCCTTATAACCTAAACTTTTGATAACTTGTTTTTAGGCTTCATTGATTTAGAGAGTTTAGAGTTTAACAAAACTTGTATATGTTTGTTCAGTATATTAGTTGTGTAATACATTATTTAAAAATTTATAAAATACATAGAAAGAAGAGTAAGTTAACTTTACCTGTACCAAACTTATGCGTATGACTGAAACAACAGATTTCATTTATTAATATAATCATGAAGAGACGCGATTGGTTGTCTTACCAAACCGAGTATAAGACAGAAAAATATAAGAGTATAAAAAAAGTATAAGAGAGAGAGAGAGAGAGAGAGAGAGAGAGAGAAAAATTTATTTATTTTACCTTCCTGCCCTGGTTTAGACCACTGGTCTAGGTCCACCAGGACGAGTTACGAAACTAAACTATATAAGATTATTCAAATTTAAATTTTATTCTTAAATTGTGTTTTTATTATTATTTCACGTTTTATTTTTATTCCTATGCAAACACGAACATAAGAAAAAATTGAGTTCAATATAAATACGTTCACGTGGAAATAGGATCCATCATTAAATACTAACACAGGACAATAGTTGCCACTGTTATTTACATTCTACTACATATATAACAATACATCTATCAAAGTTCGTCTTTATAACAGTGATGATTCCTTAATAAATTCATTATTAAATGTGTTTGATTTGTTGAATGGAAAAATTTACAAATAAAACTTTTGTCAAAATTAAATATAACATAAATTTTTACTATAAAAATTCTTATTTTCATTGCCCTGTGACAAACTTATTACAAAGGAATAGTTTTAGTTTTTTACAGATTTACAAGTATAGATTACATTTAAAAGAGAATAATGATTAAATTCATTAGTACTGTTTCTTGGAATGGACCATACAATTGTTATAGTTACTTATAGTTTTATAGAGAAATTTCTCAAGAATACTACAGTTCTTGGTAGATATACATACCATATACACTGATAGCACTAGCCTCCGCATACTAACATCCCGTAGTCTTTCTCCATATATCGGAAAATTACTTATACATGCATTTAGTAATATTATTGAATTACTTGACTTTACCTGTCATTCTTATAACAATATATGTAGTTTTTACGCTTATATTAGTACATTCAAACGTATAATTTTACCTTCTAAAATATCTTCATCCATTACAGATACACCTTGTATATCTACAGCCCGTTATAGAAAATAGTCACTTCTCTCGGTCAGTCCTGAGACTGCCTTTCTAGTTTTCATTCCGTTCTTTATATTGTATTAAGCTAGGAACATTGGGATCAATACAAAATTTATTCTCCAGGGTCCTGGGTGAATCGATGGCACAGCGGTCTATGACGTTGGACTTTGAGTAGGAGTTAGAGATAATGCACGTTTGAATCCTGTCTGCGACACATTTTACAGTGGTCCTTGAGAGGAGTTGTTTATTTTCTGGCGAGAGATGTTCATTGATAAACACTTTATTCTGTAAGTTGAATCTCGGGTTGATCTTATTGGCTGTCAGTGGTCGCACGTTCCTGAAGCTGCTGATCCAGACGTCCTTTTCCTCGAAGGTAGAGAACCGGACAATGATAGGCGGCGACCTCTTCTTATTAAAGGAAGGTATGCGGTGAGCTGCTACCACTCTTTCTCTCTTCAGCTCGACTCCGATGGCTCTCCCAACGTCGTGGATGATGGCGTAAACATCTTCATTATTTGATTCAGGAACTCCGTCGATTTCTATATTTTGTTTCCTGGAGTATTGTTCTAGGTTTCTCACCCGTACCTCCAGATTGGATACGTTGTTCCGCAGCTCCTAGTTCTCTTTCTGAAGCTTAAGGTTATCCTCCTGGGTTTTCTTTAATTCTTTCCTGACATTCTCTATTAGTTTGTTACTTTCCTCAACTGTGGTATTGAGGAAGCTCAACGAGGTGCTGAGGCTAACGTTCTCGGTGGCAATCTTCTTCAACTCTTTCAGCATTTCTTTCTTGAATGCCTCGATAGTGTTGACTAGAAACTCCTTGCTGATGGTCGTGGTTCCTGCTGATTTGCTACTGGCCACTGATGAGGACTCCGGTTTACAGGAATTACATATCCAATCTTTCTTGGAACTCCTTGTTTTCTGCGGAACACAGTTAAGATGGCACACTGCTCCACAGTTCTCTGCACACCTCACCAAGTTAGGTTCACCATCACACGCTGAGTTACAGACACTGCAGTTAACCGGCATTATTTGAAAATCGTCACTTCGCGATTTTTATATAAATTATTAGTGTCGGAACACGATCGACCTACACGTGGCTCACTATGACCTTGAGCTCGGCGCACAGCGATAAGGTCCGCACTGCTCGGCTGACTGATAACAACTATAAGATGAGCCCATCATCATCATTGAACATTTATACCGTCAAAACATAATTTAACGGTAAATTTAGATTTGGTACCTCATTCAATCTTCTCCACCATCGTTTCCTCTACTCTAACTCTTAAATCACTTTATCCTTATAACCTAAACTTTTGATAACTTGTTTTTAGGCTTAATTGATTTAGAGAGTTTAGAGTTTAACAAAACTTGTTCATGTTTTTTCAGTATATTAGTTGTGTAATACATTATTTAACAATTTATAAAATACATAGAAAGAGGAGTACGTTAACTTTACCTGTACCAAACTTATGGGTATGACTGAAACAACAGATTTAATTTATTAATATAATCATGAAGAGACGCGATTGGTTGTCTTACCAAACCGAGTATAAGACTTAAAATTTGTTTTATAACTTATAGGTTTTGTTATGAAAAGCAGCTTTAAATAACATGCTATGTAATATAAACTAAGCATATATATAGATATATATATATATATACATATATATATATATATATATACATATATATATATATGTGTGTTTGTGTGTAAGACACAGAGAGAGAGAGATAGAGAGAGAGAGAGAGAGAGAGAGAGAGAGAGAGAGAGAGAGAGGAGAGAGAGAGAGAGAGAGAGAGAGAGAGAGAGAGAGAGAGAGAGAGAGAGAGAGAGAGAAAGAGGAGAGAGAGAGAGAGAGAGAGAGAGAGAGAGAGAGAGAGAGAGAGAGAGAGAGAGAGAGAGAGAAAGAGAGAGAGAGAAGAGAGAGAGAGAGAGAGAGAGAGAGTTGACTATTGACTTATTTAACCTTCCTAAACTATCTAAGGTTATTCAAAATTTTTATTTTATTCTTAAATTGTGTTTTTATTATTATTTCACGTTTCATTTTTATTCCTATGCAAATACATTCATGTTCAATAAGAACATTAGGAAACATTGAGTTCAATGTAAATACGTTCACGTGGAAATAGGATCCATCATTAAATACTAACACAATTACAGTTGCCACTGTTATTTACATTCTACTACATATATAACAATACATCTATCAAAGTTCGTCTTTATAACAGTGATGAATCCTTGATAAATTCATTATTCAATGTGTTTGATCTGTTGAATGGAATTTACAAATACAATTTTTGTCCAAAATAAATATAACATAGATTTTAAATATAAAAATTCTTATTTTCATTGCCCCGTGACAGACTTATTACAAAGGAATAGTTTTAGTTTTGTACGGATTTACAAGTATAGAGTAAATTTAAAAGAGAATAATGATTAAATTCATTAGTACTGTTTCTTGGAATGGACCATAAAATTGTTATAGTTACTTATAGTTTTATAGAGAAATTTCTCAAGAATACTACAGTTCTTGGTAGATATACATACCATATACACTGATAGCACTAGCCTCCGCATACTAACATCCCGTAGTCTTTCTCCATATATCGGAAAATTACTTATACATGCATTTAGTAATATTATTGAATTACTTGACTTTACCTATCATTCTTATAACAATATATGTAGTTTTTACGCTTATATTAGTACATTCAAACGTATAATTTTACCTTCTAAAATATCTTCATCCATTACAGATACACCTTGTATATCTACAGCCCGTTATAGAAAATAGTCACTTCTCTCGGTCAGTCCTGAGACTGCCTTTCTAGTTTTCATTCCGTTCTTTATATTGTATTAAGCTAGGAACATTGGGATCAATACAAAATTTATTCTCCAGGGTCCTGGGTGAATCGATGGCACAGCGGTCTATGACGTTGGACTTTGAGTAGGAGTTAGAGATAATGCACGTTTGAATCCTGTCTGCGACACATTTTACAGTGGTATTGACATTGTACTGTTTCGACTCTCCCACGTATTGAGATTGATAACATCCTCGCACAGGCAAGTGGCACATGAGGACGGGGAGGATAAGGCTTAAAAGAAGATAAGATTATTCATAAAATTAAAATTAATATAAAAAAACAATTTAAGCTAATATAATATCTATAATTGAGCAGTGTTCATTAGAAATCATTGAGAATCCTAATCCTATGTTGTAGATCGTTAGATGTTACTTGTTCGATTTCTCACCAACTAACATTGTAGTTTTTTAATCCTGTAGCCTGAAGTTATTTTGAATTTGCTATCATTATTTGGAGCCCCTTTGAGACTATAATAAACATTAGCCCCTTAGGACTTAATTGAAACTTACGAACTTAGATAAGAGATACAGAGCCTCTCCTTACCAAAGTAATGCTTGCATCATTTACTTTTGAGACTCGTAGATCTAATTAAGAGTGCTAATTTTTAATTTTTGAGGAACACTGCATTTAATTCTACTTTTAATAAACATTTAAATATAACTGGTTTGTTTAGAAACTGTTAATTTAATTTAATAATTAAAAAGACACATTAAATTTTATGATTTGTAATTTATAATAATCGACATGTTTACATGCATTTTTCAATAGGATAAATATGTATTTATATTATACCTAAGCATCAGACTATGAAATAGTGTTTTCATCTACAGATAAATTGAAATTAAAATTGTCATAATTCTAATTATAACATTCAAAATTATTTGTTGTTATAGAAGGTTACTTCATTATCCTATCTAGGCCTTTACGGATTTAAAATATTTTTATGTATTACTAACCTCATACTAGTATATACTAGTAAGATTAAATATTATTTGCTTTCGTTTTAACCTCATAAGACATTTAGTAATATAGTATTTAGGTTATTTGTTTGTACATAAAACGGAAGAAGGAATTGTTGGCAGAATAGAGATTCCTTTATTAATATAGGATTTATATAAATATATTTATTCATAAAACAGCCTTATAGTGAACTTATAAGATAATTTTGGTAACAAAGATAGTTTTTTGTTATAAAAATGTGACAGTGATTTGGAAAACCAATATCCTGTTACGTGATTCTGTGTTCGAATAAGGAAATGTCAAAGACATGGGTGAAATATTCCTTCCTTCAGGACATCCTACAATACTTTTCAGAATTTACAACCTCATATTTTCTCGATTGTTTGAAATAAGTTTCCTCTGTTCATTACAAAAACCTACGCAAGCTATTTTTAACACATCCAGGATTATGAATATATAAAGTATATTCATAAAGTATCTTTCTTACGTACGTGTTAAATGTTTATAAATTTAAAAGAACAAACTTTCCCCCGTTACTTTCAATAGCAGAATGAGATTTATTTACATATGTACTTTGACATTTCTGGAGATAAATTATAATCAAATATTCTTATGTGATCTTTTCTTTATTAAAAATTAAAAAGTAATTTTCTTCTTTTTTTCAGATACAATGCTTTATGTTTAAGTACTCCATGCATATTTCTGCATTCTGGGCATACTTGTCGAATTAGTATAAAATAGAAATTTTAATTTAGTATATACAAAAACATTTTATTGATTTAATAAAGTTATTAGTTACTTAGTCACAGTTTGCAATACCTAGCATTAAATTAGTTTGCTTTACAGAAGCAATTAATATATTGTGGCACGACAATGCCTCTTGGTCTCTGTCAATGGATGTAATTTATAGCTTCAAATTGATAACATTATATAATACAATATACTGTAAATCGTATTAATATTATAAATACAAAATAATGTGTCATGTTTAGATTTTTGACTCAGCTACAGAATACCAGGTGGACATAAATGTACAATACTTGACATACATATTAATGGAATATCATAATCGAGTCACATTGTTCTTTCTAAGTAATTACAGTTACTAAGTACATATTTATTTTATGCTGAATAAAGAAAACTTGCTTGATATTGTATACAACTAAGATTATTGCCTAATGTATAATGCATAGACTCTGTATTAGAAACTTAAAACTATTAAAGCTTAAACAAAAATATAGATTATTGATTTCTCCAGAATATTTATATATAAGATAAAAGAATGTTTCTTAGGATAAATTAAAATAATTGTATTCTATATATTAAATTCGTAGGCCAAGGTTTATTTTAGCCATCGTTAATAAAAATAACAGTAATCAACTCCCTTAGTTCTCCATGGTAAGAAAAATAAGTAGAAAAATAATAATTTAATCCAAAATCTAGTTATATAAAATACGAATACTAATTACTGCGATCTTTGCAACCATTACTTAATTAGGTTATGAGCAATAACTCGTTGTTATTATTTACATTCAATTATTGCAAATTATGTAATATATTTATAATGAAATCGAATTTAATAATGACATTTGAAGCTGTATTTAATAAAATGTAAGGTTCTTTAGTCAGATAAATAGGTACTTTCATTTTGAAGAGCATTTAAAAATTATATCCACCAATATTGTAAGAGTTTGTAGAAAATAAAAATATCACATTCGGATTATTTGGTAAGTAAAAATATTTTGGTTCCATTTCATGAAAAATACATGCATAGTACTTGACTGAGTATTGTCATTTCGATGCTGACAACGCGTACTTTAAAAGCGTAAATAAAGGCCTACTAACAATTTTACAGCGGTAATTCTAATTATATCTTGTAATTCAAATTTAGGAATTATATATGAATACTTGTGTTCTGTTAATTAGTAGTCAACGAACACGAATAATAGGAACTTTAAAGTCTCAGTTAACTAATATTTTCTTCCGACAGATTAAGAATACGTCAATAATTACTATATGATTTAGTATATCATGACGGTATAATATATATATATATATATATATATATATATATATATATATATATATATATATATATATTATACCGTCATGATATATGCCATATACGTAATATGTTTAGTTAAAATCAATCTACAGCCACTCATTTCTGTTCCCATGGTCTGAAATATTAAAATGTGGGTTCAACGGTAATTCCTCATGTTATTTGTTTGATTTAGCGTGTGTTGTAAATAATTTTATAGAAATAATAACATAAAATATAATATGTTACAATATATATTGGGTGACTCATATAATTGAGCATAGGAGGAGGATAGGAGAAGGTTAGGAAAAGGATTATAGACATGCAACGAAACAAAATAAAACCCTCCAAAATCATATTAAGGAAACCTGTTTGAAATGTTTTTTGAGCAAACTTAAAGAAATTGCTGGGTAAACATTTTTGTTATAGATTTTAATTTGAAATTTTTCAAATGTACACCAACAACAAAACGATAGTAACAATGGCAAAAGCTCTATTTGAAAATAAAATTTCAATAAAGTTAGTAATAAAATATATGTTATCGTTATGAAGTGGCATCCTAAAATATAACAATATTATGGTATTACATAAATCTATGTATATTAAACTACTTTAAAAGTAATATGTTGAAAGTAACTGTTTTAAATCAGCAGCCTATATCAAAATCATCTTGTGACTAAATGTTTACGTCTTTACAAAGAAATGTTTAACACATTATTCCATTTGTATATCTTTATTAGATCACGACTGAAAATGAAAAAGCTGATTTAAAAGTTGAATGATAAAATGTATCCAGATTATCTGTCGAATAATATCCGTACTACAAAGTTTTAGTGATATGCTTTACATCTGTGCATTTTCAGAGAATAATCTATTGAAAATTTGATGTTCAACAATGTCTTACTATTTGGCTACAACGATGCTCAGTCTAGTTCTACAGATATAAATAATAAATTTTCTAATTAATGGGACTATGTTTAAAATAAAATTTCAAACAATTACTTAAAGTCTAGAAACTGAATTGTACTTGAGATATCCTAAAAGAGAGTTTCGCTAAGTATATGCTCATCTAAATATCATACTAGTAGATAACCATTATCTAACACGACGTAGTATAGGTGAATATATAATACACAAAATTTGTGTTAATTATTTAATAATTAACTCTAAGATCAAAGAACTAAAAATCACCGTAACCGTACTGGATTTAGCCTATGGATTTATATATGAAGCATCATGAAAGTTTTAAGTATATCATAGATAAGTTCTTCAATAGACAACGTGCGGACATATTGACAGACAGAAGAACAGATTTCGAGTAGCTTGACATAGTTATTGATGACGTTCAACAAATTTGTGAAAACGTGAAAACCCTCACTAATATTGATTTCTGTTCTTCTGGTCAAAATATGTATACGAGTATTCAATTCATTTAGTATCAGTAAGTACTTTCGATACTGTTGGAATATGTTTATATAATTCAACCAAGAAAAGTATTTCAATTCACCGAGAAATATTAGTTTTAAAAGAATAGTTTTACCTTAACGTAAGAGAGAAAAACACACCTTGCAATTAAAAACTTATTAGTAACTCAAAAACATACTGAAACAAGTTCGGCCGAAGTTATAATGAGAGGAACTTTTTAATGCAGGAAAACAGAGGCTTCTGTTTAAAATATCTCTCTTATTTCACTCTTTTATAAGGTTTTTTTACCGTTTAACATTTTACCGAAACCCTTTAAACAGCAGTATTGACCTCCGACGCACATGATAATTACATTAACTTAATAGTAATCATAACACTAATATTTTTAAAATAAAAATAACCATGTGGATTTATCTTTTAATGAGAATTCGGTTAATGTTTAAAAAAAAATCTTTCTAATGTTCATATATTTTATTCGGTTCTCATTTATATATAATAGTTACGTTTCCCCTGACACGAATATTTTTTTAAATCCTTCTATAAATGTAGATAGAATTTGTTTTTTTTTTTTCTTTTTAGTTTAAAAGGTACTACACAATATAGGTTCCATTTATATCAGATTTTACTTTTACTGAGACTAACCATAGATTATAGAAAAAAGTGTATACAAAATTTATTCTTTTCATATACTATTAAATACATATTTTACGTTATTTCAAAACACCAAAGCCAAAGAAGCAGTTTAAACATACATTTACTTAGTATTTATTCCATGAATATAACACAAACATAATATTAAATATAATAAAATGTCAGTCTGAAACATGTTTATCTAATATTTATTCTTTGAAAGTACATCAAACGCAATGTTTGGCGATATTTAGGCTATATCATATATTCCTTATTTCATAAAAGTGCACTGTAAGTTACGTCAAATCGTATATGCATGAAAATAGTTTGAAATATATTGCAAATGTTAAGGGCCAGGTATTCCGTGTAATTAAGTTAGTGTTAATATTCATGATTTGTGAATATTAATATGTTTCTGCAATATTAGTAAAGTTCTGTTCTGGCATTGAGAAACTGGCGGTGTAGTAGTAATTAAAAAAAAACATGAAAAATATGTTTTTAGATAAATAGGACAAGTTAGGAGTATTAACAAATACCAGTATTACGATGTTTCTTTGAGTATTGAAAAATATTTACGCATTATAATATTACGTAGTATCAACATCTCAAATGTAAGTCTTGTTAATGAGATTATATTGGAGCTGATGACCCAAGGATTTGACTCCACATAAAAATCAAGTCATCAGCATTACTGTGTTGAGTTACTGACATCCTAGTGAAGCTTAGGGACAGTGATGGATACTGGGATCACGTGACCTCAATTTTGTAACGTACATCCATAACCAAATTCTTGAATCATTACTTTGATATATGCTCTGGAAGCAATTCCTCATGAATCTTAATGAAATTATATGTATATTTTTTGTGATTTTCAACTCCTAAGTAAAGTGTAGTATATTTAATTTTATTACTGGTACCTTAACTGTAAAATATATGCCTGTAATAATTTTTTAATAGTATAACAGAGCGTTTGGTATTGTTGATATGATTAACAATGTTATATTTTTTTCTGTTTCTTTGTAGCTTGAGATGCATTTTTCTGATTGAATATTATCGTCATTTTGTTTCTAGAATGTATTGTAAATAAATATTAAACCCAATAATAATAAACCCCAGATGTTTCGGGTTATGGTTATTTAAATATAGGGTACATGTAAGGTGTGACGTGTACTTTTCTGTTTTACCTGAGCAATTGTTATGTAGAACTGATCACTCTACATAACGAAATTTTACATCCAAATGAAGAAGCGCAGGTTCCTTGTTGGAGACCTGTGACTATCACACCCCATCAACAAGGTGGCGCCCTTATTACCGAGCAAACCGTAACCATCTGGGTATCCGTCAATCTTAGTAGTCCTCTGTCACTGCGCAAGAACTTGGTTGTCCTGGCGCTCTACCAATACTCACGCCCTTCTCCATTGAGCGAGGCCGACAATATTGCTAACCCGCGAGGAGGGGTGGCAAAGGCGTTCTTAACATTTTTGTATAGGATATTCTTCGATCATTGGCTGAGCGTCAGCAAAGAATACCACTCAAAGGGATTGATAATTTTCATTTCTGTCAGTATGTCCTAATGGTATTTCAAAAACTAACTGACTTTAGACCTTTCCATATACCTTCATTTCTACTTGAGCAATATTGAGTTCAACGATGGCAAATTTGTTACATTTCGCTGAAATTTTGTGACCATTTTTATTGGATACCTAAAATTTTAAGTTACCTAATAATGAAGATTATTATAATAAATAAACATGTTAATAATGTGAATATATTTATATGGATTTTAACTTATCAGACAGTACAATATGTAGCATAAGCACTCGGTATAATCATTAGGGACTTAATGTATTTACGTAAAAATAATTTTATTAAAGACTCTAATTATTTAAGCACTGTTATGTAACCTAAATTATTGAAGACAACTTTAAATTTAGTTGGTATTAATATTTCAAAAATATTTATCCTTATATTTTATACAAGCACAATTCAAAATAGATAATTTTGTTTTTCTTGAGAGTGCAATTTTTGCTGAATATCACTCTATAGGCTGACAGAATTTATTTTTAACTTCCGAGGGTATGTAAAAACCTCTTATATGTATGATTGTCTATCTGTCTATCTCTTGAGTAAATCTTGAAATAAAATTACCTATATACTTACTATAAATGTTTATATGCAATCTTGTTGAAGCTTGTTATGGTTGCGATGCGGTATACTCCTTCATTGTGGCTCCTAAAGGTGGTAAAAGCTATATTGTTATTGTTTCTTTAGGTACAACATTTGAATGTAAATAAAAGGGATATATAAAATAAATTAATCATAATTATCAAGTATTGAATTAATAAAATATCACAAATAATAACTTTTATGAAGAACTTTCAAATATTTGAATTTAGTGTAATATAATGCTATTTTACATTGCTTAGCAGATTTTCCGTCTTAAATAAAATTTCCGGCTTGCTGTCCATTCTAAAAAAACTATCCTGCTTCCTTTTAAAAATTAACTAATGTGCAAAACATAGCACATACATACATAGAAAAGAAAAGAACACCAATAAACAATTGTCAATAGCGCATTTTTTAATGCACTGTGTAACCTGTGTAAATATTCAAATGAGATTTTTCTCTACCATACGTAATGAACTCCAGTTTCTAACGTCTCGAAACCACTAGTTTATCTTGCTACTCGTATTAACTCTGAGCAAGACAGCACGAACCGAGACGCTTTGTTATAAAGTGACATTGCGAGACATTGACATATTGTGACGTGAGTTGAACATATAACATTTCATTTAGAAGAATTGTATAATAGGACAACATTTCCTGCAATAGTGCTAATAAAAAGTTTATAATTTCAAACTTGATAGAACTTTACAATTTCTTATTAAATAACATGTGAAACAGAATAAATATTGAAAAAACACGTCTTTGAATTTGACGAGGTTAAACTGTTATTGCGGCACTTGATACAGTTAATAGGTTTAAAACCCGCACATTTATTTTATAGAAGGTTAAATGTTTTATCAAACATTAATTGCACAACAATGCAATATATGCACAAACACACCTTTAATATGAGTGGAATGACAAAATGTTTCTTTGCGTACATACTTTTTTTGCATATTTTTGCTGGAAGCTTGCATATTTGATAGTAATTTGATTTAAAAACCCGTAAACTGTTACAGATACAATGCGTATGGTAAAGAGGTAAAGATATATATATATCTTTACCTCTTTACCATACGCATTGTATCTGTAACAGTTACATATATATATATATATATATATATATATATATATACATATATATATATATACATATATATATATATACATATATATATATATATATATATATATATACAAGTGAAACAGACTTTTATAAGTGAAAAGCGTTAGGCAGTTCGTTTGCTCGGTCCATGGAACGATATACAAATGTTTCTATTTAATCTCAATGCTTAAATTATTGACGTATTTGCCTTATATATATATATATATATATATACTTATATGTAGTAATATGAAACTAATTTCATTCATAAAATCACATGATAACGTAAACTTTCTTTATATAATTCAAAATGTTTTATTTTATACTAAATCGTATTTACTCGTAAGAAATGCTTAAAAAGGTATGAATTAAAATAACTATTAACAACCAATGATTGAAGCTTATAAATAAAAAAAGTATTCTTTGTTGTTAATATTATTGGAAACAAACAATACCTACATCTTTTCAGTATATTTCTTCATTTTGTTATTATTAAATATTTGCACTCATCGCTTAATACATATATTACCTACAAATTGCAACTACGTGTATATCGTAGGTGAAAAGTTTGCTTGTATTACAAAATGCACCCAAGTACTGAAACTTGTGATGAGATTTGAAACTTTCATGCATAACAGAAACATGACCTTTAAGCTTCTTAGTACTTTGTTTAAATAGAGAAGGGTGATAGAAAACTGGTCTCTTCTTTTAAAGAACATAAGTTATTTCATTGAAGATATCTAACTTTTCACGCGTTTAGAGATAACTAATGATAAGTTTATAAACTATATAGCTTCTCTTAGTTCCTGATGAATTATAGTAATTTATGGGACCTTTTGTAACAGATGGTTATTTATAATAATACTAACTGAAGTAGACATTTTACTGGACCTAATTCGATGTAAACATGTCTATTGCAGCCCTGCTACCTTCAGCTGATTTATGATTGCAACCACAGCTTTGTTCTAGTTATGCAACTCTATGACTTAGCTCCAATCCAAATCTAAGTGTGCAATTGTGTACAAATCTAAAACTCATCCTCAAACAATTCGAAGTAACACCATCCAGAACTGAGTAATATGTTATATTGTGGCAACTTCATAGCGTGATTGACCTTTAATCATTGCATATGCGTTGGCTTTACTTCATTATCCCTTGCAACGGTAGATAGGCTGTACAATACTATCGTGTTTTTAATAACTACATTTCTAGAAGTCACTTAAAGCTGTTGAACAAAGGAAACACTTTTCATCACTTTACGACGGCAAAGAGCTATGACTCTTTAATGACTTTTGGAATGATAAATGGTTCGCTTTCAAGGAGCTTTTCATTAACCTCTATTGTGAACTAACGATAGAGAAAAAGGACCTGTATAATGCAATCCAGGTTTAAGTACTTGAAAACTTCAATGTATATTGTTGTCATGATTGTGGGAGAATTAACAGGTCATTGTTATTAAGGTAAAATGTTACTGGATGAAAAAAATACTTATTATTATTGGTAACACTACTCAAGTATTGACTACATATTGCAATGTATTTTAACCCTTTATTACCATTTACGTAATATAGCATAACAAGAAATAATATATTATCTATAGATCAATAAGAATTCTGCATTGAATTTTACGAAATACAATATTAAATATAAGTAAAATAATGAATAAACTTTACCCGTTAGCTCCTAAAGCTAAAAGATAATACAATATACGATTCTGTTAAAATAAAAAGGTTACTTTCAGTATAGCTATTCATGAAATTTAAAGGCTATATTAAAGTGAGTAGGTAAATATTTGAATACCCATTAGGATTATATAGTTTTCTAACTTATAACTATATCCCTTTTTATCATTACAACTTGACTTGTACTTATAAACGTAAAAATTAATCATATTAATCAAACTGAATTTTCATATCTAAAAGCAATGAAGTAATGCAAACTATTCGTAATAAAAAACGAAGAATATGTATTATCTGTGGATGAATATGGGTAGGAAATTCAATAATAATAATAACAACGCAAAACGGTAGTACCGATAGAATCAATATACTATATATGTTTAAAAATAATGGTAAAATCTACGCAATAAAAATTATTTAGTTTTCTAATTTTTTAATTTAGGTGTGTGTATCTATGTATCATCATGTTTAAGGCTACATACTAAACGAATCGTTACAAAATTGGCACTAACGTTCTACAAGTAAAGAAAAAATTAAATTTGGCCGTTGGGGTCAACTGGACCAAGAGGGGCGGAGCATTATAAAAATGGTATAATACCTGTGTTGAAACTTGTGCGGTCAAATCAGGAAGGAAAGCTTTATTCAGTAATTTTTAGGCTTTTAGAAGCCTTTGAATTGAGTTACATCCATTGTAAGTGTTATTATCTGCTGCATTCTACACCTATGAACTTATTAGGTCATTATTAACTCCCATATCTCGAAGTGTGCTGCTAGTGATGATCCCTTCCTGGATATTGATCAGATTGCACAACTCTAAATGATACCTCAGTTTACTATTCCTAATATAGGTTTTACTGGCATATATAGCTCAGCCAGATGTGATATTTATACAAACTAAAATTACATTTAGTTAGAACAGAGTATAATCATAAATTTAATTAATGAATATTAATTATTCATATTTTAACTTAGACTGGGGTTTAACTTAGAACACACACACACACACACACACACACACACACACACACACACACACACACCACACACACACACACACACACACACACACACACACACACACACACACACATATATATATATATATATAAATATATTTATCAATAAACTGTTTATTTTTTCACGCAAAGGTACATGATTATTTCATATATTAAAACTCATGTAGTTAAACTACACAATAATTTTAATGTCCTAAACCTATGTTATAAAAATAACATAGGTTTAGGATATCATAAATGCTATTGTCAAATAGCATTTATTAATTTTTTTGCGTACAATATGTTAAATAATACAAGTAACTTTGATACATAAATTTAATTCATGATTAAAAATATAGTGCTCAAATTTTATTATACTTTAGAAGAAGAAACTACTTGAAACCCAAAAATATATCTTATTTAGTAATTTGTTCTGTGACATAAATTATATTCGTGTTTCTAACATTAGACAGCGGTAATTTGTATAGTCATTATTTTTCATTAAGTGAGAGTTAAACTACTGTGTAGTGAGGTTTAAAATGTCCTCCATTGAGGAACAAGATAATTATTGTATAATTACTAAATAAAACCAACATTGTATTTTACTTGGATAATTACTGGGAAATTCTGAATCCGTTAGAAGTACGGAAGAGATTGAAAATCACACCTTGATTTTTCGAAATGAATCAAGAGAGACACACCCCAGGCAACCTCTAATACAGTTGGTTTTTATCGCCAAACATTGTCTTTCAATTTGTGTCAAGTCTGGAACAGCTTCCGGTCCATTTCTTCGCTTTCCCTTTTCTTGACTTGAGCAATGTATTATATCCGCCCATAACTATTTCATAACCATCGTTTTCTGTACAAAATACTTAATAGGATTAAATCATGAATTAAATATTATGTTACGAAATTTGTCTAAAAATAACATGATCGTATAACAATTTTTTTTCTATCGTTACTAATTTAAATATAGAACTAAATATGTTTATATTATTTTTTTTAAAATTTATCACACCGTTTTAAATGTTATCATATACAATTTCCAAAATAGACAGGGAATATAAAAAACAATGAATTTTATACTCGTCAAAAATGTATCATTGCTGTTTCATTTATTACTTTATTAACGTTAAATTGAATCGAAAAAAGTAAAATTGCGGAGAAATGTGTTGTCTGATTGGTGTATTACTTGGTCTTCTAAGACTGTGATAGCAAATATATAGAAACAAACAAAACAAAAAACTGAAAGTTTATGAAAAATACAAATGCATTATCACTTGTATTTTAAGTTCATGAACTAAAATGTTAATAAAAGTTTTATTCCAAATAACCATTAAGTTACATTAACAAAAAAAATTATTTATAATAATTTATAACAATGTATATATATATATATATATATAAGTTATTATAAATAATGTTTTAACTCCATTCAAACGTTTCTAAAACCCTAAACATTACTGAATAAAGCTTTCCTTCCTAATTTGACAGTAAAAGAAACAAATACAAATTTGATACAAATTTTAAGAAAATCCGTTTACAAATAAGGGAGAAAGAAAAGGCGTGAAACACGCCCGAACACTTTTTAGAGTCCAGACATGAAGAAAAGAACCAAGCCATTTTCTCTGCACAGGAAATCAGTCACGAGATCAACTCAGAGAATTCAAAAGCACTGTTACTCCTAACACCAACACAGACTAATATCAGATATTCGATTGTTATTTTCTTCTAACAAAAATCTACTTAATGAGTTTGAATGGGAAGATTAAACAACGAATATTTTCGCATGTTGTATTACATTGTAGGTGAATTTTTATATACAAAAGTAAAAGATTTGTTACAGACACATTAGTTACACAGATAGCACGAGTTTCCGCGTACTGATATCCTGTTGTCTGATGTTCCTGTTTAGATAAACAGCTCAAGGACACTGCAGGTCCAGGTAGACACATCATTTACACAGATAGCACGAGTTTTCCGCGTACTGATATCCTGTTGTCTGATGTTCCTGTTTAGATAAACAGCTCAGGGACACTGCAGGTCCCGGTAGACACATAACTTACGCAGATAGCATAAGTCACCGCATACTCATATCATACAGTCATATGTTACAGTTTAGATAATCTGCTCTAGGCTTATTGTAGGTTCCAATAGCAAATAACGTACGCTAATAGCACATTTATCCGCATACTGCTATCCTATAGTCATATGTTACTATTTAGATATACTACTCGAGGCTATTGTAGGTCCCAGTAGCAAATAACTTACGCAGATAGCACAAGTCACCGCATACCCATATCCTATTGTCAGATGTTACTGTTTAGATAAACTGCTCAAGGGTATTGTAGGTCCCAATAGAACACATCACTTACGCAGATAGCACAAGTCACCGCATACCGATATCCTATTGTCAGATGTTACTGTTTAGATAAACTGCTCAAGGTTATTGTAGGTCCCAATAGACACATCACTTACACAGATAGCACGAGCCTCCACATACTGATATCCTATTGTCAGATGTTACTGTTTAGGTAAACTGCCCGAGGCTATTGTAGGTCCCAATAAACAAATCACTTGCAGAGATAGCACGAGCCTTCGCATACTGATATCCTATCGTCAGATTTTACTGTTTAGATAAACTGCTCGAGGGTATTGTAGGTCCCAATAGACACATCACTTACACAGATAGCACGAGCCTCCACATACTGATATCCTATTGTCAGATGTTACTGTTTAGGTAAACTGCTTAAGGGTATTGTAGGTCCCAATAGACACATCACTTGCACAGATAGCACGAGCCTTCGCATACTGATATCCTATTGTCAGATTTTACTGTTTAGATAAACTGCTCGAGGGTATTGTAGGTCCCAATAGACACATCACTTACACAGATAGCACGAGCCTCCACATACTGATATCCTATTGTCAGATGTTACTGTTTAGGTAAACTGCTCGAGGCTATTGTAGGTCCCAATAGACACATCACTTACACAGATAGCACGAGCCTCCACATACTGATATCCTATTGTCAGATGTTACTGTTTAGGTAAACTGCTCGAGGCTATTGTAGGTCCCAATAGACACATCACTTACACAGATAGCACGAGCCTCCGCATACTGATATCCTATTGTTTATTCTTATGTTTATTTATTTCCCAAAGGATTACACCATTTTACAATAGATATATACAATATGTGAACATATGGCATTATACAATGAATTGAAGCTCAGGCAAGCAAAGTAGGTAATTGACTCAAAAATGTGGATTGAGAAATGGTAATTACTAGATAGTGACTAGATGTAAAAGAGGCAGGTACAGTCGTTGAAAAATCACAGTGACGATATGATACTGATCTACACTAGTATATAAAAATAAATAGGCAACTAAAAACGTTTACAAATATATAAAGATATCTGGTAACATCATGCACAGCAATAATGAAGTGATTAATCTGAAGCAATGCTACAAGTTACACACAAGTTAATAGATTGCTACTTGAAATTACTAAATAGATTACAAGACTAGATTACACAATACGTTGCAACAAAACTAATAAATAAGAAATAAATTATAATAACAACAATAATAATAGTAATAACAATAACAATACTAACAACAAGAATAATAAAATAATAATGACAATAAATTAACACTGCAAGCTACAACAACTACAACATTTACAAGTATGCTGGGGTGTGGCTACTCAAGTGAGTAAGGAGACCCTCCTCTTGAACGGGAGGGGCTTCTCACAGAAAAAGTCCAGTTGAGCAGCCGCCGTATATACCAGCCTTGAGGAGACGGCAAAATTATTGTCAGATGTTACTGTTTATATTAACTGCTCGAGGCTATTGTAGGTCCCAATAGACACATCACTTACACAGATAGCACGAGCCTCCGCATACTGATATCCTCTTTTCTTATGTTACTGGTAGGCTCATTACATGAATTATGTGAATTTACAATTCCTACATCACGGTATATATATATATATATATATATATATATATATATATATATATATATATATATATATATATATATATATATATATATATATATAAATGGAACTAACTTTATTTATTTATTCATTTAATATGAATACTATATTTTCAGTAACTTCAAATAAGTATACGGAATATACCTGCGCATAACAAATATTTTAAATGATTTTTATATATCTGTATTGCCATTATGATATAAAAAACAAAAAACAAAATCTAACATAAAAACCATGAATTACAATCAAAATTAGATAGAATAGGAATAGATCTTTAAAAAAGTATATAAGTTTGTCAATATGTTGGATACATATTTTATACTCGTTTCCTAAATTTTGAATTAGAAGTTTGGTTTACTATATTGTTGTACGTAGGCAAATAATTATTTAAAAATAAAATTACCTTGTTGAAAGGGATAATGTGAAAAGTACAAGATATTTAGTTTAAGAACTAACTAATTCATAAAATTCCAGATGTATATAAATATAAAATTATAATACTGACACTTCCAGCACATTGAAAACAGTTTATGGCAGTAAGAAAATCTGGAACATAATGTAAAAAATAGAAGAAAACCAACGAGGTGTTGCATAGGCAGATTCAGGGAAACGGTGAATGACACAACAGTCGATGATGACACTTTGAGAGACAGAAAATGATTGTGATTGAAATGCGGGAAACACCTCATCTATATGAACATTTCTTCTTTATAAAATGAACTAATAATAAATTCCAGGATTACCTTTTGGGACTTCTAAGTGATATTATAATATGATATAATACTTTCATAAACGATATCATATATTACACACATTTGTTGAAGATAAGACTGGAGTTTACGTACTTTCTTACATGAAATACTATAGGTTTTATATAAAAATGTATGATTTTTCTACAATAATTATTACATTATACTATTTCGTATACCTACTGTAATACAAAATTTCACATTTTGTACAAAATATTAAATAGATTGCTGAAACAATAAGGCTAAAAGCTAACTATAACCAACTACCGATAAAATATACATTTATAGTACATTTTATGTAGAAAAAAAAGATTTGAAAAGATTGAAATAATTATACGACAAAGTCAACATAATTTGGACACAACAAAAATAGTATTAGTTTTACTATTTTTGCCCCAAAATAGTACCACAACTTTGGAAAATCTATAAAATAATATATGGATCAAAGTGATTGATTTATTGGTATTTCAGTTCTTTTCTAGACAAAATAACAAAGTACATCCATTATCAGTTGCAGGTTGAGTAGACGATCGTTATATGACGATACTTTATAAGAACTGTGCATGGCGCTTTTAACAGCTACGCATATCCAATTTCAAGTAATCATAGGTCATATATATCTTATTTAAATATCATAACATCTACACATAAACATGTCTGAATTGGATGGAATTTCTCCTAACGTCGAGCTACTACAATTATCTTTTCTAATAACATATTCTGTTTGTAAAGGGACATTCTATTGAATTTTTTTAATTTACACACTAAGAAATTTTATAAATATGGAATTTATCCATACTAGAAAATTTGAATTTTCATAATGTAAAGTTTCTTATTTATATAAAAACTTACACTCGGCCTTAATAATATTAATTAATGACCAAAGCGACTTAATAAATGGTCTAAATAAACCATTTCATTGATATAAAAAGTGTATTTAAATAAATTTCATACCTACTAATTTATTACTGAAAAATGTACAACTGCGTAGTCGTTCAAATATAATTTTGATGTAAATTTATCAATAAATACAAATATCAAATTAAACTTGTAATCTACCTTATAAATTATCATTTTAACCAAACTGTACATTGGCGGATAAGTTATACTTGTTTCCTTTACAGTGTCAATCATTTCGGTTTCCCTTTATGAGCAGACATGTTTCATTGGTAGTTTTATTTTAACATCAGTTGACTGAAGGTGCCTCTCAATAGTGAGGCTAAAGTATTAAGGGACTCCATGCCTCAATAATGTATCCACATGGTGGTAAACGCAAAAGCTTCATTGTATCCAGGATATCAGCCATGAAATTCGGCCTACAAACTAACATAGTTTAATTGGAAAAGGAATACTTGAACAAGCATAATACTACGTTTCATTTGGAATATAAATAAATAATTATACGTGTTATTACAGATAATATATAGATAGAAAAATGTATGCTTCACATTGATGAGACATATTGTCCTCAACAACATATTTTATATGTTTAATATACACGGTTAAGAGGACTGGATATTTATATCCTGAAGTAAGACATTTTTATAATAATTTTTTTTATGCCCCCTTAAATAGCCATTAAAGGTTTAAATTAGCCTATAACTCTTCATATATAAATAAATGTTGAATATCAGACAAACGGATGTGAAATCGTTTCGTTGCCAGTGACCGTCAAGTACCTGTTACGGGTCACTGCGACCCGCAGTGCTATTGATTTATTTTTATTGCCACCCTTGTTGTTTCGCTTGAGTATTGTTTACTGCAACTCACCTCAATGAAATTGTTTAGATTGTTTGTTCAGTGTGTAAAGGTCAATTTAATTTTGAATTAAGTTTACTCTTCCTCACACAATGCCATAATTTAGTAAAGTAATACAGCTACGTAATATTCATTCGAAAAAGTTAATTTATAAGAAAAATGTAGATTGATTGAACGATTTGCATTAATATTAATATTAAGTCAGCCGTATTTATGCAGGAAAGGGAAATGTTTATACTTTAGAACACTTGAGGTTAATAATGAAATTTAGCTAATAAAATAGATCTAAGTACTGTGGTGACTATCACAGACTAAGAATCAGTACTATAATAGGTTAATTGAGAGGTAAATATTGGCATTCTGACTTCAATATGATTGCAATTACAATGTGTTTTAAGCAGAACAGAAGACAATTATTTCCTCTCGGAGAATTAAAAAAAAAATCATACCATCAACGTTCTAAAAAAGGCATACAAATATTTAAATATCTAAAATATGTAGATTATCTGGAAATTACAGTTCTACCTTAAAAGAATGGCATTCTTAAAATTCAAAGGAGCTTTAAGATTTGTCCCCAAAAATCTCTATATATAAAAATGAATGTTTGTGTGTTTGTCCTTTATGAAATCGTAAACTATTGGACCGATCATTATGAAAATTTGTATGTATATACATTTTTCCACAGAGAAGGTTTATACGATATGCCCATTGATGTAACTCGCCACGAGGCGGCGCTGTAAAAGATAACAATTTTCAAAGCGCCTGCAAACTATAAACTGCAATTACGAGACAGTTACGAGTATTAATTTGCCATAGACTTTTAGAAGGCACTAAGTTAGAATATATGTTTGTCTTTATGATAAATATATGGTTGAACTTAAAGCTTGACTGTTAGACCGCTTTTTAATAAAATACATGTACGTGTATAATGGCTATATAATAAGCATACACAGATTGTCTTGATCGTGACAACAAGGCAAACTCTACATAGGTGTTAGAAATATAATGCACTTGAACCAGAAGTGCAAATACATGGCCAAGGCTTACGTAAAGCGTGCAAAGCCGCGGGAAAAAGCTAGTACAATATCTAAGCTGGTGTGTAGGTATAAACATATACATACATAAAATTCATGTTATAATATATATATATATATATATATATATATATAATTATAAAAACTTTTGTTTGAGTCTCTTAGTTTTCTATGGATATATATATATATATATATATATATATATATATATATATATATATATATATATATATATATACATATAACACTTTATTGAAAAATATATATAGAAAACTAAGAGACTCAAACAAAACTGAATTATTATTACAGTATTTATTTTTAAATTGTTTACTCATATACAAATTATTATGTTGTTTACTATTTAAATCAATTAATATTCAAATAACCAGAAAATGTAACTGAAAAAAGTATTTTACAGTTAAAATGTAACTTGGTTATCATAAAAAACTGCATTAAATACGTATAAGTAGTTTAATAATTTAACTTTAATTTAGGGAATGGTAATGAAAATAAATGCAATGCTGGTAAATCTAATTTCAAAATAATGGATAGGTTACTTACCATTAATTTACAAGTTACTTTTTGTTGTTTTCTGTCTTTTTCTTATACAAAATATATTTCAGGGTAGAACAAAACATTCGTTATTACGCAAAATCAACAAAGCATACTCAGTATTCCCCATGTGCACACAAGAGAGGTTATTCTCGGGACCAGACAAGTAAGATAATTGGATAAGTAAACAGTGTGCTCCTTTTCCTACATACACTTTCATTTAAGCTTGAATTTTCACTCTACCACCTGCGAATATTTCCACTTGCTAAGTATCATCCCTCTCAGACGTACATTTTTCATACTCAAGGATACATACATGTTTAAATGTATGTTTTACATTAGTTATAACCTATAAACTGTCAAATTTTGCATCAATACACTAAAATATATTTGAAACAAAACTTCCTCCAGCATGGGAAACTCTTGTTATAGAAAGTAGATTTGTAATGAGAGTGTAGTAAAATTTATTAGGATTCATCCTCGCATTCAATAACTTTCAATATTATTACAACCTCTCAATTTGCTGTAACACACTAATGTTTTTCTTGCGTCCAGAAGAAACCTAGACACGTCAAGAGCCCATTAACATAATCTGTAACTCCAAAGACTAAATTAATTTTCTTACTTGGAGGTTTTACATTTGAGCAATTGTTAAATATATATATATATATATATATATATATATATATATATATATATATATATATATATAAATATATATGATTAATATATGATATATTATTATATATAATATGATATATATAATAAAGAAACCTATATCAGGATCATTGATCAAAAATTTTTAAAAGAGTAAACGATAGTATGCATGATCAAAGATAATACCAAACAGTTCTTTAAGGTGACGTGCAAGTCGTGCATACTTCAATAAACACAAGTATTTTACAATTTTAACTAATAGCATTCTGTACATGATATTAGGCTTTATTACTTACGTAAAAATGTATTGCTTATACTCTGTTAAAATTCTAATTATTAAAATTATTTTAGATATATAATGATTTTGAGGGACAACATTGTAGAGTATTACGTATTCCCGATAGCACTAAATCCTACAAACATTAAATTTGTTTATTTGTATCTTATAAAGGCAGAAATATTGTACTTATAATAAAAATAAATAATCGGGTATATTTATTTAAATTTTAAAATATTTTTACTATTGCATAATTGTCAAAACATATTAGTTATTTCATGATTAACATATTAAAAGTCTGCCCTAAGTTGTTATTTTATCGGATTTTGCAATAAATTCGGTCTCAATCTAATTAAGTTGTAATTAATCCTAGGATATAATTAATCAATATTTACAAACATAATCAGTTTTTAATCATGAATGTATGATTGGTAAACTTTACTTGATATATGCTTTCTAATATAGAACAACTAGAACAATAAAGCGCAGAAAAGGATTGTTAAATATTGGTGGAAAGGTTTCTTTACAACATACGATAAAGTTTCTTTTGTTAGTGGACAAAAAGTTATCAGCTCGGAAACGCAAGGGAACTTGAGTTGACAATATTACAATGTTTTGTAGAGCCCATTAACATAATCTGTAACTACAAAGACTAAATGAGGTTTGTGCATACCTATGTATATAGCTTTAAAGGGTATTAGACATAAAAAAACAGAAAACACAATTTCGAAAATGTAAAAATTCTTATTAATATTTAAACTCATATAGTATATCTTTTTAATATGAAATACTGTAACTTAATTTCCCCACGTCGACAAACATAATCGTATATATTTTATAATATTAAGTAGGCCTACACACTTTTCATCTACGATCAATGTTAACTAATTTTTACAGTACACTCATACAATCCCATGTAAAGTGTTAATAGAATAAAAGAATAGTATGAAATATACAGTGTTGTAAGAGCTGTAACAGATATTGCTCGAAATACCTTAATTATTTAAATGCGTTGATATATTATTAGCCTGCCAGTCCGACATTCTAAATAAAAGTCAACTTAGATACCTATTTACAATTTTGAGGCTAATTTGGAACAAACATGCTAATATATTCATAAGGCTCATGATTACTGTTCGCTGATTAAAATTTATATATTCATCAGCTAAATACAACATTCAGCAGAAATCGTTAAATTAAAAATTACTAATTTATCACAAAATAAATTATTTATGTTAATATTGATTATTATTAATAATATTAAAATTATAATTAAACGATTAACTTTTGCCTTTCTTAAACATAAATATTTTGTTACATTATTTACATTTTGTATTAAATTTGGGCACTCTAAGATACATTTGTATATTTTAGCCAGTTGCATAATTTTATAAAATTACTCAAAAGACTGTTAAAACACTTACCAAATATCATTTAACCTGTTGCTGCTGGATAAAAAGATATGCTATGTATGGTAAAATATGCAATATTTATAAAGTATTTAAGTACAAACAGGCATTTATACATCAACCTAATGGCACATAGATTGTATCATCAATTATATATATTCTTTATTGGTTAAATATATGCATTAAGTTAAAAGCCAGCCTTACTTATATTTGATTCTTATATTTATCTCATAAGACTTTTTGTATATATAGCATAACACTGAAAGTAATCCTGCAGATTGCCTATGTTACTCTTTAAGCATGTTACCTTACTGGATACTCTATAATACTTGTCAGAGAACGTGTGTATATCAGTATTTCTATTTCAGATGTTAATATTTTGATTGTGATTTAATGATTGTTAGGGGTATGTCATTAGTAATAAAAAAAGAATACTTAGACTAAAGAATAGAGCGTTGTAGGGACGGAAGTTTTGTATTACAAATAAAAACAAAAATCCTCCTGATGTAAGTAAATACCCATTCACTTCTGCTAAACTAACAGAAAATCACAAATCAGATATCGTTTTCAACAATTGGATATAAAAATGCTTCCTTAAAAAAATATTAGTACCTACTAATTAACATCGAATGATTTGGCAGAAGCATAATCAGGCGAGATGGTGGGGATAAATACTAAAATATTAGTCACGGGAAGATGATTGGAAGTTTTCTCAATATTCATTGGCGAAAATAAAAATCAGGGCTGCGTGCCAGAGTTTTCGTGTGTATTATAGAATTACTGCAGTTGAAAAAGTGTTAGTGTGAATTCAAAAACAATGTATGTTAAGAAATATTTTCATTTATTCCTAGGAATGTAAAATTAGGTAGGATTTAATAATCATCTTAATATGTTTCATTTAATTTTCTAAGGTAACTTTACTGAAAGTGATTATTTGAGTTATCATGTGTAGAGATATTAATACTTTGCTATTGAAAATATGTTTTTCGAAATTTATAAAATTTATGAAACTTGTCTGAATTTGTAAAAGAAACTCGTTGATTTTGATTACCTTCAATTTGTGTGAACGCTCGAATATTTTAAAAGGACAAAATCGCATTTAGTTCTAGAATACAAATAGATTGAAACAAAATAAAACTAGATCCAAAATTTATTTTTTTTTAAATTAAAATCAATTAAATATATCTGGTAATATAGAATCCAATCGAATTTTAAACATGATTGATATCAAACTTTTTACTAGTTAAATTTGTATTGCTATCTCTGTTGTAATTTAAAATAAACTCACAGTAATTTTTTTGGATTGAACTAAAACATGTGATGGTTTATTTGAGTGTGTTGTTTTGCTGATCGAACTTAAGAATTAAACCACCTTACAAGTTCCCTAGATTAAAGTATATTTAAATTCACATCCAAGCCTTAGTTGGTGAAACCCAACCAATTAGAATTCTTATTGTAAAATCTAACCACAAACTTACATGGTAATTTTGTTTAATATCTGTATAAAATACTGTAAATTGAAAAACTGACCAAATTTATTCTAACAGAGGCAGAGGATAGCCTATAGCTTTTGCTGTAGCCAACAATTATAAGGTTCAAATCATGGCTAGCGTAATGTATAATTAATTAATTCTCCCTGGCATTAATTTAAGAGACACGTCTACTAAAATCTATATTTATAGAACCCTATTTCAGTCACAGTCGAAGGGTATGAGTGGCCACTTGCAGTATCGGTTCGAAATTTTGTAATGGTGTTAATCTGACAATAACTGTTTGGGGAGTCTTGAAATATAATAAAAATAAAATTATGTTTAGGTCGAGTTAATTTTGTTGTAGTAAAATCACTAATAAAATTCAAGAAATTATTTCCTTAATGTCCCTTCGTTAGCGCAGTCTGCAAAGTTTGCATGTCCATAAACAATTTGGTACATGGTTGAAGTTGTTATTATAAAAAGCCATACCGCTACCATAAGCTCTGAATAAAAAATTAAAATATTAAAAGTAAATCAACTATAAAAGGTACTAAATGTGAGGGAAATACAAGGGTATAAACTTTGATGATTACTTCCATTCACCTTTATGAAAGATTGGTGGAAACTTTGATTCCAAGTCACGTCCGCAGTATGGTGGTATATGTCCTAATTAGTGGATTCATTTAGTGACTCTGGTAAGCTATGTGATCAATGATTTAAGCACTTAAGACTATTGACTCAAATTTAACGTATTTTTTGTACTAAAATGGTCATATATTGTGACAAGGCACTTGACAGAAAAGAAGATGTTACTTTCTCACATCTATATAATCAATTACTTCAACGGATTTTCAATTTCTCAATTCCGAAACCCCACTTACTATTGTTATGTTAATATCTCCTTCACTCATTTTGCAGACAAAACCTTCTATAATCGACAATGTACGTATTTCAAATAATAAATGTATCATCTGCGGTAAATACTTTAAGTTTTTCATTGGTGGTATTAAGGCCTAGAACGTATTTTCATGGGTACAAGGTTACTGACTTCCTTCCTAGTGGTTCAGAAGCAAATAGTAAAAATCGCAAAATTTAGCAAAGTTAGAAATTTGTTTTTCATATTTTACCCAGATGCCTTCTCATTATCATCTATTATAAAGATCAACGTGGCTGACGATCAATTTCTGTGTTAGGATAAATTTCTCTATCGATGAAAAATCCTGATTGAGAGCTAATGAAATTGAATTTGGCTTGGGGCTAGTAGGATCGTATTTAAAAGCAAGAGGTTCTCACAAAAGTAAAGTTAGGTAAAACAGTGACTGTATAACTTCCAATTAATTATGTTTACTGCTCAGTACCTAATTATAGGATGCTTCCTATATTTGTTTAGTAATTTATAGGAATACTTATATTTATGTTAAGAGAATTTTCAAATTTATAATATAAGTGAATTGTAAGAATTATGATCCTTTCAGCAGTGCTGAATATCATGTTGATTCGGGTTCGAGGAATGCCTAGAACCATCCTTTTGTCTCGAAGTATTGGCCATAAGTCTGTGTTGGATAATTGCCGTCCAGTTTAGTTATTGTGTTTGGTCAATTTTAATTCGCCAACGTTAGGCTCATTAGATGGTGGGAGGTACTTCGAGAGCCTTCCGGTTGATTCAAGTGGATTTTTGGAGGAGTCTTTGCAGTGTGCTCAGGGAGAGAAGTTCGTGGTAGAAGTGATTAGCCTACTCTTGCCGTGTAGATATTTAGGTAGGAAGGTTGAGTTTGAAGTTAAATTCTTTTTAAATGTTGTTTTGTACTCAACATTTATTTTCTTTTACTATTTAAAATGTAATTTTTATATTACTAAAATGAGCATAAGTATTACCTACACACTGCCAGCTGATTATATGAGATCACCTGATCTCTGTCCTTGACTGATTGTTGGGAAATCGAGATATGTTATGAAATAACTTTGAATCGACCTCTTTCAGTTTTCCCTGTAGCGTTGCACAATCCCTATTGCATTGTAGACCTCTAACTTAGAATTTAATCTTGTCCTAATTTTTAGTTTTATAGTTATATAACTTAAGGACTCCCTCCGCACGTGCCGCAGCTAAGATTTTTTTCGACTTACCGTTGCGCAAATCTCCTTTATAGTATTTTCTTTTTTAGTGAATTACCAGGTTGGTTTCAAACGAGGGAATCCTAGTTTCAACCCCCTCGTGTATTTAGAATATCCAACCCCCAATATATATATATATAGCCGGAACCAAACTCAAAAGTAAAGCATTTTCCTATCAATGCCAATTAAATAAATATCATTATCAGCAAATCGAAATGTTATTTAAATGAATAATTCAAACTATTTCAGTAACACTTGAAGTGTTTAACCCAGCAGGGAGGAATACTATATATTTAATAATATTATTAAATTACGTATGTCATATTTCATCTTCCTAGTATTCCTGATAATTGTAAAAATTAAAATATAGTTCTGACAGGGTCATTCAAATAAAACCCATCCAGCTGAGTTGTCTTTATGAAAACTCTACTATTTGCCTTTAGAGAGCATAATATCTGTGTGTTATTTTACCACGTCTAACTAATTATTGTGCATATAAAATGTATACGTTTCAGCATAAATCTAATTTTCACGCAGGGTAATGAACCATGAATTTTACAACGCGAAACAATGACATTACTATCCGGATATTGTTGGATTAAACTTCCGCCTCAATATCCGGCAACGTTATTACATGTCATTTTGTGAATGCGATATTTGCTTTTGTTGATGGGATTGTTTGAATATAATACAGGAATTTATTTAATGTATTATTAATAATAGTAATTATAGTTTTGTGTTAAGTGCATGTCTTTAGAGTTAGTGAAGTTGACAAACAACATGTAGGTTGTGATCCTTGACTTAGGCGTGCCACAACGCTTTAGTAAGATTTTTTTTAAATCTAGTTTGTAATTATGTATTAGGTTAGTTCTTTACCTGAAGAAGAGATCAGATTGCAGATCTCGAAACGTAGTGTTACTGTTTTCTTGTTTCACTGAACGATGGCAAATGTCCGGAAAAATCCTGTTTCGTAAATTTGTTATATTTAACTTTATATGTGATCAATGTGTATTGTTTAAAAGTCTATCAAATAATAAGTTTTTTGGTAGACAATTCTTGTCACTTAATAATACGTTAGGGTTCAATTTGGTACTTTTGTAGATTTCGTAGATACTATTGAAACGTGAACTGTAAACACTATGCTGTACTACGACAAGGTGAGAGATCTTGGTTTGACCATAAATTCGACTTTGACTTAGACTGACGCTGTTGCGGAGATTTTAAACGGGGTTTTGCATTTATTCACTCATTCAAACGTTTACAACAATTTTTAACAGAACATATCAATCTGCTCTTAACTAAATCACTGGTACTGTCACATTTCAATTACTGTAACACCTTGATCATTGATATGATCGTAGTACTTAGTGAAAAGCTGCAAGCTACTAAAAAATATTCTATACGTTACGTTTAGAGCAGCATATCACACCGTTCTATAGTCAGTCAAATATCCTAAAATTAAAAGATCAAAAGATCCATCGAAATTGTAAAACTAGTTCATTAAATACTGAAATGTGGGTTTCGAAGATATTTTTCTGAATATTTAAAATCTGTGTCTCATGTAGGTGTAAGAAGCACTCGCTCTGGCTCATACATTTTGAGAATGCCTCAGCACAGTACTGCAGTGAATGATACGTCATTCAATGTAATAACTTGTAGGTTGTGGAAAGCCCTTCCCCAAACTAATACTTCTATTGATAGCCGTTTCCGGTTTGTGGTAAATTAAAAAGATATGTACCTTGAGCGGTTATCCTAGACAGGTCCGGTCTGAGATGCTGTTGGCGTGACACTCGCAGAGGGCTGAATGTGAGATTTTGTGTGATAAAAGTTAAGATTCATTAGCAATATATATTTTAGTTTATTTGTATATTAAAAGAATAGTTTTATTTTATATATTTTGAGAATAACAGAAGAAATTTTTTAATTTGTTAAATTTTAATGTTAACACGTTACAACATTATATTTATTTCACCACAATGTGTAAATGTAACTATTTTTAATTTTATTATTATTTTTTTTTATTCTTAAGGTAATATTTATTTAATGTTCTAAATTTTACGTTGTCGCAAGTTCAGTGTAAAAAAGGGATATGCGGCTCTAAGTTTGCCCGTATAAAAAAATTATATTTCATTTCAAACTCCACAGTTATTGGCTACCACAGCTAAAATAATAACTAAACGCGGGGCTTATTCATACTTTTTAATATGCCATTTTAAAGTGCACGCACAGTTTTGATCATGAAACAGGCAATAAGTCGATATTTACAGTTAGGAATTAGAAAGCAGTACAGTCACGTATGCTCAACGTGGCACAGCGCCAATTATTGTTGAACGTGACTGTCCCGTGTCATGTTTGGCTCTGTGCAACAAGATAATTTCGTTACACCTCTGCAGCAAGAAGCTCAGCAAGACCTTTGAATCTTGTTATCCTTGTTAATTATTGATACGGTTAACATTTGAAGTTATACTGTATATTGACTGTGATTCAATAAGGCACAACAGAAATGGTGCTATGTATGTGTTTAACTACAGACGTTGAGCAAAGAAATACAGTTTAACATTAAAATCTTATGAGTCTTACATGAACCTAAATTTACTATGGTTACATGAACGAAAATTTTATTAGTCTTATTAATTAAATTCTTAAAAATATATTTTTTATTTATAAGAAGAATATTTTTTTTCAATTACTAATTGTTTTATTCGAACTGAGGCATATGAATAAGTAATATAAATTTGCAGATGTCTTGCATTTGAATGTCTTTATAAAAAATAGTAAATATTGTGTAATTTCAACAGGCTAGGAAGCCCTCTCTAACTCTTAGTTTTGAAACCAACGGCTTATATGTGACTTCTGAACCGTTAAAAATTTACAGGTAAACGAGTTGGTGGCACGGACCGGATCGCTCAGCAGTCACCCATCCAAGCGGCAACGACACTCGACGTTGTTTGATAAGGTTATATTACGATAACCATTGAGCCCGTTGGAGTAATAATAAAATGATCGTAATAAAGAGAATCCCTTAGATAGGGATTATAGTTATTAAGGCTTATATATAGTTAAGGATTATAGTTATTAGTTATATTTATTTAGTTAACATATTGTCTACTATGTTTTACACGTTTAGTGAACCAAACGTTTATGAGTTACTCCAAAACTCGGGTTAGAGTCAGTAACAAATCCCTTTTGAGGAACTTATATAAGGAAAATATGTTCTACGTTTTTTTAATTACCTACTTAGTTAGAATGTATTTAGGATGGCAACTGATCTAATAAAATTTAAAGTGCGTATTAGATATTTATTTATGTCTTTCCATGGTCTAAATATATAGTTCTCTTTTATTTTATTATTATTATTGATAATTTTTATATATATATATATATATATATATATATATATATATACATAACTTATATATAATTTTTTTCAAAGAAATAATTTTATTTTTGCGGAAATTTTTAATAACTCTGCTTTCTCTGTAAATGTTTTGGATATGTTTTATTACAAATGTTATATAAGATTTATTTTAAGTTATTGAAAACTTCAAAATATTTTACTTTACTTATGCTTTCTTTGAAGACTTTACCCCAACTCTTTATAGACAGGCAAAGTAAGGAAATGAAGACTTACTCATCTAAATAAAAAAATATTATTTTTTTAGCATTCATTTCCTATAATTTTAACCAAACTTCAAGAAACAACAAACCATTATTCTTGTGTATCCTTCGTACAATGTTATAGATCTAGAATTTGTTTTGTGTAGATAATAAACAATTTCTTAATTATATTTTATATATTTTCGTAGTATTATATAATTTACATTAATTTAAAAGATATTTTACATTACGGAAAAAAGTAGTTCTTTCATAAAAGTCTAAAATTTTTAAAGAGAAAACGCTAGGAAGATATAATATTTGGTTAATTTTTCACGTGGAAATCACAAACGAAATCCTTAAAGCAAACATTGGAAAGCCAAAGGTAAACGTGGTGAAGTGAACAGTAAACTCTGACTCTTTAGGTTTTTACATCCATCGCCATCAATCGAATTCACGTACAATTTCAAACCTTAACTTTTTATGTAATAACGGTGCTCCTGCCCTATGACCTTTGCTAACAACAGGCATTTTCTATAGTTTTATAATCCCTGAAAGTATATAAGGTAATTATCAAAAATAAATGTTTCCTCTCTCTCAGTGTACAATCTATTGAACCTCACTAGTATGCTATTGTTTGTAAGAAATTTAAGTTTACGTGTAATGAGATGTTAAATAAGTAATCTATTATTTTTTCGACAAATTTCAAGAATTATAAGAACTTGCTTTATATCCGTTAATGGTGATATAAACGTAGAATTTATAAATTGCTTAAGCTCACGGTAAATGGTAAATTCTTATGAACTTCATATTAACAAGTACTATGCATCATTCTCTACGTGTAAAACCTTACAGTCTGGACTTTAGTTTAGTATGCTGCAATAAAATTCTAGAATCATGTTTGAAATAAATAGAACGTGTATTACCAGTATTTCTTTTGTAGAATTTACGGTACATTAGCCAAGGCTATCATCGCCGAGGTTGGAAACTATCATTTCTGTATTTCCAACCGAATATCTGTTTGTCTATCCGCATGATAATTTGAGATAGAAGTACGCTATTAACTAAAATTAGTATGAAACTAATAATAATAAAATAATAAAAAACTAATAAATAATAACAATAATAATAATAGAACAAACTCCACTAAGTAAATTATGGTGCATGTTACTCTATTCGATTTGACCGAGTGTTAGTGAACACTTTTACATCGGTTTATGAGTAATCTTTAAGGAAACTAAACAAACTAAGTAAATTCAAATAACATTTAACATGTAATATGGTAAACATGTGTAGCTTAATGAAATGAAAAACAGATTTAAATGTTGCCATACCAAAAATGCAAGAGAAATCATGATGTACCTTATTTTTTCCCAATAAGTAATCCAAACATTCTAGAATATTCATAAATAATACATAGTACTAAGGCAGTTTTTGATTGGAACATAACTATTACATGAAAGTAACTGTGTTGATTAAGTCCGTACAGTCTTCAATCTGTAGTCCGTAATGTGCTGGTTTTCTAATACAATCAAGGTTATATATAACACCACTGTCATAATATTCCCTAACGCTTACACAAACCTCATTTAGTGGCATAAACCATCATCAAAACGCCAGTCTCTCATAGATACATTTTACCAGTCCCTCTTATTCTTCGCCAACTTCAAAACAATTAATCATGGTACTTGGTAATCAATAAAATACATGGTATTTCCTTAGTAATCCTTAACCATGTAGTAATTTCCAAGTTTGCCAGTACCTGATAGTGAATAAATGCTAATCTTCATACGACTTAATGTCTCGATGAATTAAGTCCTAAATCTCCAAATTTGCGTGGTTTTGCACCTAATAGAACAGTGTAAAACTCCAATAGTAATCTGTCATATCTATTGGGTGTTTTTATTTCTTATTTCAAACTATCCTTCTTCATTTTACAAGACAATTCTATTAAATTATGCTAGATACCAAGGAGTTTACCATGAGCCAGGTATATCCGTTCTGCAACAGGAAATCCAACGTCGTTGGAAACTATTCACTAGAGGACTAACTACCATCGCAATTTATAAAAATGTATCGAACATACATATTGGCAGACACGAGACAGAGGGTTTTTATATGGTCGGACTGTTGTTGTAAACGCCTATATACAACTTGGATTATGTACATAATATATGACTAAACTAAAATTATAATGCATAAATACCCAATAATTTACTATTGGATACTGTATAGTGATATAAAAAACAAACTGGCATTTTAGTATCAAACATCTGAATAGCTCCTAATGCAACAAACAGTAAATGATCCATTAATTTAAATACTAATCAGGAATGCATATTCAGCAGCAAGTAGAGTGACTAAGTGGTGGTATTATACAAAGGGGCAGTTGGCCCTAGTGTGGAATATAGTATAAAATATTTAAATAATTTATAATGGACTCATTATGAGGGTTGGAGAAGTCATAATCTAGGAAAGATGAATATATAACAAAAAGCGGTATGTAGAATCACTGCACAGGAGATAAGCTAACGTAAAGATAGTGTAAAACATTGATATGTAGTGTAAATTGTGATGTATAGTATAACAAGTTAGTATAGTTAGTAGTATAATCTACGCAATTCAAAATTTTATTTAGCTTATGGTTGATTTATACCTACTAGTAGAACACACAAAGGGTGAATAATAATCAGATTTGTCAACATACATTTGAGAAATCTGATGGATAGCTAGGAGCACGACAAAACTAACCGGAAATGAAGGAATATTGAGTCAAAGGGATAGGTATGGTGTATTGTGTGAGGGGGAAGACTGACTGGAGTGGGTGGCGCTCTCTTGATGTTCACAGTATTTTCACGCCACAACATGAAGGCGTATTGCCTCTCCAGGTCTCCTCTGTTTGCTCTGACATGAAAAGACACGATCAGAGACTATTTTCTTTATTCCAAGGTAACAAGAAGTTATCTTGCCGTTATTACTCATGATGGACTATTGATTAAATGTAAACCCTACCTAAAGCTTCATCCATTTTGAGAATCCTCTTACTCTGCCCAAAAAGGGGAGTACCGTCCTACATCCACTTTGGCTGGAAGAGACGACTTTAGCACCCTTTACCTCTTTAAATTTAAAAATATTTTCTGCTTTATTGATTAAATAAATATAATATGTTTGAGCATTAAGACTATAATTGATAAGATTCACAATTAGAGTAACTTAAATTACTTACAAGGGAGAAGTATGCTACAACACTTGTCAGTCAGAATCTATAGCTCATTTTATTCTTAAGATGTTTTTAGAAAACCATCCATGCAGGGTACAAAATATAAATATTTTAGCTTAGTATAGTATATTTTAACAGTTTGCTCCTCTGTTTGCTATGACATGAAAAGACAGGACTATTTTCTTTATTCCAAGGTGACAAGAAGTTATCTTGCCATTATTACCCATAATGGACTATTGACTAAATGTGAAACCTACCTAAAGCTTTATCCATCCCGAGAATTATGTCACTATAGAAGCAACCCAAATTTCCTTCCAGGATTTGATTTGCATGAGGTTTTTTTATTCTCTTGTATTATGTGAAAAATCCTTTTCAGCAATTAGATATCAATAATTACTCTTTAATCTGGCAATGATGTCACGTATTCACGTGTACGCACTGCGTGCATAATGACGTATAAGAGCGTCAATGTCAGTAAATAGAGAGAATGGCGTGTTAATAATCTTAAAGTTCCATTAAAATAATTTACTATCAATTGCAACAAATAATTAATTTACTCTCTTTCATTTTTTCCCAAGAAAGGAGGAGTTTTACTGTAACCGATAACAAAGTTTGTACAAATAAAATCTATCGTTGCAATGTGAATTTTTAAAGTAATATATCTAGTTCCTTAGGTAATAATAAATATTTGATTTGCTCTTTCAAAGATGATAATTTTTTTAGAGAGAGAGGCTATGTATATTTAAGAATTATATAATATATGTTAACAAATAGGTATTTGTAAGAACTATACGTTAAATAAGTTATGGATTTATCTAGTTTCTTGATATAATTTTATTATAGAGCTTGAGTAGGATATGTTCTCTTAATTGTGTAGCAAGGTAATTATTAGAGGTATGCGTTTGGTTAATGTAACCCCTAAATCACATAAAAAACTATAAATTGAAATTGTTCATGCAATTCTGAGTACATGATGCAACCTAATTTCATCGCCTGGTTTCAAAAATTACTTCTCCTGTACTTCAAAGCTGAGTTACCTGTATATTACAAGGATAGCGTACTGGACTGCCAAATGGACTTGTTATAAACCCTGTCTATGAAATAATTTTAAATATAAATTATCTATTCCCTAACAGTGTTTTTTTTCTCTAATGGTTAAATACCAAATGTTTGTAACGTTAAGTAGGAAAAAACCATGTCAATTAAATTACACTAACCATGTAACAAAACTTTGTACTTCTTACTGTCTCTTATGTGTGTGTATATACTAATAATTAATTTTTGAATTGTATATAATTATTGAGATTAAAGATTTAAATATTAATAATATTAATTTCAGCAATCTCAATTTAATGTTTTACTCGCATTTCAGTTTCAAAGAATTTAAATCAAAATGAAATTAAGTTTAAATCTTATAAAAATTCATCTTTCAGGAAATTTTGTTAATCTACTTAAGCTAACAAATTACCTGGAGTAAACTTTTCCCCAACGCAAAGAAAAAGCATCTAAATGCCAACTGATGCACGGTCTTACTTTGTAGATTAAACTCTCATATTAGTTACAATAAAACAATAATTGAAAACATTTTGTTCGTAGTGAGGATGCTATCTATGAAGAATATAAGGTATTCAATTTTGTTGTTAATAAAGTTAAGTAAATTGGTATATTTGAAATTGTTGTAGTAATAATATTACTCCTCTTGTGAATCTTAAATTTAGGTAGTAAAGTTGGTCGCCGCTATTAAAAGATTTAAAATACTCCAGATAAGGTAAAATATGTGGCAGTGATAAAGGTGTTCATAGACCGTGTAATGAGCTGTCTTGTAAATAAATCAGGTTAGAATTTACTGCTCTGAATCCGCCGCACCTCGAAAAGTGATAAAGAATAAAGAAAGTGAATTTGTTACCACCTGTCTATACCTCTAAACACTTACGTGTATTACCTTCCACAGTGATTTTTATATAAAGAAGAATATTCAGACCAACTATTTAAACTTTAATTCAATGTGAATCGTATACGTGTATAAATAAGTATTTTAACTATTCAAAGGCTCCTTTTTTTCGTACCACTAATACATTAACTCCGCACTTAATGTGTAACTTTTTAAGGCCTATAAGCAAAGGACTTCGCTGACGCTCACCAAAAAAATTACAATTAACAATGGTTTCTTTTAGGTGCTTGTAACTTGAATGGATATAAAAAAATTTTCAATTCGTATATTATTCTTATTAATATAAAATATCAGAAATAAACATATAGTGTGCCACGAAATATTGGACATTCGTAATATCTCCGAGTTTCCCTCATAAGAAATTATCCTGCTGAGTATATTCAAGAAAACATTGAAAATCTCGTTTTAAAATTAAAATATTATAGTTCATGAAATACATTAACGATTTCTTTTACCTAATAGTACTTATTTTATTGGAGTTTCTTTAGTTTATAATAAGAATATAGGGTTACGTCACTCAACGAAATGTTATAGAATATGGTAATATCTTAAAATGACATTATATTATATAAAGAATGCCGGCAATACAGAAATTAGGTTTTAAAACGGGCATATTTTAAAAATTCACCCATAGCAGCCATTTAAGCATGGAAACTAGCCCTAAAATAAGTATACATGAGCATTTAAGTACGTTAAACTGTACTGTCAGTGTATGAAAAGAACTAAAATCTCTTGGATGAAAGACACGGTACGTCATTGTAAATATGTTCTGTTCATCATACAAAGTTTAAGTGAAGTGAAAAATTGTATATACGGAAAAATGAAACAAATTATACTTGTCATTACACTGAAACAATTTTGTTGTAATTATATCGATAGACTAAATGTGTGTGTTAAACTTAAAATAGTATGTTTTTTGCCAAAAAAATTTATTTAGAAACAAATGTTTCATTATAAAAATGACCTTTTTATTAAGGACTGAATTTCTTATAAAATTTAATTCTTCTTTAAATAGATTACGACCTTGAGACGTATAAAAAAATTTTACAGAGATCTGACAAATAATAATTAAATGAATATACATGTAGACACAGACCGTCTCACATGTTGCTACATCAATACTTAAATTTTGTTGCAGTCGTCATCTCTTTACATGTTTACTAAGTTATGTATTTGCAGAAATAAACCTAAAATAGCGTTTGTTATTCCCTTATATTGAGTTATTTTATAGATTTGATCCTCCAAATATATCTAAAAATTTGCATTCCCATATGAAATAAATGTAAATTTCAAAAGAAAGATTCTTTTTGAAACCAATAACATGAAAGTGATTTAAACATTATCTCTCTAAAATCAGTTTAATGAGCTGTCTCAAATATGGTAATTATTCTAGCGTGTAATAATTATGTTAAATAGCCTTTTTTATAACTTAAATATATAAAAATAACTGTAATGCGCAGCTTTGTCGAAGCTAATTAGAATTCATAATTGGGTACAAATAGTATCAAAGCTCAGTAGTAGTATCAAATGCTGATTTTATATATTTGTGTAGAAAAAAACTTATCCTCGTATGAATTGTAAATTAATTTATTCTAATTTAATAAGTAAAAGTTGTTAACTTTGTTATAGGCAGAGGGTTGGCAAATCCTGTAACATAAGATGATAAATAAATTAATATCTTCATGTTTTGTTTTATAAAACTTACATTTTAAAATTAAACATTATTTATAAGTTAAGTTCTTACGTGGACATTTATTACACTATAGCATTACGATGGATATAGAAAACAATATGGTACTGAGCGGATAGACCCTTATGACGGCGATTAGCCCTACAGGGGCTGGAACTTAACCCAAGGACAGAGTATGTTACTTAGTGAAGAGAACAGTTACGACGTTTTGAGGAAATCATTTTACAATCAGTATATATTAATATTGAAATTCATTTACTTGATAGTGGAAAATTTTCTAATTGAACCAAATTGCTGTTAATATAAAAACGGAGAAATATAGTTGCTATTTATTATTTATTAATAATATTAATAATAACTAATATTAATAATTTACAATGTTTTAAAGGATTTAACAAATGAATTTAATATTTATTTTACTACAGATTCTACACAAACTTTTGTCTTATAATAATTTTTTATAAAACTAAATTAATTAATATCGGAAGAAGAAATATATTTCAGGATTGACATACATAAATACCTTAACATTTGGTATAGTATAGTCAATTATTTTGTTCTCTCATGGAAAGAATTGTTTCAAGCCACGATTCTATCTTTTTTAGAAGTTTATTAATGGTACAAGTGTTTTTAAGTGCAAAGGCAGCACTTTATTGAATTTATAATTACAAGCACTAAAACACTTTATGTTCATAGAAAACATTTTTATATTAAAATAACTTTTATGGGAATGTTTAAAACGAATTACAAAAAATACTCAAATTTAAAGAGTACAGTTACCAAAAATATTTTTAAAACTTCTAAGAGCTAAGGGAATAATAATAAACGTCCAATTCACACTTACATTGAACATAGAGATGTAGTCACAAGACCACTGGGAACGAAACAGAAAAAACCATAAAATTACGAAATGTCCGAAAGAACAACACAGAAAGGTTGGGCGTATTATGTGTCAAAACTTTCAGCCGCAACTCATTAACCTTTCGGTAACGACTCATTCCTCTGGGGATCTTTTTAAAACATTGCGATTCTCTGTTTTGTTTTCCACCTGAATATATATATATATATATATATATATATATATATATATATATATATATATATATATATATATATAAGTAGGTAGGAATATGGCGGTTCTAGCTCACTTTCGGAGCCAACAGTAAATCAAGGGAAAATACTGTTTAAAGGACAATAAACGAATCTGTAAAATCAAACAGTAACTCACGAATGAAAAATTACCGAATCTATAGCTGTTTGCTTCTACTTTCTTGAGCAGTTTTAATGTAAAATCTCCTTAGAATCAATCTATTGGAAATGTTGTCAAATCTGCTACGAATAAACTATAAATTAAAACTTATAAACGGAAATGATGGAATTTGCTAACAATCACTCGAGAAGTCGGGGAGAATGTGAGTAAAACCACATTCTTTTCACGAGGTTCATTATTTATCTTTTCCAAGTGTACTATAAAATCATCGAGGATTTCTGGCTTAAAATCATAATCAAATTCAATATCCAGATAATGAAAAAATACAGGTAAAATCTTCTCATAATAAACGTGTGTATCGATACCTACAAACCTAATGTATTCTTTGAAAAGGAAAATAATTTTTTCAACGGTTATAAGAGATAAGTAAAAATGTTTATTCTGTTTTCTAAATTCTGTAACAAATTTTGTTTGTTGTTCACTTCCGTATTGTAATTTTGTAAGCAGATTATTCAAATGTGTTAGTTTATTTCGAAATTTCCTAGGTTTAGGTCTTTCGTACAAAATTAAATTACAATCTCTACAAACTAAATATTTTTTATCAATAATTTCTCCTCTATTATAACACTTGTAACAGTTGGCATTATACTCTTCCATTTAAACAAAAAGATTTTTTTATAAATGGAGATTATGGAACTAACTCTGCCGAGATATAAATTTTTTAGCACAAATGTTTATGTTTATATTTCAACTACCGAGATAAAAAGAAATGATTTTATTTTATTATTCAACTATTTAGGATATTTTGTCTATGATTACAAAGATTATTCCGGAAGAAATCGAGATTTTTCATCAGCGAAAGAGTATATTTTTGAAGTTTTAGAAGGAATGAAAGAGAATAATATGAATTTAGCAAATTATTTTTCTTAAATAAAAAATCTATTCTACTAAATAGTCATCAAACAACATGAACTCTCCAAAATCACTTCAGTTTCTAGCATTTAAAGAACTTACCACAGGAAATAGTTATAAAGACTTCTTTGAATTACCTAAATATGTTAAACAAATGTTGATATTTTCCTTAAGTGAAAACGAATCCTTAAATGAAAACGAATTCAGAGAACTTTTAAGTACTAAAAAGTGTTCAATGCAATTTATTACAGACAACTTAGATAGTATAAATATGTTAAATGTAATAGGAGATTTTAAATTAAATAATAGAAAAATAAGAAAAATATTCCGATTTTTACAAAATAAACTAAAACACCAACAATCTGACATTTTTCATCGCTTTTATGCTAAATTTCATTGCTTATTTGTTGAAATGTTGAGAAGACAATATCCATACTGGACAAAAAATATGCATACAGCTAGTTTTTTAACAAGTCTTTGTAAACAACAAGATTTATCAAAGGAATTTATAAGAGATCACGCTTTTGTTGTAGATTGGGATAAATTATATGGAAAAAACATTTACGAAACAGATATATTGTGTGTGTGTGGTTCTGACGAAGAAAAGAGAAACGTTTGCCATTCAGCAATTCATTACGATATAATGAAAGACATACAAAATGAATGATTGTGTCTCTGGTGTAGTGTTGTTAGTGTGCGTGTTTGCGCTATGGGAATCACATCACATTCAACTTCTACGGTGTCTATTGTTTAGAGACTTGGCCCTGCACTGCTACTGTCCAACCAAGTTAATGGCTAGGAGCTGTAATTCGGGTCTTAGACTCTGGAATTTTTTTGTTCCCAAGTCTCATTTTTTCTTTGGTAACTACTGTGTAGAAGTTGATGGAGAGATTCAATTAGGGAATTTGTGTCGGGTGTTTGTAAGTGTAATGTTGTATTAATGAACGATGTGAATGATGAATGTAATGAACGAATTAAGGAAGAGAAGGAATTAAGGAATGAAGTGGAAAGGTGAGGAAGCAAATGGCGCGCCAACCACAGTTGTCATTACTCGGCTTGTTCTATAGTCATTACACTATGGCCACTCGTGTAAAGACTTGTCCCCAAGCACTGAACGACAACCATGTCTTCCTCAATAAAAAGCGCGCCTGAAGCTCTGGGATTTGAACCCAGAACCTCAGGCTTTGAAGGCAAGCGTCTTACCAACTGAGCTACGGAGAGTCTCGAAAGTTATAAGCTATATCTCTGCTATATAAGTTGTTCAATTAGGAGTGCTAGTTTACAAATTTATTAATAATTTTATATTTCAAAAACCACTCAACCGATTTTAATGAAATTTGGTACACATATAGTAAATACTTAACTCTTTCGACTTAACTTATCCATATGGGTGAAATCATCCCCTATTTCTTAATATTCATAAAAAAATAAAAAAAATAATCAGAAAAATCTGAAACTTCAAAAACAAGCGAGTTCAACTTAAAATTTCATGAAAATAACAAAATTTTCAAAATCTACCCCAATCATTCCTTATCTTAATACTCTTATATCTCGAGAACTATTGGGGCTTTTTTGCTGAAATTTGGTATGTAGGACCAGTAAATATTAAAGTATTTTTTAAAATCATAACTTCCGGTCCAACCCTTAAGATGACCTTGGAATAGTTTTTTGTTAATATCATCCCCATTTTTTAAGATATTCTTTTGAAATTAAAAATTAATACTTATATCAATGTCTTTAACAATTCTGTAAAGTTGTAGAATTATCCAATGAATAATATAGACAATAAGACGATTTTTTTCAAAAATTTTACTGAATTTCTCTAATATCGTTCTTAATCACATCATAGGCTAAAAATTTCTCAGAAATCACAACCACATAACAAATCGCGTTTGTAACAGCTTTTTGAAAATCCATATTGATAATTATATCGTTCTTTGAACCAGAAATATTTGTCAAACTCTTTGTTGTATCAATGACATAAATAGGTCTATTCGCTAAAAATTCTTTAGAATTGTAATACATTTCCTTATTATTACAGTAAACTTTCTTAAAATCTTGATACACCTGATACATGATTCTGAAAAGACCTCCTGAAATGTTTAAATTTTGTAATTCATCTGGATAATAAGAACCGTTCAATTTTACTCTGATATTTTTTACATCCAAACTATCAAACTTTGAAGGATTTTTTTCTTGATTATTCTGTCTACCTGTTTGAAAACCAATGATAACGAACTTGGGATTGAAGATATTTCTATAAATATTTGTAATATCGAACGAATAAGTTGTTCCGGAAATACCTTTTTGTTCAATACATTGCCAATCTAGAAAATTAAACATAATGTTTTGACTTTTTTTAATTTCATCAATCAACCTAATTTTACTCGTGGTTTTATAATCAATCATTGGAACTCTAATAAAAAAATCTGTAATTGTTATTTTTCCATCAACAGGCATAACATTTCCAGTTGCAGTCTTCAGAATCACATCATCGTCTTCTGCTCTTATAAAACTTAGATAAAATCCTCCTTTATAGATCGGAATAGTAACATTTTCAAAAAATCCTAATCCAAAATGAGATAAATTTCCAGCTGCTTCAAAAACACCAAATTTAAAATCTGATTCAAAGCCATTAGAAGTTTGAGAAATAACATCACTTTTTGAATACGAAATAGTTCCTTTAATCGTGCTTAATTGGCCACAGTTTTCGACTTCTTCTATCAATTTATTGTGTTTTCTTACTTCAATCTTAGAAAATAAAAACGGTATAAAATTATCGATTAATCTAACATTATCAGTTCCAAGATATGCTTGACCATCTTGTTTTGTTAAAGTTCCAGAAATATAAAACTGGAAGTTAGACGAGCAAAAGTTATCTCCAAAATCAATATTAAACTCAGTTCTTTTATTCGGTTCATTCAAATGTTGTTTACTGCTTGGATAGAAATTTTTAAACTCCGCCCTTTCAATATCACTAGCATATTTTCTGTAGTCCGCCATTTAATAAGAGAAAATTTAGAAATTTTAAACATCATGTATAAGAAAGATATCATTTTTCATCGATCTAATGTACGTTTTTATAAGAAAAGATATAAATTTTAGTCATTTTTAATGATCTACTTCGTCATATTCAGGATTATCTTCCTTAAATTTTGCAATTTCGGCCACATATTTCAATAAAATCTGCACAGGATAGTAACCGCTATCTATAATATTGTTCCAATCAACTGTATCTTTATTTTCATCCAAAAATTTTATACTCAAGTGTTGATAGAGACAAAGAACAGACATATGATCTTTTAATTGATAATATATATTTTCTTGAATGAACTCTGGGGACAGATTTTGATATTTAGCAATGTTATACCAATTCAATTTGTTTACGTATAATCTCATCATATCTTCGGATAATTCATATTTTTGAGAAATATCATCCCAATGTTCTTTTTTCAAATCTCTTTCGTGTTGCATTATAAAAAGATCGAAAGCACTGTAATGTCCCGCCATCTCTATTTATTAAGAAAAAATTTCAAGTTTTTATAAATTGACTCTTTTTAGCGTTACATTCAGCACATTTTCCAGAAACTCTTTTAACTCCATTGATATTTGCATAGTATTTTATATCACTTGTTGCAGTTTTTTCTTTACATCTCACAAGTATATGAGCGCCATTTATATAAGGAAATTTTATCATGCATAAAACCCTGCGAGAATACCTATTTCAGTAAGATCTTCCTCGAACTTATTAATTTTTTCTTCTAATTTTTGAAATTTGACAGCATAAGAATCATTGTATTCAACAAATTTATGACCAATATTCTCAAAAGCTTTCGTAGCATCTAAACTAAACTTATCAAAAGACTCTTTAAATCTAGTAAGTTTTTCATTAATTTCACCAACATCGTCTACTGATCTTTTACTTCTTTCATCAAGTTTTTCATAGACTTCTGTTGTAAAATCTTTAACATGCTGTTTATGATTCTCATAATTTTGTTTTAGTTCATTAAACATTTTAATAGGATCTTCTAATTGAATCATTACAACAACATCAAATGGATTAATTCCTTTACTAACACTGCTAATTCTTTTTCCTTTAAAATCTAAGGCATTTTTAACATTCGGATCATGTAAATCAACAATATCGATGTTTTCTGATAATTTTAGAGGTTTTAAAATTTGTTCTTTAACAACAACATCATGTTTGTCAATACCAGGTCAAACACCGACAATTCTTTTTTTATTAGCCAAACTAACATAATTCTTTTCAACTTTGATCGCTTCAGTAATTATATCAGCTTTTTCAATATGAGACATTAAATTGGTAAATAATTTTTTTACACCATCATCGACTTCTTTTTCCAATGTTTTTATTTTATCAGCAACTTCATTTGAATTCATGAAATTTGCAAGTTTGTTATCATATTCTGCTTTAAAATCTTCAATCTCGACAGCAAACATATCTGAATCTGGAAGGTTTTGTAATAAATTTTCTAACTTGTTATCAAACTCATTTCTCAAACTATCAAAATTCAAACTATTATCTACATTTTGAATAATTTGTGTTCCAAATACGTCAAAAATATTTTGTGAATCCATATTTATTAAGTAATAATTTGTTAACAACTTCTTTAAAATCTTTACCATCACTCAGTTCATTCAACACAAAAACACATAAATTACCACAAATTGGGGAATCTTTATAGTCTTGAATCTGAGAATCATTGTAGTAGACGCTTGATTTTTTCAAATATTTAATCAATTCTATAGGTGGTTTGTCCTCAATTCTTCCATACGAATCAAAATAACATGCATTCTTATCATTTTTATAATAACAAATCCAATGCGTTTCACTTCCCATAATCGAGTCTAAATTCACAATTCCACATTCAAATTTCTTAACTTTTTCAGGTAATGTATCTCTCATGAAGATTCCTCTAAAATGTTTAATATTTTTGCAGATTTCTTCCAATTCCCCGAATGTTAAAGGTTTAAATTTTTTTTTCAATGTTTGATTTCACGTAATTCAAAGTTTTTTTCATCTAATCCAGATCCTGTAACATCTTCCAACTCTTTATCTAACCAATTTAAAATGTTTCGAACAATAGGAATCACATCCTTTTTAACGATTGGAGCAGCTTTACGAACATAAGGAACAACATTTGTAACAACTGGAATATTTTCTCCAAAATCTAATAAATCTTTCAAAAGTCCACCATTTTTAAGTTCTTTCAACTGATTATAAGAAAATTCTATTCTGGTTCCTTTATTGTTTTTCTTATGTTTTTCGAGTTTATTGTATTGTCTATTTGTTAAAAATATCTTATCTTCGCCATTTTTTAGTTGATCTATTTTAAATTGAATACTAACGGGTATTTTCTTCTTAAAAGCGGATTTTATTTTTTCTTTCTGATTTTTGCTGAAGTTTACGTTCACCTCCATTTATATAGTTAAAATTTCAAGTTCTCTTCGATTCCCATTCCTAGTTTTCTCTTCAAAAACATTGCTCCAGCTGTTGGAAGCGCAACAAATCTTTCACCTAAACTAGCATCTTTTGATAAAAATCTATCCATTGCTTTATCTTGCAAAACTTTATCTGCTATATGTCTGGAATTTGTGTCTCTATGTTTTGCATAAAAAATATCGTGTTCCATAGCAGCTTGATCTAATTTATTTATACCAGGATCTCCTCTTTTTAGTCTTTTTTCGAGTTTTGTGCCAGGCCCCAGATACTGATAAGTTGGTACGTGTAATTCAAAAGGTAAATTATTGATAAAATCATTCAAAAGTCCGCTACCTTCAATCATAGATGAACTTATTGCCGGCAAAACTCGTTTTAAATATTTAATTCCATCAGGTTTTTCAATCATTTCATCAAGTTTGTTCGAAATAAAATCCTTAATCGCTTTCTTTTCGTTCAAAAAATTGTTGTTTCCAGCCTTTTCTTGAGCATAAATATAATTTATAATTCCATCGAGTTTTGTCAAATCGTCGATATATCTGTACTCAATCTTATTATCACTGTATTTTCTTATACCTGATCCTTCGATTCGTTTTTCCCAAATTGGTTTAATTAATTTCATATATTTTTTACCTCTACTTGACTTAGGCTTCTTAGTAGATGGATCATTATTTTTGTAAATTGAGTCAGATTCCCATAAAATTTCTGTATACTTTTTCAAATCTTCTTCAGAATATAAATTATCTTTTGGAGCGTCATAGTCTGTTAATAATCTCCATAAACCTTGAGTTCCTTCATATGTTTTCTCATTAATAATGATATCATTATGCTCAAAATTAACGGGTAAATTTCCAATCATAAAACTTTTCTTTTTTTTATCCCAATACAAACCAAATTTATCATCTTTTACTCTAGGAAGGAATTTTTTTACCAATTTCACCCAATTATTATATCCGTTGTTCCAGGACTTATTGGTTCAACTATGGTAGAGTCTTCAATGATTCGAGGTCTAAATGGTGTTGAAGATGGTAATTTTGGCAATTCAAACTCTTCAGATTCTGGAATTGAAATATCGGCAAATTGTCGTACAACTGGAACCAAATTCATCAAATTTTGATTATCACTTAAAACATTTTCAATTTTGCCCTCAACGTTTTTTATTGCAGAAGTTACAGGTTGATTGATTTTTTGAATAAATTCTTGTTCTTTTTCATCAATTCGAATCTGTTCTTTAAATTCTTTGATTGATTTCTTTTCGATTTGATCAAGTTTTTTCGCTTCTTCAGAAGTTACGTTCACCATTTAATTAGAAAAATTTTGAAACGTGAACGTGGAACGTATAACGTGAACGTGGAACGTAAAAACGTGAACACGAAACGTAAAACATGAACGTGAAACACGAACGTGGAACGTAAAAACATGAACACGAAACGTAAAACATGAACGTGGAACGTAAAAACGTGAACACGAAACGTAAAACATGAATGTGGACGTAAAACCGTGAACACGAAACGTAAAACATGAACGTGGAACGTAAAAACATGAACACGAAACGTAAAACATGAACGTGAAACACGAACGTGAACCGTAAACACGAACGTGAAACATGAACGTGGAACGTAAAAACGTGAACACGAAACGTAAAACATGAACGTGAAACGTAAAAACGTGAACACGAAACGTGAAACACGAACGTGAAACGTAAACACGAACGTAAAACATGAACGTGAAACGTAAACACGAACGTGAAACATGAACGTGAACGTGGAACGTGAACAGATTTACCGTTTTTCTGTTATTGTCATAATGTAAATAAAAAGTAAAGATAATGTAAAAATAATTGTAACAAATATTTTATCAAGTAGATTTGTCAGACCACTGAGCAGAATTTATGTTAGAAAATTTATTCAAATATTTTCCATTTTTAGGCTTCAAAGTTAGATTAATAGTTAAAAAAACCGTAGTCTTCTTTCCAAATTTTATCACACAATTCATTAAAGTGGTTAAAACTCATATCAGATCCCACATAATTGTTGTAAATCTTTCTCGAATAGTGATCGTCTTGCTTAAAAACACACAACATATTCAAATTATTTCTAATAACTTGTTTATCAACCTTTGAAAAGCATTGGGAAAGAGAGATACAAGATATGTTTTTGTGACGAGACATTACGAAATATTCCTTAATAACGTCCTGATTTTCCAAAATACAATCATCAAAAACGATTAACGAATTGGGTTTACATTTCCTTAACGGAACTATGTCCTCAGAAGCATTATAAAAATGTGATATTTCTTTGTTTAAGTTTTTCTCAATATTTTCAAATCTTTCTTGTAATTTTTTGTATACGTCTTGTTCTAAAGATTTACTAAAAACATACAAATTGGAATAAGGAATCAACCTATTGTAGATAAAATTCAATAATAAAGTTGTTTTTCCACATCCACTTGAACCAACAATTAACAATCTGATTGGTTGATCTTTTTTATTTTCTTCAAACGTTTGAAGTTTTATCTGATCTTTTTGCTTTAAAAATTTCTCCATTTAAATAGCGAAAATGAAGCTGTTCAAGTTGACTTCAGAAAGCTCTAAATTAGTTTTTAAACTTAGAACATCCTATTCATTTAGAGGAAGAATCAAATTATTTCATCGGTTTAAGCGGTTTTTATTCTGACAATTTTGTAATAAATATTAGTGAAAGTTCTCCTTATTGTATAGGATTTAGTGAGAAGAACATAACAAAATATTATGGTTTAAACAAAGGATATTATACCTTCGATCAAATAAAAAATTCCCTTAAAAATTATCTGAAAACATTCAAACAATCAGATAAATCTTTAAACTTTGACGAAAACAAGTTTGAAATGCAAAAAAATTATCTCTCTAATAAAATTCAAATAAAATCACCAGTAAGAATAATGTTTTCAGCAATTATAGTAGATTTATTAGGGTTTGTTCAAGAAACTATTGAGCCAAATCAGGTATATTTAGGAAATAAAACGCCAAAATTTAGACCGTTTGATGTAATTGAAGTACATTGTAATCTCGTTGAACCTAGTTTTGAAACTCATACCGAACATTTACACAAAGAATCTGAAATTTTGTACACTTTTTTCCCAAATGTTGCTTATGGATCAAAAATCAGTGAAAAACCGAATGAAATCGATTATATTCCAATTAGAAAAAATATTAAAAGAATTCAAAAAATCGTTCTAACTATACAAGACTCTGAGGGAAATTTATTAAATAATGAGAGTAAAACAACAATATATTTAAGATTGTCGAAAGAATGATGAATCAAGGGGGGAACGAATCGTTCTTACCTTCAAACTTTCAAAAAAAACACTGTTTTTATCAATGAATCTGGACTTTACACTCAAAATAAAAATTACTAGTTAAATTTCTTTTCTATCTAAATGGTGACAGTTGTAGATCTAATAAATAATCAACTCAAATTCAATAATACAGAAATTTTTACGGTTGTTGACGAAAATAACGAAATTTGGTTCAAAGCAAAAGATGTTGCAGAAATTTTAGAATATGAAAACACGAGGCAAGCTATCATAAATAATGTCGATAATGACGATAAAACAACTTTTAAATGTATAAATTACAGTAGTCTATCCCATAGACCCCGAGAAAATATTCAAAAACATACTATTTTCGTTAATGAATCTGGTTTATATTCTTTAATTTTGAGATCTAATAAGCCAGAATCGAAATTGTTTAAAAAGTGGGTTACAAAAGAAGTTTTGCCAAGTATTCGTAAATTTGGTGAGTACAAACTTGAAAACAAGATTAAATATTTAGGGGACGAAGTAAAACACTTGCAAATTAAAGATGAAATCAAAACGGAAATAATCGCAAAACAAAGTGTAAAAATTGACTTAAATGAAACCAGACCTTGTTTGTAAAAATTTTGATAAGAAAAAACACCATGTTTTTGTATTAATTAAAAAGAATCACATGTGGGAATATCCTTATTACGTTATCAGAGCTCAAAAGAGAGAAATACCGAAAAGATTGAAAGAACTTGAAATTGATTACCCAGAAATGGAAATTTTATTAAGACATGGAGATCCAAATAGTATAAATCTCTACAACCAAATGAAAGAATCTTTGAATATTTTATACAACGGAAATCATTTTACTACAAATATGGCAGAATCTCGACTGATTTATAGAATATCTAAATTACACGATGAAAATGTTTCTAAATTTTACTAAAAACTCTCGATTTATTATATTTTGTTTGTAAATGTTTAGCATAACTAGGTAACCAATATAGAATTTTTTTTTTCATATTCACAAGGAGTTTCGTTTTTATAACTTTCGCTGAAAATTTTTTTAGCACAATCTTTGCAAAAAGCATCTTTTCTATCTTTACTATACTGCCAGTTATTAAATTCAGAAATATTTTTAATTTCTTTACAAAAGTAACACTTTTTCTCTTCTAAAGTTAATTTGTCCATTTTATCATATAATTCCTTACAATAACAGTCTTTTCTATTCTTTTCCTTATAAAATTCTTGACACTTTGTACATTTCTTTTGAGACTCCATTTATATAGAACAAATTATTACACGATGAAAATGTTAAACTCTCGAATTATGATATTTTGTCTGTAAATGTTTTTGAAGATAAGGTAACCATTGAATGATTCGTCCACACTCGCAAAGAGTCGGTTTCTTTTGACTTTTTCGTTGAATTCTTATAGCACAATCTTTACAATGCGTATGTTTTTTATCTCTACTATAATGCCAATCGTAAAATTTGGAAATATCCTTAATTTCTTTACAAACGCAACATTTTTTCTCTTCTAACTGTTAATTTTTCTATTTTATCGTATAATTCTCTCTCATATTTACTACGACAAACTTTACACATAGACTCTATTCCTCCTTTTTTAGTCTTATTTTTATGAAATTCTTCAAAATATTTATATTCTTGACAAATTGTACACTTCTTTTGAGCCTCCATTTATATAGAAAAAATTACAACTTTGACTTTCTCAATTCATATTCATAAAACTTTCCGGTTATTTCTTCATTATTTAAATCTTTTTATACTATAAGTTACAGGATCTGTGTTATTAATTTGATAAATCACAAAGATTTCTCTTGACCAATTGTTCTTATATTTGTTTGAAAATGTTTGTTTTTTACTAACAATTCTTACATGATCATTGACTTTAAATTTAGTTTTTGTGTGAATTTCTGGTGGAATATACTTGAAAACGGTCTCTAATAACTCCTTTTCTGCATCTTTATCTACGTCTTTCGGTTTCATTTTTATTGTGCTGTGAACTGTATCGTTATAATTGTTTACGATTTTTTGAAGAATATCGATCCATTTAAAGTTTTTATTAATCTCAAAAATTACTTTCATTCTCTCATTTTGAGTTCTGTTATATCTCTCTACAATACTTGATTTCTCTTCATTTTCAGTATGATAAATCTTAATGTTGTATTTTCTCAAAACATCGTTAAATTCTTTATTTTTAAACTCTAAACCCTTATCTGTATGAAGTAGGTTAGGAGGTTTGTGATTGATCCTTATGGCATCTTTTACTATATCTTCGACAGCTTTTGAAACATCCTTGCCGTTTTTTCTTTTGATAGCTCTTGACCAAGCATATTTTGAGAAAGTATCAATAACATTTAACATATACTTAAATCCATCATTTTGATCTGAATAGTTAGACATTATAACTAAATCTGCTGCCCATAAATCGTCAATTCCTAAAGTTATAATTTTTCTCTTTTTAAACTTTTTTCGTACTGGTGCATGAATTTCTCTAGCTTCAATCTCGATTTCTTCCTTATTCTTAGATTCTTTCTTTACTTGTTTTTCATAAGGATTCTTTATAAATTTACTCTTATTTGTCTTACATTTTGAACATTTTGCTGCAATTCTATACAATCCGTTTTGAGTTTGAACAATCTTAGCATCGATATTTTTCGTTTTTTTCTTACACTTGTGACAATGTATTAAATCATCTTCCATTTATATATCAAAGTTTCCAAGTTTATTTAATTCATCTAAAATATCTGTTTTATATCCATACGGTACTGTATCGATCTTATTTTCTAGGACAATTCTCTTATCATCTTTAGCGTTCAGTGCCAGCTTGTTTATGGTAACTGTGTACAACTCATGTTTGTAGCTTTTGATTACTGTCATCTCTCTAAATTCTTCTTTATCTTCGAACAAACATTTCTTCAAGTTTTCGATATTTATTGTTTTATTTACAACGCTTCTCTTAATCCCTTTGCATCTTACTGGATTTTTGTCTAGATATTTGTACGAGTACATTTTCGATCTCAATCCACAAAATTCTTCTAAAACTTCGCTATTTAACTCATCTTTAAATTTCCCTATTACCTTCTTATTTTTAGTAGTGAAACATTCGTGATCTTTTGGATAATCACTTGTATCAAAGTCATCTATATTTTCTTTAATAATTTTAAAAGGATCTCGTTTCAATTCTAGGAAATAACTGTCTGTATCCATGTAACAAAGATTCAAATCTGGATCAAACTTCTTTAATTTATCGTAATAAAACTCATACATTTACAATTTTGATAGGTCAAGAACTGAAAATCCTATGTAGATCGGTTTGTTAAATTTAACCTTTTTTTTATACATGTGACTCGCTATACAGTTGTCGTCAAAGATATTAAAGCATTTGAAGTTCGTTTTCTTGGCCTGTTTAATTGAAAATTCTTCATTTCCTAGTTTGATATCACATCTATTTCGCACATTTTCCATAGATTTTCCAAAAACTGAGTTGTTCATCAGCTTGTAAAAATCTTTCTCAAAGTCACTTGTAGCTTTGGTCCTCATATTAGTATTAAAATCAATGTACTTTTTCATAAAAGGCTTCTGATCGAATGCAATAACTCTATTCACATGTTTCAAAATCATACCTTGTTCCAGATAGAATTTCAAATTTCTTGAATGAACAACGTATTCAGTTTTATCCAGTAAAGTTGTGCAAAGTTTGTTTTTATAATGTTCGGGAGCAAGAGGTAAATCCTTGTGATGTTCATGTAAATTTGTTGGATATCCTAGATCAACTTCGAGAATATAGCCATAATCTTCGTCGCCAGTGAGTTCTAAAATTGTTTCTTGCCACTCTTCTTTTGTATATGTTTTAGGATTCATCCACTTGATTTCGTTATATGGTAAATTTTGCATAAGCCCGTAACCATAAAGGTTATTGGCATCGACATACAACAGATAGTTTTCAGGCTTTAATTCATCAAAATCTTTCAAATATTTGTTATTTGCTTTAACATATCGTTTAATACATTGAGAAATGCCTCCGCGAATACCTTTTTCAATCATCAAATACATGTTAAAATCGTTAATTAGCTGAAGCTCAATTTTCGTTAATTTTAACATAGCGTCCCATGCGAGACTTGGAGCAGTCAGATAATGTGCTGGATCGAGTTTGTAACAATTCAAGCAAATGTTTCTGAAGTTTTCAAAAATATCAGCAAGCAATAAAACATCTTGGATGTTATAGAGATCTGAGTAATTACCAAGATTTTTATCCTTTAATTTATTCCAAACAGCTAAATAATGTTGAAAATCTTTCTCAGATATGCTCTCATCTGTTAAAAGTGAATAAAAATCTTGAATTTTTAGCTCTTCTGTGTAATCAAGTTTTTCAATACTATCGATAAATTCATAGGGAAATATTCCTTTTCCAGATAGAATTTTAAAAATCTCGTTGTCGTCATTTGGCTGTCTTTTTAGAATTTCATTCAATATTCTTCTATCCTGTATAAAATGATTTGTATGTTTAAAATCTTCTTTCTTTAGATTTTTAGCTAACTTTTCTATAGATGAGGCCATAAATCTGAACGTATCTACGAAAGAAAACTTAATGAATTTTCTAGGTTTATTACCTTCGAATTCATATCCATATCCAGAATTTACAGAATAATTTATATATCGTTCATCGGTGTTTGCGATCAAATCAACATTTCCATATTGTTTAGCCAATTCTTTTATGTACAAATGAGTATCGTAGTTACTCATATTGTGACAGAAAACTGGAATATTTTGTGGAAATTTCAAATTCAGATTACAACATGAATGAGCTGCGCCTCGAAATTTACCTGTTAAATGACAATGATCTCTTACTTTATTATAACTCTTATCTTTCCAACTATCAGGAGTAAAACCATACTGAATTGACTCAACATCATAAGTAGACCATTCGCAAATATGACAAACGTTTGCATTTTGGTATGAAATATCTTCTTCTTCAGTCAATTTCATAGGTGTTTTGTTCTTAGAATTATATTTTGTAGCTATGTATTTTGATATTTTATTGAGTTCTTCAAACAATTTTGCAGGAACATTAGGCAAATCGTCTTCATTTTTGGCTCGATAACATATCGGTTTATACATGCGATTGGTCACATTCGAAACTAAATATAGAGTAAAACCATAAGGAATATGCTTCTGAATCTTGGTTGTAGTCGATCTTTGTGGATTGTTCTTGCATGTCGGAATTTTTTCTAATATGCTCTCAAAATCCATATAAATAACGTACGGATGGCTAAACTTCTTTTGATAATTAGTAAATGATGTTGTTTGACCTGGAAATGGCATAATTGGTTTACAAACTTCATGTTGCTTGCAAATTTCTAAATGATCTGTTAAATCTCCAGATATGTAGAAATGGCTTAAACATCTTCTACATAGCAATTTTTTATGTTCGTGTTTAGATAACTGAGAACTCACTAATCTATTTAAATCTGTTATCAACACATAATGAGATTTGTCTTCTTGTTTAACATACAATAAATCGATTTCTAACTCGGCATTATAAACTTCGGAAATTTGTAATGGAACAATGTTGAGTTTTTCGTCATAAGTATAGATATTTATAGACATTTTTGGATATTTGTACTTGGAATTGGAGCTGCGTTTCTCAAATAATTGTATATCTTTTAAAGACATTGGATACTCAAAGCCCGAAAATATCTCGTCATTTACAAATTTCTCGTATTGCTTTACTCTGTCAGCATTCTTTTCGGGTTTTCCAATAGCACATCGGATAGAATAAACAAAACAGAAATCATCTTTATTTTTTATATTTACACAAGCTTTCTTTACCTTGATCTCTTGTGGTAAATCGATATATGATCCTGCGTTCATAAATTCGTGTTTATTAAGGCTCAAAACTAATTGTTTACAACTTTTAAATGTCCATCCAGAACCTCTATTTGGATGATTTGTCTGTTCTCGATGTGTTAATTTATTAAATTGCTTAGTAATAAAGTCGTTTACGTCAAATATTTCGTCTGATTTTATATTAAAATACATTGGGCAAGTTTGTGGTTCACCGTTTACTAAAGTTCGTTCATATTCACATTCCAAAGAGAGATATCCTTTCATATTTTTAACATTCTCTTGAAATTTTTCTATTAAACTTTTAATTTCTGGCCTCATAATTGATAGATATTTGTAAATTGACATGGAATTATCGTTTAAATTTGTTAAAATGTATTGCTAGAAAAGACAGTGTATTGAGGATAAAACTTCTACATCTATGATATTTTCAGGTTTTTCGTTAAGAGTTTTGTCAATTTCTTCGATCATTTCAGACTTAGTTTTATCGTTTGTTTCAATGGACAATTTTTCAGCGATTGATTGAATTTTTTCATCATTAAATAGATTGAGATCTTTTTTATCTTCCTTAAAGTTTTTCTTTAATTCACGCAATTTTTCTATATTGTACATCTTTTCATGATCGACAATTTGATTTTCTTTAGCCCATTGTCTTAAAAAATTCAGTTCTTTCTCGTAAATTTCTTTGTTTTTGGCATGGATTTTGGAGCCATAATGTCGATCATAGTTTTTTCTTAAAATTTCTTTTTTGCAAAACGGACATGTTACTTTTTCACCCTCCATTTATATAAGAAAAATTTCTTAACTAAGGTTTGTAGGAGGCAATTTAAATTCTCTATACTATTTTTTCAATAATTTTAGAATTTAAAAAATTAATGATTTTTACTTGAATTTGACAGAAATCAGCACAATTTCTGGTGAAACAGTGATAGATTCTTCTATTTATTATTTAAAAAATGTGTAAACTAAGACTTAAAATTATTGAAAAAAGTAGTATAGAGAATTTAAATTGCCTCCTACAAACCTTAGTTAAGAAATTTTTCTTATTTAAATGGAGCTACTAAAAGAATTAAATGAGGTTGGTGATTTAAAGATCAAAGAATATAAGAAATTAATGGAATTAGAAGAAAATAAGAAATACAAAATTTTGAATCTGGAGAAAATGAAAGATAAATTCGGGTTTACAATAATTGCCGAGTTGGAAGATTATAAAGTACACTTACCGAACAGATTTTTGACTGTTTTGGATGAAAAAAAGATTAAAGAATTGAATAAACATGATAAATTACACTTGGTTGTTACTGGAAAGAAGACTATTAAAGATAAAGACTGTGTTACTATCAATTTTGTAGAGTAGAAGATTTTTCGTCGTAGCAGACATTTCCGATAGATTGATTTGAGAAAGTAGAAGCAAACAGCTATAGATTCGGTAATTTTTCATTCGTGAGTTACTGTTTGATTTTACAGATTCGTTTATTGTCCTTTAAACAGTATTTTCCCTTGATTTACTGTTGGCTCCGAAAGTGAGCTAGAACCGCCATATTCCTACCTACTTATATATATATATATATATATATATATATATATATATATATATATATAAAAGAATTTACTGACTAACACACATTTTCACTAACCCTCAGAAATAATCAAGAAAGATACAGATATGAAAGTTAGCAAAAGAGTTTATATTGTCTAATAGAGGAGTAATATGCAAAGATTTTTCTCTACGAACTCAGGGTTACAAGTCTACAGTTCTAAAAAGTTGTGGAAATATGTTGTAATGTATATGCCCACAGTGTTCCTCTTTTTCAGTAGGAAACTGTGTGCGAACCTGCGAAACCTGGTACAGAGACACCGAAGAAAATATTAAGATATTTATGAGATACGATGAACGCAAAAGTCCCGAAAAAAATTCAAAAACTCTAAGACCCCAATTCAATTTTATTGTTGCATTATTCTGATTAATCATATTAATTTAATATTTCTACAATATATCACTTTTAAAAATAAAATTCTATTTTAGAAGTTGAATCATCATTGCAAAATTAATCACAATGGAATAGAGAATTTATGGAAATAAAATCTAAAAGGATTTATTTTCTAGCGTTTCTCTGATATATCAGGTTTGTAGAACAACTATTATCATATATCCCATTAAAAATTATATTAACATAAATGGGAATTTAATTAATTTACTTATTCATATTATTATATACATTAACTTTAAACAAACTGTACAAAAACGTTTTGAGATAATTGGGGAGCTCGTTAAAGTTTGTGGCTGAAGTATGAATAACTTTACCACCCCATAGCTACCGTAGGAAAGTGAAGCCTCCTACCATGGCGGGACCGGGGTTGAGACGAGAAGAGAGCTTCTCGTAAAGATAGTTTGTCAAATCAGTGTGTCAAGCAGCATATTAAACCTTCGGATACAAGCCGTGTCCTGATTGGGAATACTATTGCCAATTGTAGCGAGGCAGTAATAATATAATGAAGTATCAGTGACTGCACTAAATGAAGTTTAATGGTCTCCGGAAGCAAACTTACCCTTTCTAGGTCTCTCAGGTCCTCAACGCACGCTGGGAGGTATTTGTGAAATGTCCAGTAAATTTAGCCTTCAAATTACTCTTTTTAAGGTTCTTTACTAGATCAAATGGCAATGTTTTAAAAAACTGTAAATTTGTCTGAGTTCAGTTTGGATCATTGAGTTATGATCACTTTGCTACAATCCTCAGGTCAACATTAATCTGACCAAAAGCTTCTGTCTGTGTGCTTATGACACCAATTTAAATTTTTAAGTTTTTAGTGCTGTATTAATTTACATACATCTAAACCTTACCAAAGTAGACTACAAAAAATATTCTTATCAGTCATATACAATAATATTTCTATAAACAGAAAAATTATTTTGTTGTCTGTAACGAACATTTACATTTTTAATATTGCAACAATCAAAACCATTAGTCATTCATAGCGTAATGCGAAATATAGTTAATTAATATTAATATGTTGGCTTTTTTCTACATATATATATATATGTATATATACAGTATATATATATATATATATATATATATATATATATAATATATATATATATATATATATAATATATATATATATACTGTATATATAGAATATGATTTACATATATAAATTATATTATATAAATTTACAAATATATTCTTCCCTATATTTTGGGCATAAGCATTAAACTTTAATAATTGTGTATTGGAGAGCTCTCGGTGATACAAGATAATGACCTGGATGAGTTTTAAGTCCCTGTTCCATTGCATTAAACTATGCATCTAAATTTTGCTTCTGTAAATTTTCCGACGAGTAAATATATCTAGGCATCAAATTCCCCTGAATGTGATAGAGGGTCTAACTTTCCTTTTGCATTATTAAATGACCTCAGTTAACTTAAACAAAACCTGCCGTTAGCAACACCACGTCAAAAGCCAGGCATTGATTTGTCTCTTACTATAATTCTAATACCGTGATAAGTATTGAACAAAGCTCAATATGTACTTTTCTCGATAATTGTAAGGTAAAACAAGGTATTTAAAAACACCATGCTCTACTTGAAAGGAATGATCATAAAAAAAATAAAAGTTATGAGGAACGGGTAGCTGAGGTGATTAGGTCTCTAATTGGCTGCTTATGCAATCAACCAAAATTAGCGCCCGAAAGACACACGTTTTCCTAATAGAAAAAAGACAATGGCTACTACACGGAAAACGTAGAATTATTGTATAATATTTCATATAAAGATGTCTACGCTACTTTTGAACCTTTTTCTTACAGTTCCAATTTTTCACTGACCTGTATGATGATCCTTTAAAAATAGATTACAGAGATTTAATAGAGTATAATGAATATGATAGTAGTAAAAAGTGCAGTGTTCACATACATAAGTTAAATCTGTGATATCACTATCTATGATAAAATGATTTGACGATATCACGTTTTCAAAGGTGCGAAAATCACATCTCCCATCAATTGATTATATACATTGATAAAAAATATACATTATTCGGTTAGTTTAAAATTATATTAAATCGTAACTAGATAAGATACAAGTAAATATATTTACATGTATCTTCAAATCAAATCAAATCAAATCAAATCAAATATCCTTTATTTCCATCAGACATGTAACATGCATTGGATTGCGTCATAAATATTAAAAAAAAAACACATGTACAGTTTTGTATCTATAAAATTATTATTAATCAATTATTAATATTTATATATTATAATTAATCAATTATTAAAACTAATTAATTTTACATCATACAGACTATTTATTTCCAATAAGGTCACTGAGGGTGTAGAAACATTTTTCTATTAAAAAAGCCTTCAGTGTTCTCTTAAAGACCATTATATCATTTACATTCTTTAGGTCCACAGGAAGAGAATTATAAAAAATTACGGCATTATAAAAACAGTGATGTTTGAAAAAAGAGGTTGCATGGGGGGGAATATTTAATTTGTTGCTATTTCTGAGACAGTGTCCGGACTGCGGAATTAGTGACTCGAAAATGCCCTGGTTTTGCTTAAAAAAGACCAATGTGTGGTAAATATATATACTTGGAAAAGTAAGCAGATTGAAGTTCTTAAAGTGTGATTTGCAGGATTCTGATTGACGGATGCCAGCAATAGCTCTCACCGCTTTCTTCTGCAAAAGAAAGACATGGTTTGTTCTGCAATTTTCAAAACCCCAAATTTCAACAGCGTATGAAAGGTAGGGATAAACTAATGCAAAATATGAAGTTAGAAGCACATCGGTGCCCGTGAAAGATGAAAGTCTACGAAGAACAAAAATACCAGCACAGACTTTACGTGCGACATGATTTACATGAAAGGAGAAGCTAAGATTCCTATCGACAATTAGGCCTAAAAACTTGACCATTTGCTCAGAACAAACCTCTGTATCGCCAACCCAAACACTCAAAGAGTCATTGCGTCTTGATGAAATTGAAAAATCTAGCAATGTAGTTTTATCAGTATTCACGGCCAAACCATTACTCTGAAACCACTGGACTATTGAATTACACTGAACAAACGTATTTATCTCCATATTGAAACGACAAGACTCATCAATTACAAGTGATGTGTCGTCAGCAAACAAACACAACAAGCCCCTAGAAACACAACTGCTGAGGTCATTCACATACAAAATAAAGAGGAAGGGTCCAAGTATGGAGCCCTGTGGCACACCCGTCCTGACAATCTGCTCGTCAGAAAAGCATCTTTTCCTAGTATTTACGTCAACGTATGGAATTTCCACAACTTGTCTACGCTGACTCAAGAAAGATGACAGCCATTGATTTGCCAAGCCACGCACACACCCACTCTGTCAAGCTTTTGCAAAAGAAGTTCATGCGAAACCATGTCAAATGCTTTTCTCAAATCAAAAAAGATACCAGTAGAAAACTGTCCTTCATCAAGAGCTTTAACAACTTTATCCAAGAGAGCAAACATTGCCTTCACAGTTGAGCCTCCCTTGACAAAGCCAAACTGTTTGTCAAACATAACTTTATTACTCTCCAGGAAAGCCGTTAACCTTATCAAAACTGCCTTCTCAAACACCTTAGAAAATGTCGATCCAATCGAAATAGGCCTGAAATTATCAAGTTCCTCAACCAGTCCCCTTTTATGTAACGGCTTCACTATAGACAACTTTAAAATGTCAGGAAACAGGCCATTTTCAAACGAAAAATTTATCAAATGAGCAAGTGGCCTAACAAAATACTCCGTACATGATTTAAGAAGCTTCGATGATATATTGTCGAAGCCAGAAGAAGCCTTTGCTTTTATAGATCTGATGATGTCAGATACTTCCACTTCAGAAACAGGTGAAAAGAAAAATGAAGACACCCCTGCACATGATTGTTGTTGAAGAAGAGACAACGATATGGAAGATGAACTTGCATTCGACACATTTATGAAGAAATCATTGAACAAGTTAGAAAACGTCCTTCGGATCCCTAATAAATGACTCCTTTACTATCCTTGATGGTTCGAGGGATATCTGCCAAAACTCTTGCCTTACCTCTATGCTCGTTCACTATGTCCCACACAGTCTTAACTTTATTTGAGGAAGTCTGCAGTAAATGTTTAACTTTAGATGACTTAGCTTCCCTCACACTAGCCCTATATTGCCTCTTCAAAGAAAGGTATTGTTTTCTTCTCTCATCAGAAGAACTCAGGTCTTTAGTTTTATAATACCAATGCGCAACCAAATCACGTAGCTCAATTTGCTCCTGGGTTAAAGACACTTTGGCACTTGGAGAACGCCCACGAATCCGAACCCTTTTCTCAGGAAAAGCCTGAATGAAATAAAACTCTATAGAGGACATAAACAAGCTCATCTTATCATCCATTGTTCTAGCTGCGTAAACATCATGCCATGTTTCCCCACCCAGAAGATGTCTAAAAATACGAACATTATCTTCTACAAATGATCGCTTAAGCATAAACTTAGGGCAATCAGGACTAGATAAATACCTGACATGTGAGATTTGTGCATGGTGATCGGACAGTGCATTTATCACGACAGAGCAACTGAAAATGTCTTCAGAAAGATCAGTATATACGTGATCAATTAGGGACCGGGAGTTTTTAAACTCCCTCGTAAATGAATTTACTTTATTGCTTAAAATCGTGAGATGCCATCATGGATAGAAGACTATCTACTTTCATGTCAGCAACAGAGAGATTAACATTGAAATCACCCACAACAACAGTTCTAACTTCTGGATTTATAATTTTTTGGAGGCAATCGGATAAACATTCATAAAACATCTCATGTTCTTGCACTGACGCTGAAAAAGGTTTCGGTTTATAAGCGGTAACAACAAGAAGAGGAAATTGTCTGAACTGAAAAATCGCTGCCGCAAGCTCACACACCTACCCTCCTGACAAAATCAGGAGAAATCTAAAATATTGTGTTTTATTGAAGGTTTACTAAAAATGCAAATACCTCCCTTTTGATAAATTTTCCTTCAGAAAGCTGTAACACCAGTGTAACCATGCAGTGACAAAACCTCAAACTCAAAATCTCTCAGGTGGTGTTCAGATAAACAAATTATATCTACATTTTCGGCGTCAATAAAAAGTTGAAAATTATCAATCTTGTTATTTATACCCTGAACATTTTGATGAAGAATCTTTACAGTATCAGGTGGGCTATCCAGGTGTCCAAGATCTGCCACTGCAGAGTCCCCGGGGGGACCACTCATAAAAAATCAAATTATAATTATATCTTCATGGTTTCATATTAGATATAACTAAGTTCTTCATCATGTCCTATAAAGGTATACATTGCAAAAATAAAACTCTAGGAGTGCAAAAATAAAACTGTTCTATTATATTTAATAGAACAGTTTTCATGTAAAGAAAGTCCTTGAACTTAATTTTTCTATGTAATTTATATCATATAACCATTAATGGCTGGCAACTTATTTTAAATTTTAAAATGAATATAAATTTATCAGTAAAACTAAACAATAAAAAATACACTGGTTTGGTTTAAACTATCAACCGAACACTGTAGATGTTTTGTGAAAGGTATAGAGTTAGGAATACATGTTACGCGAGAAGCTCTGAACGCTGCTCTTCAGTCATTAGTATGTGTACACTGAGCGTGTGGGAGCGTTTAGCAATATCTCTATTGCCAGTTGCTGATGAACAAAGTCCGATTTCTGCATCTCTCATACAAATAAATTTCGAACGTGTCCTGAAAGTATAAATTTAGAATTGAACTTTACATCTGTAACCTATACATCCCAGTTGGAAATTTAAAACAGCAATTAATCAACACTTTAGTTCTGGTTGTGAAAAAAGTAACCAAGGTCACGTGTAATCATGTTTAACTCCGGGTAAACAATAACAACCTTTTTGTAGTGTGTTATATTATTATTATATTATACAATATAAAAAAAATTTTTACATTGAAAAGAATATAAAACAGAGCAATACTATATAATTTAATGATTTACATAGTACCCACTCGTATATAGTCCTGCGATCTTTTGAATTATCGTAGATAGCGTATTTAAAATTGAAGAACAGAAATCATCCTCCAATTAAAACATTATGGATGATTTTATTAGTTTTTGGCAAAAGAAAATGAACTGGGTTTATGTTAGCAACTAATATATAAAAACAGTTTCTGACATAGAACTCAGTGATAATTGTATATGAAAAATTCAAAGATTTCTTATCTTTGCCTTACCTACTACTTGAGAATAAGTGGTGCTGTACTAAAAACTTGAGGATTTTCCAGATCCAGGAGGATCGGTGTTTCAGCAGCTCTTTATACACTCAGTAAATTGGATTGCGAGGCTCTCGGGATTCTTTTATTAAATCTAAGGGAGTAATATCGTCCGAGTTTCTGCAACACTTACTCTCTGCCTTATCTGGCGTCGAGTAAACAAAGTGTAAAAATAAATTTGGACCGAAGCAAGCTTTTATAAGTAATAACTCAATTATTGTATATTATAAAATATTAAATTAGTGTATAAAATGAATTTCAAATTTGTCTTACAATATTTATAGGAATAATAATGAAAATCTGTTATCAAACAACATTTAATTTATGACGACGAATAACTATGAACTGTGTAAAGTTTACAATATTTAAATAAAACTGTACTTATTTCGGTATATTTACCGAAACTAATGCCGAATTAGTATGATATTACCATATATTTAAATTGATCTCATAAAGTCAATGCTTATTTATTTAATTATATGATAAACGATGCTTTTGTCTTTGGTTATAGGGTATCATTAAAATTATTCAAAAATGTATTTAAAAACCTTTCATAAACTATTATCAATTTATTATTTAATAGTTTTAAACAATGCACAAATTACAAGTGCTTCCGTTAGTAATGTAGCCACTGCCACATAAATATGTTTTTATTTCCTTGAAGTTTGCAAGTAAGAAATTAATACTGTAATTCGTTTTATAACTATTTTTGTTAAAAATAAATAATTGTTGTACGATAGCCCCTTTAAAAATGTGACAGCAAAGAACCAATTAATGATTAAAAAGTAATTATAAAAAATTAAAGTACATAAAACAATGTGTAAGGTCAAACCGTTTTTTTACTATAGAATTATTTCCATAAAACCCAACTTGAGTAGCATTTTCTTTTCGTGTAAACTGTGCGACGAGTAGTGAAATAGATTAGTTACACAATAAGTCTTGTTTTATTAAATTAAATGCATAATGCCGGAATATAATGTGACACAAATTAAAAGGCTTGCTTTTTTAAAACAAACATAATTTATGTACCGTAAGAAACAATTTGTCAAAACTGGAAATTTTTTCAAATAAATTGTATTTAAAACTAATTATTTCCTGTAATAATTACATACCATAAACATTGAGATTGATGTCTTCGACTATTCTCCAGGGTGACTAATGTTGGCTAAGGGAAATGGCCGTCTTTAAATGTCTATATAGTTGAAGAGTAACATAATTTCAATTGAATTTTGGCTCTATTGAGAGATATAGTCCTAAAAAGAAACTCTGATTTGTCTCTAAATTTAAAACAACCCCAGCCACAAAGCGAGTCCACCACTCCAAGTCTTACAGCAGATGAATGATATGATGATAACAGCAGAGTTTACGATGTGCTTTATGTTTCTGATAATGCTTTAGTAATATTGTATTGGTATTCTCGTTAATTATGTTTATGTATTTAAGCCGTATTATATACCACAAAGATATAATATAACTTATCAATTTATCAACCGAATATATTGATAGAAGATTTAGTTGCCTTATTTATTTAACAATATATCCTTAATCGATAATTTTGGTTTACGCTCAAACAAAAAGGCTATTTTAAAATCAGTAATCGAAATATTTTGGGTATTTGCAAATATGAACAAAGATAAAAATTCATATTAGTAAGTAAATTACTTGAATTGATAAGGATTATCAGGAACTAGATTAAATAATACTACGAAATATATGTCATTCATTTTCCTTTTGAATCCTCCTCTTGAGTTCAGACTTAAAACTTACTAAACAATATCAGGGGAAATTTATGTAATAATTTCTTATAAGGAAATTAATGTATTTAAAATCGTGTACCTTTCAATTAAACTAGTTTTATACTGTATATTACAAAAAACATGACAAAATTCATGAATTTTAGATTCTCAACCGGATACAGTTCTAAAGTATTTACACTTGTTTCCAAGTTTATATTTCTAAATTTATTTATTCTTCTTGTCAATTCTCCTCACTATATTAAGTCTTAAAATATTGTTACATTTTATAATCGATATATGATTTGTATATGCATTGTGAATTTATTAATTTACTAATGATACCTTATGTTTTCCTTAACCTAACTGAGATAGATATACGCACAGCTACATACATTTTAATATGTTGTATACACAGAAACTGCACATTTAACAAGGAAAAAAAATCATGAAATGAGTTCAGTTTTATGACTAAACAGTGTGTGGTTTGTTACGGAATGTTAATTAACGCTGAGAGGCTGCTTCACTAACGTTACGGATCGTCACAGATGAATAATATATTATTTGAAAAGTATAAATTTCACCCTCGTGAATGAAACCACATATTCGATTAGTATTTTCATTCTTTACCAAAATTTTTCAACAGATTCTCTACATTACATATTTCGTAATAAAGTTTTGTTGGAATTTGGTTTCTGGAACCGTATCTATACCAACATGATGGTTTTTAAATTTATTTTTACAACTTTCACGACAACTATTTTAAAAATAAAATGGTAATGCTGGGCATTAGTTACGTGAAACGGGAATACTCAATGTATGGAATTACTAACGTTGTCATGTGTAAACTCTAAAGCAGTATTAATTAAAACAGTGACATTTCCATATCACTGTTAAAAAGGAACACCTCCCCACACTATAAGGCTGTGCAAGGTTTTTCGTAGGAATAGTAAGTGTAGAATTGTAACGGTAATATTTCTCTATCACTATTTGCAATGAATGCCTCCACAAACTGTAAGGCTATACAAAAGTTGTAATTAGCGATACTAGTGTACAAATAAAATTTTATTGGTTATAACATTATTGAAATAGAACCAGATTACACACTGTAAGGCGTTGTCTTAAGGGGGAAAATTTTGTATTTATTTTTTTATCCCATAAAGTCTGTATGAGAAAAGATGTCCTCACTGGAATTATATTTTTATGTAAACATAGTCCATTGAAATGAATAGACTTTCATTGTGACATGAATTTTGTTTGAGTAAAAAAGGATAAAACCTTTGAATTAACTAAAGCAAGCCATACAGTCGACGATGCTGGAAAACCTGATTCAACACCACTACTTCATCCCCAACTCCAGCTTATTTAATCTGTTAACCATGAAACCTCGACAAAGATTCAGTAAGCTACTTACATGTTACGAAATCTCATATATCCATACGATGAAAGGGTATTTCGGTGTTATTGATAGTAAATACAGTAGTTCCCAATATGTATTGCCTCTACATTTTACTAGATTTCAGGGCTTCTAATTTTAATTCTAATGGATTTGGTTGTATAATTTTAACGCAAAAGCACTACATCGGCTCAATATTGAATAAGTCACATGAGGCATGAGGTAAATCTTTTTTTGTAACAATTCTTTCTAGTTTTAAATATTATAATTTTCCTGAGGGCCAATTAAGTGTGATTGCGAGAGGAACCGTGAAACTTGTACTTTATAATATTATCATTGCTAAACTAGATTTATAACTAATCATTTGAACGCTTATTACTTCGGTATTTGTACTAAATAGTTAGTGGAGCCAAAATTAAAAACGGTCACGTGGCTGACAAAACTGCTTGTTGCCACTTACTTTAGTGTGCGTAATCTTTGTAGCTACTCTCGAACCACCAACATGTCTTAATCGTCAAATTCCGACAGCACCATCACACCTATTCTCATCCTGCCTTTCTTGCACCCTGAATTAATTTTCCTCCCCTTATCATCATTACCACCTTCTTCTACCCCCTCCATATCCTCTACCATTTTTGGCCCGCTCTCTTGGACTCAGATTGAGCCTAGCCAGAACAGTAGAGAACGACAACTCGCTCTCTTGTTGAAGTATAAACGAGAGGAACATACAATTTTGTAATGCTTGATTGTTATAGTCTAACTGAATGACACGTATTACATTATTATAGACGATGTAATGTAGTCATTAACACTTATTAATAATGAAAGGTGCTTAGGAGTTTCACAAAGGAAAGCCATATTGTAGGGACAATAACTATATTCTCGCAGTATTATCTATTTTTTGGGGTTACAGTGGCTAAAGTCAGGTAAGAGTCCTTGCAATGCATTTTTTTAATCTAAAACGCTGTGCTATATGTTTACCTTTTAATAAAGTTATCTGGAACCGTATTTAAAATGATATTAAGCCTCCAACAGCACTCATGAAGGTGAACCTGCGAATTTGTTTGTTCTGAAAATATAAAAGAGAGCTATCAACAGTTAAAAACGTCATTTAAAGGAGAAGTGCAATTTATTATCATTGACTTATACGATTTTTCTAAAGGATTTCTTTTACATTTGTAACCCCCCAAAGATTTGTAACAACGTCTTAGTCATATTATTTGCATTTCGATTTATCTTTTCCCAGGCAGTTAACTATACATACTATCAAGTTTTTATAAAAATTTATCTTAATAATATCTTATTGAAGCATGCCAAATTTGGATTATAAAAATGTATATCTCGTAAGTTGTTGTTCCATTACAGCTGGCTACACTGCGGCACACTTAGGCTTGCATTGATACTGAAATATTGTGATTTATTTATCAAAAATGTATATAAGTGATAAAGATAATTATAAATGTTTAAACTTTTTTGATTTCCCCACCAATAATGGGTAATAGATTACTCTTTTTAATATGTGGCATTAAGGAAAGAATTATATATATTGAGACCACATTTAAAATTACAACAATATTTAGTAAGTAATTGAATACATTTAAAAGTTCAGTAAAATTGGTATCTCGGCTACTCTTTGTAAAGTCAGTAAATTGAATTGCCAAGACCCTTGAGCCCCTTTTATTAAATCTAAGAGAGCAAGAGCGTCTTGGCCTTTCCCTATTGAAGTCTTATCCGGGGTGGTGTAGTAATGAAATGCCATCATAGATATTGGAGTGTGAATTCTCTTCATCACGATTATCAAAGTGATGATAAATATAATAAGAAACTTATTTATACATTTATGAAAAAAATAACCTGCGACAGTTTACAAATTATAATAATGAAAATATTAAAAAAACTACTCTAAAACAAGTATACTCGGTTAAAAGCATTGGCATGAGCCACTGAAATTTGATTACGCTGCTGTATATGACTGCTGGAACAAATTTCAAATAAAGAATTGATACTTAGTCTGGACACGGAACCATTAAAAAAACAAAGTCCGTAAAAGCTTGCATCTTAAGTTAACTAAACACACTATTCATTTAATTTTTGTGCAGAAATATAAGGTTGAAAACCTTATAAATATCAGTTTAACTCTAAATACTCCTTTTCATAGTAGGAAAGCCAGTAAATGTTGTCTTATGCCTCTAAATCATTACTTAAAGAAACAATTACTAATCATCATCGTGAAAGATGATTCCTCCAAAATAATTCTGAATGTAAACAAAGTATATCTAAGAGGTTAAACTTTTTTGCAGCAGAAAACTCGGTATAAGCAAAGATTTTTTAACTGGAATCGATTCAGCTGCCTCCCAGTTATCTGAGAAACAGAGTGACCGGTTTCGTTGTGAGGCCAGTCGTATGCTCAGACAAAAATCTTCTAACTGAGCCCAATTTGATAATAGAAGAGAAAAAGGCCATGTCGATCATCAGGAAAAACGACACAGTTAAAATCTTACCAGTTAATAAAAACAACGATATAGTTGAACTTAAATCAGTAACATATAAAGAAAATATTGCAGAAATTTAAATACTGGCAATTGTACACTCTAAAATAAAGACCCGACTGATTCATTTGAGCGTTAAGTAACAAACACCTCAAAAAACACAAAGCATATTTTTCAGGTAAATTACGATCTAAATTAACTCCTCACCATTCAAAGTTTACCCATATGTATTGCCTATCCAAAATCCACAAATCTAGCAACTCTCTTCGGCCCATCATTAGTTCTCGTGATTCACCTTGCAGGGATTTGTCAAAATTCATCTTGTAAATTTTAAAGCCATTGCTAAGAAACAATTCATCAAACATTACAGGGATATTTTAGAGAAGTCAAAATCCCTTAGTTTGACTAGAAAGCTTTCTTTGTAGATGTGAGTGTATTAAGAAATAGGGGTGTGTGTTCTTAAGAGTAATGTTTTTGAAAGTAATAATAAACAGAAAAATATTTAAACTATCAATTAAACCATACTCCTAGGCAAAGTCTCGTAAAAAAGCAAAAAATCAAACCCATGATCCAAAAACTATGTTTACAGGTTAAAATATACTTACAATAAATAGGTGAGGAAAATGTAAATTAAACTTAAGGATACAAGAACACAAAGAAAACGCAAGAAAAGGCTGTAAAAGAAAGGTAAAAAGCTGCACACCATTGTGGTTCCGAAGACCATTACATGAATTAGGATGAAGCCACCATAATAAATCCGGAACCTTATGTATTTAAAAGGAAATTAATAGAGGAACATACATTAAAATGGCAGACCAACTTATCAGTCTACCATCAGTCGAGATTACCCCGTTTAGGTTGCTAATTCGAAAAAATGAAATCCTAGGCAAAGTCTCGTAAAAAAGCAAAAAATCAAACCCATGATCCAAAAACTATGTTTACAGGTTAAAATATACTTACAATAAATAGGTGAGGAAATTGTAAATTAAACTTAAGAATACAAGAACACAAAGAAAACGCAAGAAAAGGCTGTAAAAGAAAGGTAAAAAGCTGCACACCATTGTGGTTCCGAAGACGATTACATGAATTAGGATGAAGCCACCATAATAAATCCGGAACATTATGTATTTAAAAGGAAATTAATAGAGGAACATACATTAAAATGGCAGACCAACTTATCAGTCTACCATCAGTCGAGATTACCCCGTTTAGGTTGCTAATTCGGAAAAATGAACTAAAAGAAAAAAAAGTATCAAACAGATTAGATATTTGCACTAAACCTACACCTACACTGCATGGTTTCAGAAATTCACTTAGCCAATAATGAAAAAGGCCCAATTATTTCCCCTTCCTTTTTTACCGCCATCTTGTTTCTGCCGTGACGATCGCTCTTTGCTTGGACTCTGGTCAGTTATAGGTAGTTTGTCGGAGAATATAGATCTTTTGTGACCTGTATTCTGTGGTCGAGTTTTAATAATTAGTGTTGTGTTTAGTTTTGTATTAAGTGCATGTTTTAGAGTTACTGAAGTTTACAGAAAACATGGTGGCTGTGATTCCTGAGCGTTTTACGGCACTCTGTTTTGTTTATTTTATTTTAACCTAGTTTGTAAAAATGTGTTACATTAGTGTTATTTACCTGAATTGTATCACTGAACGAGGGCAAATTATCGGAATAAATCCCGTTTACTTTACCATCTATCCATCTAAAAACTAATTTAAAACAAAGTACAACTATTTAGATTGTTAAAAAATTAAAAATAAATAGTGCTGCGATAATAAAATCAATATGTTACTTAGAAACAAGAGAATAATATTTTGAAACATTAGCATTATTTCCATAGAAACATAGTTAAACCTTATTCATTATAATTATTAATTAATTATAGAATTTTGTATAGTATAAGAGATCAGATTGCAGATCTCGAAACATAGTGTTCCTGATTTTTCTTATCACTGAACGATGGCAAATGTCCTGAAAAATCCTCTTTCCTTCACAATACTTCCATCGCCAAAAACAAACTTTAAACCAAGAAATGACTGTTGTGTAAATTTTACAAAACGTAAATACGCGTAATGCAAGTTTGAATGCGTGTATGTATATATATATATATATATATATATATATATATATATATATATGCGTGTGTGCGTTTTTTGTCTTTGTGCAATTTAAAGAATTAGTATTTTATGATTTAAAGAAGGCCATATATATGAAATTAGTAGAAAATGGAGTAAAACTATAAATATTGTTAGCAATAAATATATTTAACAGTCTGAGATCCAACAAAGCCTATCACTGGAAGGGATGAAAAGATAGAATTTTTCTCTGTCTTTCTGTTTACTCGCACATTATCTCAGGAACGAATTAACGTATTTTCTTGACATTTTGCATGACGCCCTATTACTATATAAGGAACATCGGGTTCACATGACGGTGTTCGTCACCTGATGGTATTTATTTGAGTTTTTGCACACCTTTACGATTATCTTGTCCAGTACTATAAACAATAACACAGATCAAGTTTAATCACAAAAGAAATTAACAGTAATTTTATTTTTTTTTTATAATTCGGTCCTTCATAGTATAACGCCTGTTATATTTTGAGACACATATTTATAAACAGATTTTTAATTCAAGTAAAATTCACCTTCTCGGTAAATTGTAATTAAAACAATCGTCTGGTTCTCTAAATTTGATTAAAATATAACTAAGAATCCTAAATGTTATAATCTTAAAATTGTGCAATCATTTAAATAAATCGATATTGAACTTGATGATGAAATACTGTTGGTATCTTCGGTTTATAAATACAATTTTACTCTCTCTTCTAACTGGCACTAACATAAGAATCTTATTAAATGTTTATGTTCTTATGTATTATTATTCATTATTATTATTATTATTATTTCAAAATAAATTTACTCATGAAGAACTATATTTAAATTTAATCGCCCGGAACACAATACGTAATTACAGAAGATTGAAAATGCAAGAACTGTCAACATACATAATTAAAAGGATTTTAAGTACTGATAAAAGGATTGATACAGGTAAAATATATCTTTATATAACCTTTTACAATTCCAAATTGTGTTTATTATATCTTATGACATCAAAGTAGAAAATTCGTGTTTTAAATAGATTATACATATTATACTGAACTATCACGTGTTACGATATAGCTCAAAGCACAACATGAAATAACAATAGCTGTTCGTTTATCCCTAACTTACACGATTTATATACGCTTACATCTAATAGAAATTTCTTTTTAGTTCATGAAATGAATGTAAAACTATTCTTTATATAACACCACACAGACCATTTAACGAATGTGTGCATGAAAACGTGTTTCGTAGTGTTTTTGCCTCCTTTCATCGCAACAGAGTCCAATAAAACAAAGCTTATTGACAGGTCCATTTAATTAAAAGAGGGATTCAAAATTCGAGGTTTTGCTCGACGCTTGTATTAGATGTGTTGTTTTTTTTAAGTAAAAATGTTTCTTAAAAAAGTTACATTGTATTTATAAAAACTTTATTTATTTTCGTTACATAAAATTTAATACTTTATCATTTTGTGTATAAATAATAGAACTACTTATCATTAAACAAAGAAACAAGTTTTCTGATATAAGCTTTTTTACCCTAGTATTACATGTAACGTATTTAAATATGAATATTTGATTTAAATAAATGGTTATATTGGCCTTAGTAGTCTTTGAAATTAGTTTTATAGCTTAATTTTTGGGGGTCATAAGCCTAAATAACATCATCACACCAAAATCCGAGTACAATATTAACAATTTACAAGTACGCTACAAAGATAACATCTTGGCTTAAAAAATTACTTTTAGAATCGAGGTTTGCCACTTTTTCACTTTTTATACCTATGATTAATATAAATTATTAAGTGAATCATGAATTTAATTTTTTTAAGTTAACACGGTTAAACGTGGTTGGCCATGAAAATGTACATACAGAAAAATAGAAATAATATTAATATTATATCTTAAAACTATGTACTAAATCTCACATATCGTAAAATTGTTTTCAGTGAAATAATTTAAATTTATTGCAGTGTTGATTCTACAGTGCGGATGGCTAATTTAAATAAGCATGAAAAACCTAGGAAGCAATGAGACACTTTCAAAGGATCAATTGAATACTGTGAATTCACAATAAGATGCCATTACTGATCCTCCTTTGCTGTTTAGCATTAGCACACCGAGGAATTGATAGGCACACTCTAGTGGAAAACTTAATATCGTGATCTCGCATTTTGCTGCTACTACTGACGTTAAATTTACCACGAGTAGGTGGTAAGACACAATCTAGGCGCCAATTACATATTATGAACACACAATATGCGGCCACTATTGACCCTTATTTTGTTGTTTAACTTTAACATACGAGAAACAGATGACACGCTTTAGGGTCCAATTTAATATTGTAAGCCCACAATATGTTGCGACTAATGAATCTTCCTTTGTTGTATAACATTAACACAGTAACTGTTATACTGTAACTGTAGGGTCCAATTTAATATTGTAAGCCCACAATATGTTGCCACTAATGAATCTTCCTTTGTTGTATAACATTAACACAGTAACTGTTATACTGTAACTGTAGGGTCCAATTTAATATTGTAAGCCCACAATATGTTGCCACTAATGAATCTTCCTTTGTTGTATAACATTAACACAGTAACTGTTATACTGTAACTGTAGGGTCCAATTTAATATTGTAAACCCACAATATGTTGCCACTAATGATTATTCCTCTGTTGTATAACATTAACACACGGATAAAAGACAAGACACTATGTAGGGGCCAACTGAATATTGTGAGCCCATAAATTCTGCTACTACTGATCCTTCCTTTGTTGTTTATAATTAATATATCGAGGAATGATAAGTCACAAGCTTCGTTCCTGAAATTTTAAATGTAACCTTTCAATTGTATTTATACAAGAATCACCCAGACAACAAAAGTTAGTGCAATATATGTGAGGAAGTATATGCAACAGATGATCCCATAAACCCTTACCTGGGTTTAAAATTCAATGCTGCTATGGAATAAATTGTTTAATCCATTTTATCCTCTATTTATCAGAAAAACAAGCCTTCTATTATATTGTTGAGAAATTACTATAAGACGTCAAGACGCAGTATAAACTTTAAAATTATTCCAAATACAACAAAAAAATACATTTCACATAAAAAGATATGGCACTGGTTGTTAGTCCAGTGCCAAGTTAATAAAATTATGTACGTCAAAATATTTGGATTGCAATGAATGCTTACGAAACCAAGGTAAATCTTATCTACAAGTTTGTTAATACAATCCCTTGATGCTTTAATGTTTGACTAAAATAATTTAGTGAACACCATTTATGTCTTCAAACATTTATATTATGTTGATAGTTTGTAGATTAAACATAATATAGCTTGCAGGTTACTTAAATAATCATGTTAAATACAAAACATTTTATTATAGTAACAAATAATTGTACGTTAATAATTATTATTCTGTCTCAGTTAGTTTTCCAGTGTAAACACAGAAAAATGTAACAAATAAGAGAGGTCTGTTGTTGCGTGACATTATCAGGCTGGTTGTATCGTTTCCCTTGTAATAATGCAACTACAGTTTCACTAAAAAATTGTGTTTTCACCCAACTTTGAGTCTTTCCATATCTTATAAAGACAAACTTAAATTGTAATTTTGTGAAAAGTTGATTCTTTGATGTTATGTACATAAAAAACGAATTTCTTAAACTTGAGCAATTAAAATTATGTATTATTAAAAGAAATGAATTAGCTACAAGCATAGTATTTGTTTGAAAACATCGGTAGGGTCTTAACCTTAAAAATCTAATTATTTCAAACAACATTTTTGATTTTCTACTACCAGATTATTAACTGTTGGAGTGTGAACCATTGCAGGCGACGTCCAGTATATATAATATAAAAAGAAGTAATATATAAATAGTATATTTCAATTACGTTTCATGAGATATTATAAACAAATATGTCAAATGATAATAAAAAACCAAATATTATTAATAAAAATTTAAAGGTGATTAAAAGTTAATTAAAAACGGATATATATATATATATATATATATATATATATATATATATATATATATTCTTTATTCACAGGATAATTTGGGTTTTGTAGAGATTTGGTATGTTAGTCTGCAGTTCCATTCTGATATTGCATTAGTATTATTCTTATGAACTGAATTCATTTTGTAAGAAGTTTACAAATCTGCGATAAGGTTTGCTTTAGGAATTAATAAAGTTATTTCTTTATTGTGTTTATAGTCTTAATGTAGAACTGTCATTCATATTTTGAGATGGATTTTTGTAGAAATAATTTATTGTTTACCATATTCGACATTATATATTTAATATGCGTTTTAGTATAATTTATTTTACTATCAAAACATCTGTTGAATAAAAAAATCTTTTTTAATTTTAATGTATATTTATTAGTCTAATATACCAATTACCTTTTTGTTTTGTATATTATAGCACTGATTCCTTAACATTTAAGAATAAAATGTTGAAGATTTCAGTTGATTGGCATTATAAAAGAATTAAAAGCAGAATATTTGTTCAGTCGTTGATTACTTACTTAACTATGAAATAAACTTAAGCAAAACACTAATCTCTTGTCTTGATAACGTCCCGAAGTTACTGCAGACATCGAGAAACAATCAGTTGGACAACTCGGATTATCTACAGTTCCAGGCGGTTACTTGATGGAGCAACTGTCAAACTACTGCAGATGATTCAACTGTGAAGTTTGCTTCAAGGTTTGACTCATATCGCAATTAATTATACTAGGTACACGATTTTCCTGTCCGTTTGGAAGAGTGCTGTTTGACGAAGGATTTTCCGCCTTTGATGGTTTAGCCCAGTTTTAATTTTTGGTTCAGTAATAACATTTGTCAATTATTGTACGAAATAAATGTTTTTGTACCATAATCAAACAGAAAACTTGGGTAAATAAATACCGCTAAACTTTTCCTGTCTAAAATTCTTTTTGCGATGGAAGATTTATGAAGGACACAGGATCTTTTCCGTACACATTCGCTCGGTTATACAAAGAAGCAGATTGCTTGTTTTATTAGAAATTGTATTGTAAATTGTAAATTTTTCTATCACTGAACGAGGAAAATTATCTATCGAGAAGTGCAATTAGATTTTTTGTATAAATTAACAATGACAAATGTTCGGAAAACATTCAATATTTTAGTCCTAGCTAGCTTTTAATATATGTAAGGCTGAATTTATTGTATTTTATGTTTAATCATGTAAAATTTAAGTGACTAATAATTTGTTACAATATCAGGTTTACGCCAGCATTTAATTAAATTCTCTTAATCTCTCAATGTTTTATGTTTCAGTTTTTGAAGTATCTCATAATAGTTTCTGATATTTGTATTCCGTTATTGAAGAACAGCAATATTCTTGAAAATCAAGTGAGTTCCGTACTCCGCTCTGCATGTTCTGCTAGTAAGCTCCCACACAGTGTCAATCGGATACATCTGACGACTATTTTTTACGCCCTATTCCATTATAGAAAGACCAAAAACTCAATTTTTTCTTGTTTACACACATTTAACTTTAATTTAAATTTTCTATACTATGCTATTACATGACCTTTGCTATTTACTTTTCTTCAAAAGTTAATTAACAGTATATAGTCTTTGTGAAACATCGACTATGGTGTAATAATAAAATAAAATAAATAATTAATACTTATTGTTTTCAATTCCACTATTTGTAGCAGATCGAAAAGGCATGTATATAAAAGGTTGAAAATATTTATTTTTCTCGGATTATATTCGTCCTACATTTTCCTAAAAATATATTATTTGTAAGCATTATTTTTATCCTCCTAAAAGTTTTATAAATATATTATATTTTATTTCCATGATATTATCCCACGTAACCATATTACTACTAAACACATAAATATTAGTTATATAATCACCCAAACATTATATCAAAGAACAAATTTGCCAAATCAATTTTTAGATAGTTAGCTAACGCTGATTTAACACTCATGTTCTTTTTTTATGTTGATTTTAATAATGTACGCCAACATAGAAGTCCAAGAAAACTAGTGTGAATGACAATTGATATCAAGCTGTGTCACAAAGGTAAACCAAGTTGTCCGGTTACCCAATGTAAATTGTATCTCGGATCCTAGTTTTATTAGTAAGAATACTTATACAGAGAAGTTTACCGTAGTAACGTAAGGATATATTAAATGTATGCAACTTGAGTGATTCACCCAAAATAAATATTTTATCTTGTAGCTACTATATTACGAAAGAGAGATAATATTACCCAGTTTAAGCACGGAACTGGACTATCTTGTTATAAATTCGCATGGTAAAATGCAATATATATTCGCACTACTTTGATACAGTAAACGGGGTTTGTTTATTTATTCAATCCACAATATGATATATTATTCTACTGGACGCAATTTGAACAAATGAATTATCATCACTATACAAGTGTTATTAATAGCTAATTTCTTCTATAAGGATTAAAAATTGTGGAATCTTATGAATTTAAAAGATTCCCTAAACAAGCGCGAAAGGAATAATACTCTTCTTGCTCTATTTTTTGAATACAGATTTGCACATTCACGAGCAATACTGTTGCACATACACGTGCAAGCCTACAGTTGCAATGTGCAATAACTATTAAGTTCCATGGGCTGCATTAAATGGCACTTTACTCATCACCTCTCAGATTTTAAAATACCAGTTTTTAGTAAATTATATACTGTATAATAACCAACAACGAAAAATTTCTCATACGTACCCCACAATTATTCATCAGCCAATCATACTCCTTTTCGGTTATAACAATTTCCAATAATTTAATGCATATGTTTAAAAATTATGACGTGTTGAAGCAATCCATGAAAGTAAATGATATTTTATGTAATAATAAAATTTATATATTTGCCAAATAAGTCACCACTACTTAAAACGCACTCTTATTCTTCGGATGAATAACCACGACAGTTTGACTTGTCTTCTATATAATCCTCTGACATTCCAGTTCTCCGTTTGATGTCCTAGCGGCTGTTCGCTTGATCAGCTAATCACAGCCTGATAATCGGTCCTTGCTGATTGCAGCCAGAGATAGCACTGCTTGCACTGTTACTGCCTGCAGCATTGCTCTACCACTGGTCGATTGTCAAACACTTAGCTCAGCCACGGCAAAATACACAATAAAACAATAGCCGACAAAAACCGTTGTTATAATACAAATATTTAAAAAGTAGTTTTTTACGTTTCTTTTGTACTTTCTCTACACACGTGTCAAGCCAGTAGGTTCTCATCTTATCAACTCTCTAGTTTGTTAGTTACGCCTGAAAATATTCAAAACTTTGTAAAGGACATTAATTTTACTAACCGAACTCTCTACACTTTTAAAATAGCTAGATAGTTTAATGAAAAACAAATTCTAGGAATGATTAACTATTAATTGCGCATAAAGAACTTATATACGGTTGGCAGCCTGCACTAGAGGTCGGAATATCCTAAAGTATGTTATTAATATTAGGATTTTTTTCACATTCTACTTATGATAATACTTAGAAGTTTCTCACCCCACACTTTAGTACCATTAATTAATGCACTATTGCCAGTTTCTGGATAAGCTATGTCATTAGTGCGTAAATTTCCTTCTTAATTATAAAACTGTATTCACTATTTCATAGCTCGAAAATTAAATGAAAATAACAATGAATTTCAAGACAAATTTTTGTGAAATTTAGATTTCTGTTATGTATTACTTGGCGGAATTCGTTTCGTTTTGTTCAGACCTTTAATTTCAGTTGGAACTCGATGGGCCTCCCATAAAAAATGGAATGACTCTTTCATCCAATTAAATGTAATGAGGGAAATGATCCTACTTACATTAGCCTCGTTAATCGTCTAATGATGTCATTACGAGGATATTTATACAATTGAGTATCTTTTTCTTCCTTTCAGCACCACCATTGCACATTAATTAAATCGCCCAATAATGTTATGAGGCCAATTTGTCAAACCTGTTACAATACAAGTGCTGAACGTGAAAATCGTCTGAAAGTCCTACTGAAATTGAATGGATTAAATTTTGCGTAATTCCAGAAAATCGTTAATAACTACGTTTATAGAGTTGACATGCTTTTAATTTTATCGTTACTGCATAGAGCTTTTCACTTATTATAATGAGTGTACCTCCTGGCTTAAAAGAAATCACGCTCTTGGGTATATAAAAATGGTGACAGTTCTTTGAAAAACAATACTACTTTCCATGTACATAAATAATTCTTTCATCACGAAGCCAACTTTTGGAATTGCATTAAGAAATATAAATTGGTTTATGACTCCTGTGAAATAATTTGATAGAGAAATAATGTTGTTGGAATTTAGATAGGCCATAAAGAAATATGCCGAATTTTATTTAATTTTTACGTATAGGCGTTGGAATAAATGGCTGTTAAACAATATCTAGTTAGTATTTTATATCAGACTTTCAGTATTTATACCAGAATTTAGAAATATTTGAATATATCGTATATTAATTCTAAAAGTTTTCGCTAGATTACGTTTGATAATAAACAAAATATTTATAGTTAGTCTTGTAAGTTATTCTAAACGGAATTAGAGAAACTATTTGACCTATAACGTCGACAAAATGCATTATACTTAAATTACAACTATGAAACATTCTAAAATATTTTTAACGCATACAAGAGAAATGGGCGCTAAACAAAGAGACCTGTGCATTCTTACCTATCATTTCTTAATACTGTATCAAGTATAAAAATTGTGATGTTAAAAATAACATTTTGCAAGGATTATTTCTGCTTTATTGTAACAGTTCAAGTTCGCAGTCCCTTTGTATATGGAACGAAGCGTATTATGTAGCAGCCAAGAAGGGTATATAACAGGAGGGATATGTTTTCATAGATTATCATAATCAACCTCTGGTAAAGAAACATTTATGGTAGCAGTAGTGCTGATGCATATTTAAATTACTTTATTACCTTTCATGATGTTATGCTGTGGACGACAAATTAAGATTCATATTAGGAGTTGTCCTTCTATGATTTACGTTAAGAAATTCATTTAAGGAAATATTTTGATATTTATATTATTTTTCTACAAAATAATATTGATTCTATTGATATTCCTGTTTATTTTCAACAAGTTTCTTTTGCTTGGAACTACCTGCAGTATCATGAAATTATATCATGTCTGTTGTATATAAATAAACCAATAGGTTTTAGTGTATAATTTTAATATATTAATGTATAAATTAAATGAAATCCCAATCCACTAAGTAACCTCGTTCCATATGTTGTTGCGTAGCATAGCAAAATGTTAAGTCGCTGTATTAAGTTTTTTAACAACTTTATTTATTCTACGAATTAATTGTTGCATATATATTCAAGGGACCAATATATAGGTGTTGGCTGACGCTCAGTCAATTCCCAAGATGTGACATGCACCATCACTAAACTGTTATATTGTTTATGTAGTTAATGTTAAATATCTAGTATATCAATAAATAATAAATGTATTTATTTTCTCTTTCTGCCACAAAAACATACATAAAATATATGAAGAACTTACATGATTAAAAATCATAAACAATATAGTTATACTTGCCAAGACTGACTATATGTACTAAATGAACATGTTTTAGATTAAAAAAAAATAACATAACGTAACTTAAAAAATAACTTAACATAAAGTTTTTCAGTCCCCTTACATATAATATTGTTATAACAAAAATTTTAAATATACTAGATTATATAAATATCAGAAGAGAAAATTTAGGGCCTCCAAGGCACGTGGCCTGTTCGGAGGTTCCAAATATTAAACATTAAACTTGTTTTACAGCGTCCAGATTGTGAAAGAATTAATATTTTATTTAAACTTTTTCGGCCAATTTTCTTCTTACTATCAGTGCTTCTTTTCTTTGTTGCATGATAAATTATTGAAACAAAAATAATAGAAAATATGTCATATAGAAAATATATATATATATATATATTTTTTTAGTTTACTGTATGTAAAAGAGCATCTAAGCGAAAAAGATGGAAAATATTTATGGTATACAAATATAAATGTTATTGCTGAATTTGAATCAGAAAGTCAATGTGTTCCAAAGTTATCAGCCACTCTCTAAGTCTTTTCAAAAATGTGTCAATATTCAATAATTCTTTAATATTGCTTGGTAATTTGTTAAAAATTCTTGGTGCTATAAAATTTAATGTTCTTGTAAAAAATGTAGAATTTGGTTTAGGAACTGTAAATTGATTCCCGTATCTTAATTTTTGCTTATATTCTATATTTTTTTGTGGCATATTACCACTTTTGCAAAAGAACATTTTCAGAAATTTATAAACAAAAATATATTTCAATGGTAAAATTTTCAAATTCAAAAAAGCGGACGCGAATGGACTGTCCTTCCTTTATTGAATATTAACCTTACTGCATGTTTTTGTTGAACATATATTGCATTCAGATAAGTATCGTATGTACTGCCCCAAAAGATAATTCCATAATCAATTCTGCTCTGTATCAATGAAAAATATAGCATACGCATAACTCTTTCATTACATAACTTCCTAAGAAAATAAAAATACCTTAAAATATTATTAATTTTGTTTTTTAAATGATTTATGTGAATTTTCCAATTAACCTCGCTATCAACAAAAATTCCTAAATACTTTATATGCGTTACTCTATCAACTACAGCACAACTATTCCCAATACATACAGTTTGAACACCTAGACACTTAGCACATTTGTAATAAACTTGATTTTCGAAGTTAATATCTTTTTTGAGGCTGAAATTTATATATTTAGTTTTTTCTACACTCAGCAGCATGTGATTCATAGTAAACCACCACTGAAGTGCTTCCAAATCATTTTCCATACTGTTCCAACTAGATTCTGAATAGCAGAGAGCTGTGTCGTCAGCAAAAGAAGTTATTTTTCCTTGTAAACTACCATTGCATAAGTCATTTATGTAGACAATGAATAATATTGCTCCCAGGACAGATCCTTGGGGTACACCTTGCTTTATTATTCCAGAGTCACTTAATACAGAATTAACTCTTACACATTGCTTCCTATCTTCCAAGTAACTCTGAAACCATTTGTATGCAATTCCACGCACTCCACATTGATATAATTTATCCAATAAAATTTTATGATTCATAGTGTCAAAAGCTATTGTTATATCGAGGAAAAGACCACTAATACATTTACCCTCATTCAAAGCATCATTCACATCTGTCATGAAATGCAACAGTGCATTCTCTGTATTCATACCAGATCTAAATCCAAATTGATTAAAACTAAAAAAATCAGTCATTTCAAAAAATTTTAAAAATTTTTGTTTCATTAGTTTTTCAAAAATCTTTGAGAAGCATGAAAGCAAAGACATAGGACGATAATTACTGCTGTTCAAATCAGAACCTTTTTTAAATTATGTACAACAAGACATCCATGATTTTGGGATAGATATTCTTAATCGTGAAGGAACTAATTCCATCCAGACCCGGTGAAGTATTATTTTTAAGTGATTTAATAAAGCTCACCAGCTCATGTTGTAGAACTGAATAAATAACAATTGAATTTACTTGGTATACTTTTGTAAAGGAATTTTTATAATGCAGTAGAGGAAAATTTTTTAATTGAGGATCGTTTAAGTTTAGTTTACTCACTATATTTAAAAAGTAATCATTAAAATAGTTTGCAACAGAAAATGGATCAGAAATAAATGTGTCATTTATGTCTAGTGTTATAGTCTGTTTGATTTGTTTAGCTTGACCAGTCATTTCTTTCAAAACTTTCCAAGTGCCCTGGAAATTTCTATTGCAATTTTCAAACTTTCGTTTATAAAAATTATTTTTTTGTTCTTTTATGTATGTATGAAGTATATTTCTAAATTTTAAGTAACATGGTTTCAATTTGGAATTGTTTGGGTGGTTCTTAACCAGTTTAAAAATATGGTTCCTCCTCTGAATTTTTGGACAAATAAGATTAGTAATCCACTGTTTCTTTAATTTATATTGATTTATCTGTCGTAATTCCACTCTACTTTGTATTAAGAAACTTTGTAAAGTTCCCACAAACTCATCAAACGCCAAAGACGCATTTGCCTGATTATAGACAAGAGACCAGTCTGCGCTATCCAACAGCTGATCGAGTCGAGCGTAATCAGTGCGGTAGCGGGGCGAGGACATCAAAGGCTTGCCACCCTCTCCCCGCGCACCGCACACCTGCACGCTCACACAGACCATGGAGTGGTCTGTGATGTCCGCGTGCATCACAGACGCGTCTACAATAATCCTGTTCTTACTGGATACTCTCATATAAGTATGATCGATGCAACTTTCAGACTGTTCTGTAATTCGTGTTGGCTCCCGTATTAAACTCTCAAACCCGTTTACAGCCATCAGAGTTTTATAACTATCTACAGACGCACAGACATTGTCCAATAAATTTATATTAATGTCTCCAATAAGTAAAAAGTTTGCCATATTTTTAAAATTACAATTTGACTTATTAAATTGGTTCCTCAACTCATCGATGAAAATATCAGCTGCATTAAACACAAACCTATATACAGCAAGTAAATAAAATGTTTCTTTACAAAAAACAAAAGATATCAATAACGCATCTGCCGATTGTAACTCAAATTGGATACAATTTACATTGTTGATTAAATCGTTAATATAAACCGCCACACCTCCAGCTCTATAATTATCATGACATTGAGTTATTAAATTATAATTTGGTATTTTATAAAATTCAACCTCGTTTGTACTTATCCATGTTTCTGATAAGATGATAATATCAGGAAAGATACAATTTGCCTGCAATTCAGAAATGAAAATATCAAAATTCTGTCTCATACTTCTAACATTTTGATGAACAACTAAAATTTTATCGTTCATTAACTGAAGAAAACAATAAAAAAAGACATTTTTTCTATACATTATAAGAAAAATTAAATTAAAACAAAACTCATAGTTATAGTTGCTACATAAAATCTATAAAGTAATAATTAAGTATTTCACAAACACTTATCTATAACTGTATCAAAATATACATGTCATAAATCCTTGCACATTATCATACTGTTCAATTAAGCAGTTAAATGAAAATTTTATTATTTATTGACAAAAATCTACACAATCTTTTAATATGATTGCATTATACTTTATTATAAGATAAAAATAATTCATATTTCTATATAAAATATTTGTTAAGTGTTATGCAAATAGATATGAATAAATATATACCCAAAATAAATATTTGTTCCACATATAGTAATGTAAAAATATATATATATATATATATATATAAACAAAAAATTATATACAAAGATAAATAAAAATTATAAGTATACTTCTTTCGTTTTTAGGCAAATAAAAATTACAGTTTACTTAAGTCAGCTTGGCAAGTCACCTGAATTACATTGGTTCCATCGTCTTTCCTTAAGAAGATTTTGCCGCCCCTCACCCAGAGGTGCTTGAAGTTCTTTTCCTTCTTGATCTGCCGCGCCGCCCCCAGTAGCCGCCTCCTCGCCGGTGTCAGGGCCTCATTGACGTACACCATTTGGTCCATGGGCATGTTCATGTGTCTGGTAGATAGGTTTCGCTTGACACGACGCTTCCTCATGAACTCCTCCTTGTCCATGCGCCTAACAAACTTGACAATGATGCCAGGCGGGGGGCCGCTGTGACCGACTTTGCTACCAAGACGATGACAGGCGTCAATCATGGAGTCCGTAACGGTTAAGTCCAGAGCTTTTCCCACTTCCTTCACAACGCTGACGACGTCTTCGTTTGGCTGCACCGGAATTCCCTGTATTTCTATGGTATTTGCCCTGGAGTATTGTTCCATATCATCAATCCTCTGTTCAAGATCAGCGACCTTCTTAATTTAAACTTTTGTTTTCTTGCATCAATTCATCAATTATTTTTAATAATTTTTCCATAGACAAATTTTGCTGCTTCATAGTTTTGTATTTTCTTCAATTTTTTCAGTTAAGAATTCATAGGATTTGTTAAAATTTTTTTCTTGGGTTTTTTGGTCTTCAGCTATTTCCTCGATTTTTTCATTATATTTTCGAGTGAAAGTTTCCCTTCCTGAGCTGCGGAGTCAAACCTCAAGCTCTTTCTTCGTGTTTCACTACACGGCTGACACCTCCAAGTTAGTCCATCGGCGGTGATGCAGTCGAGATCAGCCTTGTTCATTCGCATGCAGGTTCCATGAAACTCTTTGGAACAATCATTACATACAAGCTTGAGTTTTTTCGAAGTGATAGACTTTGTACAAACATCACAATTGGCCATTTTGTAATATATAGAAAAGGTATTTTAAATTTGAAATAAGTAAAATTTAGATTGACCAAACTGCCAAGATAAAAACCCACAAAACACAAAACAGAAGCACAAATTTATAATGAAAAACACACGAGCTCAACGCGAACTTAAAACGCTGTATAGATTAGGCCGGAGCACTATCGCTTGTCGATCCGTCTTATCTGAGCGCTGACTCATTACTCATTACATATTATATATTAGTTTGTTAGCCCTAGCCCATGATAAACAGATGCAAATATTTTCGTAAACCTCGTAGTATAGACTTTATTAAAGTTCAGCCAATTATAAAAACTATTGATGATTAACAATACTTAGTTCTACTGTACACGTCCAAATATTTTCAAAATTGCTTTTTAGTATCATAAAGAACTGGTCATTCTTTATATTATTTTAATGCGATTTAGTCTTATTGGACAGTAACCATCCTCACTGTTTCAGTTCACCAATAAAGGATTTGAAAGGAATATTCTACATTAGGGTAAAGGAGCAAAACATACTTTGCAGTTAACATTTTTTAGTAGCATCAACTACCTACTGTTTACGCGTTCAGCTGCAGTTATAACAAGAGAAATTGTCTAATGCAGAAAGACATAACTTTCAGTTTTAACTGTCGCTCTGGTTTAGATATGTTACAAAATATTTCTCTACTGTTAAATCATTTGGTTAAACACATAAAATTGTATTATTGAAGCTTTAACAAACATTATATTGATCACTTCATTGTCTTTACTATATAACAGTGTTTATTATGTACCGTTGTTTTGTTGCATGTTGTAAAATTCATATTTTTACATCCCTGTTACTCGTTGAAATATGCTATATCCAATGTTCTTGGAACTAAATTCTTGGCGGTTTAATAACCTAATTGGCACGCGTATACATTTTTTCTCTCGTGAACTTTGTAGCTTCCAGTCCTGCTGCCGAGTAACATCTCGCGCTTTGTGTGTAAGACAATTTTTATTTTCCTATTATAAATTAGCCCTTTCATGTAAGACATCTAATTTTGATAGTGACTGAACAAGTTTTAATATTAGTATTTTTGAACATATAAATCTTTGTTACATATTTTCTAAAAAAGATTTAACCCTTAAAGCGCCGTAAGCGCATATGCGCGCGAGGATCGACTTTGCTCTGAACGCCGTAAGCGCGTAGACGCGCAATATACTTGTTTTTTACTATTTTGCACTGTTAGTTCAGAGTTTGTCCGCTAGACTGTGAGGGGTGTATGTTACAGTAGTGTAGCGGGGCTGTGCCACATCACGTGACAATCTTTGTGTTTAACGATCGATACTGAACCGGTTTTTGTTGAACAGCTGGCAGTTTGGTAGTATTGCTCAACGCCGCAAGCGCATTTATGCGTACGTCACTGCCTCGCCGCGCGCCGGGCAGCTCTTGTGTTCTTCTTCATATCCTGTTGAAGCAGTGCGAATAGTTGATCGGTAAACTACTGTGTAGTTTTATGTGTTATATGATCATCTTTTTATGAAAGTTATATATTTATAAACTTTTGAAATAAACAGTTTCTTGAATGGCGATAAAAGTCTTTTTTCCTCGTAGAAATATTTTTACTCCTTATATTTATAATTATGTATTTTAGCTCTTGTTCCGAAATTCTACATTTATGTTTATTTTTTTATTTATGCTTGTTTTTACTCCAATAAGTGTTACAATATTTTCTTTACTTCTATAAACATCTGAAAACCATTTTGTAATTATTATAAAAATAACACCCGTTAGAGGACTAAGAATTTGGAAAATATTTGGTTTTCAAATTTTTGGCATGTAAATTTAATTTTTTATTATAACTTTGTATTAAATATGGAATATACTTATTTTCTAGTTCTATTCTAATACATATAAGCACGCAATGTCATCATTGATATACATAATAATAAAAGGAAACAGTAAGCATTGGGCAAAATTTATAAAGGAGCTGGAACGCTACATAGTAAATCATGTGTATTTTGGGCAATAAATATGATAAAAGATTTTTTTTTGCAGTTTCTGTTTTATTTTGTTACCTAAAAAAAGAAATTAAAATTAGCGTTGAGAAAATCTAATTTTAATTTTTTATAATAAATGAGCGCTAATCCAGAGTTTAGCTGAAACTGTTTGGCGCTTTAAGGGTTAATTTATACATTCACTCCTTATAAAATTTTGATAGTGTCTGAACTAGTTTTAATATTAGTATTTTTGAACATATAAATCTTTGTTACATATTTTGTAAAAACATTTAATTTATACATTCACTCCTAAATATAAGGACTGTTTTGTAAAAATATATCAATGTGTTTTGTAATGTCTAATAATATGTTGGTTATTTTAAAAGTTTTGTAAACGAAATCGTAAAGTAAAGGGTTTTAACTCATATAACATTACACTCAAAAAGCAAAACATATTTACATTACACGATTGCTATAAATTTCAAAATTTTGAATAACTATGAGGGAACCAAAGTTATTTTCGACTTGCAACAAAAATGAAAATAATGTATAGTGGCCCATTTCATATCTACAAGAACTGTTCTAGATTTTTTATTTATCATGTTTACTGTTTGATGGATTAAATAATTAATTGGATTAATTAAAATGTGTTAGATAAACAGTTAATTGTAAGATTTAAAGTATTAAATATTATCAAATAACTTAATACTTATATGTAAGCACATATTTCAGTATCAGAAAGAAATACCACGCTCTTCAAATGTTTTACATTTATTTCAGCCAATAAACTATTCTTACAGATTCAGTTTACCGAAATAATGTCGTAGTTAAAAAATTTTAATTTAAGGTAACACCAAAAAGTTCTATGAAATTAAACACTTGTTAGTAGCTTATAAGTTACATATAGATCTTTCATTTACATACAAATATTAGGAAACTTTACGTTTGGTTTTCCAGAAATATATAACAAACGACATTTTCGTATAAGGAAATATGTAAACTAACAACTGCTGTTCTCAATTGTCCCTCAAGTCTTTCCTAATGAACAATTTACTGTGTATTTTTTGCTAATTCCTACGATATGGAACATGTTCCCTCATTTATGTTAAATAAAATATCATGACAGTCATTTACATTCCAAGGTATTAGTTAAAATTGATTTAAACCCCCATCATTTATACTACAAAGTTAATAAATTAAAACTATACCTATTATGAGGAAACTCTTTAGTAATATAATAGGCTAAATGTTTTCCGGTTTTAATTATGCTTTAATACACCTTCCTTGTCTAAATATTGTTCGGGCAACTGACGTACCTACCAGTTCGTATGGATCAAACAAAATAGAGTCAATCTATAAGTATTAAGAAAAATTAAAAGGTCCTGTCATTGCTGGATTTAGCGCACACTAAAACACTGGGGTATGTCAAGCCCAAAGATTGTGTTCCTCCACACAACACGGTTTAATCTACGTCTAATTGCTTTCCCCTAACAAGGAGGAATCCGGGCTAATCGCTTGCACCTTAATCCCAACCGACTTTGATAGTTTGTTGTAAATGCAAATTAGGTAACTTGCATTTGGAAATGAAGTATTTGTGAAACATATTATAAGTTATAAGTCTTTTTTTTGAATTTACATCATGCGATCAATGTTTAGGATGCATCATTTAACTACACTTAAATCAAATTATCTTTTAGCGTTTTAAATCTTTTAATATTAAAACTACAAGACTTATTTTAATTTCTCGCTCACAATAATAATATTAAATTTATAACATAAATATATTTACAACATCATGCACAATCTATATATAAATCGTCTCTATATATCTATAATCTATATATAAAACGTTCATTCTAACTCTCTAGTTGTATTTAAAATTAGTAATATTATTTTACCGAACACATTTAGTTCAATCAATGAACGAGTGAGAGAGATCTGTTAAACTTGTAAACTAATTCTTAATTTATGACTGTGGAACCACTCTGGCCAGTGAGCTGCTTATTTATTTATGTGTCTTCTACACACATTTACTTCTCAGATAATCATCCCATCTCACCCTCTCTAGTTCACCACTCTCCTTTATTGTGTTACCTATTTCTTCTCATTATTTCCCCCTTTATGTCCTCCGCTTTGGGTGCTAAAGAATATGCTTTCCCACGAGAGTAGACCGTTTTACAGTGTGAAAGTCTGGAGCCTCCTTCTGGTACTGTCTCTGGTATCTCTTCTTCTTATATGGTGAGCCTGGTCCAGGGACTTATTTGGCACATTCTCTAATTATGTTGTTTAACATTGTCAGAAACTGGAGACCCTGACCGGTCCTCAGATTGGTTTTAAATTAATTATTATCACCTATTCGATTGACTTATTTTATATCCTGTTTCTCCACGACACTATCAAACCTTTTTATGTGCCTGAAACAAAGCCATTTACCCCTTTCATAAAAATACAGTCCATCCAGGTGATATATATTAAATTATTTGAAATATAGGGATTTCATAGGGATATAATTGGGATTGAATATTGTATACTAATTATACGTTAAATGAATATCGTAGCGCACTACACATAAAAATCTATTCAGAATATCCCTTGAACTTGGAAGGAACCTATAACTTTTTTAAGTATTATAAAGAGGTACACTTAGAAAGCCCTAATATAACCTCTGTTTGAAATAAATATCTTCATGCCGCTCTGCATAAGAGAATTTGAACGTATTTGTTATTACATTCTGTTATGCAACATGTAGTTTGGAGTATTACAACCTTGTTTTATCTCTCTTTTCACGAAATAAATACGAAGTAATTTCTCAGCATTGACCAAAGATAGCTCCGTGATTGACTCCCGTGGTTCTCATTCATAAATTATTTTTACGTCCCTCCCAACTGGAAATTGGCCATTTAATCCCTTGAACTGTATAAGACTAACTTTTTAAATGCACGACAAACAGCTCAAAATAGATTAATTTTATAACAGATTCCACTTTTACCTTATAATTATTGGGTTAAAACTTTACATTATATTTGACAATAGCACAAAATAAGTGTTAGGTGTTATTAAAGAAAAGCAATTATATTTCATATTTTTTCTTCTATGAAAGAAAAGGCAAGTTATTTCATACCGTATATAAATCTTTAAGAGTAGTTAAAGTCACACAAAAATTGTCACTAATTAAGATTTTATGAAGGCTAATAAACTTAACTTGTGTAAACTAAAAATATATGAGATAAATTATGGCTAGTGAGTCTCATATTCAACCACTCATTAAAATTCTGTCATCAGTATTACCATTAAAAATTATGGACAGCCTGATACAATTAATGGACAATGGTAGATGCCGGGATCACGTGACATCAATAGTGTGGTGGCAAGTCCATTACAACCCTGTCAAATCAAACCCTTTGACAGGTGTTTGTGTAGTATGCTGCATATAAGAGCAGTACCAATTGTAACACACTTCAGATACTTGAGTTGCTCATGTAAAATTTCTAATCACTATAGGTTAATTTGTTATCGAGACATACTAATGTCAGAATTATATGATATACCAAGATTATTATTTTAATCACTGTGGGATAAGCTTCGTTAAAGTTTTAGTCAATTATTAAAACATACAAAACTCAAAATTACATGTCTATACTGTACAGGTACAAATGTAAGGTCAAATTTCAGTATCAGAAAGAAATACCACGCTCTTCAAATGTTTTACATTTGTTTCAGCCAATAAACTATTCTTACAGATTCAGTTTACCGAAATAATGTCTTAGTTAAAAAATTTTAATGAAAGGTAACACCAAAAAGTTCTATGAAATTAAAAACCTGTTAGTAGCTTAAAAGTTCAGTATTAACAGGTTCAGCTAAAGTAATAATGAGTGAAACTTTTTAATGCACGAAGGGAGAGCCTTCTGTTTACAATGATGGCCCTAGTTCATTCTGGTTCACTCTTTTATAATGGCAAGAGTTATAGTTGACTTATAGAGTTATAAGTTATAGTTATAGTTGACAATCCCATAGTTGACTAAAGGAAACAAAGAAATTGAACACTAAAACATAGTTTGCAGTATCTTAACAGTTTAAACGGATATACTTAATGAAGAACATATTGAATACTTTTTTACAAATGATTAAACACAAAAAATACAGAAAGTTTATCTGCAACACTAATATTTTCAGAAACTGAACTAGTTATTAGATATTATTATTTATTAAATATGTCTATTTGTGAATGACATATTCAACCAAAAGTATAAGGGCCGTTTAAATTAAAATAATGAGTTTTCTGTGGCCAGATAATATATGAATTATTTTTTAATGTTGTATAAAGATCTCTTTTTAAATCAATTACAGTGTTTATTTTATATGATATGATTATAACAAAGTTTACGTATTCAAAATTAGGTGTAACCATACACGAAAACGCAATAATATTTTCATTATACATTTATGTAAACAATACAATATGAAATATATGTAATGTATACGGTTTAATATAAGGTTTAAATTTATATCTTTATATTATTTAAAGTTTCAAAGTTTTGATTGCCGTATGTAAATTAAATGTTAAGTTATTAATTTTTATTTTTAAAAACTTCTTTGTATTAAACAGTAATAGACAGATCTTTAATTTGAATTAAAATATTACGAGAATTTGTCTTTGTGTATTCAAAAAAATACACGACCTATTGCATGTTTATTATAGAAATCCATGGTAAGTAAAATGTTTTAAAGTTAAAAATTGATCAAAACATGAGAGTTTTTGTAGTTTTTTCATAATTGTAATGCTAAATAACGTGTTGTCTCTTAAATGTAAGAAATAATAACGTACTGTTATTCACACTCGAATTGGTTATTGAAATTGCCTTTAAATGTTATTTATATCATAGATTTTAAAAACAATCTCGATATCTTAACTGAGTGAAAACGCTTTAGAAACAGCCTTAAGCAATTACACGATTTCTGCTTTAAATGATAATTTAATTTTTTTATTCTCTAAATATTGTTCAAAGAAACTGACCTACACACCAGTTCCTATAAACCTTACAATAGAAAGTCAATCAATAGGTATTGATGAAAATTAAAAGGTACTGTCAGCACTGTATTTAGCGAACATTAACACAGTCAGTAGGTCCAGTACAGAGAGCGTGTTCCTGTCGACAACAGGGTCTAATCTACGTCTAATTGCTATTCATTAACTAGCTGGAACCCGAGCTGATAGTTTGAACCGTAGTACAAACAGACTTTGATAGTTTGCTGTAAGTGCAAGTTAGATTGCATTCGTTTATAAATATAGGGATTGTAGAATATGATAAAAATTAGTTTGTCAATGTTGAGATTAGTTGCGGTTTCGAAAATAGAGATCTTATTTGTTGTAGTTACAACATCTCATTTATGGTGCTGCGTGTTTTAAATTATATTTTGTTTTAGTGTTTCAAACGTTTAAAGCCTACAAGTACCTGTTTGTAGCTTTTATTCACATTAATAAGTAAGAGAAATTGAACAATAACACAATATTGTATATTTTAATGGAAAAGACATTTTTTATATACTTTCACATTAAATTTATGATGCCTTAACCGGAGAAAGCGCCTTTTTAATAAATTTAATGTGGAAGTATATAAAAAATGTCTTTTCCATTAAAACCTACTTACTTCCACCAAGGATACAAAGCAGAAAACAATATTGTATAGCCTATTTCCTTTCTTTTCTGAAAGTTGGCTGCAAGTGATTTCAATATTCTAATTGAAGTTTATAAGAGACGAAATGAATCAATAATGTACAGATCTTTAATGAACTATTTATTCGATTAATTCAATCACGCCAAGGAAGTAACGCTCTGTACAGATTTTTAGAAAGTGGCTGTGTAATAATAATTTCAAATTCAAATAGTCAATCATTTGTGTATATAATAATTAGTAAGTTTACGAATACTAACAAACAAAACTTCATGATGCTTCTCTGTCAACTATAAAATTATTTTGGCTTTACTAAAAGTGCTTAGTCTCAACAGGTAGTAGTAGCTACGTCTTGTGTATAAGGTCGCATTACGGGTAATGAGTCTTATATTAAACCAGTCATTAACAACATGTCGACAGTATTACCATGTTGAGTTACTGACAGACTAATAAAGTTTAGGGACAGTAATGGATACAGGGATCACGTGACTTCAATTATGTGACACAAAACCCATTTCTATCTTGTAGTATCAAACTCTTTGACACGTGCTCTCGAAGCATGTTGCATCAGAAAAAGGTACTTCACCAAACACACTGTAATAACATGTCTGTCTTTGTTTTCTTTTTCTCATTTACAAAGTAAACTTTATCATGTTTTACTAGATAAATAACACTTATCTCGTAAACAATATGCAATGAATACTTTTTATAATAGCATAACAACGCGCGTACAATTTTAATCATGATTAACACCTTCGTGTATTTTACTTTTTCTATAGCTAGAAGTATTTATTCATTCAATTATTTTAGCATTTTCGTATTTTTAATAACGTAAATAAATTCCAGAGCAGAATAATAAACTCAAATCTGGCCCTATATGTAGCAATAAAATATCAACATTTTTTAAACAATCTCAATATACGCATATGAATTATACCGTGTGAGGTATTAACACACGTAGCCTAATCTCCTAACACATACATTATAATGTTTTGGTAACATGATGTCATATAGTATAGAGAACCTTCTTTAAACACTAATACAAAATGAAATGAATACACGAAACTGTAATTAATTGTATCATATGAAAAATACATCGACAAAAAGTTTTTTTGCAAAAATAATTTTCTGAATGGAATTTATTCATTAAAACTAATTTCTACATTGATATTAATGAATTCCTCATAAGTGCAGCCATGGAATTTGGCAAAACATTATTTAAACGCAAAACTTAGTAGCCTGATAACATTTAATTTTGTTCGCCAATGAGTGGGGTGGGGTTTAAAAATGTCTTGTCTGTATTACCGTGTACGTCACTATACTCTCCTGAGAAATTTTTAAAATTAAATGAGCTATACATTTAAATTTTTGCCTGGCGTCTTTTGGGTACCCGTTACGATACTCGTGGTGCGTGTTTTCTTTGTATTATACAGGGAGTAAACACTAATTTGTTATTTATTTCCGGTAGTGTTTTGAATATTAAAAAATATAATCAATCAATTTATGAATATGGAGAAAGTATGTAATTTATGAACTACCTTAAAAGGGTATTTTTGTATTATATCCTAAATTAAATTTCTTTTGGAATGTAATATTACTCTAAATCACTTCCGAACTGCTAGTTCTTCCGTTACCTTCACAATTATAATAGATTAGTTGTTTATTGAATCAAACTACCTTACTCCAGAACACAAACTTAACCTAGAAAAAACTAGTATTCATCTATTAATACCCATAGCAGATATACAGTACACCGTTTATACAGTATATACTTATATTAAAAATCATCAGTTTCTCTTCATATACGCATTAACATGGCACAAGTAAGCACGAGCCGAGAAGCTCTGTTACACAGTGACGTAACGTGACATTGACATGTTTTGACATGTGTTGAGTGTTAAGTACGCGATTTAGAACAGCTCTAGTGTACAGTGAAATTTCCAGTAAAATATTAAAGATAATTATTATTTAATACTTGCTCTGGCTTTAACATTTCTTATTAAAGAAATTTCACACTACACTGCATAGGGAGTACCCATAATTACTTTATATGTATGTGACTGAATTATTTTGATTAGGTAAAAATGTGTTAGTTTTTATGATGACTATATTTGGAAAAAAATATCTTTTTCACTAGTTAACAACACTCGTATTATATTTATTTATATGACTTTTTTTAGTTTACCAATACATTTGTACATATACATCTTCTATATAGCTGGAATAATAGTTTACATAACCTGAAATATCTTTATTCAACTTACAAATGGTCATTGATCTTTTACAAAATAGAAAACGTTTACGGTAGCTTAAGTAGAGAAGAGGTATCAACAGTAAAAAAGACGGTGATTATATTTATAAATTGTTTTAAAATACTTACTGAAAATTTTTGGACATCATTACATAGGGAAAATATTTTATAACAGTCCATGCAATGGTCTATCAATTTGGCCTTGTATGTAATTTTATTTATGTAAAATTATACTTTGAAAAATAATGGAGCAACTATATCCACACTTTATAATAAGACAATTTGTAGCATAATATACTCTGAATCAGTATATTACAGTTGAGAATGGCTATTATTTAAAAATTGTATAATAAAATATCTTTAAAAGTGTTAATAAGAAAATATATTAAAATAACATTAATAATACATTTTATATTATTTATTTAATGGCACAATAAATGTATACTTTTGTTTTCTTTGGTGAGGCATACTTTACAAAATACAATTTTGTTTACATTGGTGATAAATTATTACGTATAAATGTTTAAAATAATAGTCTTTTTGTATTGTTAAGTTATATATTAGACTAAACGATGATAGATGCTAAAAACAAAAGAGTTTTCTAAGACTAGGATAAAGTCGACCAATTAGTTATTAAAATACCAGTATCACGTAAAATACATATACATAGATAGAGTTGGTGAACTATGTAAAATTCATAGTACGAAGTGTTTATTTCAACGTTGGTTTAATTTTGTGCTTGGAAACATAGAGTAAATTCGTTAGTAATAATTATGGAACACCCTGCATATTGTTCATTATAATAAAAATAAATATACTGAAGTAGATACCAAAAGAGAATTCTGAAGTTGATTACAGTAAATTAAGATCACAACTGAAGCGTTTGACAGGTATTTGGTCTTGCAGTCATATGGTAGTTTGGTTACATAAACGTATTTGAAACAGACACGGCCAATTACAAAATTATTAAATAAAACATATTGCCTCTGTGGTGTAGTGATATCAAACTCACAGGTTAAGTGAGATCCTCAGTTTTAAATCTTACTTTACTTAAGTAATAAACTTAATAAACTTAAGTTCAAATTTAATTAGTATTAACTAGTGTACAGCTATTTGGAAGCAATAAACTTAAGTTCTGGTCATTTTCAATTTCCAGTTACAATTTGCATTATAAAATCATCTAAATCGTTTATTCCTTGCTTTCTTCCTCTTATGTATCACACTGGTTAAGAGTTTAAATGACATGACATATTCACATTGGAATACCACAATTCATATTTATGTATTAGACTGTATTGAATGTAGGTTGTTTATATATTAGTTGATATCATATTAATATTAAAAGAAAAAGAAAATTGTATTTTTGTATAAAATAAAGTGATAAATTTTTATTATTTTTAAAAAAGTAAGTAATCTTTTGTATTTAAATTCAATGTTGTAGAATATCCTTATTTTTCAACTTTAGTATTTAACAAAATTAAAAGAAAATGTAATTTATTTTACTGTGGCTGTCATTAATTAATTTACAATTTGTTGTTTATTCAATAACAAAATAAGTGTATATAAAACATATACGGGTGTTTAAAACCATCCTTGTCTCGTATTTTTATGTATACCACTATGATTTAGAAACGCTATGTACTTTTGAAAATGAACAGGCTTTAACACTTTGTACCCTGAGCCCGAGTATATGTCTGGCCGCGTCGGCAGCGTCTGCTAACGGCGCCCGAGTATAGCTCGGGTCGTGTTATTTAATTGTAATTTACCTCAGTCATCTTATTTTTGGATTCAAACATTTTGATTATGTTCATTGGTTGTCTAAGTTTGTATTTGTTGGTTTTGAGATCCCTGGGTCACGTTTTAGTAATGAAATACGTATATTTTTCGTCGTATTACAAGCGAGTCTAGACAGCTGATCGTAGGCGCCGCGGCTGATCGTCGGTACTGTCAGTTTGCTTTGTAGTGTTTCACGTTGTGTGTTGTTGTGAGTCTTAGTGATGTCTTACTAAGTGTTCTACAAATCCTGATGACAAATACTGAAGCAAATGTTATTATAATGTATTATAAATGTGAATTTAACTGTTTGTAAATAATCAGAACTTTAGTTTAATACTGAATGAAGTAAGGGCAAATGCAAGCAATGTGAGGTTATCCGTGTATTTTGTTTTGTATTTATACTCACTTTGTTCTTTCTTCTCGACTTTCCGTTGATTTTATTTTATATTATTTACTTATTATTTTCGAGTTTAAATAATATGGGTGATGAAATCAAAAGTGATGCAATTCGCGATCTTTTGTTTGACTGCGAGTCGGAAAGTGACGATGATTTTGATACACACCTAGGATCAAATATTGATTTTATGAACGATCTAAACGAAAATTTGCGAGATCCTGTATTTGATTTAGACCATTGTGCTTTGAACATTACCACTCTTAAGGCGAATTACCTGAACTAACAAGCTATGTAGCAAAAAACTTTTTTTGTTAACATTCAATATTATGTAATAGTTTTATTGACGTGACAACGTCTTAAATTAGGTTGCGGCTCGGAGTCACTCATGAAAAAGTGTAACGCCCGGTAACGTTACGATGCCCGTCCAGTGGGTCCGCCGCACGGGATCCGCACGGGATAAAGCAGATAACTGTGGGTCCGCCGCACGGGATAAAGCAGATAACTATGTTTATTCGTGAAAATGTGGAGTGCTTAGATTCGTCATTTACAACAACTACAACAATAAAGGTAAATAATTGTACACTGATATTTCATTATCGTAAACTACGATTGATTGATTAATTGTTAGATTGACACAAAAGTTGAGAAACTGAGTTTATAGGTTATGTCATACTATTGACAAATGTTGATAGTGTTAAGTAAATTATTAGTTTAAATCACTCTGCAATCAATCGTAATTCAGTCGATTGAGAAGAAACAGCGCGTATTGCTAGTCAAACATTTAAAATAACAAATTATAACCTCTAACCTGTCATAACAGTGCGACCAAACAAACGAACTAAACCGACCAATCACCACGCGCGATGTTAGAATTTAACTGTGTTTAGCAAGAATTTCAAATTCCAATTTTAGTAAATGTTTTATTCAACTTTACCAATTAAAATAACAAATTTTAATTAATTTCAAATTATGTACAATGTTTTAGTAAACTAACTATATTTCTATGGTTAAAATTTGTGCAATTCTTATTTTCATTCAATTCCTCGTTCCTATTGTGCAATTTAATAATATTCATATCAATAAATATTCTACCGAGAAAAAGACGTTGTCACGTAAAATCTTCGCCCGTAAAACCGACTTTAGAGGCAACCATAATTTTTTTTTTTTTTAATTAAATTTATATTTATATATTTAAAAAAAGTATGCATCTCTATGTTTAAAATGATATATAGTATGAGTTTATAACATAATTACTGTAATAACACAGAATTTTTTAAAAGCATCATAAAACCCCTAGCGAGCCACGCCGAAACATATATTAAGGGCCCAGGGTACAAAGTGTTAAAGACATACGTACATTTTACAACGTGTTTTAATTTATTAGGGCTGCTTAAGTTAAATATTATGTAATTGTTATTGATGATTTTTTATTTCGGTGATTTCTTTATGTTTTATTTGTGAATTACATTACAAAATGATGATTTGTATGTTATCATAAAATATTAAGATAATATGTTTGACTAAATGATCTGTAGTACTCAACTTTTTGTTATTGTATTTTATTAGTCTTGTACGTGCCATTGTTACCATTTCATTATTTTTCCTCTATATTTATGTCCGTAAGTAGCACAAAACCCAAGCTTGTTCTTATATTATGATTTTGTCACAAAATTATGCTATTTAATTTAATACTGATGCAACTGCTGAATTTTATATAAAAAGTTTTAACATATGTTACTTTAAATATTGAATACTTATTTTTTCCGCCACAAAACATTTTACCTTGTTTTACAAATTTTAATATTTATGTTACACGGTTACTTCAAATATGACTAGCTACAGCAGTCATTCCACTAAACTTAACACTATTTATAGATCACTCTGGTTATCCTCCAGCCGTACATTTTGGGATAATGTACAACATTTTCTATTACATATACAGATATCGTCTCTAAAAAGTTTTCTTGCTCTACCCATTTTAAAAACCTGTTTAAGTGATTTGGTTTTACTTCTCTACCCATATCGAGAATTATTAAGCACTCCAGCATGTGAAGGTGAATGCATTGCGTCTTTCAAAAGTATGAATACGCTCAATATAATTTGTAATATCATAGGGGATTAATTTTGCTATCGGGTTTTGAATTTTCGAATTTCAGGTAATGACTTTAAAGCTTTTAAACATAGGAACCTCTTTTGAAAGAGGTGAAAAGTTTATGACTTTAATGGATTTTCTAATGATGAATTGTTCACTCTTGTCAAGCTTTTTATTCATCTTTATTCTGATTTAACTAATGGGAAATGGCCTTGTATGGTAAAATTTAAGTTCAAGTACATAAAGAAAGAAATCTCACGATCTAGCTTGCTCATTCATTAGAGAAGAAACCCTGCATATAAACTAGAATCTGTAAAATGTACAGTATATTTTTACTGAGGTTATGTTTATTTGGATTGATACTAATATTTCCACAGGACATGCTGCTTACCCGAGCTTCTTATATATTAACTACCCTTTAAATAATTATTTAACATTATTTTATAGCAATAAATCGTAAGACATAATATTATGCATTTTAAAAGGTGTTGGAAATCCACAAATCCCCAATAAACATAATCAGTAAGATTTTTACTACGTAAATATTGAAAAATTAGTCTTTTGTTTGGCTTTTTTAAACATATATTTTGCTAATTCATAAAAATCTGAATATATCATTCAGTTGTATATAAAAAATTCTTATGTTTTGTTGTAGGTTGTAACGATCTTACTTAGAAAGAAACAAAACTTCCAGTAAAGATTGCTTTTAAATTTTTGGGAGTCTAGATTACATTAAAAAACCAACAAAGTTTAAAATGTAACTAGAGAAGTTTATCCAGATAAATTAAGAAAGAGACACCGCAGAAAACACTAATTCAGTTTGTGTTTGTCGCCATACATTGTCTTTCAATTTGTGTCGAGTCTGGAACAGCCTCCGGTCCATTTCTTCTGTTCCGCTTTTCTTGACTTGAGCAATGTATGACTTCCTGCCATAACTGTTTCATAACCACCACTTTTACTTGTTTATACACTAAAATACTACAAAATATTCGACAAATTTGAAACGTAGAACTGTACAACACAAAGTATTCACGTTGTAGCAAAGTTATGTATAAAACGTCGTAAAACATTGAGTTGTAGAAATAAAAAAGAAAATTAATAATATTTTTTCATCAAATGCATTATAGTTAGGTTTAAAATATATACTGCGTCCTTCAAAAACTTATAAAATGTCAATTTACGGATAAAAAGTAAATTTATTCAATTAGAATGTAATTTAAATCCTTATACAAGAGAATAATATAAAGGTTATTACATAATTTATTAACGTTTACATACAACCACTTGTACAATTGTTATATGAATGAACGCTTCTGATTATTATTATGTTTCAGTGCGGGGGTCTTGTTTAGTGTTTTTAAGGCAAAACTACATTTTTATTAAATTTTTCGTATACTTTTAATATGCATAATGAATAAAACTTTAACATATAGTTTTTTAACGCTTTCTTAAAAAAGATTTAATACGCTTTCATTTACTAGAATAAACTGATAACTGTATTTTTAATACAAATATTTTGTATAAAGAAACTATTCTTTTATCGCTCGTCTGTTTTACCTGTTCCTAGTATTCAGTATCTTATTAACTTATGTACATTAGGCAGTATTTGTGGGCGTTTGTTGTTTTATTTCAGTGTATACATAATTTACAAATAAATAAGTTCAAAATATCCAGTTTTGAATTGAATAATTTAAATCTAGTTGAAAATCGTCTAAAATCTGACGCTGTTGAAGACTTTACTTCTTTAACCTGGAGTCATGCACTGATAAGGAGATAGAAAAACTCAGCATTAAGAAGATCTAAACGAACCTATTTTCATCGTTTTGACATTAGAGAAACCCACATTACAGTATGAAATGTAATCTAAATGAAGCGGCGTGCTCAATGACTCATCAAGTGCACACTTGAGACACACAAGAAAAGACAAATGACGAGAACGAATTGTTCTCATTTTCACAAGTGATGAGACAGTGAGAAAAACTCTTCACTTAGATTACACTTGAAAAAATGTCAACTTTTCTTGCCGAAAAGACTTTTTTTTTTCAAAAATATTCTGAGATGGTATAATCTGATAAATATTTTAAACAATATTGAAAATTTCGATTGAAAATTTGCCTGTTTTAGTTAGACATTAACCAGGCATTCTAAAGGGCTACCTCACGTTAAGAAGTAATTTATGAACTAAATAACTTGCAATGATTTTGAATGATCTTTTAATTCTAGTAAAGATTGCACTTATATATAAGATTAGTCCACCTGAGGTATGATTGGATCACAGGTACACAAATTTATTGATGTCAATCAATGAACATGAAGAAACAATCCAAATTACGTTTAGTAAATGGTATAAGTTATGGGGAACCTATTTGAATAAGGAAACAATATTTTAAATAGCCGATTTTATTAAGAAAATATCCATATGGATATTGAATGATTTACTTTTATAATGATGTAATTTAATGGGCAAACCAATCTTCTTAAGTAATATCCACTTCAGTGAACTTACTGTCATTTTTAGTGAATTTACCGAGATAATTGAATTGCATTTCCGTGGATGTAAAGATATAAGATATGTTTTTAGAATGCCACTTGCTACGCTAATGCATATAGTTGTAAAATTTATAAGTAAAGAATTAATCCTATTATACGTAGTCTAGTGTATGTTTAACGGGTTGTTTCATTGAATATCTAAAAGTAGAATACATTTTTTATACATAGAGTTTTTATTGTAAAGATAGTTCGAATTAGGTCTATTCCTATTTCAATTAATATTTTCTGAGAAAAAATATCTATAGGCTCTATAAAAAACATAGCTTACAGAAGCATTGTACTAGGGAGGTAATCATAATAAGAGTTCCAAAATATTGTTATAATTTTTTTTTAGATATATCACACTAAGAAGAAATAGATGACAAACGTCGACAGCTCATTAAGCTATGCGGAGTCCTGAAGAGCGTTTGACAGCATTCGAATATATGGATGGTATAACTGTGAGGCAGTCAGTTTTAAATAAATGAGGGACAAAATTTATTGAAGATAACAAATAATATTGATGTTATATTAACAGACTTTTTATATGAGAAAAAAATAACACACATTGGGTAATAATTGGAAACCATAGGTTTAAAGCAGAACTTATAGAGTTCAATACAATAATTCCATTATAAAATATTGTTTAACATTCTAATAAAATGTACATAAATTTATTGTTCCTGGATTGATTTTCGGGTATGTACAGGTTTCAATTTGGTTATTGTTGTAGAATCTAGTTTTTTCCTACTGTTAATGGAAGGTTAATTTAAAAGAAATCTGAGTTAAAACTAAGTAATTCCATTGTATTATGATTTAATTTAATTTTAAGATATTTCATGTTCTTTGGTGTTTTTCTTCTTCCTACGTCTCTGCTTTGTAATAGTATGATTATAAAAATATATTATAAAGTTATAGATGTGTAAACAGTTTGGTGAAAGTTATTAATTTTAAACGATAGAAAGTTTGGGTTTATTTGTAATATTTTAGGTATTTTAAAATTGTTTATGACATTAAGAATTTTTCAAGGGAACTGATTGTTTAATTTGGTATCGTTGGGTGAACTAAGAACACTTTTACTGGGTTTTTAAGCCTTAAATCTTACTTCTTCCTTAAGATAACACGTCATAAAATATATACTTCTGTAACGAAACATAAAATGGTCTTATGTCATAGAAAGTAACAGTATTTTAAGTATATAAATATGGGACAAAGTGTGCATGGTCAACAAGTAAACAGCTAAATGTGTAAAGTTTTATAAAAATGTCCCGGTAAAATAATTTTTACAAAATTCGTTCAGTATATTATTAGGCGTAATGTAATTAAAAATATATTTAAATAATATACTATTACAATAAATAAAATATTTTAAGTATACAATTTCCTAGAGCGTATTGCCCCGAAAACTTCCTTAATTTTCATTTTGATTTTTATATAAATTTCATATAAATCTGCCTATTGCGGTGCCGCTTAGTAACTATTATGGTTTGAAAATAGAATGTTTGTATATAAATTATTATTTATAATAGTGCTAAAATATCCTTTTTAGAGTTCTCATGTAATCTTCAATATTTTTGAATACTATAACTACTGCATATAGACTCAAAACATCTACTAATGGTGAGTCGGGTGTAGGGAAAGGAGTTTTATGTGTTTAGTTAAATTTTGAGATGGGGTTTACTATACACTTAAAAGTGTTATATAGTGTTTACGTACATTCTAGGACTAAATTACAGTTTTGACGTTTAGGTGGATTCTGGCTAGGGCGTTGTACTCCTATTTAGGATAAACTTCTTTTTAATTAAATGTAAAGATCTGGCCATTGTTTTTGAGTCATCATGTTTTTTTTTCACCATGTTTTGTTTCTTGTATACCCCAAGTACGTAAATACAACTGGTTCTTTGAAAATAAAGTTGTTTTTGTTTTAAAAGAGGCAAATTTATAATAATATTATGGAAATTTGTATCAGCCAAATAAGTATATCACGGTGTTCTCTTCTGTTTCACAAAAGAAGACATTCCCAGTGAGGTTAATTTTACCGTAGGTTAAAAGAACTGGAAATTCTTTCGTTGAGGGAGTTGAAATTAATTATGAGAATAAGTAGACCAGGTAATATACTAGTACATTCTATATCAAAGGTTGAGTTTCGTGGATAATTATTCTAACACGGTTTAAAAAGCAATCATAATCTATTCGTATACATTTAATATTTAAAATCGTTAGATTTATATATTGTTATGGTATATGGCATTTTACCACCATGTTCTGTTAAAATACACATTTTTAATCATGATAAAGACATTTTACTTGAGATAGTCCATCATATTCTCAAGAATTGTTTACCTCGAATACCAGAACTCAATCTCTATTCATGATGTCACCGCTGATACAGTTTGATATCGTAAAAATCTTAACTCATCTCATTTTTACAGTGTGATAAAAAATATTAGGCTGCCAAAGCTCAAGAACAATATACATGGATTATATCAACTCAATCTATATTCATGCTTTAACTTTAAATACAGTAGTATATCGTACATACCGTACCTAATATCAGACCTTTACATGTCTTTATCTGTCCTTTTAATCATAAACATCATGAAATGACAAATCACTATAGAAATGATCTGACCTCGATAGATTCTGAACAATACCATAGATATACATCTGTGTAAGGGTAGCGATGAAAGAAAATACATAGGGGTTGATAGGGGTAAATATGTCTTTATATTGTTTTAGTTATTTGATTAATCAGGTAATTTCTCGTAATGGGTTTTTAGAGGTGTCAAGACTGAGCGATGCTGAATATTGAATCCGAGAAAATTTACTGTATAACATTAAGATAATTTGAAATAATGCGTTATTAATTTATATGATTGATTTTGCACAACACAGATTAAAAAATAACCCTCAATGTCGACATTTTAATATAACATGAGTAAAACCATTAGAAATTCATCTTTATTCATAATAATTATCTTATTGTTCATCTTAATTCATATTAGACAACAGTTTTTACAACCGTATATATATTTCTTTCTAATAACGTGGACTTGACTAAGATACGTTTATGTATGTTCGAAAACGTATAAGCTTTTAATAATTTAATATTTATATAACTTTAAATAACCACCATCTCAAAACCTGAAGAGTGATACAAATTAAGTAGGAATAAGTTTTGCTTGGAATGATTTAAATTTGTTTTAATGTTCAATTTTAAACTTAAGTTTGCCCTAATGGGAATGACCTTAATTTTGAAAGGTTTTATTGATTTTAAACTCAACCCATCTTTATATAAGTATTGCCACTGTTGTAAGTAATGGTATAAAAATATAAAATTTTGCACTTCATTTCATTTTAACATAATCAAAGCAGAGTATATTTACAGCAAATATCTATCCACTGATATTCAAACTGGAGCTGGACGTTCTTATCCACTCATGTCGGCTGATCGTCCTAGATGTGCCATAAAAATGGTATCGAAAGTTTTTAATTAGCCAAAAAAGCTACAATTTTCAATCTTTATTAGCTAAAATCTAAACGATTATGTTTATTCCGGTTTTTTTTATTTAAGGCTTTATAAACATACATGACAAAAGTACCTTAAAATATATTGCAAGATTCTCAGTAGTATATATATATATATATATATATATATATATATATATATATATATATATATATATATATACTGCTTGTTATTTAAAGGATAGTGAAGGAGTTACGATAGTGGAAATAATAGTATTATTCGAAATAAACATAACGTAAGTTACATCATACGGTAACATTTTACACGGATACTAGTACACATGCAGGGTTTTCACACTCATGAAAGAGCTATAAACATCGAGTGATTTTTCTTTACGTACTTGAATTTAAATTACATTTTACAAGTCCTTTTGTTAATATTTAAATCATAATAGAGTTTAATGAATAGCTTGATAAAAGCGAACCAATTATCATTAGAAAATCCATTATTCAGAGCCCATTCACGCCATAAGGAATGGTAAAGAGTTTTCTATGTTTAAAACCTTTAAATGATAACCAGTAATTTGTTTGTTATGAAATTAATAGTGATACCAAGCCTATTTGACGTTACACAGTATAATGATATTATATACAACGCATAAATATGTTATTAAAATTATAAAAATGTTATTATAATTTGTCAAGAAAGAAGGTAAAATATGTCGTTGAAAATAATGAATTTTTTTATTTTCTAAAGTCGCCAGTTTTAATTTTTTTTTTACGTAGGGAGTTTCGTCAGATTACAACTAAATATTATCATTTTGTGATAAATCATAATGTAAGAACGACCTTGTATTTGTGGTAATTCCTGCAAATAGTACAAAACGAATGTACTAAAATGGCAAAAAAAGCGTTTGTAGTAGACTCATGCAATAAATTAACAACAAATTTAATTACCCCAGACAATTTAATAGATAACACTGTCATAAAATTATAAGATAACAAACGAATCATCGTCTTTGAATGTAAATCACAAATTAATCAAAAAATAAAAAGCACAAACACACTATAAAAATATTTATTAATAATTAAATGATCCATAAATAAAAAAGGACTCCACCTATTACCTAAACAGACTTAATAAATTAAAACAAATACTAAATATGAATAATATAACTAAATTATTAAAATAAGTTTTTATAGCTGCTCAAATATTGTTTATTGGTTAAAAATTAAGGATAATATTAAAAACATACCTCTAATAGTTGTACATGGATAGATCTATAATTGAAATGTGCCGTAATGAGTAAGACAAAATTAGTTTGCTTTAGGACAAATCATTTTTCCAATTACACGTCAACAAGTAATAGATAAGAGGAATTGGCTTCGGACATTAAAGTTTTATGGGCACTGCAGTAATACAATACAATGTGTTTGCTTGTTTTTTTTACAGTTTATATCCACTGATTAATAGTATTTGGGTTTATATGTTTGCTAATTCAAAGAAGACTTTAAACCCTGTAAATATTAGAAAGTACATAATTTTTCTAAATCATAATGATATAAATCACCGTACGAGAACAGGATGATTGTAAACACACGTATATGTTTTATATATACTTAATTTTTACTTTCAAAATTATGAATTAATGACATTGTCGAACACTAGTAATATTAGATAACGTTGGATTAAAATAAAAAGGCTACTTTCTGAAACAGGATTACATTATTTCAATTTATACTATAGGAACGTATAATGTTGTTTTTATTTTGAGGTTCTTAGTACGAGTATATCTAATAATACATGAAAAACCTAAGTTTTAATACAGTCTATTATACATTAATATTGATTGATATGTATTTTGTTTTAAATAGTAAATAAATTCATGACATTCAAAATTGTTTAACGGTGTGATGATACAAAAATGAAATAATAAAGAAAGACCAGTTGTTTTGGTTTCTAGTGGTTAATGCAAATATGGGAGAATCGTCTCGTTTCTCAATCATATTGTATTGTATAACCTATAACTAGAAATCGAATATGGCCATAACATAAGTTTATTAGTTTCATATAGCAGTACACTATTTAATACTAATTAAATTTTACCTAAATATAAAAATCTGCCTAATATTAACACTTTTAACGTATATATCTCAGAGATTATTTAAATTTTTAAATAATTTTTTATATTAAATTTTATTAAAGTGGGCTATACTCATGGAAATTATATTACCCGTTTTAATTATGATAACATAATTTAAAATTATAAATAAGAACAGTTTATTTAGTATTTATGTATTATCATTAAAAAGTAAGCATTTAATAAACTAGTTATTAGACATTTTCAAATACATCAAGGTTTGAAAACCTCAATAACAAATACAAGAATAGGTTCTTGAAGTAAAGAGAAGTATTTCTTTTCATTCTTCTCCACTGCACCAAAGTTTCAAGGAGCTTAAAGGTAAGGTTTTTACTAACCCTGAAAGCTTACACACTTACTTTACGTTTTAGCCCTTAAGTGCTTTTTATATTATTACAAAAGTTAATTCTCCACCTTGATGTTTCATAGCAATTGTTATTTTTAGGTAAAGGATTTTCGAAATGATTGAATGCAACATTTTATTAATAAAAAACAATATAATATGTTTCGAAGATGGTGTTATTAGTGTAGTTCGAGGCACTTCTTTTCATTAGCAAAGAGTACACATTTATTTGTATGAATAGAACATCTCGAATACATTTTCTAAGAGAGTGCGTATATTGCCATTTGTATTCATGCACACCTCTTTCATATTTTCGTATATGATAACTTTCCTATAGGTATAACTTTTCAACATTTATATCTATATACACTAAAGTTATATCTACTTTTTTATAAACTCTAAAGCAAACATGTACATGTTATAGATTATATAGAAAAGTAATACAGATCCACAAATTTTATAAAGAATATGAGAAGCATAGTAGCCTATCCATTAAAAGTTTTTATCAATTTTACGTATTTCAGAATTTATGCCATGGTCACAGAATTATTAATAGTGAGAAAAACAACCAGTATGAAATTTATATTTGCAGGACATCTTTTACAAACAGGTCACAATAAAGCCTAAGTGTATGGAAGAAAAATTTTAATATTATGAGGTATAGGCATGAATAACGTTAGGCAATTACAGTATATATATATATATATATATATATATATATATATATATATATATATATATATATATATATTATTTCAATTGGTAATGGTTCAATGTGTTTAGGTTGTAGCCGCACTGTAACCATGGGATAAAATCGGACAATAGTTTAAATAATAAACATTACAACTGTTCAAAGTTAATATTATTATTATATATTATTACATTGAGCTCTATACAGAGAGTGTAAACTTCAAAAAGAGTTCTAAAACACAAAATTCAGTGTTCCACAAAGAGTGGATGATCTGGAGAAGGTAAAGTTTAGTCTCTTTAATTAAATGGGGATTAGATTTTTCTGAGTAGTAGTGTTATATATTTGTATATACCTTCCTATTATACACATTCAGTTAATGTAAATACAGTCATTTGACAAGTATATGGTCTTGTGATCGTATGCTAGTTTGGTTATTTAAACGTATATATAAATACAAAAAATACAAAATAATGGAATAGTAAAATGTAAGGGCTCTGTGGTGTAGTGGTAGCACAGTCACCCGGTAAGTAAGAGATCCGGGTCCGAGTCCCGGCTAAACAAAAACTTTTTTGAATCAATTTTTATTAACAAAATATTAGAGTACATTTTATACAGTATGAACTTTCAATCATGTGAAGTTTTAATGGCCGAGTAAGTGTTAAATTATCATAGTTTTCTTTGCCATTTTACTTAAAATGTCACGATAAACGAGAGCTGTTCTAAATGATCCATTTAACATTCAAAACTCGTCATAACATGTCAATGTAATGCAACGTCACTTTGTAACAAAGCGTCTTGGGTCGTGCTTTTGTGTCCTGTGTTATACGTGTGTCAAAATAAACTGATGGGCTTCGACACTTTAAATATAAATATATACCGCCTACACGATGTACCGGATTTACTTGTTTTTTGTAGGTTTAAGTTTGCGTTTTTCAGTAAGATAGTTTGATTAAATTGACAACCAATCTATAATAATTGTGAATTAATTGGAAAGTTAATGTTAGGTACTGATGTACAATAATATTAAATTCAAATAGATATTTAACTTATCATTTAATAAAAAATAGAAATGTTAGGAGGTAATACATGAATTCCATACTTAAACTATTAATATACATTTGCTTCATATATTTTTAGATTTTCTAAATACCACCCGAAATATATTAAAAAATAGCATGTAGCACTTTTATAATACAAAGGAGTTGGCCACACCAAGTGTATCGTAATAAGTATCGCCCAGATCGTAAGCAAACATTGAAGCACATTTTTCATTTTATTTTAAACACGTCCTCAGGATAGCATAAGACGGACACAATTATACAGAAAAGATAATTATACACTTCCCTCATCGAACATGTAAAAAGAAATTTATAAGTCATTACGTTGTGGGTTTCAATTATTATTTGCTAAATTCAATGGCTGTATTATTAAATAATACATTAATACTAATTTAGTAGGGAATTCAAAGATAAAATGTCGTTCGGGATGTAAAGTCCTTTCTACCATATTACATCATGACACTAAAATATTATATTGCATTTGTTACGTTAGTTAGGCTACATATGTAAATATTTAATGTGTGAAAATCCATAGACGTACATATTGTAAAAGTTGTACCGGCGACTCTGTTCTTTTATCGTTACTCATAGAACTAGTTTTGATTTGATTTTCCTGCTCTGATACGTATTTACTTTATTACAAATAAAAACTGGCAAATCAAAAATTATCAAACACATCAGGCTACAACGAAAAGTAAAAAATATAAAGGTGTTAATGATATCCAAAACTCTGCACTCTTTGTTAGGCTATTGTATAAAAGTATACATTGCGTATTGTTTACAAACAAGGTATTATTTTCCTGGTAAAATATATTAAAACTTACTTTGTAAATGAGAATAAGGAAACAAAGTAAACAAGGACACGTTAATACAGTGTATTTTGTGCCGTAACTTTTTCCGATGCAACATGATTCGAGAGTACGTGTCAAAGAGTTCTATACTACAATGTGGAAGTGGAATTGACGTCACCTAATATTGAATTCACGTGATCCCTGTATACATCACTGTCCTTCAACTTTATTAGTCTATCAGTAACTTAACATAGTAATACAGATTGCAGGTTTTTAATAAGTGGTTTAGTATAAGACTCATTACCCGTAATGTTACCTTATATATAAGACGTAGCTACTGTGTGTTGAGAACACGCACTTTATTAAAGTTCAAATTATGTTATAATCTTCACAGAAAAACCCTGAAATTTTGTCTATTACTACTTTTAAATGTACCAATTATTGTACACAAAGATGTTTGATTTTTCTTATTTCAAATTATTATTACACAGCTACTTTCTAAAGATCAGGAAAAGCACGTTTCTTTCAAGCGGAATAATGTCAAAAATGAACAATGGGAGACTTTTAGATTACTGTTTAAATTTTATTTTCTTATAAGCTTCATTGTAAGGTATAAAATAACTAGCAGCTTACCTTGAGAAGAGAAATGAAGTACAAAATATTTTTTCTTGTTTGACTGCTCTTCTTTAATTGGATTGCTCTGTCTAATATTTTTTGAATTAAATTTATAAATTAAAAAACAAAATTCATTTCTTAACATCTAAATTACCTTTCAACTATTTGGTATGTTAACCAGTGTAACAAAATTCAATATTTTAATTTAAACGGTCCTTGTATTTTGTAATAAATAAATTATTAAATCAGTCTTTTGTTAGTAATAATCTTTTTATGCAGTTCAGTTTCTGTTATTATTAGTGTTACAAATGCACTTTCTGTAGTGTTTATGTTTATTCAATTATAAAACATTATTCAATATTTTCCTCATTAAGTAACTTATTTAAAAAGTAAGGATGTGGGAATTTTTTATTTTCAGTGTTCAATACAGTTATTTCCTGGAATTAACCAAAAGATTAATTAGTTAAAAAATACCTTATAAAAGAGTGAGCCAGACCAGAGCCGTTGTAAACAGAAAGCTTTCTCTTTATGCATTAAAAAGTTTCTCTCATTATAACTTTAGCCGAACCTGTTAATACTGAACTTTTGGAGCTACTAACAGGTTTTAAATTCAAAACATATTTTGTCTCTTACGTTATTGTAAAAATATTTTTCACTTAAAAGGTTTTCATTGAGCTGAATCTATAAGGTTGGTTTATTAAATGAAACAATTTTAAAATATTTCAAGAGCGTGCTACTCCCTACTGATACTAAAAAATAAATGTGTTTAAATTCGGACCTGTACAGTATAATGATGTATTTTTATTGTTTTAAGTTTAAGCATTAGCTGAACGTTAACAAACTTATCCCATGAGGTGCTTGAAAAACGTTCGGTTAGCCTATTCTTTCTGCCTTTTACATGTATGGAGATCAAAATAGCATATAGTAAATTAGAAATTATACGTGAACAAAATAGGTTATTGAAGTTTCTTAGATTTGGTACTTTTCTCTTATTTGACATGGCATACTACCAAAAACATGTCAAAGGATTTGATTTGACTAGGTTGTAATGGACTTGCCACCACTTCATTGAGGCCAAGTGATTCCGCCATTTAACAGTGTCCATAAACTGTATCAGGCTAACCATAATTCAACATTGTATTACTGTTGACAGGACTTTGTTCAGTAGTTTAATATAATATGCACTAGCCGTAATTTATCTTATATACAAGTTTTATTTTATCAATGTTGAGATCATGCTGTCTTAATAAATCCTATTTAGTGACTTAACTTGCCTAAAACTTAAGTTCATAGGTACTCATAACTATACTTATTAATGTACAACAATCTTTGTTTGATTTGTTTAACACGTAATTATTACTAGGCAGCTACTTTTTTGAAATAAGTTTAGAACGCTTCTTTCAAAGCGGGAAATTACCTATCATAAAAATTAATGACGTCTAACCAAACCCATCTCATAAATAATCTCTAGATTTTGGTGACTTTAACGTCTCTTAGAGACTTCTTAAAATGTTTTAAATACCTTATAGCGCACTTTCATAGAAGAAAAAAAATCTAAAATATAATATTCTTTTTCAAATAATGCCCGACATTTATATTGTGATATAATGGATATTAACTACAATTTTTACTAAAATATATGTTTTGATCAGGTAAAATGTGGTCATATACAGTTAATGACATTAAATCGAAAATTTTGAGTTGAGAGAAACGTAAAAACTGTTTATGAATAAGGAACACAGGATTTACTCACGGGATTCCCTTATGTAAATATTTAGAAATTATTTTGTAGTAGTTAATTAAACGAGAGATATAACAAAGTTACAGTTCTCCAGAGTACATGTTGTTTAACAGAATTTAATAACAAATACGTCCAAATCCTCTTAGACAAAGACGCATGAAGCTATTTACTTACATAATAAATTAAATTGGGGCTATATAAGTATATATATATATATATATATATATATATATATATATATATATATAAATGTATAAAACTAATGAATTAAAATAATGAGAATTAATAATTATAAAATTAAAATTTATATTTAACATTAATTATTATCATATAATTAATTGACTCGTTACAGCACAGCATCATAAACCCTAATAGAATAAATTAGATTTGCATCAACACTACTACTATCCGACACCCCCCCCCATTTTATCTGCCCTTCTTTGCTGCTACACAAGATACTTATTTCCATGTCCAAAGGACTTTGAACTTGAACTTTGACGTTAACGCTAGAGTTACTATTTTCATTACTGGATTTTTCGAAATGATTCAAGGAAATATAAAATTATTAAACGAACTATAAACCTTTAGTCCGCTACATATGTCACCTAACTTCAATGAGGAAGTCACGTGATATGCTTTCATGAATGGTGACATTTTCGTAATTGAGGCACTGTTAAGAAATTTAGCAGATAATGCTCGGGGAAGAATTCATCAACATTAGAAATATATTCCTGTTAACTGGTTACTTAAAACGATTTGCCATATGTCACTACTTTACATTTGAAAGTTTGAAACTCAAACCCGAGACCTCTGGCTTTAGTACCCTTTCTTCTTATATGTCTTAAAAGTATTTTTACTTTATGTTATGTAGGAAGACGGCAATTTTTTCATCGTAATAGGTATAATCGTTATTTCAATGAAGTTTAGGATACCTTACATGAACTACCATTTATTATTTGTAACAAAATGTGTTTATTTTGCTATGTTTTAATAGCATAAGTCACTAAATAAAACTAATTAAGACTAAACTGTACTTTTTAATCGATATTCAAAGTTTTTCGAGGATATGTGCACACAGTAATGAATAGGTAAAGTTTAATCTTTTAGTACTAGGTAAAACTATATAAGTTTACGTAATATTAACTTGAAGCTGTGACGAAAAAGCTTAAGTAAAATTTATTCAAGTTTTCTCCTGTTTCTTATAAGTCCTTTAATAAACAAGGTATTTGTATAAAAAAAATAAAACTGTAATGTTGCAACTAATTTGAAATATTTTATATGCAATATGTAATAAAAACATATTATGCAAAACAATATTTCACACACACTATCAGTTACACTATCAAATCATACTTCACGAAGCTACAACTACAAGGTAAACTTTGAACCTCCACGGGAGAATTACAGGTAAGCTTCTTAGTCACCCCTTCGAAGTAGACGTTGTCAGGATCAAACTTTACAATACCCTTGTAAAATACTTACTGAAATATTTTGCATTAATTGTTAAGTAGGTGTCTGCAGCTGACCGATGTAAAAAATATTTATTTATATTTTATTAAAACTAAAACTATTTCAATATTATTTAGCTTGTAATAAAATATATTCCTAAAATTATTTTTTTTAAATATTGCGTTGTTACAAATACATTTAAAGGTATAAATGTCTCATATAATTTTTAATATAAAATTCATCTACAACAAATTGCTAAGAATGGTTAAAATATATATTCAAAATAATTTATAAAATTACCTTTCATCTCTAAATAAGAAAAATATTTAGCCGTATCATGCTTGATTCTTATAGATATTTATCTTTTTCATATTCATAAAGCCATTTTAAATAAATAATTTAAGTTTACTACATACTGATTTAGCATTTTATTTTGTCAAATATTTCTGACGGTAAACACCTGAAATTTTATGTTGCTGCCTACGTATGCTTTCACGTGACTTGTTATATAGACTGTGGGGCGTTACATTAAGAGTCAGTATATGGTTAGCAGACGCTGATATAATATTTATCTACATTTACGTTTGATTTTTATTGTATAAAGATATGAAATATATGGTCTGGGTAAAGTTATCTTTTCATATTTGTTTCCCTTTTCATACTGACTACTCCCTTTTCAAAATCCACTTAAACTATCACTACTGATTGTAGGTTTCTTCCTTCTCATTTCTTGCGAAAGATTTCTCTGTCAGTTTCAAAATAAACTATGTTGTTTTCTTTTATGGTGCAGGTTGGATCTCGTCTCCTACCCTATAAGAATTAATGCCAAGTTTAATTAAAATCAACAATCGGTTGTTATTCAATCATATTATTACTTCCATTGACAACATAAAATGAAGTTGCTTAAGTAATGGTTACTTTTCATAGAAGGTCATGTTTTATATAATGCAATTGTTTTAAATATAATGTGCAAATAACGTAAGAGTAATTAAAATGCACAACGAATAATCTATACATGTTTTTTTTAGTATCAATATAACCGTTCTTTAGAGTAAAAACATAAAAAGTTTAATAAATGCAATTATATTCTCTTTTACATTACTTTTCCTATTACAACGATACTACTTTCACTAGATGGAAATTGAGATATTATGCATATGGCAGGTTTTCATTCATTATTAGATCGTTCGTAATCTATCGTGCTTAGATAGGCAATGTACTAGAAATTTATTTATATTTTGTTTTATAACTTTCATCGCTCTTGGATAAAATTAAGAAATAAATGACGACAGCGATATGCATTCCGTTGATGTAAGTTTTTAAAATTATAACGCAAGGAAATGGTTGACTAAGAATATCTGAAAAAGTTTCTTGCACTCTGTGCTCTAAAACAACGAATCAATAGAGAGAGCAAAGACGTAAATAGTTTTTGCAATAATTTGGAACAATATCGCTGACAATAAATGTGACAAAGCAAAGTGTAACAATGGATGAAACGAAGTTATTCGTCAAAATTGAAACAATTGTTACAAAGAAAGAGAGAGAGAGTATAAAACAGCTGATATCTATTTAAAATGTCCAATACTGTCTTGTAGTGTTTCACTTTTCGTGCTTTTTATCAGTAAGGTAGCAGAGGTACTTAACGATCTTTATTTGATTGTATTCTTTATGTCAGAATGTTCTATTATTCAATGCTTTCATTTAGTTACAACCATCGTAACAATAATATAAGCTGTCAACACTAAGTTTAAAAAGGTTCTATAACCCGGTACTACTTAAATATTTTTATGGTACATAGGTACTTATATAGATAGATGCATCATTGCAAGATATGGTAACATTTGATAGATTGAAATATAAACTAAAAATGAATTCATCAATCTTGCGGAATGATCAGAACATTTTAATTATAAACTATGTTGTTAGTTCGATATAAAACTTAATATCGCCTAATTGAGGAAGCATTGTATGAGACAATCAAATATACGAACATTTAAGTATAAATATTGAAACAATGAAATGAAAATTAACAAAAGATTTCTAGAGAGCAATTAACTCCTTCCCTTTTATATAAAAATACATCAACAATCGTCATATTCGCTATCTCCTACTCACATTTCCAGAAAAACAATTTCTTCAACAAAAATAAAAAAAATTTATACACTCTTGAAACGTCTACTTGATTTTGTATAACGTCAAATTTTCCGAGGAAATCATAATCGACTTTACATTTCTTGTTGCAATTCTAAAATTTAGCTTCTTGTTAAAATAATAATTTATGTTCAGAGAAAGTGGTATTGTCTTTAAACAATTCTCGCCTTTCTCATATATCTAAGATCATGATTTCTTTTAATGCCAGAGAAACACTAATTATAATAACTGAAAAGCCCTCAACTACAATAAAGAAAAACAATTTTTAACCGTACGTATTGATTTCGTGAAATTACATTAATCTAATTCCATCGACTTTTACTACCATTATCAAAACACATTCACCTTAAGCCCATCTTCAGTAAGGGGCTCGCCAAAGTGGCTTGAAATTACAAGAAACCAAGCTCAGAACTTACTCAAAGTTGAGCCAACTACATCCTCTTGGGACCCTCAATTGAAATATTTTAATCCACAACGTTATTTTGTTTGATAAATGTGAAAGTATGTAAACTATTTTTCAATTATTGTCAGATATCACACAAAAACTCTAAATCTCTAAAGGACATACACTACATTAAAATCAGCCTTTATTTCTGCAGCTATTACCACGAGACAATATTGTTTGATTAAAATAACCGCACGAATACGAAGCTTCTTCTAAAGTGTTTCCTGATTCCAGTTAGACCTCCAAATATAATTTGGTAATATGACAGACAACATACAATCCCTAGGCACAACATAATTTTGCAATCTAATTGAAGCGTAATGGTGGTGATCATAGGACAAATTTCTTGGTGTTATTATTGTGTGTTATTAAACACTCACTATGAACGCCCACTTTACTAGGTTCGACCTACTACTAGGCTACCGCTTGATGAATAAATATGAAAGTTCAAATATCATAATTGGCTGTATACAAAGCGAAAATGGGGTTAAAAATAAAAAATGCTACTACCATATATGATTTCTATGCGACCAACAAGTGAGTCGGTAATTTACCAGTGGAAAAAAGTAGATTTTAAATTTAATGGCAATGTATATAACACACGGACCATTACGTTTTTTATCGAATTATCCTCATTGTATGAAGCTGAGTATTATTAGTTCAGTTACATGAGGATATGCTTATTTGTGTTTGGCAAACAAAGCAAATATTAAATCCTTTTAAATTACTATATTTTAACTATTTTATAAAAAAATTACCTGTAATATAATTTATTTAATAATTTTTTTACAGGCAAAATATAAAGGATAATAATATTGTAAATTATGTTGTAAAAAAAATTATGTTATGTAAAATTACAATATAGAGTAATAACTAAAATTTTCTGGATTTTTTAGAGAAAATTGCAAGAATGTTTTTAAAACGAAACATTTCATGAGTAACTATTTCAGATTATTATAGTCTCTAATTTCAGTAAAATATAACAACATCTAAGGTATGGCAAAAAAATTAACATTTCTGCATTTAATTTACAGTATAAAACTCAAGGAGTAGTTCCTAATATTTAAATAAAAATGTGTGGAATTTAATTTTTATTTAGCAATATATTAATCATGTTACAAAATATTACCAAAATATTTACAATCTTATAATTGAATGAGCGTTTTGTTTTGTATCACTTATAATTAATTAGTTAAAGCGTCTTAGGATGAATACAAATACTGCGCCACAAAATTGATTAATTTTAAACCTTCTTGTATAGTTGACTGCAGTGTGTTTATCTGTACACGATTGGTTTTCTAATTAGGTTATCATGCTAAGAAGATTCCTGTGTGTTAGGGTATTGAGGAAAGTAATTGGGTTGGGCCGCACTCCACTGTCATTGACATATGAACAAAAATATGCAATTATTTAGACGTAATCATACAGAACTTCGCTTTTAGAACTTTTCATATCAATAATATAATATTTAGCAATAAAAAACTATTAAACTCAAATTCATTGTTTGCTGTATTTTCTTAAACAATAACCAACAATGAAGTTTTTATACTGAAGAAGTTTCGTGGCCATTATAAAACATCGATTTAATTTTTCTGGGTGCGTGACAAGCGAACTTATCGTGTTGAGTAAAAACGGTTATTCTTGGAATTGATTAAAAAACACTTTAATTGATATTTTACAGTTTCTGTAGTGTGCCTTTGTGAAATCTTTTAGCGTACCTGCTTTGAAAATAAGGTAAATTTGAACACTGAACTCCAAATTTTCTCTCACTGTTGAATATACCAACACTTGTACTGCCTTTCCTAGAAATTTATTTTATTCTTCATTATCTTTGTAAAAAAACTGTTTTCGGACCATTAAGCTACCGAAAACGCTACTGTAAGACATGTAATTATTAGTAAAAAACAAGATTTCATAGAATCGATGTACAGATAGTTGCTGGAAAGGAAGTCTTGTATTACAATTCGAGACAAAACATCCTCGGAATGTAAGTAGATTACGCACATCCGCCCAGACACCGATGGTGAACAAACAGGAAATGCTTGCTTAAGCAGCGGAAATGCTTATATATATATATATATATATATATATATTATATATATATATATATATATATATAATATATTATATATAAACCGTGCGACGATGTAAGGGGCAGCCATGCTGATACGAAAAATTGGTACTCACCAATTATGATGGAGAGATTTGGCAGAGGCGTGGTCATGAGCTGGCGGGAGAATAACATCAAAACTGAAGAACAAGGAGGAGAGAAGGAAGTCGAGGACGGGAATTCGAAAGATACGTTGGGAATGCTAGTGCTTGTATTCGTGTGCGGAAAAATATCTCTAGGCGTAATAAGTGTGAAGTGGAATAAAAAGTAAGTAATTTTAGGAAATTAGTATATATCAGGGTTCATTAATCATTTACAATTCCATATCTATTTAAATGTTCACAATTTCGAAAATGTAAATTCATGTAAATGTTTAGCTATTTTTAAAAGTTTCTACACGTTAGTCCATGAACTCATAATTATTGCAACACTACAAAATTACTAGTAAATGTTATAATTAATTAAATTATAACTAAATTGTAATGAATAATTTAATATTAAATATGTCTTTAAAGTATTAAGGTATTAACATTTGTGCTTAATAATGTCGGTTGGACGCAATCAAATTGTTAATTAAAACTTTTTAATCAATTTAATGAGATGTTGTCACAAATAAAATATGTGTTGGTTCATTTGAGGGTGTTGTACTGCCAATCTAACCTATTATTAAATCCTCTCACTGCAACCCTTGCTCATAATATGTCACAACCCTAATCTTAAACTAAACCAAACTTAAAAAAAACCTTACACTACTTAAAACAATTGTACAATACCAAAAAATTATACCAGCAATACTATATCGTTGTATTTTTGGTATATATGTATTAGTATTATAGTATTTCAGTTTTTAATGAAAGTTTTCAACATACCCTTACTCTGTATCTTCTGCGAGATAGAAGGACACATTGATATAAATTATTACCTATATAATGTTCATATGCATAAATTCAGTTTGAGATCAAATCTAAAATATATTATTATTGAATATATATATATATATATATACTAATATATATAGTATACTATGTATAAAACTATATTCTCTATATAGTATAGTTTAAAATTAAATCCTAGATCTTTATTGTTAACATTTTTCAATAATAATATATTTTAGATTATCGTTTGATCTCAAACTGAATTTATGCATGAACATTATATAGGTAATAATTTATATAAATGTGTCCTTCTATCTCGCAAAAGATACAGTGTAAGGGTATGTTGAAAACTTTCATTAAAACTGAAATAATATATATACTAATACATATTATACCAAAAATACTACGATATAGTATTGCTGGTATAATTTGGTGGTATTGTAGAATTGTTTTAAGTAGCATTTCGGTAGCTTAATGGCCCGTAAACAGTTTTTTACAAAGATAATGAAGAATAATATAACTTTGTAGGAAAATCAGTACAAGTGTTGGTATATTCAACAGTGAGAGAAATTTATTTTGGAAAGAGACCCACTTTGGAGTTGAGTGTTCAAATTTACCTTATTGTCAAAGCAGTTACGCTAAAATATTTCACAAAGGCCCACTACGGAAACTGTAAAATATCAATTAAATTGTTTTTTAATTACTTCCAAGAATAACCGTTTTTAATCAACACGATAAGTCCGCTTGTCACGCACCCAGAAAAATAAATCGATGTTTATAATGGCCACGAAATTCTTCAGATATAAAACTCCATTGTTGGTTATCGTTTAAGAAAATACAGCAAACAATGAATTTGAGTTTACTAGTTTTTTATTACTAAATATTATATTATTGATCTGAAAAGTTCTAAAAGCGAAGTTCTGTATGATTACGTCTACATAATTGCATATTTTTGTTCATATGTCAATGACAGTGGAGTGCGTCCAACCCAATTACTTTCCTCAATACCCCAACACAGGAATCTTCTTAGCATGAAACCTAATTAGAAAACCAATCGTGTACAGATAAACACACTGCAGTCAACTATACAAGAAGGTTTAAAATTAATAAATTTTGTAGCGCAGTATTTGTATTCATCCTAAGACGCTTTAACTAACTAATTATAAGTTATACAAAACAAAACGCTCATTCAATTATAAGATTGTAAATATTTTGGTAATATTTTGTAACAGATTAATATATTGCTAAATAAAAATAAAATTCCTCACATTTTTATTTAATATTAGGAACTACCCCTTGAGTATTATACTGTAAATTAATGTAGAAGTGTCTTATTTTTTTACCATACCTTGGATGTTATTATATTTTACTGCAATTAGAGACTATAATAATCTGAAATAGTTACTTATGAAATGTTTCGTTTTAAAACAAACAATTTTAGTTATTATTCTATATAATTATTGAATAGTAAATCAGTTATTTTACAATATTATTTTCCTTCATATTTGCTGTAAAGAATTATTAAATAAATATAATACTGTTAAATTTTTAATAAAATAGCTAAAATATAGTAATTTAAAAGGATTTTGGTATTTGCTTTGTTTGCCAAACACAAATAAGCATATCCTCATGTAAATGAACTATTTTTTATGCGAATTTATGCTAAGACAGTCCAGTTCTATGTTTAAACTGAGTTAGAATATCTATTTTCCTAATGTAGGAGTTACAAGATAACTTTTTGTTTGTTTGTAGGGATTCAATGAGGTTGCATGCACATTTAAGGACTGTAACTTACTTTATTGTTTAGAGTTTCTGTGGACAGATATATAGACATAAAATCAAAATTTTTAGACCTGAAAAAACCAATATGAAGTTTCCCAGGCTGGTTTAAAAATTCTAACTTTCATCCCACGTATCCATCATGAACTCAACATTTTCCACGTAGGAATGAAGTTCCATGTATTCCTTAAATATTTTACACGCAGACAGATGTAAAGACAGGCAGAAGAAGAAATCTACCATATCCATAATTGCGAGCTAAATGTACAGAATACTAAGGGTGAAGCTCAATCCTCTCGATATACCCCATAAGTATACAGACTTTACTAACACTTCTACAATTATCGTTGAGAGCCTTAAACCATATTTTAAATCTATTATCTTAAAACAACGTTTTTAATAAAGGTTCAGACCTCTAATGTGTATGTTATAGTGCAGACAGTTACGCTTCGCCAAATCATAAAAAAGTACATTTATTAAAATCAAACTAGATGCCAAATTTTTATAAATAAAGTTGAAGTAAATTATCAAATAATCAAAGTTGTTGGTATAATTCAATTCCTTCTCGAGACACCGTGCAGTCTAACAGAAAGGAAGAAGACAAACTTTACGAGCTCTCACTTGCTGATATTCTTTGCCACTACCAGCTCACTAGCCAGTGTCGGTTGAAGGAGAAAAAGACAATACCGCAAATGAGGAAGAAGTCCTTCGCCTACCACCATCATCTCTTAACATTAAGAATAGCAATAGCAGTAAAGAAAATCGGGTGCCTAGGAAAATCCAAACCAGATTCATTCTTCCTAAAATATTATTCTGAACGTGAGTACTTCCAAGCAATGTCGTGGTGAATTTGTCCTTTGATTTTATCGTCAAACCCATTTGTTTATAATTGGAATAATACGAAACAATGGTATGATTGAAATCCAGTTTACTATAGTAATTATTCTTTATTTCAAATTACCGTTTATATTCTTTTTGGTTTATGCTCTCAGCTTCTACCGACAAACTCAATCAAATTTATTCAACAGCCTGGGATTCTAAAACAACCCACCCTCTTGCTTATGACTCAATATTAAGTACTATTTTGTGCGTGGAGATGAAAATACACAGAAAATATTTTTTATTAAATGATTTTTCCTACTGAAATCGGTCTTTAAATTTGGAACTCTCATTATATTAACAAAATTCATATACAATTATTGAACAAACAATTATGTTGAATGACATATTACTCTGTACAACAAACCCTTTTGTCATATGTTGTGTGAAAGGAAGACCTGAGGCAACGGGGAGGTAATTTTTGAAGAAAAACAAGTTTCACCTTAAGGTTTCTTTTTTAAAATACAACTTGATCAGAGCTTATGTGTCATTGACAGTAATAGTTATAAAATATGGTTTAGCAAAAGATGTGGAATATGCTGCCAACAATAATCTTTAATACCTATAATTGTTATGCAGGAAAAACTTATACTGTATGAAAAACGTAAGCTGTTGCTTCCGATCAAAACTGTAGCAAACACATTGCTTCTTGAAAACTTCACTTTTACATAAGAAAAAAATTTCCTTTTAACCCGTAATTCAATGTTATGTAAGGTTGAGAACTATTAATGTGTTACTGCTATGTACCTAAAACAAATCCCATAATTGGTTTTCTGCTTATTGGCTTTTGTTCTAAACCATACACTTCTCCATTCGTTGACTGCATTAATCCCTTTCAACTCTTACACAGAGACAGTAGCTATCTCAGGTTGGCGATGAGCCAAAGTGGAAACAAATGAATGGCCCAGCACAATGGTGCGCAGATAGCCAACCCTTTCAAGAGCGGCAGGTGAGGTAGTAACAGCCTATATAACCTTGGCACGCTGCCACACTGTTTACAAGTGCCTATCCCCTAAACCTCTTCCACTGTTCTACGTATGTAGCTTATCTACATTGTATTTATAGAAATTCAGTTACAAAAACTTCTTTTTTCATTAATAATACCTCCGTAATTTTGGAATTCTTTAAAATAATACACTTATAATAATCAAAATTGAAGTGGATAAAGTTTACTTTTATAAAATATTTAAACACTAGTCTACAATTTAATATCTACCTAATAAATTATTATTAGTACACTAGATGGTTGCATGACGGCTATATAAAACAATTTAAAAAAACATTAACTAACTAAAAACACCATTGTATCCTTTCTTTATTGTTAGTATAACACAGTTTTTCTGCATGATAAAATTAAATAATGTTCCTCTACTAGAATTTTTAGTCTTTTCTTTAAAACATAACCATACCATGTACAAAATGTTAAATCTAGCAGGCTATGACATGTTCATTTCTTTATCTCGTATTTGGTATAAGGTAACAAATATTGAAACTAATTTTATTATTATAAACATAATACAATAATGATTTTTGACGAAATTTATTACGGAAAATGAATCAGTGCATAGTTTTATACACTTCATATTATAAAATATGCGTACCTGCAATCATATATGTATATGAAAATGTTTGAGTGTTTGTGTGTTTTTTATAAGACACATTGTATATGTTTACAATAGATATATTGCACTATTAAGCAACAATAATAATCCTGGATGTAGGGAATAAAAGTAGTTCTTTACATTGGAAAAGTATATTTCTCATTGTTCTTTTCTGCACAGAAATTACAACTTTAAACTCCCTGCAGCTAAGTTGGAAATGAAATCCATGTTTATAAAAGTCCTCTGGAAAAAGTAATCGCTCAAGCTAAACATCTGTTTAAACCATTTTATTAACAGAATATTTCTTATGGTCTGATTTCAGAAGAAAGGCTCGACTCTTTAGTATTGTCCTCACTTGTACCTCATTAAGTGTAGATTAATCTGAAGGCACTCAAACAACATTCAATGAAATGTTTTTTTGAAATTTTAAAAAATATATTAACGCTACGCTCTTTATATTGCATTTAAGAGGAATACAAAGAATATAAAAGGCTATTGTCCAGCGTACTTAGGCGACAAGAACCGAACCATTAACCAGACCGTTCTCAGCACCACACCGGTGTATAATATAAGATGCGGTACTTCACATCAAGCAAATATCCTATGTTGTAAAGACCTAAAGTTTGAATTACTTATTTGCTGCTTTAACGATCCCCATTTATTTCTATATGACATCATGACAAATAAAATGTAACATATCCATCGCAAGGCATAACATATTAGAAGGTAAATTTAATATAAATAAACGTTGTTACATCCAACACATTCTGTTCGTGTTATTAACCAAAAATTTGTTAAAATAGCTCCTTAAAACTTATATAAAACTATAAGTGGTGTTAAAGAAATAAAAAGAAAATAGAAAAACCAGTCATGGGACTGACCGTCAGGATTGACTGCTTCTTATAACAGGTTTTGAAAATATATATCTTGAAAAGGTACGATTGCTAATTATTCAATAGTTAGTTTTACATTTTAAAATAATATAGGGCACTGAATTGTTTAACGTAAAAAATTTTTATATTTTATACAGATTGTACAGATACTTTGACATTATTATTTTGTTTCATATATTACAATGATCACTGATTTCAAAATATTAAAGTAAGAAATATTTGTATATTTTGTTATTATTATCGTTCATATTGATTTATATAATTTGATCAATATAATTTTACTACAATCTTGTATTTCCGAAATATTCACTTTTTTAATTGCCAAGAGATTCTAAAAATATTATTTTTAACTGAAAAAGAAATAAACAAACATTTACCCCCTATGATTCAAAACAATAACAAGGCAGTAATCTTTCATTAGCACTCTTGAATAGCCTCTGAAAAAAGAAACACACATTTGAAAGTGGCCATGATGCTCCTAGCGGCTACAGAGCGAACATGCGTGGTGTGATGGTCCGTGACGCGAAACAAACGTTTTTCAGCCTTGCAAAATATACATTTATAGCTGCCAAAAGAATTAATCGTTTATAAATGCATCTACACGGAATAATGATAATACCTGCGATTAAATCATTTACTTTGAAGTTTGGCAAAGAAGCATACACTCAATTTACTACAAAATGAGGTTTATTGAGCCACACACCGAAAACACCGGAAAAATATGTTAGTGAACACTATGCAATGGTACGTAATGCCCGGGAAAAAGTCATGGATTAAATTTAGGTATGAATTATGCTCTGGTTTCATAATAATAACGCATCGTTTCTTCGTTTGTAATCCGCCTATAACGCGTATCCTTATCATTAGCATGTATATGTTAAACGGCTCTCTGCTTTATACAAACTATGATATTATTTATTTAAAATAAAGTGATAACTATTTACCTTTTCTTGTTTTACCAAAAAACTAACGCTAATACTTTTATATATAAAAAACTGTAATAGATATAAAAACGTATTTGAAATTTTCCTCTTTATTGCACAATTTATTTTAAGAAAATTACTTTTTCCATATTATTTATACGGTATGTAACATATCGCCCTAATATATAAAATTGTAACTATTTATTCACCTATTATAAGACCACCCGATATCTGTATACAAGACAAGACAAAGCGAAACGTATGCTGTAATGCAATTTAAATGAACAATTTAATTTGAAGAAACAAGATTGTCCATTTAAATGTCGTTTTTAATTAAACTGAACTAGTTCTTATTTCACTGAACGTTCCAATACTAATTAAAACCTTCACTCTAAAGTCATATATTAGAGTTTTAATTAAAAATACTGTTATAATCTCGTTACAATTTTGTTTTAACGATAATTGGTTAATAAGGAAAAGGACAACAAGTATAAAATGATATTATTATTTATGCAATACACTGTTTCCCTTGTTGGTTAATATTATTGTAATTTTCATCAGTAGTTGATCATCTATTATATAATGTATTTAAACGTAATTTACAATACCTTAAACTAGCACAGTAGGGTAAACAAATAAAACTGCTACAATCCTTCGTAATTTCCAGTAAAAATAAATAAACGCAGATTTCCTTGGAAGGTTAAACGAAGAAATAACAATGGTGGTGGTTAGACACATTTGTCTAGATTTAAAATTTTCTCTCAAGACACGAAGACTACAAGTGTATGTTGATGTTTTCAGTTTTCATTCGTTGGTTAGGACATTATGTTGTTCCTTACTCCAGTTATCTTCTATCCAGACTAATTTGACTGTGCGTCATCAAAAAAAAAGCGACATCACAATCCAATTATGAGGTTCATAACCTTGAAGCTTTGTCAGCTCGTCACAAAGGATAACCGGCCTCAAGTACACCCTCGAGGGATACTGCCAGGTATATTATGGTACGCTTAATATATAATATTAGATCGTTAATATGATGTAATATAATATTCATTCCAATGAAAGAGATTATTATAAAATACAATGCCGACTTTGGTATTTGTTAGGAGTATAAAATATATTATATCGGTTTTCCAGTGGCCATTTATAAATGATTTACTTTGTATTTCTAAATTCACGAAATTCTTATACTTTATACAGTATACAAATATACATTAGGATAAATTAATAAAATATTCAATAATATAAACATTATGATGGATGTTCGTTTAAGTTTATTAATTTTCTCAAATCTATAACATTTCATTTGAGATAAAACTTAATTCACACATTAACTTCTATCTACTATTCATTATTTAAAAGATAAATTGAGCAACATCTGTTGATAAATAAATTAAGTAGATAGAGTCAGCATACAATCACGAGACTGACTGAATACGTCATTACCAGTAGCACTTTAGACAGCTTTCTCCAACTCGAAAATTTCCAATCAGTTCAGTTAATTGTTACTAACTAGCTTAATTAGACTGAACTGTCAGACTACAATAATACAATACTGTAAGACTATAATAATACATAAGATAGATGCTTTCTTTTGAAATATTGCTCCTAAGATAAAATTATATCGGTTTATGCTAGTTTTTAATCATTTTGTAACAATTGGACACATAACTTTGGGCTTATTTCAGTTATGCAAAAATTTAATCTAAATGTTTTTAAGGTATCCCGTAAGAAAACGCAAAAAAGAGATTGAGAGAATAGGTAAACAAAATATTTTTCTTTAATTTACGTAATAAATATATTATTATATATATATATTTAATATATTTACATAACAAATATATACGTATATTTTTCAATGTTCTTACTATAGAGATAGTGTGCATTTTCAATTTGGAATACTACTTTCCCAGAAATATCATTAATCCTTCGAGTAGTGAAGTAATTTTGTAAATGTCATTTATATTTTATATTCTAATTTACGGTTTAAGAACACTTTCAAGTATTTTTCAATCAATCCGATTTGTAAATCCATAGCTGTATGCCAGTATATGTGATAATACTGTGTACTGACAAACGAATTCATTTCCAAAAACTTAACACCTGCTATCTAAGATGTATATTCTATATTTTATTCTGACATCTCATATTATAGCATTTTATGTTATGTTTACTTAGCACAAGAAACTAAGGAATCTCCTCATTGTACTTAGACCTTAAAGGGCCCTTGCACTTAATTCCTTAGTGATAGTTTTTCTTGGTAACTTCGGCTGTATCCTATATAGATCTCATTAGAATAGATAGCAGACTCTATATCTCTGTCATGTCATTTTAATAGTATAGCATTTTAGATACACTACTATTTAAGGTTAACTCGTAAAGCAATGATGGCACCAGGAAAATTCAGTAGGTTTTATATTACAGTAAAATATTTTTTTCACATTCACAAACTTAATTATATCAAACCCATACTCAGAATCGATATTCTGTGATCATGTAATTTATTTCTGTAAACATACAAATGTCTCGTTTTATTTTTCGTTATACAGTAATTTGTAAAAAAACACTGTTTTACATTTTTTTTATACCCCAAAAGCAATTTTTAGTCTCCATTCAAAGTTTATAACAATTTATATATATTATATATTTTAATTAATTTAGTATATTTATATACATGATTGTCTATCTTATTAATGCGTTTACTCTAAATACAAGACACAACAAAATTGAATATCAAATTAATAAATAGTTACAGAAAATAGGTGATAGTTTAAGAATTTTATTTTAAAAAGATTAAGTTTGATGTTTATTGATTATCAATGAGTTTATATATGAGTGAGAATAATATAAATTATGTTAGGAAGTATCGTCGTGAAGTATCACAGTTCTATTACTATCTAAGCTATGGTATTGTCCAAACACTGCGTCAAGTATCTAGGAGTGAGAACGGATTCCCGTTTGACATTCTGGGAGCACATCGCCTGTGCGGCCGAGAAAGCTGAAAAGATTGTGGCCAATCTGAGTAGGCTCATGACCAACGTCGGTGGACCCGCAGAGACTAAGCGCCGAGTCCTCATGTCCGTGACGAACTCAGTTATCCTCTACGGTTGCGAGATATGGGCGGATGCCTTGCGGCAGAAGCGTTACAAGAAGAATGTCGTGGCGGTGCAGAGGAGAGGAGCTCTCCAGGTTTCATCTGCCTATCGTACCGTTTCGGAGCCGGCCGTCCTTGTGATTGCGGGGGTAATTCCCATCGATCTTCTTGCTCTTGAGCGGAAGCGTGTATACGATGGGAATGGCACTGTCAGACGTGCTACTGCCCGTTCGCACACAATGGATGAGTGGTAAACTCGATGGGAGACGGAGAGTCGAGGACGTTGGTCTTTTAGGCTCATAGGTGATCTGAGGGGATGGACCGAAAGAGAGCATGGATAGGTAGACTTGTACCTTACCCAGCTTCTCACTGGGCATGGTTGTTTCGGCTTCTACCTTAACAGAATAAGGAAGATCCCGAGTCCGGAATGCCAGTACGGGGATTTGGATGCGGACGATGCCTTGCACATCTTCTTTAAATGTAGAAGGTGGGAAACGGAGAGAAGGGAGCTGGAGGCAGCTATCGGGCATGTTTCGCCGGAGACTCTTATAGAAGAGATGTTGTCCAGTCCCGAATCGTGGAACGCTGTCGCTGCGTTCTGCAAGAGCGTGCTAAGGCAAAAAAGAAGAGAGCAGCTATAAAGCACCAGAATAGCTCATGCTGGTGGATTTTAGAATGAAGTAATGCCCATTGGGCGAACGATGGCACCCTCTTGAATTAGTTACAGAGATGCGTTCGCGAGAGGGTTTCCAATGCCTGGACTAGTAGGTTTTTAGTGGGTGAGAGTCCCACACACCAGGGTGAACACCTGTCCCTGACGGTGCAAATTGCATTTTCCTATCGTAAAAAAAGCTATGGTATTGTAAGTTTATCTTAAAAATCTTATGTAGTTAGCTAGTTATTCAAAATTAGTATACTCCATTCTTAAATTATCAGCTCTACTTGACAATGGTTATTTTACTCTACTTTACTTTCTAAATCTCATTAGGCACTCTTATTAACACTAATTTCGAATTTATAAATAAGTTGAATTTTTATTCCAAAAATTGTTTGACTTAAACTAGATTTAAATATCTTTAGGTTACCACTTAGGTAAACTTCTTGGTATAATTAGTCTTACTTATAAAAATAGGAGCTGAGATCCGATTTACATTGCGTGAACGCTCAACTTGGTTTGTCTTTGTGACACAGCTTGAAACCGATTGTCAGTCACACCATTTTTCTTGACGATCTATATTGGCGTACACAGTTAAATCCAACCTACAAAATAGACAATGAAAGTTAAATCATTGTCAAATAACTATCAATAAACTGATTTTTTACGAAGCAAATCTTGTCCTTTGAGATAATTTTTTTGCGTTTATATTGGATATTTGTGGCTGAAATAGTCATGTTTAAGTACGCTTTAATAATTTCATGGAAGGTTTTTATTTGCAGGAAAATGTAGAAAAAATATTATCTTAGACACATTTATGTGTTGAGTCTTTTACATACATATCTTTTAGATCTGCAAAAAAATGAGTTAAACTGACAACAGTACATTTTAATTCTTTATTTTATTTCAGTATTACACCATAGTTCATCTTTAACACATATACTAATTAACTTGTGAAGAAGTGGAAATAACAAAGTACTTGTTATAGCTTAGTATTAAAAATATAATATTAAGTTCAATTTGTGAAAACATGAAGAAATTAGCTTTTGGTCTATATATAATGGAAGCGGACGCGAACAAAGAGTCTCAAATGTATCCGAAATGACAGCGTGTTGGTGCTTACGAGCAAACCATGCAGAGAGGAGTATTGAACTCACATGATTTTCATAAATGGTGCTAATGTGTGAGAGACTTCAAATAATTCAAACACAAACCTAAATTTACAACTGTTAACAATTGAAAGTTTCAAAATTCAATTCAATGATGTTGTAACCCTGATATTTTACTTTATTATTATTAACTAATGTTTTGCATAAAAAAACGTAAATTATATTAAATTCAGCTTCTAGCGCATTAAAAGCTAGTTAGAACTATAATATTGAGAGTTTCTACAAATTTTCCATTGTTAAATAATACAAACAAATCTATTTGCAGTATTTCATAAATAATGCTACTTGTTCAGTGATAACAAAAATTAAGTACGAGTTCTAGTAAAATACAAAATCGGATTATTTGTATAACTGAGCGATTACATACGTAAGAAATCTCCTGTGTCCTTCATATATATATTCCTTCATAAAGCGAAATTTTTTACAGAAAATAGTTAATGGTATTTATAAAAAGTGGTTTTCTATACGATAGTACCTAAAAATTTTATTCATATTATTATTGACAGTTAAATATATTTACAGAACCTAAAAGTAAAACTAGGCTAAGTCATTAAAGAGAAAATCCTTCGTCAAACAGTACTTTTCCAAACGGACAGGAAAATCTTATACCTAGTATCATTAATTGCGAAATGGAATTGCGAAATAGGCCAACCTAGAAGTAAACTTTACAGTTAAAGCATCAGTAGTAATTTGACATTTACTCCACCAAGTAACCGCCTGGAACTGTCGATAATCCGAATTGTCCTACTGATTGTTTCTTGATGTCTGTAGTAACTTCCGGACGTTATCAAGAGATAAGTGTTTTGCTTGTTCACTTCATAGTTGAGTAAGCAATCAACTGAGATATTAACAATTTTAGCCTCAAATTGTAAAGAATTAATGCTAAATTCGACAAAACAAAAAGATACTTGGTACATAAAAAAATTAGATTCATAAACTTTATAAAAAATTTTTAATTCAACAAATGTTCAATTAAATGTAACAAATGTTTAATTTTTAATTCATAAGAAAAATCGTTCAAATAAACTTGATAATCTTAGACCTATCAGTTTGTTATCTGTTTTCTCCAAGATCTTTGAAAAATTAATGTTGAAAAGACTTTTAACATATTTAAATAGGTTAAATTTTCTTAGCGAAAAACAATATGGTTTCACAAAAGGAAAATCAACGGAAGACGCTTTAATGTCTGTAACTAATCAAATTTACAACAATATTAACTCAAATAATAAAACTACAGGTATCTTTATTGATTTTAAAAAAGCCTTTGATCTTGTTGATCATGAAATTCTTATGTTTAAACTTGAAACAGTGGGAATCAGGGGTTCAGCATTGGATTGGTTCGGAAGCTTTTTGAGGGGCAGGAAACAGCAAGTAAAAATCAGTAACCATTTTTATAGTTCGCAAAAAGAAGTCAAGGCTGGAGTCCCTCAGGGTTCCGTGCTCTCAGCAACTTTATTCTTAATCTTTATTAATGATTTGCTAAAATTGAATTGGAAAGGAAATATATCAGCTTTTGCTGATGACGTAGCCCTTTTTTACACTGACAGAAACGCTGAAGTGTTATCATACCGTGTAACGCAAGATTTATTATTGCTGAGAGATTGGTGTGTAAAATCAATAAAATGCACGTAAATGTTGACAAAACAAAACTTATGAATTTTGACCAGACTGGTTTTGAATTGCCACGTCAGATAAACTTTCATTCCCAATATTGCGATTTGTTGTTGTGTAACTGTAAAATAATAGAAAATGTTAAAAGCATAAAGTATCTTGGACTCATTTTTGATGATAAAATGAAATGGGATGTTCATGTCTCGTCTTTACACACTAAAATAAGATCATCCATTAGAACATTTTATTTCTTAAGGAACTTTTGTGAAAGGTCGTTGTTAACAACGCTTTATTTTGCTTTAATTCATTCCCGTATGCAGTATGGCATTGTCTGTTTTGGTGGTACATTTAAGTACTTAACGCAAAAATTGCGAACTTCACAGAATTATTTTATACGTGTTATTTTGAAGAAGCATAAAAGGGAAAGTTCATTTCCATTATTTCAGGATTTGAGAGTGCTGCCTTTCCAACACCTTTTTATATTTAAAGTCTTGAAACTATTTTACAATCGGAGTGGTAATTCGGAAAATAATTTCATTTATCACGTTACAAGGGGTGTTTCTTCTGGTTTTACCAAACTACCCAAGGTGAATAAATCCATTTTTAGACACTCGTATAATTATCTTGGACCTAAATATTTTAATCAGCTACCTCCTAATCTAAGACAAACAAGTAACTTAAATGAATTCTGTAAAAACTTAAAAGAGTGGCTACTTATGCAACCTAATATAGAATATTTAAATGAAGTAGTTAGTTAAAATGTATCATCTCATTGCAGGTATTTTCTTTTGTATGTTTTATTGTTTTTTTTATTTTAGTTTACGAACTTATGAGACAGTTTGATTGTATATTATTGCTTAGTTAACATTTATTTTCACTTGTGCAAGCATTACGGATTGTGTCTTTGTTTTTAAAATGTATGCTGGGCTAGACTCAAGAATTGTTATTTTTGTTATAAATAAAAGTATTAAAACTGACCATACTACTGGAAATTTGGTCAGCTAATTTCCAAGATGTTAATTTGATGTTTTGGTAGGTAAATACGTTAAAATGAACAACTTGTACATTAAATGTATAACGTCAAATATCGTTGAAAGGTTAAATTAGTTTTGAAACAAATAATCTCAAAATACAAATGAAAGGTACGCATTAAGATTATAAATATAATATAGAAACTATCATATCTTAAAAAGTAAATGTAGAATATTTATAAATTTCTTTCTAAATGAAACCTCTTCATAGGAATAATAATAATTCAATATTAGTACACATTAACAGCTGACCATGTTAATAGATTTTTTTTATACATTTGTGCATCCAAAGTATAAATTTGTATGTGTGTGTGTGTGTAGACCTCTTTTATTATATGTTAATTATGATCAAATTTTGATTTAAAATATTTGTTTTTGTTGATGATTTATCATGTTTGTTTACAACTACTGATGGAGTGTAACTTAAATATCCTAGTACTAATCATATGTTTAATATTTTTCCAACGTTATAATTGTAACTGTCCTTGCCTAGTTTAACAATTACCGCTTCTCAGGTTACGCAGTGTTTTCTATTATCTTATAAAAAGTTACTTATCTTGTATAAAATGTTATATCCTTTCTATTGATAACTGGACTCGCCTGCAATGCATTACACTTCTAAAGCTAATAGTTTACCTGGTAAAAGGAAATCAAAAGGCAATAATACTGAATTATCCTGTCGACAACAAAATTTAGTCACCATGAAAAATATTAGATAACGAACAATATACTGAATCCACTGAAATCAGACCCTAAACTAATTAGCATTAAGCTAAGGTATTACAAATTAATTTAAAGGCAAGTGGTTTTACCATGTGCAAAATAGTCTTATTAATAATACTCCACTTTTATCTTTATTGGGTGTTTAAAACATTTGCGCAACAGTGATATTTCAGAGAGTATTATTGTATCGTACTATTCTGCACTATCAATTATTATATATTTTTAACTAATTCCCACTTAATCACTTTGTGAAAATTTATTAAAACCAATGGCAGTAGTGTGCTTCTAGAAATTGTGAAATATTTTGACATTGATTTTAACCTAAGAAGTCAGGCTATGTTGTTTTGAATTAAGTCATTATAACTTGTTTAAGAGACTAAAGAATTTTACAAATAAATATTATAGTTGTAGCTACTTCAATGTTTATTAAGAATCCATATTGGCTAAAATTTATGAATTTATTTTTTAGGGTCATAATATCAAAGCATCAACTTTCCACAAGATTACAATTATATTGTATTTACATGATAAGTACAAAACTCAAACATAAAACATGAAATTCTAGTTTCTTCTTATATAATTATCAAATATAATAGTGTAATTTCTTTGTACTATAATAAACTACAAAACATTCTTTGGATATCGTTCTTTAAGAATAATTTTAAATATGAGTAAACATTCCAAAATGATACAGTCTCTTTATCTAAGAAAAATAAGGATATGTAGTTGGGTGAAAACGCGCATTTTTGTTGAAAATGTAACTATATGATTACAAGGGCCACTGTACAACCATATTGATGACGTCATTGTAAAACATACATCTCATATTCGTTTCTCTGTTTTGTGTGCCCACTGGAAAATTAACTGAGGCAGAACAGTGATTATGAACGTAATAATATTGGTCATTAAAATGAAGTGTTTTTTTTTTTACCATGATTGTTTAATTAATAAGCAAGATATATATATATTGTTTCATTTGCAAACTGTTAACCTAATACAAATGAATTAAAACATAAATAGTTTCGACTGATCTATATTTTCTATCATTAAAGCACAAAGAAATATAAGCGATCAAAAAAAGTTTACGTTCACAATATTAATTAACTTGGCACTGGATAACATACTGCATCATGACATTTTATTGTAATTTCTCAGCAATAAAACAGACTGCTTGTTTTTTCGGTAGACAGGAGAAAATCGAAAAACTCTTCATTTTTATTACATATCAGCGATGAATTTTAAGCCCAGTTAAGTATTTTACAAGTACGATAAAACCATTTAAAATTTTAATAATATATATGTTAAACTTCTTCATCAGAACAGGAGCTATACCTTATCCAAGCAAAGTCTTATTCTCAGAAGTTTCATATTACGTACTTTATATTTATATTTCAGTAACTCAAATTTATTTGTATATGCAACTAGGAACCGAAGCAATTTTACATTATTGAAATAACGCATTAATTTAATCGTTAAAATTGGTTGGTTGATACTTGCCATAGTTATTTCTTGCTTATGATATGATGGACAATATCATTATTAGTCTAAAACACTCATCGTCAACAGTTAATTTTAATTGAATAATTCAACTTTAATTTTAAAATATAAAATATCAATGGTGCATTGATAATATTTAAATATTTCTAAACTCCATCAAAACTTATAATATAGTTTAACCTGTATAATTCAACTGATAGATTTAAACTCATTTAGCTACTTTTATAGGCTAAAATACCATTAAATGCATATAATTAAAGTTTTTGTACTGCATTTAATGAAATACAGAGCCGTTATAGAATATGTCAAATACAGTTTATATTTATCGAGAAACTTTTCAATTTGCACCAACTCTTGAAAAACTTCTGGTGCATGTTTTCCTGTTCCACTTTTATAATAGTGAATGGATTTTTATTAATCATAATTGCTTTAATACTGACGTTGTATACTTATTTAAAATAGTCAATAAACCAGAAGAATAATACGAATTACTGTATAATTCATTAGTTTTTTGTGTGCTACGTCAGTATCAAAAATTGAGCAGTGCGTAAACCAGATCATTATTTGGAATAATATCTTGTGTTTCATAACAAGGTTCACGTCATGTACAAAAAGGAAGTAATATTGCTATTTAGTAAGAGACATAATGTAATTGTTGAGACTAATTAGGAGAATTATAATAATTTTTTATCAATCAATGAAAAATATACTTAACTAATAATAAGTAGTAATGTGTTAATTAATTTTTGCATTTTTAAGTGAGTTGTTTTATCCTTATTAAGTTTCAAATTTATAAACTATTTATTATATATTATAGTAAAAGGTACTCACATAAATAGTATAAATTATGATCAATTCAGATATTTCACTATGTACATAATGACTCTGGGTTCTGCCTTTGATGTAATGATATCACATTTAATTATATTATTACAGGAAAAAACATTAACAACGATAGATTCCAGCAAATATGCGTATAAAAATATGATACACATTAAAAATAATACTGTTTTGCTTACTAACAAAAACATGCAAATATTGTTTTACAATACGTGTACCGTTTTTTATGTAAGACTTGACTATGATTTTGAGTCCTTCTAAATTTCATAATTGTCTCGATTATGTATGTTCAAATCTTATATGATTGGATTCAGTTTGTTTACAAATTTATGTTTCTTCTGTTTCTCGTTTCTTTCATTGTTACTTTCAGAACAATATAAAGGTATCATAATATATTAATTAAATTACTTTCTGAGATATAAATGTGATGAGAAATTCCAAAATAACTATTAACATTTTATGTAAAAAAGTTCATGTAAAAATTTCTAAATCAACAACAATTTAGAAATTAACAATTATAAAACTATTTAATTTTTGCTAATTAGTATTTTGTATCTGAAATATTCTTGAATCCACCTGAAGATACACAATATTCATCTTCCATTAAAGATGTATTTTAAAACATTGTTATGAATTTCAAAAACTAGTAATATATTATCTCAAAATGTATGTATTTATTATTGTGATTAGTATAAAACAGACAATGTGTTTTTTTATTCTGTATAAAGTTGTAATGAAACGTTGAGCATTTATGTGAGCTTGGACAAATTAGATTTGGAGACAATATATACAAGTTTTTTTACGGAATTCTCTTGTTAAGAACGCCTGTAACAATAGAGAGAAATGTTTAAACTTGATAAATTTATAACAGTGATATTTTCATGAATAATGGGGGCCCCAAAAAAGTCATTTATCATCAATAAGACATTTAGTTTTTTAAATATGGGTTTATACCGCTGAATAATATGCAATACTACCTAAATTTAGAAAAAGAATCATATACTTTCATAAAGTTGAAATTAATATAGCACAGAATAAAGACAATGCAGTTTTTAGAAAGAGCCATATCCTCTTTATTGATTGTTTCAGCCTCGTCATTTCCCTCCGTTAAGATGTTTTAAGAAACATCAAGGGGATTCAGCACAGTCCAAAGATGCCAAAACAGTCTCAGACATTGTTTGGAGACGCCCTAACCAGCTCTACCCCGGACCAAAAGCCCAAGAAAAGCTTAAGTCGGAGACTAAACTCAAAATGAACTCTTTACATAGTTTATCCATCGTAAACATCCAGAATATAGAATAGAGTGTAATAAATGTAAAGAGGTATTCTTTCTGTCACATCAGGTGTCAATAAGAAGCCTCAGATCTAAGATGCTGCTGACAAAAATTGAGCTAAACTAAAATTTCACTTAGATTAAACCATACCCACCATATTGTACGATATGTGGAGAAAAGTCAGGTGCTGTATTGTGCTTAGAGGTATTGTCTAAAACATGTTACTGATCTTATTTGAGCAGTTGTTTACATAACTATTGATATAAATTACATTGGATTTGTTCGGCCATTGATATAAACTATACTAAATTTGGTTGGCTAGGTGATTCGAATAAGGAAACGATTTAAAAAGTACACTCAAAATTTATTCCAGAAATGAAGTTTTTAAATGTGTCTTGTAGATCATTCACTGAGAATAAAGCGAACTGGAGTAAACTCAAAGTTAAAAGAGATCTTAATTTCAGACCATGTTATATGGATTACGAGGGACACAGAAAAAAACATAAAAAATAGTTTAGACTCAGTATTTGTACCAATAATCAGATTCGAGTATAAATCGTACTTTTTTCAACCTTATACTTTAGTATGGAGACCATAAATATCAACAAACGCTAACTATATACTGTATAAGTCTATTCGAACAAAACGTAGACACATTAATCGTGACGTCAATATGTTAATATTAAACAACATGAGAAGTTCGGTAGTGGAAGCATGTTGCGGGTTCACAATATTCAGTTGGCCCTTACAGATTGTCTTAGCACTTCCTTGGTATGTTAACGTTGAACACCAAAGGAAGAATAAATAATGGCATCATATTTTGGATTCACAGTACTCAATTGGTCCTTTGAGAGTGTCTTATTGCTTTTTTCGTTTGTCATCCTTATGTAAAATAGCCAACAGAGCCTTAGAATGAGCAGTGTAATAAATTTTAAATGTATTATATAAAACAATATTACGATATGTTAGATTTAGTTCATTGTTTTAAAATATGAGGCTCTCTTAAAATAGGTAAAGAAATAACATTTATATTTTTCTCTGAGTAAATCTCTATAGACAACTACTTTTAAACATGTTAGTTTAGATGATGGAAAATTGACTTGAGAATCTTTTTTCTATACATATGTTCAAAATTTAAATAAATTGTGAGCCGTATAACTAAGGCGCACTTTTAATCTTTTCTTATTGGATAGAGAATATTTAACGATTTTTTAACAAGTTTTTTTTTATTTCCGAAAATGAAAGTAAACACTAAATTCAAGAGCACTAAGTCCAATATGAACAGTCATATACAGTAAATATAAGTGTTCACTTTTCAATTAGTTATATAAAACCCCAAAATATTGATACGTAATATCAGGAAGGTTGTTAATTTGTTTAAAGTAAGTGGTTATTTAATTTTATATACAACACAATAAATTAATACTTCTTATAATATTTTACGTAAGGAATATAAATAATACTGTAAGTAAAACTATTATGAATTTTTAAATAACTTTTTGGTTGTACTCTAAGGAAAATAACATACCCAATGCACTCGTTGATCACAACCTCAAATTGTGATGCGCTCTTTTAATTAAACTGACTTGTCAATAAGTTTTATTGGACTCTCTCGCCATAAAATAAACAACATCAATGCGAAAAACTTCTTCGTTCCCACATATTTTAAACAAATTGTGTGGGACTATACAAAACATATTACTTTTACATTCATTTAATAAACTTTTAACGAAGAAACGTTAGGCCCATCCTTCATTGCATGCTTGGTTATTGCATTATAATAAGAAAGAGGGTTGTAATTTAGGAGATGCGGTAAGTTTATGTTACAGATTATACCTGGATCTTAACCCTTCGCGCGCTGTTGACAAATGTAACCACCAATATTTACTTTGCTAAAAACGCTGTTGACAAATAATATATTCGCTTTTAAACATTGAGGTTATTATTGGGAGTAAGTAGTTCCCAGTTTTGCCGGTGGAAGTGCAGCAACTGCTGGAGCATATATTCCTCAATAGAAAAGCACAGTAATAGTTGCCCCGCCTCCCGGTTGTTCTAAAAGCTGCAAAATGGCGGCGCACTACCCATGCCATGCCACTGCCTGTTTTGCCACACACTAGCGCTACTGACGAACTAACTCGCCAGTTTAGTTCGTTCGCGGACTGCGAGTGGAACTGTTGTTTTTACGTTTTCAAATTGTTTTTTGACATATTGGGGAGATGTGTTGTGTGTACACGCAACGGTTTAGGCAAGGAGACCATTTACGTGTCCGAGACATGCACCGCCCGGCCGAACCTGCACCCGGATACGTGTTTCAAGACGTACCACACGTTGACGTTATCTTGAAAACCGTGATGGCTAATTTTAGATCTTTTTATAACCATTAATGTTTTATTTTAATTGTATAATATACATACTATACATATAATATAATATTACACACGATAGTAAAATTTCGTTCAACATTTCGTTAAATTTGGTGTATTTATATTGTTTTATAATTTAAATAAAAGTATTTAAAAATTTAAAATTTTTTCGTTCCCAAAAGACTTTCTATATAGTAACAAACTCAAATACAACATTAGCGTTGACTTTATAGAAAAAAAATTTTTTTTAGGTATGTGTAGCGTTTGGATATGGTGCATCCCAAATTGCCGTAGTGCGGGAAGGGATAACCATACAAAGCAACATGTAAATGTTGAAGCAAATGATTATTTATAAATGTTATATTATTACTTAACGAAACAGGGTTGGAAGACACCAATACTTATGTTAATTAACATTTGTTGCATAAAAGACTGTAGATAATAAGTATTTTTCTAGAGAATAGTCCATAGATGATATCTTTCAAATTCCATATGACTCTACTCGATTTTATAGAAAATTATTCATTTCATTTTCTTTTCGCTGCCATTATGATTACAAATAATTTGTAGGTAGCCTACTTATTTTATCAATAGTAATTATAAAACCAGAAGCATTAGGCTCCTATTTATTTACTAGATGGAGTAAGTCAAAATGAATTATTAAAATGAAGTTTTAATTGAAAATAATTATGTAAGCTTTTCCTAAAAATTAATTAGCACATATATAATGTTTTTAGAGCATGAGTTTCGACACTGAGCATGTGGACGAGGACTGTTGGGCGAGCTTTTAACAAACATAGGGACATAATGGCTGATTCAAATATCTGAAAATTGTCGAAACACTGCCACATATACTTTTTACTTACATTAAGACTCCTTATTGTATAGTACCTACGTCCTTCCCACATCCTACTTCGGGAGCATATTTAAAATTCATTGGCTCATGCCAATGCCATCTACCAAGTTAAGTTGTTTATATACGAGTTGATTTTTACTATGCACATTATTACAATTTGGCACATGTCTTCTTATTATTTTACCAAATATATATAAAGAGTTATTTATTTATTTATCATAATTTTCATACGTGAGCTTAAACGAAGAGAATCCACACTCCAATCCAATATATACGCGTATGATGGCATTTCATTACTTACCCCACGCCGGATAAGACTTCACTGGTAACAGGCCAGGACGCCCTTACTCTCTTAGCCTTAATAAACGGGGCTCAAGGGTCTTGGCAATTCAATTTACTGGCTTTAAAAAGAGTAACTGAGATACCTATTTTACTGGACTTTGAGATGTTTTAAATTACTGGTTTAATATTATTGAAATTTTGAATGTGTTCTCGATATATCATATTTTCATACATAATGTTATATGTTAAAAAAGACTAATTAACTACTACTTATTGGTGAAGAAAAGAAAGTATAATTAACTATTATCTTTGTTAATTATTTGATACAGAAAGGACATTATAGGCCTGGGTTGTGCCGCATTGTAGTCAGCTGTAAAAGAATAACAACTGATGAGATAACTTGACTTACTGAGATAATTGATTACATTCAAGAATCAAACGACCGTTACTGCTCATCTTAACTTCTCACCTATCTCCCTGAATCCTTTACCTTCACGATTGTAATTGACACGTAATTACGATACGGTACGTAGCGTGAGCAAGAGTAATAGCATAAAAATAAATAAAAACATGCAGAATAATCTAAACCTAAAGAGCACAACAGAAGTCATCGAACTAAACGAAACAAGGCTTCCTAGGGAAGTCTTATACGTCTCTCAGTCTCGCAACGAGAATCAGCTGAACGTGGCAACGCTGCAAAGTCATTGGGAAGTGGAGTGGGATAACTGCCCATACGGCTAGTGTTGCAATGATGTGATTTTTACCATAGTAGCAACATAGGAACATAACAACTTGTTCATAGACTAACACATACGATATCAGTATTTTCTTTATTATGATTAAGTCGTTAAAAATAAATTGTATTAATTTAAAATTCTCGAAAATATTTTCTTATTCTAATAAAATATCCAATCCTTATTGTAAACAGAATCAACTATAATAAAAATGTATAATATTAATTAAATAGTATGATGTGTACTTGGTTGTGGTGTAATCTTTATCATGTAAATTAGCTTTTATAAGCATAACATTGCAAAATTGTACAATAAAGAGGTATCATCCCGTATTTTACTATCCAACAAAGTATACATTTTGGGACAACTGTCACAAAATTAGTATTATGGTTGTTAATTTAAGTTTTAATTTTTAATAACAATATCTAAATCTATACAATTTAGAAAAATGTGCAGTTTTGAAACAAATCTTGTTAAATGAATACTTGTTGGTATATATGATTCTCTTTGGAAACAACTCGCCTGTAAAAAGTGTAAAACTTGAAATAAGAATTACTCAAAATTATTTTTAAACTCCGGTCATCCTAATCATGTACAGTGGACATGTGTATCTGATGCGTGGTAGGTTACATAACTTATTTTAATTTTAAAACCGTAAACATTACAGGATGATATCATATTATATACCTAATACTTACACTAAGACGGTTATTAAAAAAAACCAAAAATATTAAGCTGTGTCTAAGAGCGCAATATTCGTACAACCCTAATCAAAAACAACATTCAATTTCATTCTTTGTTTGAAGGTTATTTTAGACGATGGAAGGATTGTGAAGGAAACAGGATTTTTCCGGACATTTGCCATCGTTAAGTGAAACAAGAAAACAACAAGAAAACTGTTTTCTTGTTTCAATTAACGATGGCAAATGTCCGGAAAAATCCTGTTTCCTTCATTCAATTTCAAATGAAATATTTTGGTCATCTGGTTCTTAAAACACTAATACAACTCTTATCGTAAGTTCTTATGCCGTTATTCTATTATGTATCCTTACCACTTATCATATAGATAGTCAAATTGATTTTTTTTAACATCTTTTTGGGCATCGGAATTCAATTAACTGCATTAAAACTATGAAAGCCCTGAGTATTATATGAAGTGCTTTATAATTATTAAAATATTTGTAAATTTTATCAGTCTTTTCCAAATTTATATTTATCTTGATACACGTCTATTAATTTTCTGCTCTCTTATTTAATATCTGCAAATCATTTACAATACTTCCCAACGAAGGCTACAAATCCATTATTAAAAAAGAAACTTAAGTTTTTAAACAAAGAAAATTTAACACTATCTACTAATTTAAACTTTCCAATTTATAAAGAATACAAACTAACGAAAACGACTAAAGTCCCTCTCTCACGGAAACAGGAAATAAAATGAGGTAATATAAACTTATGGTTGTATAGAAGGACCTGTTCGCTTTAACATAACTTTAGCAGCTAAACTTATCTCGACATTGCCAAGGGTATGTAGGAAGATAGTGGAAGAGATTAGGGCACAATTAAAAGACAGAATAATGGTATATGTATCAAATTTTATGTTTAAAAATGTGGCAACATTCCAATAGGTTTTTCTATCCCAAACCCCATTTAACTACGCAGTTTAAGTATTCCTGTTTAAATAAAATAATTAATATCACATTTTCAGTTCTAATAAAACTAATTAATTTAAATACGCAATTTCGACATCGTATTTGTAGTAAAAAAGATTTTGTGATTTCAAATTTTTTATTTAAATCTGGTTAAATTTAATTTTTATTTAATTCATAATTTATTTACACTGAAATATATAAATAACTTTTAAGCAAAGCTTTTAAATGTAATGAAGTGTGTTATAGAAAAATGTTCTAAATCAGATTCAATATTTATGTATATAAGATAAAAAATTTAAAAGCGTGTTATTTTTAATTCGAAACTTTTTAACGTAAAGTATGGAATATTTTTCAGCAAATTTAATAACAAAAACTGTAGTTCCCATTCTTATTACACACCTAAAATAGACAATTATTTTACATCCATGAACAAATGTGTTTATCTATGTGGAAGGGTTTTAAGGAAAAATGTTATTTAAAAAGTTGCATCACATCACAATATCAAATACTTAATTATTCAAATATAATTCAAAATTTGTTTCATATACTATAAGAATGATCTATTATAATGATCACCTAACAAGTCCGACGAGAGTTCGGTGTTTCACGCTTATACACTTTTTACAAACCAAAACGTGGAATATTTAATAAAAACTATTCCCTCTACTTTCGTTTTCCCTTTAGTTTGTTCTTAGTTTCATGCAAATGGTGTACAATACCTGGTAAAGTGATAGAAAGGAAGTGTCCACACGCATCGGCTGAATGCCTGACACTTCCTTTAACGAAGCTATGAATAACAAAGGTCTGACTGTACCACTCTCAAATTTACTCCTGGAATTTTTTTCTTGTGCCATAAAATAAACATTATACATAATCGGTCTTATCCATTATTTAAACATTCACATTTAAGCCTGTTTGATATATTATGTAGTTATAATAAAAAGCAAATTATTATCAGTACTGCCTATGGAATTTTTCATATTTAAATTAACAAAGGATATTATACTGCTAAAATTAGCACATATTTTACAATATTACGCTCCGCACTTAATTATTAACCTCTAAAAAAATAGGTGGAATAATCATATAAATTATTTTATTGTACTTTTAAAACCTTTATGCATAAATACCCGTAAGTACGTGAATATCCCCATGCCGTACCACGCATCGTCAGACGAAGCGACAATACAAGAATTTGGTATTGTTATGGTCAGATTTTTGAATCACAAGAGTAGTATTGTCTATAGGTTTCATTATCGAAATTCTAGTTTTTCAGTTTGCTTTCAACGAACATAAACCTATACATTAACTCCATCATACACATTCGAGGTGATTTATTGAAATTTAATATAGATAATCAACAAAAATACTACAGTATGGATATTACAGAATTCCACTAATGCCTTTATTCTTATGGTTCGGACATATCCGAATGCCATACTTCAAGAGTTTTTACTCCAGATTTTCCTTGTTATTCCTGATCCTTCTTACGTCATACCGTACTAGAAATAGATTCCAAACGGTAACCTGGAATTGCGATAATGTAAAATGAGAGAATTTTGGGAAAAGATTCAACACATAACTCGTATTTGATTTGGGGTAAAACTTAAGTTCAATATTGTTACTCAGAAGTGAGATGTTTCTGACCTTTGGAAAATTTTTGAGGCACATTGATATGTAATTTCTTGCGTCACAAAATTAATGTTACTATATTTTTTTCTAATGATTAAATTTGATAAACAATTAATTTTTGCTAAATTTAATAAAACGATTTTAACTGAAGAAACGAAAAGTTAACTTTATGTTTTTACTTAAAGCAACAAAAATATCATACTTACACCTTAAACCGAGTAAATAATTGTGTCTCATTTATTTTAATTTTAGTAAAATACAGGGCGTTTCAAAAAGGACTTTACAACTTTGAAAATTCATATAAAGTTTAATAAACAAGGTACAGAGGTGGTTTTGGTGTTGTTTTAAAGGAAAACAGTTTAACTTTCATAGTCCGCTAGTGCCTAATCGCGCGCCGCACAAGCGCTAGTGACAGTTACGTTAAACATGGCTGCCTTCACTGGACCGGAGCGTGTAGTTGTGTGTTTTGGTTTGAAGAAGAATCGAAGTCTAAGCGTAATTTGACAACAGTTAAGCGTAATTTTCGTACCAAGTACGCTAAAGATCCTCCTAGTAGGCCTACAATTTATGAGTGGCATAGTTGTTTTGTAGAAACAGGGTGCTCAGTGAAACATAAAAAAATCCTCAAGTAGTCCAAGCACATCTGACGAAGTCGTTGAGCATTGTGAGACAATGTTTTTGTAAAATAGCCTTACAAAAACGACCCGGCGTGTTTCTCGTGAGCTGCAAGTACCACATACGACGGTTTGGCATGTGTTAATAAAACGTTTGCACTTGAAACCATACCGATATTCGCTTTGATAAGCAATTAAAGACACTGATAATGTTGCCCGTAGGAACTTCTGTGTGGGATATGTTAATTCGAGTGGGTGATGATGAACATTTCTTGGAAAACATGATCTTTCCGACGAGTCCACTTTTCACTTAAGTAGCAAGGTAAACACACATAACTGTAGGATTTGGGGCAGCGAAAATCCACATGAAACATTACAACATGTTCGTGATAGCCCTAAAGTGAAATTCTTTTATACGTTGAGCAAGAGCAAAGTATACGGCCCCTTTTTTTCCAAGAGAGAAACATAAATCGGATAGTGTACCTTGATATGTTGCCACAATTATTAATACCACAGATCGATGAGGATGACCGAGAACGAAATGTTTTTCTTTATTCAAGATGGCGCACCACCACATTATCTGACTGACGTCCCGGATTTTCTAAATGACCGCTTCCCAGGTCAATGAATTGGCCGTGATGCGCCAATTGCATGGTCCCCCGTTCGCCATACCTGACACCGCTAGACTTTTTCTTCTGGGGTTTTATAACAGATATGGTGTACGTACCTCCTTTCTTTGCCGGCCACTCTACCTAAACTTAGAGCCAGTAGCGTAGCCAGAAATTTTCGTTCGGAGGAGGGTCCGAAAACCGGGGGATCCGGGGGACGTTTTGTGTGTTATTTGCCAATGAGTTTCACTGGTAAAAGGTAAATACCAAAAATATGGAGCTTTAGTAACTACGCATTATAGAAACTGGAAAGATGTAATAGGCAAATTCAACTCACACAGCAACTCTAGTACCACACATTTTCTTGTAAAGTTACAGAAACTTTACGAAGTTCAATTTCTGGCCGAATAGAAGGCACCAAAATGATGTTGAATGCACTGCATAAGAAAGAAAAAGAACAAAACAGAGCTTCACTCAAGCGTATAATTGACACAGCTGTATTCTGTGGAGAAAATGAAATACCCCTTCGGGGACATTGGGCCACTGACAGCCGAAAACCCTTTAGAAAAAGAGGGCCATTTTCGAGTGTTGCTCGGGTACAGATCAGTTTTTGACGATTTTGGTTTTCACTGGTTGAGTGGTTGAGGTAAAGTGGGTACTTATAATTATTTTAGGACATTGATTTTAGGTATTAGTTCAACGCCGACTAATAAATATATAATTACCCGAGAAAAACAAAAATAATCACTTCCGATCGGAATATACTAAGGAAAATGAAATAATACCTCAGTGAGTTAAAATCCAAAGTAGTCGGGACTTCTTATCAGCAGAGTTTTTCCGGTGTATTATCCGACCGGAAGTAATTTTTTAAATTTTTCTTCAATAATTACTGTATATAGGTATTAGTCGGCGTTCAATTGATATCTAAAATCAATGTTGCAATATAATTAATAAGTACCACTTTTATCTCAACCACTTAATCAGTGAAATCCAAAATCGTCAAAGCTTGAATCTGTAGAGAGCTTTTTTTGGTATTTACCGACCGAAAGTGATTTTTTTTCGATAATTATATAGGTACAATTGTACACTTTAATGATAACAAAACTAATCATCCTAACTCAGTCGAAAAACACCACATTTACCTCTATCACTGAAGTCGAAATTCGTTGAAGTTCTAAGCAGTAGAGTTTTTCAAGTGTACGAGTATTTTCCGACCGAAAGTGATTTTTTATATTTTTTCGATAAATAATTATATACACGTCTACAGGTTAATGACACTTAAAATCAACGTCGTAACTTAATTCTAAGCAGTCATTATACGTCCTCAAGACGAATTTGAACGAAGAGTTCGCTAACTTAAACTGTTCGCCCTGTTACGGTACAGGTTACTTTGAGACGTCACGTTACCGCGCCCTATAGAAATAACGTGATTACACTACACTATCCGAAAGGCCGAGCCCAAAAGTATCGTTTAATACTTTATGATTTAAACAAAAGGACAATTATATTTTTAACAACGGTCACTTTAGTCAATTAAATCAATTAATTTAATGTTTTGTAGACAAGAATAATGATAACTCTTCTTTTTTCTCCTGCTCCATGCTTTATTTTTTAATATGCCTTAAAATTTCGGGGGGGGGGGGTCCGGACCCTCGGGACACCCCCCTTCGCTACGCCACTGCTTAGATCAAGAATTTACGCTGCTGCTGAGTAAGTTACACCTGAAATGCTAGTGCGCGTCTGGGAATAAATCGACTACCGATGGAATGTCTGCAGAATAACCAACGGAAGCCACATAGAACATCTTTAGTTTAAGGTAAACAAAATTAAAATTTTTTTACTTTAAAATAACACCAAAACCAGCCCTGTACCTTGTTTAATAAAATTGATATGAATTTTCAAAGTTGCAAAGTTCTTTTTTAAACGCCCTGTATATAAACTCAATAATACCAGTTAAAGTAAAATTCTGCAATACAACATGTTAAGTATCGAAATAAATTTTATGGCGTATGTTTGAAATGTCGACAGTAATCTAGTTAAATAAATCCAGCTGTTAATTCAGCTGATTAATAATTAGCACATAAAAACACTAATAACACGATTAGCGAATTTTAACTGAGAGCTTACTAAATGCTTTAATATCCCGTCATGAATTCTCGTAGCAACATAATCTTGGAAATAAAATTTTTATCTAAAATTAGTCCATTATTTATATTTGTATGAAACACACCGTTTTTTTAGCTAATAAAGTACACTATATGTTTAAACATAAATTAATATACAGGCAGGCATTCTACTGAATAAGACGAAGTTTTAGTATTTATAATTTTAATTTTAAACAATTTATGGATGTAAAGTGTGTGTGTGTGTGTATGGTTATATTTTGGTAATTAAGTTACATTGTGAGCCTCTTATCTTCGTCAACTCACAATAGTTTATCTAAAACTGATTCTAAAAGTAGGTTATTTTATAGGGCGAAAATATTTTCAATGATTGACTTACTATTACTTCGTTTAAGAAGTAAGTATTTAACCAATTTCTATAACATTGTAAGTAATAACCGTTATAGGGTAGTCGATTGACTGTATTCTTATGTTGTAAATAGAGGCAATTTTTTAAAATTTTGTAACAGTGTTAGAAAATATATTTTAACGATAAAGAATTTTATTTTAATAAGATAATGTTTTAAAAATATGAAATGTGCTCTAAAATTACACGTTTAAATGTTTAACTCTTTATCAATTTTTTTTTAAATACTTCCTCTCCTATTACTGTATCTAATAAAAACGTATTTTAAAGCTCCTCGTATATTTTCTAAATTTTTTTAGTTATCAATTACAACTGAATGTTATTATCTCACATTCAGCATAATCCTCTATTCTACGCTAGGTTATGTCATCCCATTTTACTTCAAATGTTCATCTAACTTTAAATTTGAAAATGTTTGTTTGAAGAAATTCTTGCTTTTTATTCAATATATCAACGATTTTAAAAGATCTGCAGTCAAACTCTTTTATAATCAATCATCTCACAATACTTGCTTGATAAATACACGAAAATATAAAATATATCAAGTCACAAGTTATCGTATTAGTTTGAAAGGAATTGTATTTTCTGAAACTCGAAATTGTATAAAGTTATTGAGTGAACTGATGGATATTTTTGTGGAAAAGGAATTTCTTTACAATATGTGATGAAGCTGATAAGATGAAAATGGTTTTTTCAAAGAATTATTCTTTTTTTGGGAAAGGAAAAATAAATTCGTTGTCAATCCATACTTATACATAATGTATGAATATTTAGTGACTCTGACTTAGATTTTTACTTTGCTAAATCATAAATCGGAAGTTACTAAAAGTTTTAAAATGGTTTTCAAAATACTTTTACGATTATAAACTTTCTTAACGTGTATTTTATATATATATATATATATATATATATATATATATATATATATATATATATATATATATTTTTTTTCAAGCCTACATGTTAGAAAACGTAATTTAATAGAGATAATTTTAAAGATAGATTTTTCATCAAAATTGGATCATATAAAATATGCATAGCTACTATAATTGATAAATTTCGTTATCGTTTCAAAACCAAATGTTTTTCATATAATTCATTACAAACTGAAAATATTTGCTTTATTATTATACAATTTTATTAAGAAATTATAGACAGGGAATTACGCTTTTAAAAATATAACACTAAAAAAAGAAACGAAAACATAAATCTTAAATGTTTTGTCTGAAACTTTGACAAAAAAACACGATACCTGCAGCAATAAAAAATCACCATTATGATTTTTTTATTCACAATTAATACCTGAATTTTTAATTTCTAATGCACATTAAACATTTAATATGCTAAGACTATAACTTGCCAAATTAATAGTTTATGTTTTGTTTAACTGATTTTAAAGTAGGGTTTTCCATTTTAAAGTATTTGAAAAAAAATCATCTGAAGGGTAGTGTATCTATCCGATGTTCTTGGGATATAGTATGTTTTATTATTCAACAAAACTTATTGTTTATCAGTCAAAAGTACAGCGCAAAATTAACAGTCAGTATTTCTACTGTGACAAAGCGGATGACACTCTTGGCCAGACATGTAAGATAATTAAATAAGTAAACAGTGTAGTCCTTGCCCTACGTACACTGTCCATTAAATCAACATAAACCCTCTAAAATTTTAGTAGTCTTCAACTATTTAGTACTATCCTACTCTCCCGTATAATCTATCTACTTGGTGGTGGTAGTTTGTAACATGTTATTTTCACATTACGTAAATGGTCATTTAGAGACATTTATGCATTTTAATTAAATTTTGTGTTTGCTAGTTAACTTTAAAGACGCTAGTAAATACATACATTTACGGCGATAAATAAATAAATTCAATCCTCAAAACTCCCTGGTCACAATAACTTTTATTTTCCCGTATCTATTATTTCTAGCTCTGTTGTGGCATACCTGTAGTTATTATTTACACAATTTTGTAGTTAACCAACTCTGTGTCAAATAATAAAATCTAAGGAAGTAACTCTAATAAGCCCTCTTATTTCAGCATAAAATCTACTTCATTAATTGCTTTTTGTTATCCTATGCAAACGAATCACTTAAATAAAACCTCTATATCATTTTATTTGGATATATTTTCCAAAGATGCTGTGTGTGCATTGTTTTCATTGAAATTAAAATTAACTAATAATTAAATGAAAAACAACAACATTCTGAATAAATGAAAAAAAATTATTTATTAGGCCAGTATTTGTTAAATGTTTGGATACAATTGCGTAGTTATAATGTTGAAAGATTTTACTATACAAGAATGTGTTTTATCTTATTCTGTACCAGTGCCTTGAGTTTATCGTAAAAACTGAATTTGCTTTAAAAGGCATATTGAAATGTAATACGAGTATAAGTATAAAAATTATGTACGAAAATGTTCATTATTACACTTGTGTCAAGATTAGTGATTGGTTTATTAAAACTTTAATAGCTAGGACGTACTGAACTATCCTATTTAATGCCCTTAAAAAGTTCGGTTTAAAATAAATCTGGATTTTGATATAAAAAAATTATAAAAAACTCACCACTCGCTATTAAGACGGTATAATGAAAGTAGCTAGTAAATTCTTACTGTAGACAGAAAGTATTGAACAATTAGATTAAACTACTACAACCTATATACTATGATATTTTCATTTATAAAACCACTTCTTAATATTTATTATTTTTGTATTAAAAATAAAGCAATATGTTTTTACAGTGTAAAAAGAAGTACAACAGTGACTTAATTGCCAAGATGATACAAATATATAACTAACAGCCAAGTATTCAGTAATGTATAACTGTTTATTACTTTAAACCTTTAAATAATAATTTACAATAATATTATTTATAATGTAAAGATATAAATATAATAATTATTAATTTTATTAAAACTGACTGGAATAATAATAATAATCTTTATTGCGTCAACAATTATTAGATTGCATGCATGCGTCAATTACATTCATAATAATATACAGTTCCATTGCAGTTATTGCTATTTAATTGTATAACAGAACTGGGTGTTTAATTTTATTCTTGTTTTCAATAGTTTTCAATAATTTTCATCCCAGCAACGCAACATGAACTCTTCAACGGAGTAAAACGCCTTTGACACCAGGAGGTGTTTTAATCGAGATTTGAATAGTTTAAAATCAATGAGATGTTTTATTCCCTCAAGTAGCTTGTTTATCAGTTTCACGCCAACTTGGGACGGCAAGAGTTCATATGCACTCGTTCTATGTTGTACAATCCGAAAGTTGCCCTGCCTCTTGTCTCGTATTGGTGGACGTCACTGCCTTGGATCAACTCGCATTTGAGTCGACAGTATAGAACGACGTCGAGAATATAGGGACAGGGTAAATTTAACAATCCAAGCTCTCTGAAGGCATCTTTGCACGATTCGGTGAAATTCAATTTGTAAATAATTTTGATAGCTTTCTTTTGAGCTCTAAATACTCTTTCGAATTTTTATTTAGAACAGCTGCCCCTCAGTCTCAAACCGTAAGACAAATATGGATGTATAAGGCCAAAGTAGGCAGTTTTTAATACATCAATAGAACAGAATTTTGCAAGGTTACGCAAAACATAAATGCCAGAAGCAACCTTGGAGCAGATGCTGTCAATGTGAAAGTCCCATGTCAGTCTTCGATCAAGGTACATTCCAAGGAACTTAACGGACTCGGCCTCTTCCAAGAGAAAATCGTCCATCATTACCGCGGGACGATACTCCTGTTCTTGTCGATGCCAAAGGCAAAAATTTATTGAGTTTGATTTTGAGCTGTTTGTTTTCAGATTGAGTCTTGAGATATGTTCGATGCATGAATTTAAATCGATAAATGATTTTAATTCAAGATCAGTTTTATATTTCGATTTAATACAGAGAGTCGTGTCATCAGCATATTGAATCACCTTTCCATTCTGGATTGATGTATTCAACTTGTTGACATAAATAAGGAAGAGAACTGGCCCTAATATTGATCCCTGAGGGACACCATAGGGCATTTTGACCATATTAGACAGAGCATTCGCAATCCTTACGCATTGTACTCTATCTTTAGAAAGGACGAGATCCAATCGTACGGAAAACCCCTAATACCACTAGTCCATAACTGGTGCAGCAGTGTCGCGTAATGCACACAGTCAAAGGCTTTGGAGAGGTCGAGAAATATGCTCATAACACGTTCTCTTCTCTACAGGCCATCGACAACATTATGAATAAGTTCAGTTACGGCATCGATGGTCGATTTGTCTTTCCTAAACTCGTACTGTTCAGGACAGAGAATTTCGAAGCGGTCAAGGAATTTTTCAAGCTGATTGAGGAAAGCTTCTTAAAAAATTTTTCTAACAACTGGGAGGACAGAAATCGGACGATAGTTGCTTGAGGTGCAAGGATCGTCTTTTTTGTAAACTGGAATCACAGTGGATACCTTCAGTACGGACTTAAAGACACCCTGTGCAAACGAGAGATTGCTAATTTTGTGAGTGGTGTCAAAATATGCTTAAAGCACTTTTTGATTAACCACATAGAAATTCCATTAATGTCACAAGACCTCTTTCGTTTGAGATCCTGCATGATACGGGCCACCTCCACCTCACTCACAGGACGAAGGAACATGGACGAGGCCGATCTAGTCAATAACCCCCGCAGGGGATATTCTGATTCAAAGAACTGTCTGTTCCAGCAACAGTTGAAAAGAAATCATTAAAGGCAATTGCCACTTTTAATGGATCATCAATAATTTTTTTATTAATTTTAAGTTTTGGAATTGAAAATTTTGAAGTATTTTGTTGTTTTGTGTTTAGTTTAATTATATTCCAGGCGCTTTTTGAAAGATTATCGGATTGTTTTAGTTGGTTTTCAACGTCTCCTGCCTTGGCGTTTCTTATGGCTTTGAGGTAATCCTTTTTGAAATTTCGAAAAAAGCGTTTGAAATCATCATTTTCAGATTTAAAATATATTGAATGATAAAATTTTTGTCTTTATCTTGAATCGAGTATACCCTGAGTAATCCAGGTAATACTCTTTTTCTTATTACGTTCTTTAAAATTTTTGAATGGCCAAGTCAAATTTAAGCAGTGAGTTAAAACAGTCGAAAAACGCGTTAAAAGCATCCTCCACACGCTCGAATCAATCCATAAATTCCCATGATGTTTTCATAAGAAACCTCTTAAAAAGCTCTATGTTTGCCGGCTTTAGATCCCTTTTTCTTTTTATTGACGAAGTTTAAAATTTTGGGTTATGGTGTAATATTACGGCTTCCTGTGCGTAGTGGTCTGAGATGGCCGCATCTATGACAGAAACAGAACAGTCTATTACGTTAGTAATGCCGTTGTCGATGGCTTTACTCGACGAAGCGGTCACTCGAGTTGGCGAGTTCACGGACCAAATTAAGCCGAAATAAGTGAGAATATCCCGTAGTCGCTGGGTCAGAGGGTTGGTGTGGTCTAACACATCGATGTTTAAGTCACAGGTAATGATGAACTTCAACGATTTTGAAATGAGAAAATTTAGTAAAGTTTCAAACTTTTGAAAAAAGTTTTCGTTGCATCCATTTGGGGATTTGTATAAGCCAATCACTATAATTTTTTCCACGGAATTTGTTTCAATTTTAATTTCCCCCACCTCAAAGTCTAGATCACAGCAGTAATCCACGCTGAAGGGTTGAAATTTTGCCACAAAAACTGCCACACCACCTCCTTTAAAATTTGTTCGGTGAAAAATTGTAGCCTATTCATAATTGTCAATTCTGAACATAGAGACAGTCTCAGCCATGAAGCCATGTTCAGAAACAACAAATATCTCGGGGTGCAGCTCTTCTGCCATTAGCATTAGCTCATCAAATTTATTCTTGGCAGACTGCGCATTTTAATGCACGACGGAAACTGCACGAGTTAAATTTGGAATTTTGAAAATTTGATTTTGTTTTGCTTGTCGTTTTTTGTCTGGTTTTCTGAACTTATTGTACCCCAATTCTGTTATTTTTGTTTTAATAGAATGTACGGGTTATAAAAGAATCATCTATATTCATTTGTGTTATATCATTTGACTAATAGCTGTAGTCCATGTGATAATTTATTGTATTTTTTATCAGAGATATACACAAATGTAAAAAAAATATGTTGACTTACTATAATCCACTGTAATCAGAGAGACTTAATGAGATCAGTTTTTTAAGTGGAGAACAATATTCTCTTTATACCCTAAATTCACCCGTTCTCATGTGTGACTGGCTTGTTCAAGGATGCTATCAAAGAGAATAATGAATACAGTCGGTGCAGTGTTCAGAAAAAGAGCTGCGGTCACAGACATAAATTGCTCTGCGATATCTCTAGCACAGATCTAACATTGAAACCGTGACGCTATCGGGTCTTAAGGATCTTAACATGGTTAATAAATCTGGATTAATAATCCTAACATGAGTATAAAATATTAAAAATGATGAACCAAATTTGACCGAAATAAATCATTTTAATACTACTTGAATAATACTACCAACAATAACTACACGGTAGTCATTCGTATTATGAAAAATGAGTGATGTAGTACCTCTCACTATATATCTAAAATACTATCTAATAAAATGAAGCCTTTTCCGTTCACCCGACGTTGTTAGCCACGATTAGTAGAGTGCGTAAGTAATATAGTCTTAAATTATTTTATATTACTCATTCATTAATAAATAAATAAACAAACTATTTTTCTCCTTTTGGTTCTATAAATAGTGATTATGTAAACTGAACGTCGTACGCCTTTATAACTAAGGTATACACAATCCTGGTTATAAATCTTTTGTATCTAATTATATACTCTTTGTATTAGATACCGAACATGAGGTTTTTGTATGCAATTTTTGTTTTTTTGCCTACTCTGTGAAGCACTCTATAATATTAATTTCCTGTTTATGAGACTATTTTCGATATATTTGTAATAAAGCTATTTTTAAACAAATATATCAAATTGCATATCCATATGTGCATAAACAGAAGTGCTCCTTTGCAGAGTGAAACATTACTCCATTGAACAGAGCAGACATATATCGACACCTAAGTATAGTTATCATTCACTGTCAGAATCGTTCCGTCAGAATATCCATCTGATAGACAAGTTAGTATTTTCGATATGCTCAATTATTTTTCTAGCGAAAAGTGCAAATGTTTCAGCTACATCCTTTGTGAAGTGATGTATCTCATCATTTAAGAAACTTGTAAGTATTTCTTCGTTATACTTATTTTTATATAAAACTAAAGTAATTGGTAAAACATCGTAGATTATTTTACTACACGTATTATTATATTCTAAAATCTTTCGAATTATATAACAGAATACCATTTAAAGTACAGATATTCGTATTACCGTCCAGTTGTTTTCTAACAAATTTTAAAAATCCAGTTCTCTGTTCTTAAGCACTACAACACGGCAGGATTTTTTTTTCACACCACGCGTCTTGTGACACACTTTGCTGAGGTTCCATTCTTGGTATAATCTACGGTTATAAAGACAGTGTATGCTATAGACAAAATATTTACAACAACCCCACAAACAAAAACAAAACTCTGCCAGGCCACTGAGTTGCAGATTTCAATGACATATTACATTTCCGTGGTTGGATACGTACCATTCCAACCCATTCTTACCTACGTAGTTTTCATGCTAAATATTTAAGCTGAAAGATGCAATATTTCTTAGGGTATTTTGCAATTTATTCATTAAATTAGGATTCATAGCAGTGTTTAAATAATGAAATGTCCTGCCAGTTAATGAGTGTAATATTATAAAATAGTACGCAGAAATAAATATTTTCAATAAAAATTTATAAAAAGTCTTCTTGTGAATTTTGCTTCTTTTGAAAGTGTGGATAATAAGATATGTTATATGTTTAGATGTGGAGTAAAGTGTTTAATATTTTAAAATATCACATTTAGTAATATCAATGTAAAATGTATTTTCTTACGCTCAGACAAATACTATTGAGTGAATTTCCCCCGTAATTATCTGCCAATGAAAATGATTTAAGATAATAAACCACATAATTAAAAATAATGATGTCTGGTTTTTTATCTTATATCGGCTCTAAGGAACGGTAATTATCATTAGTTTCATATTTCGTATCTCTGTTTTTCGCATATTTGTAAGCTTTTGGGGAAAAAGCTGTTGTAAAATAACTACCAAACAGATTTCCATAATTTTGTTGTTGTTTTTTGTTCTTATTAAATTTAAAATATGATGCATATAGTTACAAATAAAACTTAATTTATAAAAATATAAAAATTTCAGTATTTATAAAAAAAGTTTTTACTTTTTCATAAAAAGTTAAGTTTCGACCTAATTTGTGTGTATAAGGAATTTTTAAGAATTTGTTTCTTTACACCATGATAAAGGCCATATTATTCTAAATAAAATCCATGTGTAATATCTTATTCTAGAATTTTAAAAACATGGCATTTCATGTATTAACAAAATGCTGCCCGGTACCGACATTTTATAAACTATACTTCATTTGTCAGAGTTTAGAAATTACGTAGTAATGATGTAGTTTTCCCAATAAATCTAATAAAACATTAATACAACACAAATAAATATGATTAGTAAATTTAGAAACAAATACTTGCGACCATATTTACATAAAAGTTTACATTTATTAAATAATAACCATAATAATATTTACAGTGAAAATTCACGTTTTTCGCTTGAGCTCAACTCAAATCATACATTACTTTTGTAAAGAAATACAGTAAAATACTGTATAAGTTACTATTTTATTTTGTATTTACTTAAATGCTTGGTTATTGGCACATAAACAACAAGAAAGGACGTTACGCAACACGGTACTCCTCCGCTACGTCTCGTGACTGGAAGAGAGAATCATCGTACAGGTACTTATCACAGCCCACTATTTTTGGACGAGTTTTCCTTATCAGAAATCAAAATAAACTTATTATTCGTTTCTTCTTCCATAATTAATCGAAAAATACTCGATGAGTCATACTTCATATCTCCAAATCGTCTCCAAATAGACACATGAATGACCTGACATTTTCGAATAATGAAGCGTTGTTCTTATAGTTTTTGATTTAATTGATTGTCGTAATAACTTGTAAATTCCAAAATAGGTTAAATAAAGTCATTTGTTTTTTAATATTGTAATTTATTTTGTCCCCGATAAGGAAAACTCGTCCAAAAATAGTGGCTTCTTGATAGGTACCCAAACAACATAAGTTTCACAGATAAAATAGTAGAGAAACAACATAAAACTCGTATTTATTGATAGTTTTAAAACCTATTGCATACAGCTGTCTGATTATTTGGCCAAAATAATCTTGTACTATATAAAATATTATTGAAATGCTAAACGTCAAAACAGGCGACGCTGGCACATTATGCACTTTCGTACCGTCAAAATTAGCGACGGTGTGGCACTCAAAGGGTTAAAGACTTTGCAGAGTTTTACTAACATTGTCTTAAATGTTCTAATAATCACAGTCATTTTTAACAACTTATTAGGCAATTTAATGAACCAGGTGAATGTTTATCTTTTATATGAAAGTTAAATCATATTATTATTCTCGTGATATTACCAGAACACTGCATCGTACTCCTTCACAATACTCTGACTCAGTTATCATTAAATTAATAGTGTAAATTGTAAGAATTTGAACCAGAAGTGTAGGTATATTTTACTTACAATACTTATCACAGAATTATAAGCACTTCATCTAAAAGAGTGTTGCCTATAACACCTCTGTAGTCTGTCGTAATTTGTTAAAGAAACGACGGTTATCCAATAATATTTGTCTGTTTGTTTAACATCCTCAACATTTAGTTTAATACGTTTCAGAATAAATAACGATTATAATATTATAAATATAGAGCGTTGTAAAGTAGAGTGGTGTCGGTTAAAAATGCAATTATTTTAATAAAAGAACTTCAAGGTGAAATATTTTACAACAAATAGTGGCTTATGTGATCAGAAAGCAAATCCTACAATCTAGAGAAGCGGGTGTCTGGCGACGGTTATTGTTATTGTTGTTATCTTGTTATCCGGAACATTTCTGCAAGTGTGCTTCTTACACAATCATGATCAAATCTAGGGTCCAATTTTGTGTCATCCTTTCAATGTTATATTCTCTCAACGACTAATAATCTAATTCGTAGCTTATTAACAAGTTTATAAACGAAGCTACGTCATTACTACAATAAAGAAAACGTAATATAAAAAATGCAATAACTAACCTATAATTAACTCGTTGCAATTAATATATAATAATATAGTGTAATATTTCAATAACAATGCAATTAAATAATTTTATGATACGTAATAGTTTGAAAACAAGTAACAATATTTTGAGTATTTATGGGTAAAAATATTGTTGTATAAGTTTTGAATCAAATACGAAAGTAAGGTTTATAAAACAATACAATTTGTTAACTTATTTAAGTAGTACAAATCAACTATAAATAAAACAATGCAAATGTATATTATATATGATAGTTACATCAAATATATAGTAATTTTTCACAAGAAAGAAATGTTTAACGTTACACAATTATAGATGTAAGTAAAAAATTATGTATCACCAAACATTAACTGTTACGTGTTATAATAATATAATTACATTCATCACCCATGTAGTGGGATAAAGCAAGAGATAAATGCAAGAGCCGCAATAAAGCTATAAAGGCCGCAATGCTCTCTATCAAGTGTTGTCTATCAAATACTGTTACTAATTAATACAAAATTTCTTATGATATAGGTAAATAAGTTCACCTGCACCAGAAAGTTTTTGGTGTTTAAATAATGTGCTTGTGAAACTATCTGTGAAATTATTATTAAACATTGAAAATTTAAAGAATTAAAAGGTGCAGTACCGTTATTTTTTGAACATACAATAAGTTTATATAAAACATTTAATTAATGTGTTAAAGAAACGATTACATTTTCTAGCACAACAGTCCCTAACCAAATGTTTAAAATTAATTAATCAATTATTTGCTGAATCAAGCGAAATGTGCGGCAGTTGGCAGAGTAAATCAAACACGATCAGCAAACACGTTGAGTTTCAGATCAAACGAAGCCAATATTGAGCAAACCTCTTTGGAAGCCGATTGGGCAATTATTACAGCCCTTTTGATGTAATAAGCTTACCTCTCATTACGATCACTGTGGGGAAAGTCCTGGAAATTCTGACGTGAGAATGCAATAAAACGATTATTGAATTATATACAGTATAATAAATATAATATAATGGTAATATATACTATATTATAAATAGTATATAATATATATAAAATTAAATTTGTACGCGTGTAAATATGTATATTTAAGAAAATTGTAAATAGCTGGCAGTAAAGACAGTTTTTGAAGGAAGCTAGCGTTTTTACTCGAAAGTGGTATAAACAGTGTATGAAAGTGTAATTTACTTATAGACTTCTTACAATTTCAGCGTGCCGTGAGCATATAACAATTCTTATTAATCACATCAAACATAAATAAGTAAATAATCTTTACATAATTTCCCATTGGATCCAATATGAGTAGACACTCACCAGGCATATATTGAAAAAACACATGATGGGACAAAGATGACACTTGAAGACAGAGTAACTACGAGGGTCTTGGACTAATACCACTAGCAGACGTTATTTGCATAGGAGCGTAACTACGCTACTGTTGAGCCACAACGCTACAGTTGCTTTACTAAACAGTTTGATTAAATAATGATCTGGATATTAGGGTTCGGATGAAACTTTTCTGTTATTCTTAGATCTATTAGCTAATTTACTTACACCTGATGTACATATAGAGTTGTGTAAGAAACAACACTAACAAATAGAAAACAAATACTAATAATAAGTCTAGTACATACATTTATTAATAATAATAACGTTTTAATATTTCAAAGTCATTGATTGTAATGACAAATTTCTATAAATATAAAATTTAAAAATGAATCGAACACTTTCGTTTCTGTAATTAGTAACTGATTCGAAACAGGAGAATCTGGTTTGAACTCGAATCTCATTAAAATTCTCATAATATTTATAAACTGAAATAAAATATTGAACATGGTGTAAAAATACATTAGTAAACAATTTATAAGATGATAATTTTTGAACGTAAAGAATCCAATTGGAACATTTAAACTGATGGATTCATAAGCCTGTTATCTTTCCACTTTTTTAAGAAGTCCATCCCTTTTCTAGCAGATGTCTGCTCATTCTACGCCATTGGTGTGTGCAAGGATCTTATCAAACAGTATAAGGCTGATAGTAAAAACAGCACAAGTATGTCAATACTGATATACAGTGCAACGGTCACATGCAGGATTTATACCTTCTAGTCATTAAAAAATTTTAAAAATGGGAGTGCATATTAAGCCAGCTTCTACTGAAAAAGTCTTGTATCTCCTAATTTAATAGTAATCTACTCAGCTGATATCTCCTAAATATTCAGCTCAATAAAGTGTAGTAGATTGAAGATTACATGCATACATAGGTATTTTATTTATTGGCTGAGCTTTAGCAAAGCCTATCACTTGTCGTGGTAGAAAATTTTAACTTTCTCTCTGTCTGTCTGCTCCCAAGATATTCTTAAAACGACCTGACCTACAGACTCTAAATTGTGCACGATTTTTTATTTCTACGTAAAAAACTGGGTTCAATAATGATGCATGTCATTATGTGGGATTTTTCTGAGAGTGAATATTTTTAAAATCAGTATTATTTATACCCTTGATAGTTACGATGATGTAAAAAAATATATAGATAGGGAACCATAAATAAATTAACATAAGTACCACTTTGTAATTTTTCCCATCAATGTAACAGCGTGTAACTGTTTTTATTTTAATCTGTAAGTAACTCACATATTATACAAATAGGCTTTAATATTAAAATTCTTTAATAATAAATCCAAAGCATTAAACCAAAATCTCAGGCCATAGTTGCTAAAGTCAAATAAAACATATTATTTAACAACTTTATCGAAATAAAACAACGTGATATTCATTAACACTACCGGCGTACTACTACAGTTTGGGTAATGAGATAGGCTTGCATAAATTAACATGTAGAAGTCGATGTTGATGTATGGAAATTGGATTTATGTAGTAAACTAACATTCCTCGTAACTCAGAAGGTCATAGATTATATCTAGACTTTAATCGAAATAAAATCTATCAAACCATATACAATTTTTTCAACTCGCCAATTGCTTATAACAGTGATATTTGAAATATTCTGCTTTATTTTTTCAACAAACAAAGTAAATATTTTTAGAAACTTCAAAAATTTCCAAGGAGCTGGAGTGGGTTTGCCCCTAGATAAACTATATCTTGTTTTCAACTGTCCGCTGTTATAGAATAGTTAAATTAGGCACACACGTTTATTATTATTTAAACTACTTCTTTATTATACTTTAGACTACTGGCACGGGAAATACCCTATACTGAAATTTCCAGTGATAGGCTACTTACTTCGTTACAGGAAGGTTAATTTTCCATTTGGAAAATATATGCAATGACATAGAGAGAAAAGAGAGAGAGAGAGAGAGAGAGAGAGAGAGAGAGAGAGAGAGAGTGTTTCACTTTTTCATTACTTTTTTCTATTACACTTATAAGGTTATTCTATAACTAAAGTATGAAACTAACAATCAAATCAATACTGAATACTAGAAATATTTTTCATATTATCTTTATTGTTCTAATTAAATGAAATCCTAACACTTCTTTGTGTTTTGCTTTGACATTCCTAGTAGTAAAACTGTTAGTCAGTTTACTATTTTTAACACAAATTTTAATACAAGATTATATGAATATTTGGTAGCTTATGTAAAAATCACTGAGTGAAGAGTCTTAATGTTAAACCGAAACTTACAATTAAACTTATGATTGGTCTAAGAGTATGATTTTTGCCAGTTATTTGTGTTTTTTGGAGTCTTTAAAAGTGCGTATATATGTTGAATCTAATGTTAATGACCAGTATTGAAAAAAATTTACCGGATGTAGCTAATTCGGTAGATAGTTTAGCACATGAGATATGATTGGTATTACTTGATAAATATTCTCAATATTTTCGGTCATTTGATGAGGCACATGTTTTATTTGAAATTAGTCATACCCAAAACAAAAAATAGCATTTTAATTCTCTTGGTCTTGTAGTTTAAAATAACAGTAGGGAATAGCAATCAACAGCACTTTTCTACGTGACATTATTTGTGAAGGCTAAATTGATATCATAAATTTATTTTAATCAAATCCAGATATGAGCCTATCGCGACTTTTTATTCTCCTTTTCCTATTTGAATAATTTGGTATTATACTAAAATCAATAAAATATTAGGATTTTCGTTATTAAAATATACCTACTCTGGCATATGCCATGAAGTAGTAAGTTATACAGAAAGTAAAGAATATTATCGTTACATATATTTACGCCGTCAATGTAGTCTAAATTAGACAGTCCCACTTATATAATAAAAACTCAAGTATTTATATTTTTGAATAGATAATACATAATATTTATCATTTTCTAACAAGTAGAATTGTTGAGAAAGTACTTAGACTTTAAAAACTGAGTGTTTTTAGAGACTTAAATATTGACAAGGGAAAAACTTGTTTCTTTTTAAATACAACCTATAGGAAAAAACAAAACCTACAAACGCTATATTGTTATTTTTATGTTTTCAGATTTTTTAAAACCATAGAATTTTACGCACACGTACCTTAGACAGCAATAAAAAGATTTTTCATCAACTTTATCCGCCAATAGTGGAATAAAAGAGGTTTCAACTCTTATAACAAAAATAATTATTTTTTCCATATCTCTAAAAGCTTGAATATGACACTAATATGTGTAATGTTTTCCACAGATTATCGCAAGGCAAACAAACACATCTATGACAACTGAAATACTTATATTGTAGACCATCATCTAAAAGTGAATAACCAATTACAAATCGCAGCTTAGATTATTTATTATCTTAAAAATATAATTGTTCATCCTTGCATGAGAGAAATATCTGACAAGGTCATCTTGGTGGTGCTCAATAGGTACTTCAGTTTGTTTTAAGGTGACGTATTATGTACATTTAGAAATATTCAAACTTTTACCTCATTGATTTGTGATATACATGGAACATTAATAATTGATAGCTTCAAATTTTTTAGATTCTAAATATGATATATCACGTAATGTAAAGAAAAGAATAAGGACAGTGATGTATTCCGGCCGTTTATGAATACATCACACTCTATCTTTATTTGTTTTCAGACAGTGAAAATGTTCATGGCACATTTCACGAACCTTTCCTCTGTTTCGTGAAAATTATAAATTAAATAAAATTATTTCCGATTTGCTTATTTGTCTACGTATATTATTTGTTATTATATTCTTAATAATAGTGTGTTAAGCTTAAACACATGCTTATACATGTTAATTAAAGCTGCAAAATACATATAAACTCAAATTAAATGTTGCTCAACATACAGTTTGTATGCAAAGATTTAGTCTAATACAGTTTATACTTGAAGTAAGTTTCACTAGTGTAAACATTTATTACAATACGAATGATATTCTTTTGGAAAGTACTGAAGTATTGTTTAGAGATGAAAAATAGTTTCCTTGATATTTCATAATTATTTATGGTCAAACACAAGAACCTTTCAAACGTTATTTAACACTGGGTAAATAGTTAAAACTTTGTTGCTAAAACATTATACGTTTTAAATGGTGTAAGCTCTTACGGGTTGAAACGAAAATTATGAATTACAATATACAGGTAACGACCTAAACTGACTCGTCATGTTTTATAAAGGTCCTCAAATGAATAAGTCATTACGAACAAGTTAATGAGGTGCGGGTAAAAGTTCTGACACAAAACGCAAAATCTGTGTTGTTTTTTTAGGACCTTTTGTAACTTTACTTTGTTTTCTATTTCTGTCCTAGTGTTTTTGTGACTATATGTGTTTTTTATCTCTATATTTAATGTAAGTTCAGACAAATAATTCACCCAAACCTTTATGTCTTTCTTGTAGAACTGTCATGTTGTTCTTTTAGAACTTTCATAACTGTATTGTGTCCTGCGTTTTAGTGAATATATTTTCATACTTCATTTAAGTCCGACACACATTACACCCTTTTTAATGTGATGTAGCTGCGGCTTTGGTAGAATATAAAGCTGTGCCTTTTCACAAAATTACTAAAATTAAATGTTGTAATTTAATGAATTTTGAATTGGATTTCAATTACGTTGCAATTGATAAACCAATATCTTTGATGAGGTTTTTGTATGTTATTGCGTTAAGTGGGCATAGCAGTAGGTCTAAGAGCATTTTATGATCAATACGCTAGACGCCATGTTTTTGGATGGATACCAGCCAAAATTTAAATGAATATTTTATTAGTAATAGTAAAAAACCTCGTATCAGTCTTTAGACCCAAGGTGGTTGAGCCTCACGGTAATAAACTTGTATATTTAGTTAGTCAGTTATTTACAGTAGTTGTTTGTTAAACACCTTGAAGTTCGACGTATTTGACCAATAAATGGAATTACATTTTCAAAGATAAATGTTAACCAAGGATGGTTGTTCACAACCCTTTAAGTCAAATACAGGGACACTCTAATTGCTGAGATATTCCAGAGGATTGTAGTGCCAGAGGCCGGGGCCTGCAAGACAATGAGGGGCCTTAGAGCACGAGATGAGCTTCCCATGGAGGGAGCTACCAGAGTGCGGGCTCTGGCAGAACCCTGGAACTGCCGAAGACCGAGATCTTCCTGAATTTTAAAGGTTGAGAGCTGAGTTTAAAAGACTAAGACATTTTAAAGCCAGAAAGATGTCACAGTCCTAGGCCTGCTGGAGGATAGGATATTGTACAGGCTGAGAACGCTTAAAGGACAGAAATTAAAAGGTTTGGGGAACTGCTAGATGCCTTCATGTTCCAAAGCAAAGAGTTGCCAGGGACAAAAAGATTCCAGATATAGGGGCTTCTGGAGGCTAAAAAGTTAAAAAATCAGAGATATGACAGAGGCCGGAAGCTCTCAGAAAACGGGAGTTATTTATACTTAGTTTAATTTATCTTGTGGTTATTATCTAAACGGTGGTTCAGTGACGTAAGTTGGAACGACTTTACGAACGACAGTAAAATTGCACCCAGAATTTTGTGGGCGGTGAGCCAAAAATTTTTGGTTAAAAAAGAGAGTGTATTTGAAAACCACATGTTAAATCACGTAATTTACTACTTACGACTAAATACTAGTAGATTCATTTGTAAAAAATTTTCGAATTTACTAGAAATTAAATTATAACAGTACTCTAGGTGTTTTAGGTATCTGTTACCTAGTGCCAGGTAGCAAACATAATTAATAAAATATATTTCATAGAATTCAGTAATTTGTTATATCACATTGACACGATCACTACAATGATGCTATATTATCATTGAGTTGTGGAGTTATTTAAGAAGTGCTATTAAAAATTTAGCTGTTATAAAAGATGTAATGTTATTTATATTTTAAGATGTATTTCTATGAACATAAATTTAATTGAATTGTTTCAAATTTTATTCAATGAAGAGCTTTATATTTTGAAGAAAGAATTTGGTGAAGTCAACAGTAGCGGTGTGAAATGAATTTTACACCTAAAATTGCCTATAATAATCTCTTCGAATTATACCATGAATCAATGTTTAAAAGCATGTATCTTGGCTTGAGGAGTATAAGTTATTAAATAACGGTGAATTTGTATTGGAATGATACGTTAGGTTAAAATTTTAAAACAAATGCACACTCTGATTAAATTGTACTGCCCATATATATATATATATATATATATATATATATATATACTAGCAGACCCGACAGACGTTGTCCTGTACACACGTCTTTAATTCAAAATTTTAAACTTTGATTAATCTGTAACAATCTGGGCTGTTTTTGCTAAAATGTCTATTAAAAAAGTTATTACAATATCTAACTTCATCACATGTACATTTAATCACATTTCGACCAACCGATAGTGTGGGTGAGTATAACATGAGTGATGTGAAATGTAGAGGATGTTTTAAATGAAAAACTTACTTAATCTGAAGGTAAAAAAGTTGCAACAAACTATTTTATAACATGTATATTTTTTCAATTTACAACTTAATTTATCGTAATGCCATTGAATGTACAATATTTTTTGTTAATCCTTCAGGAGTATACACAAACAAATTAGATTTTCCGATAGGGCTGAAAGTATAATAAGTGACCTCCATCACAATCAAATTATTGATATTTCTTGAATAGCCTATATAACTACTATCCGAATTAGATTATAGTTATGTAAAGGTGAAGTATAATAAGCAGCCACCATCACAATCGAATTATTGATATTTCTGAATAGTCTATCTAAACTACCGAATTTTATTATAGTTAATTAAAATTACCGTATAGTATCGGAAACTGGCCAACAGAATTTAATTTATCTAAAATACTAAATAAGTATTCGGTTTATAGGGCTGAAGTATAATAAGTGGTCACCAATCACAATCGAAATATAGATATTTCTGAATAGCCTATCTAAACTACTAAAATGATTAACTGAATTAGATTATAGTTATTTAAAGGCTGAATTATAATAAGCGGCCAACATCGCAATCAAATTATTGATATTTCTAATTAGCCTATCTAAACTACCGAATTTCATTATCTTTATATTTATATTTGTTGTGTGCGTGTGTATGGAGCTGAACTCTCCTAAATGGGTGGACCATCTTGGAATGTTTTAACATTGTATCCCGCAGAATGCGCTACGATCACAGTTTCAAATGTTTTCTATTTTAATTCCAGGTTTTCCTGACAGTTTTTGCTGCTATCAAATATGTGTGTTGTTTTGTAACATCGTGTAATTATTGTGTGAGTGCTAATTGTAATATTACATTAATAGAGATTGAAGATGTTTGAAGTACATAAAAAAACTACAGTCATTCATTAAAGTTATTGAACTAAATTTTGAAAATTTATTGAACGAAGTGAGTATATTGGTCGTATAACCTAAGTAGCATACAAAATCAAAAGGGTTGTGTTTTCTATGTGTGAATAACTATTGTTAACAGTTTGTCCACATAAGTTCAAATTAAGTAGCATATAAATCATATGATTGAATAACTATTCGTCCTCTTCCACGAAGACGTGGCATTTTTCTGTATAAATAAAATTCTGTATAATAGTACACAATGAATATGAGTAACTTATTGAAATACGTAATTTTAATTAAGTAACTTCTAGATAAAAAATGTAATTAACAACATAGACTACAGTATGTAAAATACTGAAGAAGTATTCCCTATAGGTCTAGTGGCCACCATCACAATCGAATTATTGATATTTCTGATTAACCTATCTAAACTACCGAATTACATTATAATTATTTAAAATTACAGTATAGTATCAGAACTGGCTAACATAATTTAATTATCTAATATACTAAATAAGTATTCACTATAGGTCTGAAGTGCAATAAATGGCCACCATCACAATCGAATTATTGATATATCTGAATAGCCTTTTTAAAGTACTAAAATGACAATCCAAATTATAGTTATTTAAAGGTTATAATAAGCAGCCAACATCTCAATCGAATGATTGATATTTCTGATTAAGCCTATTTAATTTAAACCCAATTCCTACATTATTAACAATAGTTATTGACACATGTGGATTCTCTATTAATTTAATATTACAATTAGCACTCACACACAATAATTACACGATGATACAAAACAACACACAAATTTGATAGCAGCACAAAAACTGTCGGGAAAACCTGGAATTCAAATAGAAAAACATTTGCAACTGCGATCGTAGCGCATAATGCTACATCCAATTTTAAAACATACCAAGATAAAAAAACAATTATTTATTTATAAACCAAAAATTAACTGATCAATCAACTGCTCACTTAATATTTACGAATTTCAGTTAAAAGTGTAATTTACTAAAACTTCCAATTTTATATCTGGATAACCTCTATTGATATTCCTGATTAGCCTATCTAAACTACCGAATTTCATTATAGTTATTTAAAAATTACAGTATAGTATCAGAACTGGCCAACAGAATTTAATTTAAAAACCAATTCCTACACTATTAACAATAGTTATTCACACATGTGATTAGTATGCTACTTAATTTGAACTTATCTGACCAATTTTGACTGCAGATTTAAAAATGTAAATTACAACAAATTATTTGAAATCCATTAGTTTTAAAACTTGATTATCTAAAATGTTAACAATAGTTATTCACACATAGAAACACAACCTTTTGATTTGTATGCTACTTAGGTTATTTGAGGGTAATGCGAAATATAATCTCTATTAATGTACTATTACAATTTTAGCACTCACACAATAATTACACGATGTTTTTTTAATTTTTATTTTCTTCTTTTTGCCTGTTGGCTGGCCTTTATAAACTTATAACGCGGCCACATAGTACACTTTTTATAACTTCATTCTATTATATTTTAATGTTATTTGCCGTATTTACTTTTGAAACATGAACCTTACAAAACAACACACACACATTGATAGCAGCACAAACTGTCGGGAAAACCTGGAATTAAAATAGAAAAACATTTGAAACTGCGATCGTAGCGCATTCTTCCAAGATCAACACTTAATAATTTACTAATAATTTCACTTTAAAAGCTAAAACTTCCAATTTTATATCTGGATAATCTCTATCCTCCAAAGTGAGTACAGAATATATTGAAATAAGAAGTGTTGTTTATTTTTATATGTTTATGCTTACTCTATGCTTTCAAGACTATAATTGATTAAACGTATGGCTGTGTTGTAATATTATAATGTTTACATAGAACAATTGGTGAAAATTTAACTTTGCAATCTGCATTAGACTACTGATCAAGCACTTTATAATAACGTAATATAAATGTAAACAAATGTTTCTGCCTCTTTGGTGAACTTCAGCTGAAAATATTCAAAGCTGTTAAGTATCATTTCACTTTGTATTACGTGTCGTAGCGCAGTCTGTCGGATCCAATATAAAACACTCCAACATCAACAATTTATAATTAAAAATTTTAATTAAATTTGACCGAATAAATAACTATAATGAATTCAGTAGTTTGGATAGGCTATTCAGAAATATCAGTAATTCGATTATGATGGTGGCTGCTTATTATACTTCAGCCTTTAAATAACTATAATCCAATTCGGATAATTAGTTTGGATAGGCTATTCAGAAATATCAATAATTCGATTGTGATGGAGGCCACTTATTATACTTCAGCCCTATCGGAAAACCATCTAATTTCTTTATGTACACTCCTGAAGGATATAACAAAAAATATTGTACATTCAATAGCATTACGATAAATTAAGTTATAAATTTAAAAAAAATATACTTGTTATAAAATTAGTAATTTAAAATTTACAGCATAATGTCGGAACTGGCCAACAGAATTTAATTTAAAACCAATTCTTACACTGATTAACAATAAGTAGTTATTCACACATGTGATTTGTATGCTACTTAATTTGAACTTATGTGACCAATTCTGACTGCAGATTAAAAAATGTAAATTACAACAAATTATTTTAAATCCAATTAGTTTAAAACTTTATTATCTAAACTGTTAACAATATTCACACATAGAAAACACAACCATTTGATTTGTATGCTACTTAGGTTATTTGAGGTATGCGACCAATATACTCACTTCAATAAATGTGCAAAATGAGTTCAATAACTTTAATAAATAACTATAGTTTTTTATGCACTTTAAAAACATCTTCAATCTCTATTAATGTATTATAACAATTAGCACTCACATAATAATTACAGAATGTTACAAAACAACACACAAATTTGATAGCAGCACAAAATGTCGGGAAAACCTGGAATTAAAATAGAAAAACATTATGGCTGTCTTGTAATATTATAATATTTACGGTAGAACAATTGGTTGAAAACTTTATCTTTGCAATCTGCATTACACTACTGATCAAGCACTTTACAAATTTAAAATATGAACTTTCTAAATTTATAATGTGAACAATGTTTCTGCCTCTTTGATGAACTTCAACTGAAAATATTCACAGCTGTTAAGTATCAGTTCACTTTGTATTACGTGTCGTTCGTGGCGCAGTCTGGCGGATCCAATGTAAAAACACTCCACCATCTAACAACAATTAATTATTAAAAAATTAATTAAATAAACTATTAAAATTGGACCGAATTATGAATCTAAACCATTCTCGGATCCAACTGAAGACACACAAAAAGTTTCATTAAAATCGGTCCACCCGTTTAGGAGGAGTTCATTAACGTACACACGCACACAAGAAATATATATATAAAGATATATATATATATATATATATATATATATATATATATATATATATATATATATTATTGAAATTAAATAAGGCTATTGCCATTTATACAAATTTAATGTAAATAAAGTCATTTGACATGTATTTGGTCTTCCGATCATATGTTAGTTTGGTTATTTAAACACATATGTGAAAGAAACAGCCAAATACAAAATAATTGAATCGCAAAATGTGAGGGCCTCTGTGGTGTAATGGTAGCACATTCACCCGGCAAGTGAGAGATCCGGGTTCGAGTCCCGGCGGAGCAAGTACTTTTTGCGATTCAATGTTTATTGAAATTAAATAAGGCTATTGCCATTTATACAAATTTAATGTAAATAAAGTCATTTGACATGTATTTGGTCTTCCGATCATATGTTAGTTTGGTTATTTAAACACATACGTGAAAGAAACAGCCAAATACACAAATAATTGAATCGTAAAATGTGAGGGCTCTGTGGTGTAATGGTAGCACATTCACCCGGCAAGTGAGAGATCCGGGTTCGAGTCCCGGCGGAGCAAGTTCTTTTTGCGATTCAATGTTTATTGAAATTAAATAAGGCTATTGCCATTTATACAAATTTAATGTATATATATATATATATATGTACTCAGTTGGTCTACACAAATCTTTGTTTATTATATTTGAATCTAGAGACATTTACTCTCAGAGGAATAAACTTTAATTTTGAGACATAAAAAAAACATTTATTCAACATAAATGTCAACCCGGCAAAACCTCCAGACAGATCCAGTCATAATAATTTAAAGAGTTGCCATTTATATATATATATATATATATATATATATATATATATATATGTGTGTTGTGTGTTTTTTTATGTCTCAAAATTAAGTTTATTCCTCTGAGAGTAAACAATGTGTCTTAGATTCAAAATTATAATAAAACAAAGATTTGTGTTTTTTTATGTCACAAAACTGAGTACATCAAGTTGTCTCTGAAATATCTCAAAGGGGTGTGTAAAACGATTAAACCATGATTGTATTTAAATTTTAAACACATTATTTTTCTCCTTAGCAATTAATTACTATTAAAAAATGTTTAAATTTTTGTTAATAAATAATGAATATTACATTCTTGTTAGTGAAATCCATTGAGGTATGTAAACAAGAGTAGGAAGCATCATAAAGGTCTCGTTATACATCCTGTCATTGGGTTTAGTTCCAGTCACCGTGGGGTTAATCTACCGTCATCTCTTGTTTCCTGCTCAGTGGGTCTTTTTGTCTGTTTTTTGATCTTTTCAATATTATATTTTAATATACCTACTAGTGCTTTGTACATAAATATATTTCAGTGTGTAGGGTTTCAGTTTGTGTGTCTGGCACGCATTAATTACTGTACGATACTTTGCACGTTTCAAAATTCATATTTCTTAATTTGCTAAAATGAAAACTTATCAATACTATGAGATTGAATATAGAGAAACTATTAAGTTTAGAACCTAAATTATTTTATGTTTAAGAGGAGTAATTTTAGACTACCGTCTAACCAAGATTGTAGCTGTATACTTTCATGTAGATTCAAGTACAGCCACTGTTATATTTAAAATTTGTGGATTTGTGAACTCCTCATATTAACAATGTAATAAATTTTATGATCTTTATCTTCTCAATCATTATCTACACTATTACCTTTGGAAAGTAACTGAGCGATAAATAAGGCTATCAAGTTTTTGTTGAAAAAAATACATTTCTCTCTGGCTGTCAGTTCGTCTGTCTGTCCATATAATATTTCAAAACTTAATTACTTTTATAGCTGAAATTTTTATACTTTTTTCTTACTGATGATGCATGTTATTTTCTGGAATATGTCTAAGCATTAGCAAATATTTTAACATCGGTGTTAAATGTTACCGTAATATCAATAATAAAAAAGCTAAAAAATTAAAATTTTGTGAAGAAACTCAGTACAATATTTACATGTAAAATATTAATACATGTTGCTTACTCATACAATATAAAAGAGAACATAATATAGGAAGATTACAATCTTAAAAGTCTGTGACAATAGTTTTTTTCAGCACTGTCTTGCTTTGTAACAGGTTATTTATCTTACCGGGATATTTATTATTTTAAAACTGCTCAGAAACCTAAGGCAATGAAAAATTTTGCATACAATTATTCATGAAAAAGTGGTATAGTTGTTGAATTAAAACTCACCTTTTAATTTTGTGTTTTGCTGGTGGAGCTCTCAGTCTACTTATATATTTACATGAGTTCATAAATACGGTAAAGTAGACTGTAGTTCCATAATTGAAGCAGAAAAACTCTTGGGTAAAATAAAAATTACGTGATAAGAAAATAATTTTATATCATAACAAAGATATATTTTGACACTTACTATATTATAAATAGTTATTTTTTTAAATAGCCTATTATAAGCGCCACGCGTTAAATGAATTATTTTGTTATTTTACACAAGCATATAATCAGACTTGTATCTAATCCTAATAACTAATATTTTCTAATAAATTGTCTTTAAAATCTACTAGGAAACTAATATTTATTTGCTTGTGTGTATTAACAAATATTAAACTATTAATACACTTTGAATTGCCACTGATATAAAATTCATCTTCAAATAGATTTCTGTCTAAATACATATCAAATATGACGCGAGTGTCCAGTAAATTACAGTTAAAAGCAAAATAAAGACAAATCAATGTTTGCTACTTACAATAATTGTATTATGTTACTGCGGTCCATCTCGTTATCCGCGATTATTCTAGGTTCAATACACATTGATTGCACGTTATGCATTATGTATATGTTTAAAATTACTTTATTTATACTTTGTAATTAAGTTTTAATGTGTTTGTTTCCAGCTTATGGGTTTAGTTGTAATACATTCTGATGCACTTCTAACCATTCACTAAGATAGTGCTTGCCATTTAATAGTGATGAGTTAGTTTATATTGTTTAAAACACTAATCTCCTTTTTAATTTTACATCTTTGTGTAACTTAAGTTAAGTCAAATTATAACGCCAAAGTAAAATGATTCGTAAATGTTATTTAAAAATTATCCCGCTAATTTAATTTAATATTCAATCACATATCACTTAATTATTCACTAGCGTATGATATAGTGTGTTGAAATAAGAAATACTGATATGTGACGCTATGCTCCGGTAGTAAACCTCTCTCTGCGCACTAATTAGAATTCCTCAATGGACCGCAAACAGTCTTACATGGTGATCTTGAATATTTGAATGAGGCAACCTTTGTTGATGATATATTTTTGTATAAATATTAAATGCTTAATATACTTTTTCATAATGATGTTGTTGAAGTTACATGTAGTATTTGGTTAAGTGTTATTTTATATCTGTCTGTCTCTCTGCCTGTTTGCTTACAAAATGTATCGAAAAAATCACAGTCATATAGATTTTAAACTTTTCATGCAGCGTTAACTCTACTTAGGCAGTACCAAGTCCGATGAATGTGCATCTCATTTGATGGGATTCGGCCACATTATCAAACATTTTTACATTGATCGTATGGATGAGCATGAACAATAGCACATTAAATAAATACGTAAACAATCTTAGTACAAATACTAAGATAGGTACTAATCATAAGATATGTGTGATCTAATTAATGCTTATTAAATTTAACATGTGACGTTTTAACACATTCCGCCTATATACTACAATGAATACATTAGCATCTTACGGTGAGATAATATGTAGAGTTTTATTATTTTAAAACTGCTATGAAACTCAGCTTAATGGACAAAATGTGAATATAGGCAATAAATCCCAACGAAATGTCGCCTGAAGACTTTAAATTAGGCATGAGACACATTGCTACATATACAATAATGGAATCACTGTGTATGTCAAACCATGAAAGCAGCATATCATCTGTAGGTTGACACAAGTAATTTCTGTTTTGTCTGCATTGGAGATCATTTCTTCTTTTATGATAAATAAATGTCTACCTTTCTACAGAAGATCTCGATAGTAAAATGAGCTGTTGGATTGAAATTGTGCCTTCAATTTCATATTATTTACGATTGCCCTAAGTTTCGCACTTAACTTTAAACGTAACGGCGACACGTGGTGTAACGTACCCCTACCTAGTTATCAATACGGTTGAGGCTCTAAATAGCACATAAGTACATCTATTTATGTGTATAAGAGAATATAAACATTTTAAAATGTGTAAAGTAAGGAAACTGTATAGCTTGGTAAAATATGGCAAGCGAAGAGAAGTTAATAACGGAGACAATACGTGGCTACAATAAAAAACGAGAAATGAAGACATACGATAACGTTCAAAGTGTACAAAATGCAAAATCTTAATGACCTAAAGTGAACCGTCGAAAATTAATGTTAGTTTAAGTTTGAGTGAATTTAAGTCTTAGGCTCAAATTATTTTTATTTATTCTCCTTATACGAGGAGTAATTGAGCAACAAATAATAAATAAACATAGCTCTTTACCAGTTATATTACATTGTAATGGCTAAGATGTGGAAGATAAATGTCTACTGGGTATTGTTAAGGAATATTTAGTATCGGTTGTTGTTTCAACCATTGGATAATTATACACTTATCATTTGGTCGATAGTTTCCTATTGATATGATTTAATTAAAACCTTATAAAATCTTAAAATAAAACACGGTGCGTATTTTAAACTGCCAAAAACATTAAAGCAAAAAAGAAATGAACACTTATAAGCGAAAAATATTCGGTAATGAGATATATTTTCATTACATGATAAGTCCGAAATCAATTGTAATATTTCGCCATTCATATTTAAGTTGTATATTGCTTGTTAATTTTATAATATCGTACTGATACCCGTAAATTTAACTTCACATATTTAAGATAAGTATATTTTCTTAATCTATTAAATACATGTCATGTAAATCCGTTAATTATTCTAAAATCATATTAACTTCATATGTCTCTTCTTGGCGAAACACGTACATGCATGTAGCACTTACTCGTTATGTAATCTACCGTATATACGACTGCACTGTTCACACATACATAATGATGAAAAGAGTCTTAATTGGATTGCTGCACACTTTGCGGGTTATTGAGAAACTCTAATCAATGCAGAGAGGGAGCTCACTAATGGAGCAGATCGTCACAGATGAATATTTTATTGCGTTAGAACACCAAATTTTATTAAATATATAAATCCGAACGAAATGTTTAGATGCTATTGAAAGAAAGTTTTAAAATGGTTTCCATATTGTGTATGTAATACAAAAGTTTGTTAAAATGTTTGTTTTTTATTCAACGTCAGGCTAACCTCACCATATACTTAACAGGGGACTTTCTTTTCCCTTTTTCAAGGTTTTTCAAGGTATTTTTTAACAATACTATAAGTATAAGTAATAAGTATTAGGTATGTCTTTTGAAAATTAATTTAAGATAAATATATCGTTAAAAAGTATTCTTCTTCTTTACATTCTCCTATATAGGCTACAAAAATTAGTATTATAATTTTGTTATTCAAAAAACTACATTAATACACTTTAATAAAATTTGGATTATGTGTTTATAGGAAGCAAATTTCCCTTCGGCTCCTTAAATCTAATGCACCATAAAAATCTAAATTGAACAAAACATGTCAAACCCATACACTTGTATTTTTTGACAGACAAAATCTATAAATTTATATTGAGATTTGTTTATTTATAGGCAATAACACATTTAAGTCTGATAGCCATAAACAACTTTAAAAACTAGAAGGTATTGTGAAAATAAATATTCATAATGTATCAGGATATTTTATAAAAAAATATACGCAATTAAATATTCTCTCTTTCAATGTGTTCGATTTATGCAAGTTTCGTTACGTGTTTAAAATATACATTATATCGTATATGCATAACAATAATTAGTGAGAATACCGATACAATATTACTAAGGTCATAATACCTACAGCACTTCGTACACTGCGCTGTAGTTATCCCTCAATTGCTTTCTAAAACTTGGAGTGGTACACTCGAATTGTGGTTAGTGTTCTTTTTAGTTTAGATTCAAATCAGGATTTCTATTTAAGAATATTTCTGTGAATAGGCAAAAAATTAAATAATAATGTATTATTCCTCAACTATTTGTAGGCATTTAAAGACAGTGATATCACATTTGTAAATGATACTGTGCAAACTGGAAAGTAGCTGATGATATAAATCCAGTTTTTATAGTACCTAATAAATTACGTGAGTAGTGTTTGAAAAATTTATTAGAAATAAATGTTTTAATATTGCTATTTACGGTATAATAGTTAATTTTGTTACAAATCAAAACCAAGTTATTTCACTTCTGTCATTATTTAATAAAACTGATTTACTTTATTTTTCTAAGAGGTATTTACGAGATGAATTACCAACATTTGCTTATTGAAATTGACGAAACATGTCCTTATCCTCTGTAAATGTTTCATAAAGCGTTGTGACTAAAGTAAAGATTACCTTAATGAAGACTAATTGCGCAACTGTAATAATTGTAGAGTTAGTCATTGTGTTCTGAGAAATTTACAACCTACATTACTGCCAGCTCTTGTATGAAAAATGTAATGTCTTATATTTAGTAGCAAATAAAATCTAAATTTTACAGCATACAGAAAATCCTTTTATATTGTTTAATTATAATACTCTTAACGATACTTAACTACTAAGGTAATCCAGAATTAACGGAAATATTTTTCTGGTTGTATATATATATATATATATATATATATATATATATATATATATATATACAGTATATATATATACCATTTGATTTCTGTATATGAGAAGTGTTCGTATCGTACAATTGAAAGATATTATTCAAAAAGTGTTTCTTAATTTAAAAAAATACTTACTTAATGAAGATATTACAGTTGGTTGAAAGTACTAATCCCACTATCTTCGTAAACTCACCTGAGAGATACACAAGTTTAACACCTTTAACTCAGGATGAACCACTTAACTCCTGAAGCACTAAAACTCCATAATGAAGACATCAGCCTTTGATAGTTTACTGCGCTCTTACCAGGGCAATTACGCGTCTGCCGCTGCCTCAGACACATTTAACGTTGTTGGTTTCCGAGTTAATTGCGTTTTAAGACGCAATACGATTTTCTTGGCGTTATAATGATAGTTTGATAGATTCTTACTAAAATAATTTGACGTAAGAGTATATAGTATAAAATACGATGTAATGTCGCACCATTATCAAATATAGTCAGTACAACGATTATTCACAGATTTTTATAATGAAAGGAGATGAAATAATGAAGTATATATTGTACGTATGTACATCCAAATAAAATCGTAAAATGAACAGTTTTGAAATTTTACAACACTATTTTTAATCCTGGCGTTATGAAAAATGTTTTAAATTAGTGATATATCAAATAAAGATTCCAAGTACTGTTATTTTTTAATTTTATTTGGTTATTCCGGAAAGGATTCTTTTGCATTAAACTCTAAAGATGCAAAGAGTACAATATTTCTCTAAATAATTTCCAATTTACTTAACCGATTACCTGTGAAATGGATTTCTATAACCTCATATTAAAAATGTAAGGTTATAATTAAAAATATAATATAATTTAAAGATAATATTCCGCAGATACTAACAACGTTATGTAAGAATAAAAAATTTTATTTTTGTTATTAATTCTTTCGTTTAAAAAGGTAAAAAAGAATACAATATCTGTGGATACATTAAGCTGCTTTATTGCATCCAGAAATAAAATTCAAAGTAAAACTCATGCGATTCAAAAATATTCCTGCTGAAACATTTATAAAACATTTATTGCTGATTACTAAAATGATTTTACCTATATCGTGAAACAAAAGTACCAAATGAAGAGGGGTTGATCGAGAGACTAAATCTATATTTATAAAGTAAATTTAAGGCACGCAAAACATGTAAATATTACCTACTAAGCGAGAATGAGAAGACGTCAAGTGAACTCTGACAGATGACGAGTTAAAGCATTAAGTGAGTTACTGACGTGTTCTCATTTTGTGCTGAAACATTTCTCTTATACTCAAAAATATATCTTGCAAACTTTAACATTGTATTCATAACACATAGTATATTTTATTCTGGTTGAAATATAAATTATTTCACACTGTTTGTTTATTCCTAATTTAGCCCTTAAGCATTAGACCAATACTAAAACTGTTAGACACTGAAGAATGTATTTCTAAAAGTTAGTATGGATAGCGTTCATAACAGTGAAGTCCATATGTTAGTAAGGTACTCTATAATTGTAATAAATTTATGTACATAAAAACTGCTTCGAAAACAGCTAAAGTAATATGAAAAACCTTGTGTTGGAAATTGATCACGTTCTGTACATAAAATGGGGTAATATTTAATAATGCGTTCAAGATGGTTGTTTCTTTTAAGAAATGTTTTAGTTTAGATTCTGAAGAAAAAGATTGAATAATCTTTCTTTGAGTTAACAAAACTGATTAAAAAATGTTTAATTAATATTCAATGAGTACTTGGGATGTTTAAAATTGGTAGTACCCTATTATGTGACAGCTACCTATAGCCCTTTTATTACTTACATCGATTTATGCTCATGTGCGAAATTATGCACGCAATGTGTACACGCGAATATGTGAGCATAGTGCCTATTTATTGAAATGTAAAGGTAAGTTTTAATGAGCCTATATTGATATCATTATAAAGTTTAAATTTTTTCAGATAGGAGTGGAATATGAAGAAACCCCCATTGCAATCAATCCTAAAACGAACTTTAGGTTGCTTCCAGAGTGACAGAATATTAGAGACAGATGGAGTTTGGGGTAGAGGGCGCCTCCTGTCAAGAATAGATAATGAGGAATAACGAGCAAGAGGATTTCATGGCACCCTGGAAGAATAAGAGCTACCTCTGTTCCTGCATCTTCTAGTCAAAGTTGGGTAGATGAAGCGGGAGAGACCAGGGCATTATTTATGAAAAGCGTTAGTTATAGTAAGGGTGTCATTATCGTGGAATGCTACGGAAGTATATTGAGTACTGCGAAAGTCGAGATGACGAATGTAGATTGAATAAAAGAACTAGTTTCAAGCAGAAATTACAATTCTTATAGGTTAGTGTCTTAGAAGTTTACAGGGCACTAAAAATACAGTAAAAACGTATTAGATATCTACAAGTACAGTTTGTACAGTATAAGCCGGCTCAGGCAGTAATTGTTTTTGTTAAAGGTTACAGTCTTGGAAGTTGACAGGGCACGATACAACACGGTAAAAACGTCATATGTACCTATAAGCGCTGCTTGTGCACTTGGGATCAATCAGGAATTTACATTTATTGGTAATAATCTTGGAAGTTGCCAGGGCACGATCAAACACAGTAAAATCATCTTAGGTACCGATATGTGCAGCTTGTACTATACACCTCGGATCAAACAGGAATTTACATTTGTAGGTAATAATCTTAGAAGTTTACAGGGCACGATCAAACACAGTAAAAATGTCATGGGTACTGATAAGTGCAGTTTGTGCTATACGGTTGAGATCAAACAGTAATATACATTTATAGGTAATAGTCTTGGAAGTTTACACAACACTAACCAACACAGTAAAATCATCTTAAGTACCGATAAGTTCAGCTTGTACTATACACCTGGGATCAAACAGTAATATACATTTATAGGTAATAGTCTTGGAAGTTTACAAGGCACTAACCACACAGTAAAATCATGTTAGGTACCGATAAGTGCAGTTTCTGCTGTACGGTTGGGATAAAAAAGTAATAAAAATATATAGGTAAAAGTCTTGGAAGTTTACAAGGCACTAACAAAAAAGTAAAATCGTTATAGGTTACTATAAGTACGGTTTGTGGAACGTAAACCTCGATCAGGCAAGTTTGTTAGTCGTAGGAAGTTTACAGGGCATTAACCAACACAGTAAAGTCGTCTACGTACGTACAGTGTACCTTGCACAATACAACTTAGCACAGGTAGTAATTGTTATTGTTATAATTTCAGTATTGGAATCTTATAGAGTAATAACCAACACAGTAAAGTAGTCTTAGGTAACCGGAAGAGATAATTGAATTATTGACAGTCTTTTATGGGCTTTCACCATACTACCTTGTATATATAGATAATCACTTATTCCTTGTATAGGATCTGAGATATAATTGACTTAATTTTCCAAGTACGAGAAAAAATATATCCCTATGATTTATTAATTGTGTGAAAACAATTATTTCAATTTAATTTTTAAATTTTAAAACTAAATGTAATTCATTTTCTATAAATGTCATCTGATCTGTCTATCTAATATTTAATTCGTGTGCCTCAAACGAATATTATAATAGAAAATATATATTGCATACATTGATTTGTAATAAAAATTTGCAGTATGTGTGTTAGTACTTTCATTCACAATTTTGGTGATTTACGTAAATCACGTATCGCTTCGCAAGTTTGGATAAGTTTCCATGAAAGATTTCAAGTCTGTTATATCTTTCATTAGGCTTCACATCTATACATAACAAAGGTTAAACTTTCTACAGGAAAGCTCAATTCTGGCCGGTTTATACCTTCCAGTTAAACCTTCACAGGGTACAGATGTCTCACTCAAATCTGTGGAACCTTATGGATGTAAAGGAGCACCACATCATTAACTGCTAATGTCGAGATTTTGTGATAAAAGTGTAGATAGATAAATGTAGGCAATTTTTAAGATAACTGTTGGCGTTGATGGGACCTCCTTAGTGCTAAGGGCTGTTGCTAGCATAGATTTAAGGGGGTGATAACCACATCCTAATTTAGCTTATGGAGAGGCTGGTATAGATTTGGATACTCCTTCTTCCAAGTATACGTTGGTGAAATTAATGCCTAAATCTTTTATTCTTGATCATGATATGAGGCGGTCACTATCCCCACTTTACCCAAATAGAATATTCTGTCACTCTGGATGCTGAGAAAAGGTCCATTTAGAATTTTTCCTATGAGAAGAAACCAAACGATCATGAAAAATGTCAGTATTATTTTATTTTAAAAATGTAATTATTCAGCAATTTTATCACCCGCATCAATGTAAGACATAAAAACTCCAAATACAAATATCCCTTAACGCTCAGCAAAATCTGATTGATGAACTAAATATATACACAGTGAATGTTTGTGGTTCCTATTAATAAAGTTCCATGAAACAAAGACCATATTGACAGGAAAAACGAAAACATTTTATGATGATGAGTTTGTATTAAGTGTTTCATGGTATGTTTTGACTAAGGCCGACAGGCTGATACTACACCTAGGATAGTGAGAAAGCTAAAGTTCATTGCACGTTCAATAATAAATGATCAATCCAATCCTCTATGTAAACACTGGCCTTTTAAACCTGCCCTATATTGTATGTATATTTAATAAAAAACTAAACAATATGTATTATACAAATGGAATGTATCACATTTAAAACAACAAAGAAAAATTTACTGCTAAAATTGCCACATAATTTACAATACCTCGATAAAAAATTGTATAAATAACATCTCAAAATTAGGTAGAATAATCATATATAATAATGTATTATATTTGACACGCTGCATGCTTAGGTACACTATTTATTCCACGCATCGTCTGACGAAACGACAATACATGAGCATTGAGTGGTGTTTTGGTATTATTTTGATTAGCTTTGTAAATCACAAGAGTACTATTGTCTATTTATTTAATTTAGGCTCGTCACATTTCCAGTTTGTTTTTCAACGATCATGAATCAGTACATTAACGCATTCCCACTAATTCTTGGTAATTGTGTAAAGGTTAATATAAATAATAAACCTTACAATAATAATCTTTATAATACATACTAATATAATAAAATAATATTATAAAAATAATTACGTTGTTATAGTGTTACAGTATGGATATTACCAAATGCCACTGTTGGCCTTATTCTCACATTGCTGGTATATCCATTTGGATTATTTTAAGGGTTTTGACTTTCGATTTCCTTTGTTATTCTTGATCGTTCTTACAATCTATCATTCACGAAATAGACTGCAGCCTGGAAGTTTGGTTTCTCGTAACTCGTCGTATATGACATATAGTAAAACATGAGTTTAATAGTTTTACGCAATATTGAGATGGTTGTAACCTTTATAATATTTAAAGTATAAATTTTGCAATTAACTTGAGTTTTTTTGTACTCTTGTTTTATACTTCTTTGTATTTCAAAACTGAAGCTATGAATATTTAACTCAATTATTTTATTTTTTAATGAAATATATGAACCCATCTAAAGAAATTAAAAATATTAAACATACACGTTAAACGAACTAATAATTTCATTTCATTAAGTTAATTTTAGTACGAGGCATAAACACATATATAACAGTTAAATACGATACGGAATATAAAATTTAACACCTCGAAATAAATTCCAATGTGTTCAGTGGAAATTATCATGTATTCAAAATGACAACAGTGAGCTAGTATATTAAGCTGTTAAATTCAACAATCAGCTTATTAATTATCAGCATTTATACAACACTAATATATTGATTTGTTAGGGACTGAGCTTAGTAAAAGCTAAAATATTCCGTCATTTATTGTCGTAGAAATATAACCTTGGTGTTACAATGTTTGTCTAAAATTGTTCTGTTATTCACTATAAATTCCCAGTTTTACACATGCCATTTCTTTAATTATTAAATTACGTTATGTATTTAAACACAAATATACAAGACAAGCGGTTAAATAAGTGGGACAATACTGTACTTTATATTCAATTCTTTGTATTATCCAAATAATATAGACCTAAAATTAGATGAAGTACTTTAAAAAACCATGTTATAAATTTTTTTCAAAGCTATTTATTTTTTTACGTGTCGTAGCCTACCTTTTTTAAAACCATGCATGTCACAATACTTTCTTGATAAAAGTATGCAAAATAAATAAAAGCATTAAGTCAAAGTGCTGATTTGAAAGGAATTGTTTTTAAAAGAGTATGTCAAATTTTGCGGATATTGCTGGAGGTTCGGTGTATATTCAAAAATGATGTTTACTTATGACGTGTTGTGGTGCTTATAATATAGGAATAAATTTTTATCAGGAACTGTTCTTTTTTTCTTAATGTGGAATATATTCGTTGAGAACCTGTATTTACATATAAAGCCAAAATATATCGTGCTTCTGACAATGTTTTTAAATACCAAATTGTTAACAAACTTAGTAACAGTTTTATATATGTTCTTTCTGCATCTTTAAACATTCTTTCACAGGTCTAAACTTAGTGAACGTGCTATATGTTTTAAAGTCTGCAAGTTAAAAAATATTATACAAATTAAACAATAAAGTGAATTTTTCGAAACTGATTTGTAAACAAAACTAAATGGTTTTGATATAAGGTAATAAAAACAGAAACACGATGTGCTCTCAATGTAAATAATAAGAAAGTGTATACATGAAAGAACGTTTTAGTCACATAGCACTAATATAGAAAATAACAAAATAAACTTTGTGTCAAAACCCTGAGGCAAAATCATAGCTGCAATCGTTAAAAACTCTGAAATGACGTATTATCCAAGTAAAACTTTTATGAAGGGAATTAATCAAGCGTAATACACGTGGATGTCGGAATATATTAATATATTAACTTTGTAATTATTATTTGATATAGCTGTTTAAAAGTATAACATTGAACTTACTATTTTACAGTAATCACCTAAACGTTACGTTGGAATTACGTGTATTTCTTAATCAATAAAACCTGCTAATAAGATACATTAACTGGTAGCATTACTTCTGTGACACTCCAGGCATGTAAGATAATTAGATACTGAAGCAGTATGGTGCTTGTTCTACATACACTTCCATTAATTTTACACTACCACTCAACCATGTGCGCAGTGCTCCATGTGCTACACTTCAAAGCCTATAAGAATGTACCTAAATTTAAGATGGAACATGTAATAGTTATTGATTAAAAATTCAGTATTAGAAAGAAAAGATAATCTAAAGCTGTCTTTTTGCCAGCGGAAACACAAAACAGTAAAGAAAACCCAAGAGGTTTGTTAAAAAGTCGAGGGTTACTATATCCAATTATGTAGCTAGAGGTTTTCCAGTAGAATTCTCTAAAGGTTGGAAATACACTGAGATAGTCGGTAACTGACAAAAATAATAAATTAACTTCATAGTTTTTAAGTTCCCTTGAAAAATTTAAAAGTATTATTCACCACAATATATTTATTCTTATACTTTTGATAACCATTCATGTCTTAGAGAATGTTACTTAATTACAAGAATCTTATTCCATTATATTCTGCAGTATAATGCCATTTCTGACACCTAGAAAACAGACATGATCACTGTTAGTTTAAGCCGTAGTTTGAGATATCATGCGATAAACACTGTCTGACGTTATACTTGAGTACGCTGGACTGTATACAGGATTGTTTCCCAAGCTCAAGCTCCAATTCTGAACTTAAGAAACGTGTTAAACGTCCAATGGTTTTATGTTAACCTAGCAGATTCCTCTATGTTTATTGGGGGCATTGACTACGTCAGTTATCCAATGTGTTCTTCGCAGCTCCTATTTTATGGCAACAAACTTGCTCTCATGCCAGACCTCTACATAATAAAATTGGTTAGTCGTTAAGTATAAACATTTTTCCTTTGCTCAAGTAACAGATGTTCTTGCAAAAACAAGTCGTAATCTCTTTAACACATATTGCTTACGTTGGACAGTTCAAAGTATAACCTGAGCCAGAACACTAACGTCACCAACTCGTTTCATATCATGTTTCGTCTGAAATTCTTATTTTAAAATCCTACTTTAAAAGACATTCTACAGTTATAATCCACGAACTTAAATCTTAAGTATTTGCACTTTGTAAAATGGTTAAAATAAAGTGGATTTTGGGCACAAGTATTTATAAAAGCACTTATGAAAATTTTTTATAAAAATTCAATTTCATTAAGCCACCTCGGATTGCCATTTCATGCAAATTTGGTGGCTAATAGTGATGTAATCATATCCTATTTATTAATGCAGTTGGAGAGGAATTAAAAGATTTTCACAAATATTAGATTTATCAGATGCCAGCAAGTAGGCTATGTAACATACACTGTATAATTTTTAATTTGTGCTAATTTATAATTGTTTAAAACTTTTCTTATATATATATTGGTTTTTTTTATCAATATCGATTATTTAAATTTAATAATAAAAAATAATATCTTAACCGTTAAGAAACTTACTTACTCTTACCTCAAATTTAATTATGAATCACACCATCCGCAAGAGTCTTGATAACAGGTTAATAATGAATCATGTTTACTGCAGTGTTCGCGTTAATATAAATTTTTCTGAGTCAATATTAACATCCCATCTATGAAATTCTAAGGCAATACCTGTAATACAAGTATCTTTCTCAGTTCATAAAAAAATCTGCTTCAAGTTATATTATACAAATTAATCACTTAATCAAAGTCTCTGTTTTCGTATATACTTTCAAAAGGTTTGTCCATATTTATAATACTAAATTTAAAATAGTATGCACGGTGTTTTTAGACATTGAAATAAACTTATTATAAAATAAAAAATAACTTTAATGCATAATTCCATCAGTGTGAGTTATAGTGTACAGTAAGGGAGCGACATAGCAAGGGTGGTAAAAATAAATCAACTGCATTGCGGCTCGCAGTGACCCGAGACCTGTGATAGACGGTCACCGGTCACAGAACGACATGACATCCGTTTAGCTGGTTTTTACAAAAACTCTATTCAATATGATCTCATTTAAATGTTTCTGAATATAAGGAAAACAGATGTAATTAGCTCAGTACAGTGTATAATAAAGTATTCTAATACATAAATGTTCTTTTAAATTAACGTTAGTTGTTGAAACGTATAACAGTAGTTTTAATGATAAAGATAGTGGAAATTCACCCAAATTATATTCTGGATTTGCTTCTATCATTGTGAAAATACTTATTTATTACATTATAAGTGGAGTTGATAGTTTGAATGAAAATTCTTATAAAGTTAATTCAAATGAAATCGTAACATGAGTGTCGGAAAAAAGTAATGCTTGATAATTTTTATTACTTGACATTCCCGTAATGCTTATTTTCCAATACTATTAGATAAAATACAGGTATGTAAACGTAATAGCTTGAAATGTAAACTGAGTGGAGTGTATGAGTATTAAAATCAATGATCTATTGTGAGTTGTGTTATATAATTAAATAAAGTATGTGTAGTCTACGTAATTATGTTGCTTACTTTTATCAAAATAAAAATAAATATAAATAAATCTTTAGACACAAAAATCCGTTTTAAAGACCATTTTGAGGGAAAATTTATCATAGTAGTTCTTAAGAGAGGGAATAATTTTTTTTTGGACAGATTTTGCCCGTCCTTATAGATTACTGGCCTGTTTTGGAATGATATTTAAAATAATAATAAGGAGAATCGGTGAAATCTAAGGTTGACACTATCCATACAAAAATACTTTGGTCACAGACAGAATGTGACTTTAGCTTTCTCTAACACAGATCCGAAGTCTGAAACACAGATATACCAGTTAAGACCATTAGCATGGCTAAAATCTTTGGATGAGTAAGCCCATTGTAGAAAAAAAAAAAATTAAGAGTACAGTAATTTAAAAGAATTTACCAGTTAGATGGACATAGATCATATTAACTCTAATAAATCTTACTGTCAACCATAAATCACTCGGTTTTCTGTGATATCATCCAATACGAGTGACGTAGTCCCTCAATATGTAACTGACAATATATCTAATAAAATAAAACCTTTTCCATTCATTCTCACTGGCTAGGCACGATCAGGGAATCAGTTTAGTCAATCTTCAAACAAATAATATACTGAGTTATATATTTTTTTTATTCCCGCTTCCTTACATTAATATAAGTTTGGTTAACAAATAAACTGTTACTTCATCCTAACTTTTTTTTGGTTCTCCTATATAATGTCTTAATTAACAATGAAGTTCATAAATAAAAATTATTGTATGTTAGTTGTTACCTCTTTTCAGGCACCTATATTACCAAAAAAATTACATAAATTCTGTGATTTACAGATTAATATATAATATTCGTTTACAATTTTCATTTTAAAATTTTAGAATGTTGTTAAAATGTTTAACAATACCTTAGCTACCATAACATAAGCCTAACATCAATAAATAAACTATACTATATCTAATGACTGATTTGCATAAATGTAATATTAGACAAGAATTAAATAAATAATCATAGTAGTAAGTGTAGCTCTATTACGATAACCATAATTTGCTGAACAGATAACGTTGATTATAGAGTATCCTTTTATATTTTCTGAGTAACATATATAGTATGTTTATAGCAAAAAAATTTAGGACGTTATTTTACTTTTGAAAGTAGTGCAGAACCCTAATTTGAGTATGCGCAGCAATAATACATTTAAGGTAAAAATTTAAAAGTCAAGTAATTATTAGTAGTAATATACACGTATTTAAGTCGTATTCAGATAAACAGTAACTTAAGACAACTGGATATCAGTATGCAAGGACTAGTGGTATCTGTGTAAGTGATGATGCCTACCGGGACCTACAATATCATTGGGCTGTTTATCTAAACAGTAAACTCAAACAACTGGATATCAGTATGCAAGGAATAGTGGTATCTGTGTAAGTGATGATGCCTACCGGGACCTACAATATCATTGGGCTGTTTATCTAAACAGTAAACTCAAACAACTGGATATCAGTATGCAAGGAATAGTGGTATCTGTGTAAGTGATGATGCCTACCGGGACCTACAATATCATTGGGCTGTTTATCTAAACAGTAAACTCAAACAACTGGATATCAGTATGCAAGGAATAGTGGTATCTGTGTAAGTGATGATGCCTACCGGGACCTACAATATCATTGGGCTGTTTATCTAAACAGTAAACTCAAACAACTGGATATCAGTATGCAAGGAATAGTGGTATCTGTGTAAGTGATGATGCCTACCGGGACCTACAATATCATTGGGCTGTTTATCTAAACAGTAAACTCAAACAACTGGATATCAGTATGCAAGGAATAGTGGTATCTGTGTAAGTGATGATGCCTACCGGGACCTACAATATCATTGGGCTGTTTATCTAAACAGTAAACTCAAACAACTGGATATCAGTATGCAAGGAATAGTGGTATCTGTGTAAGTGATGATGCCTACCGGGACCTACAATATCATTGGGCTGTTTATCTAAACAGTAAACTCAAACAACTGGATATCAGTATGCAAGGAATAGTGGTATCTGTGTAAGTGATGATGCCTACCGGGACCTACAATATCATTGGGCTGTTTATCTAAACAGTAAACTCAAACAACTGGATATCAGTATGCAAGGAATAGTGGTATCTGTGTAAGTGATGATGCCTACCGGGACCTACAATATCATTGGGCTGTTTATCTAAACAGTAACCTCAAACAACTGGATATCAGTAGCCTATGAGGGGACCAGTGTTATATTTTTAAGTGATTATGTCTACCAGGACATGAAATATACTTAAGAAGTTTATATAATTAGAAACATCTGATTATTGGGGAAATCATACGAAAGCTAGCTTCAATTACTAAGAATGGGAACAGGCGTTTTTATAATCATATGTTAGACATGTAGGAAAGTAATATATTCCTACTATTATATTCTTGTAAGATTTTTGCCGACACAGCTGACAGCTTATTTTTGTTTAGAGTTTCAAGTGCATCATTAATATTATGATCCTGATATTTTAATGATTAATATACTATAATAGTCAATAAATAAACACTTTTAAGTTCAAGGAGTGAACACGAGTAATATCTGATTATGTAAATTATCTTCAGTCTAGTTTAACTTCGAAGTTGTTCAAGGATAAATGTTTCTGATGAGTTCATATGCAAAAGAAACCACACATGTAACACCGCACTATAATCGTATGTTACTTTATCTTCATCCATCAACTTTCATCTTCCAATTTCTTCCTGGTACTTGCAAGATTGACTAACAAATTTAAACACTTCCGCTTCCTTTACCGACTATCTGTAGAGGTAAAAATAGAGAATCGAGTTTTCATTTTTCATCTAATGAGAATATAAATTATTGTATTTATGTTTAACTTTTTATTGCGTATTATTATTAGTGTTACATATAATTTTACCCCTTCTTTAACGATATTTGAATTAAAATATATCAATTAATAAAAATAATAATAACTACTTTTGAAAGTAGCAAGAAAAATATAACGTAACCGCAATGTAAGTCCCTTAATTTTAAACTACTTTTAAATATTCTTCTAATCACTAAATTTGTATAATTCAGCATACCTTTTCCTACCTACAAGTAATTTAATCCTTTATAATGTTAGTCAGCTCCAATTAATAAGAATTGAGAGAGACATGTTTATGATCATTAATTAGACATGTATGAAGGTAATATATTTCTTTAAAAGTTGTATTTAATTTGTTTCTAGTTTTGACAGTTACAATTAATACTATAAATTACATTTGAGTAATTCTAGTAGCAATGCAAAATTTTAAAACTCTCCTTTCTATAATGTATAAATAAAACAACAAATATATATATATATATATATATATATATATATATATATATCTACTTAGAAAATACTGAATTTCTTTAAATAAAAATACATAAAACATTCTGCGATCCTTCAGATTTAGTATTTTAACTAAGGTTAAACTCTTAGGTGACTAAGACTGAATGAAGAATATACAAAGTAATTAAGAAATCAGCGAGGCAGTAAGTGATGGCGTAAATTAAAGTGAAAATAATCTTTAATAATACTAACGTACTAAAAACGAGTGCTAAAAAGACTATTACAAATAATATATTAACTAACTTGCATAAACGAACAAACTAACCAAACCAACTAATATTTCAGTAACAACTTAAACGAGTTCTGAATGATTAAATAGTCTTACAATGTTAGCATGTCATATACAGAATTATTGTTTGTAAAATAATTTCATTCAGTTATATAACGAACGATTGCTTCTAAATGTAACCAATGGCAAAGAATAATATCCGAACGTTAATAATAAATGAATCAATCATTTGTTTAATCAAACAACAATGCATCGGTAGGCCCAGTATATCAATCACGTACAAAACACACGTTACGTTTTAGCTAATATTGAGAACACCTCTTTCAAGACCATTTGGGCTGTTATACTTTACAGCTCTTTTGAATTAAATGTGGTTTCCTCTCGTTAGGATAAATTTAGGGATAGCCTATTTTTCCATACTGCATTCATTTTGCGCAAAATAAACGACGAAGAACCCTTTCTTTTTAAGTGATTTAGAATGTTCTAAAGTTGTATAAAATCCGTCTAAAGAGACAATCACAGATTGTGATTGTCTTATGTAGAACGTTTTTGAGTCTGCGTCTGTGCATCAGGCATATAAGCAATAATGAATATGTGCATATTACTAAAATAGCCTAAAAGCAAATACGTGTTCAAAGCATACAGGAACTTACAACGATGCAAATGTTTTAAACTTCTACTTCGTTTATAATATTTTAATTACTATTATATTTTACTAACACACACACACACACACACACACACACACACACACACACACACACACACACACACACACACACACACACATATATATATATATATATATTATACAATAAATTTTAAACATTTTGTACTTAAAATACTTTATTTAGTTAGAAATCACAATATCGTTTAAAAGGTCTAATAGTAAAGAAAAATTAAACTATATCTGTTGAGACGAATCAATATAGATTACATCTTTAAGGCTGTAGGGGACATAATTGAAGAAAATCAAAATACATCATAGAAATTCACTCAAAATATTAATTGCATTAGCATGACTTCTGTTAAATATACCTAAAAGAAACATGTTTATAAGAAGATACTTTTGTTAAAGAAAATCAATTATGTTTAAACTGTTAAAACAAACTGAAATGGCTGGTAGTAAATGAATGGTTTACAAGGAACTATTATTTAATACCCAAAAATTAAGCCATAAACATATAATTTAACAACTAATACCATTTTATATTTACTTATGCGTAAAATTAGTATAAACACAGATTCTTGAAGTACAGAATTTCTCAAGTCTGTGTCATTATGTATGTTACAAACTATAACACATGGTTATCTCCTCAGCAATCAGCGACAATCAGCATGCAGCACTGTCACTTGACGTCACAGTGTAAACAAGATTCCAAACGTACGACATTGGGATTGCGTGTTGTTCTTGCTGTTGTTGATTGAATAAACTATTAAGCCAAATTTTACATGTATCATCTCCAATAAATTTCCTAACTTCCCTTACAGAAAATGTTGGATAATGAATAAATAATAAATGGTTGTTTACTGAAAGCCATTTAGCGTTATCGAAGCGTATCTCTCTTAAAATTGGATTTTTTTTATTTTTTCAACAACATATTGTAAACAATTTTTGATGATGATACAAAAAAATTCCATATAATTTTTGTCTCTGTCTGCAGGATATCTGCAAAAATTAACTAATACACAGAGTTGAAAATGTGGCATACAGTTTCTTATATATAATAACAACACGGATTTAAATGATAATGTACGACACTCCATGTGATCTTTCTGAGCATTAGTGAATAAATTTACATTTTTCTTAAAGGTAACTGATGACGACGAGAATATTTCAGAATTTTTTTTCTGAACGGAAGTAACAAAAGTAACGTTAAGGAAAAATGTGTTAGGCGAGGTTAAGGGAAACATATAAACCATAAAGACATCCAACGTATTATGAGGAAAACAACAAAACGCTTTTCTAATCTAGTACTATTTTACAACGATAGTATGATGTTTTCAAACTGTACATTCAGTTTACTAGTATTACTATTGACGTAAATGTCCAAAATATCACAATATCTGGATCTATACTCTGTTTCTTCAAACAATCCTTCGTTAGGAATATTCATGTTGTTACTTAAGCTCTAATTTAAAAGAATTTTCAACAATCTTCAACATTAATTCATACTTTTCTATTATTAGCTATATTGACTTTAACAGCCCAAAAACTTCCAACGCTAACAGATTTTGAGAAAAAAATATATATATGGTAAAATACTGATTTGAATAAATCTGCATACTACTAATTTATTTATAAAAAAATTAAACGCAAAATAATGGAATACTTTACTTCATCAAACTATAAGAATATTTAACGCTTATCTGATTTTAAATGGAATATTATCATGGTTAACATTAATTCCCAATCCGGTTCAACATCAGTTTCATTATAACGAGATATATAAAGGATAAAATATTATTAGATTTTTTATATAACAAGGCGTAATTATAACAGCAAGAAAATTAGCCTTTCCGTTCATTATAATTATAAATTACACTGTATTATACTGGGCCTTACCTTATGTTCACTTAATATATAAATTACTAAAAACGGATACTAATACAAATTAAACTAAAAAACTATTGATAGAATTGTTTTTAATATTAAATTTAACAAACGATAGAGGCATAAGTAAAACTGGATATTGGACAACGATAGATACTGTGTTCACAAGGTATTTAGCAAGATTTTTTCCGAATTATGTTTATATTTTTTTTATTTTAAAACCAAAATAACTTTTTTTAAACATGACAGTGAATATGAAGTAATTATTTACTATTTAATGTTTACCAAACGTACTTTTTCAAATGTTCAAAACCCGTTATAACAAGTAGCCACTTCTGTCAGAGTGTTCCACGGCTAACTTTCCATTTTGTATGTATATATATGGTTTTTTGTACACAATATGTGCATTGTTTTCCAGAAAACTACCTACTTGAGAATTTATGAACCAAAGTTTCAATAGAAGAACATTACTATTTGGTTTACATAACTGATAATAAAAATCCATATGGTAACGCATTGAGATAGTAATATGAATAGCAAATTTCGTAAGATGATACTAGGCATTATTCTCAGTTTTGTCCCCTTGGTGGAAGAGGAAGGAAGCCAAAATACTGTGTACCAGCCTCTCCAGTCAAAGTAGGAAGGGGATGGGATGCTCTTATGTAAGTAAAAGCCCACACCCAACACATGGGCACCACACCAACAGTCTTCTTTCGCAGGAGACTAAAGCTTTCGTTTTACCCTTGCAAAGAAATATATCGACATTGGGCTTACTGATATGCCACTGCAAGACATCCCTAAGGGTTTCCAGTTCTAAGTGATTTTCTCTGGTCATACATAGTATAGGTTCCTCAAGTATAAACCAGCCATAATGTAAAAATACTTAGGTCATAATGCTAATAGTGCATTGCTGAAAATTGCGAATAAATGCTGTGGATATCATCGACGAGGTCCTGAATTACAAGAAGGAATGTTCATTTTTCATATATCCAAATTGTCTGCTGAAAAGTAATTTATGCAAGCCTATCTAATTACCCAAGCAGTAATACGCTTATAGTATTATCAAATATATTGATGCTTTATTTCGGTGAGTTCTCTATAGAATAAATTAACTATGGCTTGTGATAAAATTTAAATGCCTTATATTTGTAATTAAACGTGTGTGGCATTCATTTTAAATTAAAAGTTATTCGTGTTCGATGTTAATTACTTCTGATTTTGAATTCCAAGTGGTATGTAATACCTGTTTATCTTAGGTTCTTCATCTAAGTATTATAACTAAATTAAGAAACGAAAAAGAGCAACAGGAGAATCGTTGCAAAAATTGTACAGTGGTATTAACAGTAAATTTATAATTGGCAATTTTCTTAAAGGTTTGATGTGATTGGTACTTATAACTATTTGGCATTTAAAATAAAAACTTTTGCTCATAATAAATAATTAACATTTTAAAGTAAATGTTTTTCAAAAACAAACGATAGTAATAAAATTAATTTACAAGAATATATAAATGTATTTATTTTTGTATCGATTGCTGGAGATAACTATGTATACTGCTTTAAAAACATACATGTAAAATTTTTGGTATTATAATCCATACGACTATTTAATTTAACATTATTAATACCTCTATTGTTATTTTTCAGATCCCTAATACATAAACAGGGACAATTTTCTAATTATCAGGAAATAAAATAAGTTAAAATCTTTTTGTGTCCGGTTGTTTTTTTATTTTAACATAAAAAGCAACTGCTTTTTCATTATATTTTAAATGATCGTATAATAAATTATTTATGTAATATCGAATAAAAGGGTTTTCATTACACAATCTAATAACTTTTGTTTATCTAATTGTTTTCCTATTGTATTTAATTTGAGGCATAAACATATTTAGAAATTTGGAAATGACAATTTTGTGTTTAATTAGTCAGATTTATAAACATATATTTTTGTTTTTATAACCACATTAGTAGTGTAACTTCTAGTAAACCTTTTTATAAAATGACGTATATGAGTATTAAAATTATATTTAATATGAAAAATTTGTACCAAATTTCAAACAGCCTAAAGTTTTACAGGTATATAATTATTTTGTCTATATTTGTGACGAAAACTGATCTTAGTAATTCTTTCAGTAGCCACCAAATTTTTGTTTGTGGAATTTTTACCCAGCATTGAAAAGAACATGTACCAAGTAAAACTTAATTGTGTTAGAGGAATTCATCGCTTTGTTTGTAATATATAAGGCCATGTACTACGCACTTTGATAAACACAAACAGAATTCCTGCTCTTCTGTGAGAAACAATGGCCTAATATATCACGTTGATTAAATTCCACATTCATGAACCAAACAAGGTAAATTCATACAAGCGTTCCCCAGCCACGTAGTGGTACAGCACTCCCTAGGGACTTGACGTAATATAGGTTTATAGATGCATAGGAATATATAAATGAGCTGCCAATATTTCTAGTATTGAATAGACACAAACACATCATTGTAATATGTTTTTTACTTAGTTTGTGACTAAAATATTATTTAGAGCTGAATAAAACTCATATGATGACATTATTTTTACATGTGCATTAATCCAAACTGTTTTAGTACTATTTCAAGTTATGTATACATTAGTCTTTATTCTATACTACAATTCAGTTGTCTTTTATATAATACATATTTTCGCAATCCTGTTACACGTTACTGGTTAATATAAGTTTCATCCGATGTTCTTGGAACAAAATACTTGGCGGATTAACAACCTAATTGGCACGCATATAAATTTTTTCTCCTAAGAACTTTGTAGGTGACCATCATGCTGAGAAACACCTCGCGTGCCATGTACAGTACAATTTATGTTTCCGTAATATAAATTGACCCTTGTCAAGCGAGACATCTAACTGTGAAAGTAAAATTAAGTAAATTTATAAATAGTAAAGTATATAATATGATATAAATATTAGAATAATAAATCGTAAACTAATACCCTTATATAAATATAAGGGTATTTATATATATATATATATATATATATATATATATATATATAATATATAATATATAAAATAATATACCATCTTTTTATTTTATTTGAAAGGATAATATTTATACTACTGCGGTGATGTCCTTCTGGCGGGACCACGTTGTCATGAATCGGTTGTATACGTTGTCTAGATAAATGGATAATACCGTTGTCATTTAGTTTTAGGAGAGTGTACTTCAACTTTAGGAGATTTTAGGAGCGTCAAGTTTGAGTGCTTCCAGCATACACGTTTTAGACTTTTTGTCTACTAATGTTACTTTTTTCCGACTATAGCTACAATGTCGAGCCGAGAGCTGACACCCGCACTTGCGAGACGACATCAACGTTGGAGAAAGTCAGTTTAAAAATTTTAATAATCGTTAAGTTAGTATGCCAAATTCGCTTAGAACTTTGGAACCTTTAGTCCAACTCCCACGATATCATTTTGTTCATTATCACTCTATTCGGAAGCAACAGGGCTATGCATTATTTTATTTTTAACATGGAGAAGTTGTGCTTTTATGTTTATTTGCCACTGTTAAACATATCAGTGAACTTTGAAAATCGTGCATTCATGACTACGATCTCAGCGGTATCCAACCCAATGTTTTTTGTCCATTCGGTACAAAATTAAATTACAAAACCAATAAAATGTTTCAAATGAAACGGTACTGTATATGATTCAATTAAGTGAATACACTTTTTTTGAATTCATATTGTTTGGACTTTATTAATCGACTGCAACAGAATATACTGAGTGACATAGACCATCCGTGCAGTATGTAAAGAGGGAGAACGATTTGGCGTATTGTCGTAAAACAAAGTACTTTCTCCAAAAATACCCATGGGGAGTCCATTTAAAATATGTTCATCAAAATCTATGTACAGTGTTTAAAAATTATTAAGATCGAGTGTTCTAATCAAATTAAATTTTTTATCATAGTCATCATACAGCCAATCATACATCGTTTTATATCTTGTTAACAGAAAACCATTGGCATAAACTGAATGTACATATCTTCATCCGTTTCTAAATAGCGGCTGTCTATTAACAAGTTTTAAATTTATGGAAGACTCTGTATTTTTCTTTTATTCGTTTAAGTTTTCTTTACACCTAATTCAGTTCTTTGCTCACGAAAAACCTAGATGCAATTTAATAAGCTACAAGAATTTCTTTAACGGTATTTTGGTGTTGACCCTCTAACTCAAATTTTGAAAATTAAAATTAAGTTATCAAATATAAATTAGAAAAAACACCTGTTGTGTTTGCCTTATTTCTAGTCCTTTTAAAAAGTCCTCTTCTGGCTTTATTAACCTTATCCCAATCTACTGAATTTCAAAGCCAAATTTGAATTTGCTTTGTTGTCCTGATAAAGCAGATATACATGTATGCTTATAGCTGAGAAAAATCTTATGATTTACGTACTTCTAATCTACTTTTAGTATATGGGGAGAATTCTTATCCGTGCAATTTTCCAAAAATAACTGTTTATAAGCTTTTCTGTTGTAAAGTTTTATTGTTTTTCACACAGTGATCCAGGAAACAACATATAGTTCAATTACTTAATTGTTTATTACTCTGTTTATCTTTATGCATTGTTAAAATGCCATATCATAATGACAGGGAACCTCTCCAGTTTTTGTACCGTACGTAAAAACATTCATAGCTTTGTTAATTAAGATTATTTTTTTAATATTGTTTAAATAAAATTTGCAATCTATTATATGTATTAAATTCTTCAATGGTACAATCAAGAATAAATATTAGATATTAATTTACTATTCGAAATCTGCATTACAATAGTGATCCAGGAAACAACATATAGTTCATGTAATTTAGTGTTTATTACTGTGTTTATCTTTATGCATTGTTAAAATGCCATATCATAATAGCAGGCAACCTCTCTAGTTTTTAGTACCAAACGTAAAAACATACATACCTTTGTTCATTAGGATTATTTTTTTAATATTGCTTCAATAAAATTTGTAATCTATTATATGTTTTATTCTTCAATGGTGCAATCAAGAATAAATATTAGATATTAACTTACTATTTGAAATCTGCATTACAATAATTATCACGCACTGTACTATTAATATCTTATAACATATAAATCTAAACAGATGTTTCAAACGTTTATCAGAATTTATCAAAAAAGAATACCAGTTGATCAATGTATGTAAGTTAAATTTTGATTGTAGAACACAAACACTACTTTTGTCTCCTCGTAAAGATGTAAATTGTCTTATAAGTTTCTTCTTATAATAAACCTGAAAAAAATGATGGAAACGCATTGATAGAAACATTTTCAGTAATTAGCAACTCATGTTACCATTCATTTTTATTTGTAAGATTTAATATTGTGATATCGCACTGATAAGCTGATGTGTAATTATGTTACAATGTCTTTACGTATGGACTGTGTAACACTTTTAAGCTCTAACAAGCGTCTTTTCGTCTAGAAGACGTAAATATCTTTTAGTGAAAGGGTTTGTTGAGGTAAGATTTCTTGCTCAGTTTACTACATATCATTTATACTTATGAATTTAAACGTATGTGAAAACTATCTTTAACTTTTAAATTCATTATAAATAACATAAATTTGAAAAAAAGGTTTGAATTACACCACAACCTGTCGTAACAGGGATCATTGAGGTTGTATTCAAAATTTCATATCTGCAGAACATTTCATTCTCGATATACCCGGAGAAAAAAAGAGACATCCAATAAAATAATTACACAAAATATTTTTATCGTAGATCTTATTCTTGTATATTTCGAGTTTAATGAAACAATTAATTTTCATATAATATATATGTCTCGAAATATCTCTCTAAATATTCAGCTAAATCGTTCAGCTAAATTAATTAATAAGGGTTCATATTAGTGTTTTAGTTAAACAACAAGTCACAATAAAATTATGTTAAATGTGTTTAGACATTTAGTCTACATTTGTTAATATAATTTTTTAATCTCGTATGGGAGCACATTTTTGTTTATAAATTTAATTATTCACATATATTTTTGTCGTCATCATTAGATCGATGTTAAATGTTCGCTAACGCTGAACTAACTACCATAGAGAAACATGCACCATCATAAACCACAGTGTTCCTCATATTGAAATAAAGCTTCACGTATGATTTCAAGTTAATAATGCAGTTATTTTTTAATATATCGTATGGAGAGAGGACCAAAATACCAGAGAGGAATGAATTTTGTATACCCCCCAAATTATAGCTTTTGCTAAAACTCACGTCATAATTTGGTGTGCCCAAATTTTGTATGATGATATAAGTTTAAAAAGGATAGTTATTTAGATGGCATTCAGATTATTTGACTTTATATATATACATTTCTTGTGTGCGTGTGTATGGGTCTGAACTCCTCCTAAACGGGTGGACCGATTTTAATGAAACTTTTTGTGTGTCTTCAGTTGGATCCGAGAATGGTTTAGATTCATAATTCGGTCCCAATTTTAATAGTTTATTTAATTAATTTTTTAATAATTAATTGTTGTTGATGTAGGAGTGTTTTTAACATTGGATCCGCCAGACTGCGCTACGACACGTAATACCATAGTGAAACTGTTACTTAACAGTTGTTAATACTTTCAGCTGAAGTTCATCAAAGAGGCAGAAACATTTGTTTACATTTAAAATTTAGAAAATCGTTATTGTAAAGTGCTTGATTAGTAGTGTAATGCAGATTGCAAAGATGAAGTTTCACCAATTGTTCTATGTAAGCATTATAATATTACAACACACAGCCATAATGTTTTTTTCTATTTTAATTCCAGGTTGTCCCGACAGTTTGTGCTGCTATCAAATTGTGTGTTGTTTTTGTAACATCGTGTAATTATTGTGCTAAGTGCTAATTGTAATAATACATTAATAGAGATTGAAGATGTTTGAAGTGCATAAAAAAACTATAGTTATTTATTGAAGTTATTGAACTCATTTTGCAAATTTGAATGAAAGTGAGTATATTAGTTGCATAACTTCAAATAACCTAAGTAGCATACAATTCAAAAAGGTTATGTTTCCATGTGTGAATAACTATTTTTAACAGTTTAGATAATCAAGTTTTAAACTAATTGGATTTAAAATAATTTGTTGTAATTAACATTTTTTAATCTCCAGTCAAAATTCGTCACATAAGTTCAAATTAAGTGGCATACAAATCACATGTGTGCATATCTATTGTTAAATAGTGTAGGAATTGGTTTTAAATTAAATTCTGTTGGCCAGTTCTGATACTAGGCTATACTGTAATTTTAAATAGCTAATTTTATAACAGGTATTTTTTTCAATTTACAACTTAATTTATCGTAATACCATATACAATAATTTTTGTTAATCCTTCTAGAGTATACACAAACAAATTAGATGGTTTTTCGATAGGGCTGAAGGTATAATAAGTGCCCTCCATCACAATCGAATTATTGATATTTCTGAAAAATTTATCTAACCTCTATCCGAATTAGTTTATAGTTATGTAAAAGGCTGAAGTAAAATAAGCGGCCATCATCACAATCGAATTATTGATATTTCTGATTAGCCTATCTAAACTACCGAATTTCATTATAGTTATTTAAAATTACAGTATAGTATCGGAAACTGGATCTGAATTAGATTATAGTTTTTTAAAAACTGAAGTATCATAAGCGGCTACCATCACAATTGAATTATTGATATTTCTGATTAGTCTATCTAAACTACCAAATTACATTATATTTATTTAAAATTACAGTATAGTGTCGGAACTGGCCAACAACATTTAATTTATCTAAAATACTAAATAAGTATTCCCTATAGGCTTGAAGTATAATAAGTGGCCACCATCACAATCGAATTATAGATATTTCTGAATAGCTAATCTAAACTACTAAAATGACGTTCCAAATTAGATTATAGTTTATTTAAAGGCTGAAGTATGATAAGCGGCCACAATGGAATTATTGATATATCTGATTAGCCAAACAGGATTTAATTTAAAACCAATTCCTACACTATTAACAAAAGTTATTCACTCATGTATGCTACTTAATTTGAACTTATGTGACCAAACTGTTAACAATTAATAGTTATTCACGTATAGAAACACAACCTTTTGATTTGTATGCTACTTAATTTATTTCAGGTTATGCGACCAATATACTCACTTCGTTCAATAAATTTTCAAAATTAGTTCAATAACTTTAATAAACAACTATAGTTTTTTATGTACTACAAACAATCTTCAATCTCTATTAATGTAATATTACAATTAGCACTCACACAATAATTACACGATGTTACAAAACAACACACAAATTTGATAGCAGTACAAACTATCGGTAAAACCTGGAATTAAAATAGAAAATAATTTGAAAATGTGATCGTAGCGCATTCTGCTGGGTCCAATGTAAAACATTCCAAGATGGTCCACCCGTTTAGGAGGAGTTCAGCTCCATACACACGCACACAATAAATATAAATATAAAGATAATGAAATTCGGTAGTTTAGATAAGCTAAATAGAATATCAATAATTCGATTGTGATGGTGGCCGCTTATTATACTTCCGCTTTAAATAACTATAATCTAATTCAGATCGTCATTTTAGTAGTTTAGTTAGGCTATTCAGAAATATCAATAGTTCGATTGTGTTGATGGCCACTTATTATACTTGAGCCCCTATAGGAAAATACTTATTTAGTATTTTAGATAAGTTAAATTTCTGTTGGGCCAGTTTCCGATACTATACTGTAATTTTAAATTACTATAATGAAATTGGGTAGTTGAGATAGACTAATCAGAAATATCAATAATTGGATTGTGATGGTGGTCCGCCTATTATACTTCAGCCTTTACATAACTATAATCTAATTCGGATAGAAGTTTAGATAGCCTATTCAGAAATATCAATAATTCGATTGTGATGGAGGGCACTTATTATACTTCAGCCCTATCCGAAAACCATCTAATTCATTTGTGTATACTCCTGAAGCATTAACAAAAAATATTGTACATCAACGGCATTACGATAAATTAAGTTGTAAATTGAAAAAATATTCCTGTTATAAAATAGTTTATTTCAAATTTTTTACCTAAGATTAAGTAAGTTTAATTTTAATTTAAAACATCCTCTACATTTCACATCACTCATGTTATACTCACATACTATCGGTTGGTGGAAGTGTGATTAAATGTACATGTAATGAAGTTAGATATTGTAATAACTTTTTTAATAGACATTTTTATTAAAACAGCCCAGATTGTTACAGATTTATCAAAGTTTAAGGGGGTTTCGGTATGCCCCTATCCTTCCCATGTTAATTTGGCCAATTGTATGTACCTTTTTCTCAGAAACCTTTAAAAACTATCATCATCAAACTTTAGGACACTACTATTTAGACCTGTTTTAACATTTAGAGCGGAACAGAAGTTAAAAAAAGAAGTTTTTATTTAATTTGTTGTAAATAAAAAATTAATAATTTTTTGTAAATAATTTATAATTATAATTTTTTTAATAAAAATTTAAAATAGATTTTTATAATGTCTTCCGCTCTAAATGTTAACAAAGGTCTAAATAGTAGTGTCCTAAAGTTTGATGATGATAGCTTTACAGGTTTTTGAGAAAAAGTTACATAAAATTAACATGGGAAAGGATAGGGCATACCGAACCCCCTTAAAATTTTCGAATTAAATACGTTTGTACAGGACAACGTCTGTCGGGTCTGCTAGTATATATATATATATATATATATATATATATATATATTTATCAACTAAAGTTATAAATATTTATTATTAATAAATTACTTGTTATTATTAAAAATTACAGCCATGTGTACACTTATTTTTAAGCTTATTTAATAACATAATAAAACACTCTTTCTTTATAAAGTATAATTGAAGTAAAAGGTTAAATATTTTCCATCAAATGTGTTGGTTGTGTTAGAGAATTGTAGAGGTGGGTTGGTGTTTATGTAGGAACATTCCCAAAATGACCTGGTTACACAAGACACACGGCATATATCAACGTAACAGTACACTCCGCTTTGTCTTTGTATACTGTCTCTTATGCAAATCAAAACGACCGTTTAGCCTTGGGCTCGGTTTTAACTTGTTTCGTTATAGTGTTATCCACGAGTTAATCTTTATGTTTCAAATTTCTACAGATTTCAAAACGGTGTTTTTTATGTTTTTGGTATTATGTTGTACAATAATAAATAAATATAAACCTTCATATAAAATAATATAGTAGTTGAAAGAATGATCATAAAATTTTTTAGGACTTTTACTTATACCATTTGCTAAAAATTATTATACTAGACATTTGTATGGTGTACATTATATTCCTGTATCTAACAGTAAATTTTGATTCTTTGCTGCATATATATATTTATAGTTATGCGGTAAAAAACCAATTTCTATTGTATATTACATAGGTGTTCTTGAAAGCAATAGACAGAATATTCCCTAAGAAAGAAACCGATCGTTTTAAAAAGAAATATTTAAAATCGTCATTTTTATGTGCTAAAAGATGTTAAAAATCATCACGAATAAAACAGATATTACAAACTATTAAAACGCAAAGTATTCAATGCACTAGTATCTGGAATAGGTATAATGATAAAGCCCATAAATTTAGGATGGAAAATTCATTGTTTTGTTTAATAATACGTATATGTTATAAACTGTGACGAATCTGGTAACATAATGTATAATCCTACTGTCTTACGTGGAAATACCTCGAATAACTGAAAATTGGACCATGTAAAAATGTACGCCCTACTTAATTATTCTGCTATATAATTATTAACTAAACATTTTCGAAAATAAACATAACTAATTATTGTAATATTTACTTCCATCCTAAATAAAAATAATGAAATATTTGTCTTAATGACATATTTAAAACTAAATATATATTTATTTTAGGTCATTGTAGTAGAAACACCGATCAGCCGCCAGCGTACAACTTACTGATCCACAGAGTGACATCCAAGGAAAATATATAGGTAGTAAAAGTAGACCAAATTTCAACCCTCCATTTTAAACCATTTCAGTAACATCGTTCAAAGTGACAGTCATAAAAAAATCTAATTTGCTTTTGTCAAAAAACATTGCGTTAACTTTTCTCCCTATTCAGCCTCTCAGCTTTAACGTCTCAATTCTGGATTTTAAATAAGAAATGTATGTAAACATTTTTTTCGTCTGTTCCTCTAAGTTTTGTGCGTAAAATGTCACGAAATACATACACCTCAAATAATAGCAGATAGCATATTCAATCTTCACAGAATTATACTTCCTTATTTATTTACTTTGTTATACATTGAAAATCAACAGCTTATAACGGAGGGATTCAAACAACCGTTGGGGAGAACGATGAACATTTTAATTGCAACGGTGTGCCTATTTTCGATCTTTTAGGAATTCATCTATTAAAAAATAATTTAGTGTGGGTATGTATTCAAGGCTCTATTTTTTGAGAGGGTGATTTCCAAGACGTTTATCATCAATATAATGGTGGCCATGTAAAGGTAAAATTATTACCTTAATTCAACAACCCCTTTTTCCAATGAAAAGTCCCATAAACAAATACACTTTTCCTGCTGAATTGTTTCCAATATTGTGCAGGATCTAATATATACAAATTTCATTATTTCAGTTCTGATAATAGACAAATTTAAAGTGACTTCCTAGTAATACGAAACCTTCATGGTTCGATACCCTGCAAGGACTCATGTTGTACTAAAGCGATACAAAAGATTTATATAGCTAATAAAAATATAATTTGTAATGTTTGTAACATAGGGAACATTGTAACGGAAATACAGTGAAGCAAGTTGCATGGTTAGAGAAGGTGTATTCAATTTCCGTTCTTTTGAAGGTGTCTGCGATATGGAAATTTCTAACAAGTACATTTCCTTTACCTTCTTAATAAGGGGTATAATATAATAAAATATAAAGAGATATCTAAGTATTTTACATTTATAAAGATTAATTTAAAATAATATTGACTTTGTACCAGAACTAATGTCTTCATTTTATACATTTTAACACTTACATCGTTGTTGGTTTAGTTATATTCATACTTCTACAAATTACTAGCTTTGAAAAATAAAAAGAATGTAAAGATCCTAAAGCCAGAATACAGTACACTTTACAAAATACAACTCTCAACTTACAGTATGTATTAACATTTAGTATTAGGCACTGTAATAATCATTGGACAATTTTAACTTATAGTTTATTATAATTAGTGGTATTATTTTTTTATTAAGAATTATTAATTTATACATAAAATTTTATTTGTCTAAGTCTCTCATTCTGTTATAAATTAAAAGCAAAGTACAAGTATTCCAGAAAGCGATCCATATAAATCACGGCTATAACTGCCAGTATGATTGTATTATTATATTAAAAACTATTTGTATTAGTTTTTTTAGATAACGAAATACGTTTATTGTATAGAACATATATATTTATAAACTTTTGGATTTTCCTGTTGTTAAATTTTTTTTTCAGTTTTATAACAAACTATGTCTCGTGCAGGCATATTATATCGAGGATTGATATCTATCTATTTTTTTAATCCTCAGTTCTCAAAATAAACTATTTTTAGCTAAAGCGAGGTAGATTAAAGAATATAAAATTATTCTATCAAAAGTCTAACCATGTATTTTTTTAATATCAATACATTTTATGTTTTTCATGTTAAAGTAAAACACTGATTGGACTACCAATTAATTTTAGTAAATTTAAAAATGAATTGAAAACATATTGGCGGATGTTATTTCCTAGAAAACTGTAAATAATAATCGAAGGCCACCCTCAACACGGGTCTGAATCTAAGTGTTCTGGGGTTTTTGTTCAGTATGAAATTGTAGTTGTATTAATTGACAAGCAGAGGTTACTTTTCATTACAATATATCTAGTCCGGTTTTATAATTCCAGATCTAATTTCAAAAGATTTTATGTATTCATTGTATTAATATTCAACACTTCTTTTTCCTCTTATACATATGTGTTCCACTTTCGTTTTCATACTACATTATTGCCGTATACATACGTTCTATATTTAACTTTTTCTATGTTATAAAGAGCAAAATGTTTTGCACTTTTTATGCTAATCAACTGGAAAGTACTAATATACATTTTGAATTCAAGTTTTTATCTTTATTTGTACCTATGTAAGTAGTCATAAAATAAAAGCAAGGATGGATTAAATTGTATACACATATCAATCACGTTTCGTTTATATATATATATATATATATATATATATATATATATATATATATATATATATAATATAATAGTATAATATAATATAATAGTATTGTGTCTGTTGTGTTTTCATTTATTTTTAGATAATTTTTCTTACATTATTGTAATATTTCTGTTCGAACGGAAATGCAATTTGTATAAATAACTCTTCGGGCCCTATCTAATTACCTTGAGTTCAGAAAAGGTGACGAAAGTGTAAAAGTCTCACAAGTGTAAAATAGTAAAAAAAAAAAAAAAGAATATGGATAAGGATAATGAAATTATATCCCTTATATTTAAAGACCCATTTGTGATCGTTATTGAAATATAAACTGCTGATACTCTGGAATGAGATGTAAAAACAAGTAGCATTTAATTTTAACGTACTTGTCTACGTGTATGTTGCAGTTTCCAGTGATAGATATACACCTTTAGTCTATATACTTTTACTATCCACAAAAATATATAATTTTTTCTCCATGTAACTGTGTTTAAGAAAATGTGTATCAAGTTTTAATGTATATGAATGTAATGTATATGAAATTTTATTTCATTCACTATTTTACAACGAACGAATGAATGAAAGTTGTTATAACGAAATATAAATATATTCAATAGCAAAAAATAATTTTGTAAGCCAAAAGTACATTGTTCAATTTAGCATTCACATGCGTCGTTCTCAATAGTATTATAAAACTAAGATCAGAATTATAGTTTAAACACGAATATAAAAAGGTCTTTGTCAATTCCACAAACTGTTAGACCAATAACCGTACCATAAACTGGACCGCTCTCAATACCACATAAAGGGTTACGTTACGAGATGTGGTACTTTATTCCAACCCTCCAATTCTTTATTCTTCCTCCTTCCTTATTCTTTAGCTTGAATTGCTTATTTTCATCTAGACTACTTCCTGTTCTTTTTATTTTATCATGTGACAAATAACATTTTCAGGAAAGGCTATTCCTTGTAGGCTCTCAAATTCAAAACTTTCTTCCTACCACTTTTAAAATTTAAATCGTTACGCTCTGTCGCAATTACTTATGTATTCTAAACCCTTAAAAATAATTTGGTAAGTGGTGTTTCTGAAAATAAAACAGACATGCAGACGTACAGAATCATTGAAATAGTTTGTATGGAATTATAGAAATGTCTTAATGAATAATAAACCCGACTATAGGGTTTCATGGAGTAAGTGAGAGAGAGATGGGTTATCGGAAACAAATAGGTATCAAACTGTATGAAATACAGATATTGAGTGTGAATAAGTAAGAGCCTAGATTGCCACCATTTCAAATTTATGAGTAAATATTATATCTAGTCAGGTACAGTATATCAGGCGCTGTTTGTCAGTAAAATGTAGGGTTTTTCAGCAGACACAAAGAGATAAACTTCAAACTTTTACTTCAGGAGGATTAAGAAGCCAAATGATAAATTTAAATTCTGTAGCTAAATTATTGTTTTAATGTCCTGCTGACAGATTCTATATCAAAAAAGAGTTGCTAAAAACATTGCAAATCACAAAACTCACATTTGCAAAACACCCAATTATAGATCTCCTTTATGTCTATGTATAAATTAAGTATTCCAAATATAATAAAATAAGATTAAATTAAAAATGTCTATATTATAGACGAGTATCTAACGATAAAGTCCTCTGTGGGACTTAACCGAATTGCGTACGTATGAAATTTTACACGTGGTATTTTTCTACTTGATACATACGCATATATTTTTGTTCATTAAATTGATTTTCATATATACTTTTAAATAATAAAATCCCAGTACACTATGTTGTAAACACTATGATGTTATATTCTTTGTGTAGATATATATATATATATATATATATATATATATATATATATATATATATATATATATATATATATATATATATATATAGGTTGCTTGTAATAATACGTCAAATGTTTGAGTAACGTATGGAAGTTTTTTAAATTCTTTACATATTTATTTATTCTGTTTTTTTACCGTTGCCGTCATGGTTTACCCATCAGGCCAATTTAAAATTATTCCCTAACGCTGAGCCACATCCTATGTGGAGCATGCACTATCATCGAACTCAGGGCTCTTCATATAGAAATGAAGCCTCACACTAAAACATATGTCTGTAAGTCACTTGGTTTTTGGGATTTCGTGCGAACAGAGAGATAGACAGACGGACAGAAATTGTTTCCAGCCTCAAAAATTGAGACGGGCTTCGCTAAAGCTTAGTCAATGACGATAGACGAACATAAATTATTAATAAGACCCTCATAAGTAGGTCATTATTAATAGATTTATTAGAAATTCAGTGGTAAAATTTTAGGTTTTACCTAAACTGTAGTATAAGCATTTTTGCTATTGCTTCGCAAACTATGAATTTACCTATTTTACTATAGTTCTATAGTTTTAATTAGTCTTTTACACCTATTCTGACTTTAATAACAAGTGATTTCATTAGTTTTCTAGGTTACATAGGTCAAAGCAATCGATATCTGACTTTTTTTCAAATTATCCAACGATGTAACGAGTAAGACATTGAGGGTAAATAAGCTAAATATTATACATATATCTTTAGCCTGTGGTTTGTACGTAGTCTTGTTTAATATACCTGAAAAGTAACTCTACGATGAAACATCAAGACATTAGAGCTAGTTTAGTACCATTACCAAGAAGTAATTACCTTACTATATTAAGTTAGTATAGAAGTAAGCAAATATTACCCTTAAATAGTATAGAAGTAGAGTATTAAAAATAATATTTTATTATTCCTTACAAATTGGCCCATGTTATAGGTAAACAATTCATAAAAAAAACCACCAGAAGGAAAATTTACTAAGGCGACAAACATTTTGATCGTTTTATTTTTTTACTAACTAAAATACCTTAAGGTAGCATCATAATAATTAAATTAGAACAGTTTTTTTATACTTCCAAATTTTCTACATGTTTCATTATTACTAATATACATACTAAATTATAATTATAGTTTGTAGTGGTGAATGAGTACCAAGTAACTATAACACTATTTATTTCTCCGTATCACTTAACTTTAGATCAAAATTAAAATCTGGTTACAATCTTAAAAACTGTTCCGAAATTAACTTGAGTTTCGAGGTGATAATGTAGTAATCCTTACACTAAGTATATTATTACAAAGTAAATACTTTAACCGTATTTACAGATCGCACCAATAAATTGTTTTATTGTTTTAAATCTCCTTGATAAGTTCATCGTTTTTGAAGGGTTTATTGTTTATTGCCTTTTTGCATGGGTATTGATTTCCATCCAGAAGTGTGTATGTACTATCTGTTTGTGGCATTTATAAACGCTGTCAAGTGCATGTTATGGTGTAAACGAGTTTGTCGTATATTAGAAAAAAAACAAAACTATAATAAGTGTATCTCAAATGGAAGTTGAGTGCGTTAAAGATAAAATAAATGTTACGTCAAAAGAATGAATCAAAGAAGTATTTTATGTAATAAAATATGAATAAATATAAGTGTAAAATTGTGTTAGAGATGGTATTCATTGTATCTTCACAAACGATTTTTTCTGCACAATAGACTTGACTATTGACTTTAAATCTTGGTCCATTTTCCAAACTATGGGAGCAAGTATACAGTATTTCAGCTGGATCCAACCACTATCCCGAGTATATTGTCAATTATCGTGTATGAATCACAATCAGTAAAAAAGTTGTTATGCAGTTTTTTATCCTTATATTTCCAAGATTTATTTGTAATAACAAATAAATATATTTTATTCATACATTTTATACAAGTTTCTATAACTCGTCTATTTGTGTATTACCGATTCCATAACGTCATAATTGAATAATAGTGTATGATTACAAATTTGTAAACAGAAACTTGTGTGTTTTGTGAGAAGATGATTTATCGACTGAGTTGGACTCAGCTTTTCTTGTAATTCCACAGATTGTACATGAAATGATTAAATTTAACGAGCTGAGGCGTACAAATGATACGCAGAATTATAGGAAGAGAAATCTATATATGCATTACTTGGCGTTTTTTTTTGTCCGTATCAAAGTTTTCATTTAAGACTGTTATCTTCTAGACATGATTATCTAGAAAAATAAAAGTTCTAGTTTGAACATAATTTTCCACTTACCATGCTTTTTACACTCCTTTTGCTTCCGAACGAACTTGAAAGCATTCCCCATTTACTTTGAAATGCCCTCATTTATCTCTTACGAGAATTGGATCAATGTTTGAAGGTATAAGCAAGCATTTTTGAATTAAATTCAGGAACTATAGAATAATATTTTTTTCCTTCGAAATCTAATAAATAAACTCATAATTTGATATAGAAATTTTAATTCAAAAAGCTATACCAGTAAGTAAAACATGTATTGTATATATCTTATGAGGAATTGTTACTTTATGCTTGCTTTATAAGAACAATTTATAATTGCATTTTCCTGGATGTTGTCTTCTATTTATTTGCACAATTGCTTAAATTGTGATCAGTATCATCTGTAACAACTCTTCATGCTGTCGTATATATATTTTATTATAAAAATTTATATATTTAGTAAAATAAATTGCAACTAAACCCTTATTAAATATCTATATTTCTTACACATATTTCGGCAATCATCCACCTTCAGAGAGGATTATTTACACTGAAAATGGCTAAATGCAGAACCACATGTATCAAAAATAAATGTTTAAATAAGGAATTAGTCACCATTTATTATATTATTGGAAATATAACCCTGTACTCTGTAGGTAATAACGTAATAAATAAATTAACTAATAAGCCTGTTTTCATTAAAAATACATTCCCGCAATATATTCTAGGACAAATTTGGTAGTTACCTTACCAATGTTTCAAATATGACTTTGTTAATAATTGTAACGATTGTTATTTTAAATTACATTTGAAATAAAAAGTGTTATTCGTAAAAGAGATGTAGGAAGAGTATCTTTCTAAATGTAAATTTGTCCTTTATTGAATATTGAATTACCTGGAGGGCTCCAATAATATATTCAGTTCATTTCTGATTTCAATTTACATTTTCAATATTTATTCAAGTGCTATTGCTGTATCTGTTGGGCAATGAAATACATTTCACAATAGTCATATTTTAGTTGTTTTTACTACAGTACGCCATTAATGCGGTTGTACTTACTAACAATAATTTTTAGCGGCGATAAAAAAGTAAATATATATATATATATATATATATATATATATATATATATATATATATATATATATACAATATATATATATATATATATATATATATATATATATATATATATAATTAAGAAGTTTTAATGTTCATTTGATAACTCTTTTCCCTACATAACATTTAAATAAAACTAAATAAGGTATAGTGAAGAATGTTTACCTAAATGTATTAAAACTAAATGAAATTTTTATATTAATTAAATGGAAAACTATGAATCAATTTAAGACTACTAATTTAATCCAAAAATGTATCACTGTTTAAACATATGTGTATTAACTTTTATTCATCAAGTATTGTCATTGAAATAAGTTTATATTAATAAATTACAAAATTTAATCTATGATTACGATTTCACAGTTAGTTTTGGGTAACGCATGTAAAATTTAAAGTGTAAATTTAAACTTAATGGCATCAAAATATAAAGAAAAAGTAATACAAATTATATTGGACGGGCTGATAAAATAAGTTTCTTTAACATTTGATTCATAGATCAACAAAATGAAAAAGGTTTCCTCTTTTCATGTTAAATTGAAACAAAAATATAGAAACCATCGAGAGAAAACAGAAAAAAGTGTAAATTGTTGAGTCAAATAAATGCTAATATATCACGTATGCCTAATGCCTAGCTTCTATTTATACCAAAATCACATTTGGAATAATATATTTCTCAACACAAGTAATCATTTTCAAGAGACATAAAATGCGGTAATATTCACAAACGGAACAACACAAAATACTAATTATATTGAGTAAAACATTAAAATTACATAACACTGGTCGTATTGATGCTTTAATTGTAAAACTGCTTTGTAAATCAAATTTCCTATTCAGAAGTCATAAAAAATTAAATAAAAATCAAACAAAAACACGGAAAATAAGATAAATAAGAATAGATATCGACAATCATTCGCAAAATATTTTGGACGCGTCTGGCTGATTTTCTAGGATGTAAAGTTTTGTTTATGTTATTTTAATAATTTAAGCATTAAAGTTTTCTGATAATGGCGATATGAGGAAACGGCGATCTGTGTAAGGAACTGCAAGTCTCATTTTCAGTGCGATGTTTTACTAAACTTTTTGTTTGGAAAAGTGCAATGAAATAAAATATTTATTATTACAATGTGCTCAATACCGAATATTAAGTTCGGTTGAATAAAATTTCATATAATGCAGTTAATAAAATATAAATAAATATTTATTGTCCAACATTTACAAACATGTTTACATAAAATGACAAAGTTACAAAGTCACTGACCAAAATCAAGTAACTGGTCAGTGTAGCAGACAAACAATACATAAATAAACAGTTTACAGCTTAAAGATTGCTCTCACAAAAAAAGTGAACAGATTGCCTTCCGTGACGTCTGCTCAAGCCTACAAATAAAACTACAACTATTACAACTCCCCAAACCAGTTCTAAATAAAGAACTTTTGGTTTAGGTGTCACATACATATTTAAATAATTTTAACTACCTAATTATGTTAAACAAAGTTAATATGATTTGATTATTTAATTATATGAAATATAAAAGAATATAGTACATAAAAAAGTATTGTGTACCAAACACGGTAAATGAAGTCCTAATGACTTGTTCTCTATCAGACTATTCTCTAATAGAACAGTCACAAAACACTGGTGACTCGACCATAAGTAAAGTTTATTTCTTATCGCTGTAATACAGTCAACGTTGTACGTCTTTCTGAGCTATTAATGTACACTTTAACTCTTTGGAATTTCATATTACATCGTAGTGAAATATAGTTTTATATAGCTAGCGTTCAAGGAATTTATATTTTTTTTAATAACTGTTTTGCAGTAAACTGTAAATTTCTTTTTAAAAGTTTATATAAGATAATGTTTTCATAATGAATTGCTTAAAATATAATAAACAAAAAATATTTTATACCTAATATTAGCTTAGGACTATAACCACCCTTTATTGTGCAATAATAATTTAAGTTGTGCTATTACAGTTGGGTAATTCTTAGAAATTCTAAAACGCACAATAACTTTACTACAATTATAACATTATCTTGTAATTTACTTCCTTTTTAATTATTTAGGATCAGAGTTAACTAAAACATTTGGCTCTTTTCCTGTTTTTATTTAGCAAATATTAACCTCGATAGTGTTATTTGTACTAGAAACGAAAATCACCTTATTTGAAAGTCAATATTTTTATCCAAACCTCTAGGCAAAGTTGTCGAATCTGAGATTATCTTCTTGCCAACTTCTAAAGACATTAGGTGACCATTTGTCATAGAAATGGTGACACATTAAAAGTGTCGATCCCTTCTACGAAAAAGAGATATTACTCTAAAATATACGTTTGAGACTCGTTTTCATGCTCATTTATGTTTGATCATCCTATATAACGATTAGAAACATTGCATAAATTTAAAAATACAAATATACTTTATCATATATATTATATTTTTATTACTCTTACAATATTTACGTATAGTATAAAAGTAGAGTGTAATATTCTTGTACTGATACAAATAGCAAAGTTAGGAAGCTTTTATGTTTAAACTTAAAACACCTGGATTTTGGTGCTTTAAAATCCGTCTCTTTAGTTTTAATTCCAAGCCGGTTTTGTAATCCCGGTCAGTGAGACAATTTAAGACACATATTCGATCAGTTGTGAAACACGGACCTAGAAATATAGTTTTTCCAATGAGGTTTTCCTTTTGCTTTGGCCTTACATTTCGGTTGAACTGGGTACATAAATATGTAATGTATGTGTGTATATGTATGTATGTAATGTGTTCTACATATAGACATCCCTTGTGATGTCCAGAAGTTGCACATCACTAATCACATATTTCTAGATACAATAGAATTAAAGTTTTGATTTTTATTTCTAGTTCTTTGTTGAGGATGACTGTCAGAATTGGAGGTAGACTCCTTTAATGTTAAAGATATTTCCTACCATTAATATGAGAAATTTATCTCCTATAATTTGACAGAAAGAGACTGTAACAGAGGTAATCTACCTTTCTTCCAAGAGGAATTGACTGAGATAAAGAACCTACTGATGGAAACTCGACAGTAATCAGCCCCCAACCACAAACCGCATACATAACTAAAATTCTATCATTCTCGGAGCATGCGCGATAAACCTTTCTGGCCTAGAGAGCAACGGGGTTTTCAGAGAATTTTTGTCTAGCCATTTGGGTGCTTAAAATATGAGACAGAGACAGAGAGAGCGAGATAGAGAGAGAGAGACAGCGCATTCCTTGATCTGAATTTATTATCAGAAAATGTTTAAAACTCTTTTGTTAAGGATAATAATGTTTTGATTAGCAGAATCAACATTTGACAATCTATAGTAATACTGAGAGACTTATACCGCCGACCATTAGTTTTTAACTGCTTAAGAAGAAAATGAAATTAAATCAGAAATATTGACCAGGAGTTGTTATGGTTGGGTAATGGGATTTTTGTCTAATTGGAACATGCTGGAGGAAATATTACGCTAAATTTCGGATATTTTAGATGTGCTTTAATTTTTGAAATTAGTCCCTTATTGGTCATGTTGTTGAGTTTCGTTAAATTTAGATTGCTGCTTTCTGGATACTGCTTTAGTTTCTGAGACGTGGCTCAAAATATTTAGTGTAAGAAAGAAAATTGCAGAGCTCGCTGATTATAACATGTATAGCAATGACCGCCTATACAAGCGTGGTGAAGGCTTATTTAATATTATTTTCTACCTCCTACGATCATTGTGCACTCGTCAGGCACCACGAGAGAAGGGTGGCCGGAGCATTCTATCCTGGATCTTCCCATTAACGGAACACACTTTTTGTGTGTACTGTACGTTATAGTCCTCCTAATTTAGGTTAATTTCCTAAATTAAAACATGTGCTTCTGGGCCACATGGTTCGTCACATTCATGTTATTGTTATTGTGTGTATTCGAACACACACTTACTCGGCTCGGCTACTTTACTTGACCACTATGTTTCACTTTTGTAATATGGCTTTAATAATACTCCAATTCTCCCACCATACTACTACTGCTGACACTTTACTTGACATCATTACTGTTACTTACCGACCCACGTTACATACCGTGGACAACTTCCTGTCCCCGGCAATTAAAATCACGATACGATTTCCTGTACTTATAAACTCCACCCGCCCAAAGCGAAGGCTAAATATATCAAGAATAGAAATAATAAGGACATGATTTATTATTCATGCTGCACTTCTTACTCAAGCTGCTTTACTCCCTTGGTATGAGGTCACATTTGATACTATTATAAATAATATTGTTTTAGATTCTTTTTTATCCGTTTATACAATCAACATGCACCAGATATCACATACGAGTTACTAAAGCTCCTGCTCCATAGATTAACGATTTTATAAAACGACTTCAGAAACTAAGAGATTCTACTTTTCGCGTAGCTAAGCGTTCTTAATTGGCTCTGGATTGGGGTGTTTAAAAAAGGCCTAGGATTAAAATTCATTACAAAATTATAATTTTCAAGGCTTAATTTAATCTCACTGCTCCCTCCAAGTACCAATCTTCGAAATCATTTTGGAATAGGGTAAAATACATAAGTCCTGGAAACTCTATAGATTGGCCACCTTTATTCTTTAATTTACACCTAATAAATTACTCTGTGGATTTTCCTGTAGATGTATCAGGAGCTCGTTTCTATATCTCCGTGCCTTAGGGTGCTCCGTGCTCATCTCAGCACCGTGCGCCCGTTTTCTTTCAATCCCCTAAATAAGGATGACGTGCTGGGTGCGATTATGAGGATAACCAGCAATGGCAGTTGGGGCCGACATCATTTATTTGCAATTTGAAAAGTATAATTTGCCAGTTACATTGCATTTTTCGTTAGAGTATTTAATTAATCCTAACATTCTACCTTTTTTCCTGATACATGTAAATACGTCATAGTCAACTCTTTGAAAAATACGTCATAGTCACCAAATCCCCAGACACAGCCTGATCTCCGGCTGAGCAGTATCCATCCCTGTCTTTCTAAATGTCTCGATAGAATATGTATCAACAGTTCACCTATTATCTTAAGAGTCAATATGCTAACTTAATTTCAATCTGGATGTCGCTCAGATTACAGCATCACCAACGTATTATTGAATATCAATGATGATATAAGTGTTGAGTGTGATGTACAGTAGGAAAGCAACAGTTTTCACAATCTTTCATTACAAAAATTTTATTCTCCCAGTTTTTTTCCAGTAAAAGGCTTCGCAAAACGCTTATAAATTAATATAGGCTACAACAAACTTTGATTTATATTTAAACAGAAGTATAATAAGATAAGCAGAGTTATAAACTTAGAAAGTGCTTAAGTTTTTGCAAATAGACAAAGAAAGCATTAATAAAACGTCGCAATAGATTTGGATTAACATGTGTCATTCACTAAGCTCGTCTCTACGAAAGGAGGTCATATAAGTATATATATATATATATATATATATATATATATATATATATATATATATATATTCAGTTGTAAATATATATGTACGTAAATTGTAGGGTTCACGATTAGTCATCAAACTTGATTTACCAAAATTGCAACCTTACCAACATTGTACAAGATATTTTTTTATATTTATGTGTTCTGATTTAGCTAATTGTCTGGAAAAATATAATATAATGTGATTCATGTGGCTGACTGATAGTACTTATATACATCACAGTAAAAGTTACTCTATCATAGTTTAATCCAAATAAATATAGTAAATATTCTGTGAAAAAGTTTGTTAAATGGCACTTGTTAATTATTTTTAATTTGAAATATTCCACGTATTGATATATTACTGAAAAGTAATCGATTTTATTCATTCGCGAGGCAATTTATTTGTTCAATATTTATTGAGAGAATATATTACAACACGAATAAATAAGATTTCAAGTAAATCAGTGTTAAATCGTTCGTTTTCAGGATTATTCAATAAAAATTATTCTGTTTTACTAAATATATAAGAGATTACACTGAATCGTCAATATTTATCTCAACGGTCCAAGTATAAATCGTAGAAGTATAATTAAACATAGTTATTATACTTAGTTATTTAACATAGCGCGTAATAAAAAATTACGCCGTTTTACTTGTAAAAGAGCACTGCAATCAGAAACATAAATATGGTAACTAAACAATTATTTCACCCAATAATAAATATTTAGCATACTTATGAACCTTTTTTGGTTTGAACAATTTCACATCTAAGGATACACGAAAGTATTTCATACATATTTCAGGTGAATACGATACCATTCAATAACTATCGTAAATCAAATAAATCTTTTTAACGGAACCTAATACTTGAAATGAAATAAATGCTAGTAGTACCCGTAATACATGTTATATAAAAATAATATACTTTTTAATATGTTTTAGAATTATTTCATTTAAAAGGCGTTTACGCAATAAATTAATACACGTGGAAACCACAGTAAAGCAATAAAAGCTGCATTGCAGCCCATCAGTGAATTATAACCTCAAGTTACTCTTTCCACTGTCTCCTCCCGGATAAAACTGTCACCTCTCTTGCTGTTGTTGGTTTACAGCGTTCAGTCAGGTTTTGTTGAAAAAAAACCCTGGATTCCAGTAATTATATATCAACCTGTAGTTCAAAATTCCTCATGGTATAATTTATATAACGTGTATATATGAAATAAATAATAAATATGACTACCTTCTAAATACAGAAATTATTGTAATAAGAATAAAAAACCGACATACCATTTTAAGAATAACTCAGTTTAGCCAGTGAGATTATCTCAAGACTAACTAATCTAAAAAAGCATCACTAATATTAAAATTTGACTAAAATTTTCTCATACAAATGAGTTAGATTTTATATTAAAGGTAATAGAACTTTTGCGAGAAATATGAATTTTTATTTTACATACACGAACTAAGAAACTAAAGCAGTTCATATGTTTTTAATTAATCTAGATGTACATTTAATCTTTGGTACAGAATTAATAATGTAAAAACAATATAATTTTAGTATCCTATAAATGATGGCCCTGACGTCTACACTTATAACTTGCAAGTATGTTTATAATCTTGTTCATAAACTGTGCACTTTTCATAAGTTCTGTTGCATTTAGTCATGTGGGCACAAAATAGTGATTCATAGTCGATAAAAATCTTATTAAAATATAAAAATAAAAAACTCTCGTTTATCTTTATAATAATCTAGATTAGTTGTCACATATTTCTGAATGAAATTAAAAAAGTAAATTGTATTTAACTGTCAAGTCAGTATAACATTATTTTTACAATAGATTTGCCTAAGCAATGCTTAGTCAGTGAACGCCACCTATTTTTAAGACTGTTATAAAATCTAACAATGAGATAAATATCTATGAAAAGAATTATGTCACTTTGAAATAGCAATATGCAATATAACATTATGTTGTCATATTTTAAATATTTATTTTGCCATCAAATTAGAAACCAAGATATTTTGTCTAGTATAACCTTCGTAAGTATAATAATATTCAAATCAATATAATATTAAACGCAATCTAGTCAATACAGTTTAAAATCCAATCTCAATTCTCCTTCTCTTGTCAAAATAAAAAATAGTCAATTTAAAGTTAACTTAGTTTAGCGGTGTATCGTGCAAAACTCACACTGTGATATTTTTCAGCTGAAATAAACAAAATTGTGACAGATTATTAAAATCTAAGCAATTATTAATGTAAAATTAATTCTTTGTTTAAACAGACATGTATTCTAGTTTAAAAATTGTATCTTCTATCGATATTCAATTTTACTGGATTAATTTTATGAATCTGTAATATAGACTTGTGTAACAGCGTAACATTTCTATGAAAATAACTATAAAACCTCAAATGAGGTATAGAGCAAACTCATTGAAGTAAGTCGGAAAATAAATTTTGTACTCACCAAAAACACTCGCGGAATTTTTAATACACACGGATCGGACTGAAATCGACTCGTATCATTACAAAAAAACAATCGTGCGGAAGTCTAGAAGCTCTGGATTTACTGGACCAATCTAAAACCAGTACAAGTTGGACAAAGGAAATAGTACAACGAAGATCCATTCCGAATCGAACCATCCTCAAATAACATGCTTGCTGGTAAAGGAGTACAATTTTATATTATTACCTACTGTTTGAAATATCTACATAATACAAAAACTCTTTTTTTAATTTTCTTCTAAAATTTAATTCTAAAAATTGCTAAATTAAAACGAATGTAGCCATACCAAACAGTTTTACACGTACCAAACAAATTTAAAATGGAATGTGCAAATGGTTTGGGTGAAAACATGTATTCTTAAAGTGAATTCAAATAGCAGATGGTAAAATATTGTTACGGAGTGACAGATCTTAAATAACTTCTTCATAACTCCAAAATGGTATGATAAAAACAATTTTGCTACTAAAAATACGTATCGTTACTAAAACCTCTTAACTTTTAATGTACATCGTATCTCGAGTCAATGTCATGAATTATTTTACTAACTCTAAACACGTTATGTCCTCAGCAATCAGTGGCAATCAACAAGCAGCAACTGTCACGTGACGTAACAGTGTAAACGAGGTTCCATGCCTTCGACAGTGGTGATAACGTGCTGTTCTTCTTGTTGTTATTTGAATGAATTAGTCACATGAATCATACTTATTTAAAGTACTGTAACTTTAATTACTACCAACAACAGCAGAGTTTGAAATAATTTATTGTCTGTCATGTATGTCAAACATAATATATTTTGTATGATAAAGATGATTTGTACATTATTACTCAAACAATTACTAACATTTAGAATCTATATTAATATGATTTAGGATATAATCAATATAAAGCCTGAAATAATAATTATTCTATAGTTAAAATTGTATTATACCTTCTTGTAATATTTGTTAAATAATATATAAGTATAAAGTAAACCCTCAGATATTAAATAGAACCTCTGACAAAAGCTGTAAGTAGTTCTATTTTATGCAGGTATTATACACAATGGAATACATATTAATGTATTTGCAAAAAGTATGAGTTTCCGAAAAGAATAATGCGGAGATTAAGTAAAATTAATGAATCTCCTACAAAGTAATAGTATAATATATACGTAAGCCACTCTGCGAGTTTATAAATTTAACGTAAATGCTTATTAAAAGTTTTAAACGAACACTGCAGCTATAACGTTGTTTATTAAAATATTTATTATAAACCGGTATATATTTTCAGATTTAATCAGATTTTGATCATGTGAACCTGCAAATGTACTGTGAAGATGTTTGCGAGCAAACATAATTTTTATTATTAGCCGATATTAATTTGCCTAGAGAAAATCACTTTTTAGTACATTTACTAATATATTTGTAATTTACTAAATCTGCACAAAAATAGATTTTATATTAAGGGAGGTGGCAGTTTGATATTTATAAAATAAGTTTTTGCAGTACAATGAGAGTACTGTAAATGGGAATAAACTTTGTTTATACCAAATGTGACTAAAAGTCTGCTAGTTTCATATGTGAACGCATTGAGAGAAAAGAAAATACTAGCAGATTCTGTGAGAACCTTAAATAAATTTACATTTTAAATAACTGTTTAAAGATACTTGTAATTTTACTTTATATTGCTCAATAATATGAACTCCAATCCTTATATAACACTTATCATATTTGTAACTTAGACACATACACTACTGTTATATAAATAGCGAAAAATGTTGATTAAATTTAACGTAAGGTGAACGCAAAACGATGTCTTGCCACGCAACTAGGAAACTGTAATTCCTTTATAACGAGTTCCCACCCATCATAGTAACTTTCCAGACCTCTCAGTCGGAACAATGGACTTATGAGAGAAGGACTTTTATAAACTTTTTCTCACAGGCTTTATTAAAACAAATATAATTGTTAATATAAATATAACTGAT